>NC_090926.1:256634524-257239637 GCF_040938575.1 Ambystoma mexicanum | reverse complement strand
TCAGTCGTCGCAGGTCCAGGATGGGGCGCCATCCTCCTATCTTCTTTTTTACGAGGAAGCAACCTGAGTAAACTCCGGAGCCCCCAAGCCTCTTCGGGACGAGCTCGATGGCACCCTTCTTGAGCATCGCCCTTACTTCCAACAGTAGTTGAGGGACGTGATTTTCCTTCCTGGCCACGGGTAGAACGCAAGGGCACTTCTTCTGAAACTCGAGGGCGTGCCCTTGGGCCAGGGCGTCCAGCACCCAACGGTCGGTGGAGATGGACTCCCACACACTGACGAACCTCACCAGCCGGCCTCCCACCGGGGTGCTTCGGTGGGGGCCCGACCCCACGGTCGGTTAAATCTTGTTTGGAGGCCTCCTTGACCTCCCCGTCAAAGACGGGCACCACCTGACTTGCCGCGTCCCCTGTAGGCTTCCTGGGACGAAGATCTTGCCGCTTAGCGGTACGTGGAGGAGACACTGCCGGATCCCTTGGAGGCACCTTGTCTGCCTCCGGAGCTCCAAAAGGACGGCCGTCGTTGTTGGAGCACTCCCAGTGCCCGGGCAGTCTCCGTGTCTGTCTTGATGGCCTGAAGGGACTCATCAACCGCCTTCCCAAACAGGTTGTTCCCGTCGAAGGCATGTCCGAAAACTCTGTCACCTTGAGCCATCCTCGTCGTCTCAGGCAAACGCCGTTGTCCAACTGACGGAAACCGGTGTTGGCAATGTCCGTTGCCAACGTGATGGCATGTTCGAAGCAATCTCACCTTCCTGTAGGATTTCAAGGGCCTCAGACCTTTTGGCGTCCGGAAGGAAGTCCAACAGCGGGGCGATTTTGAACCACAACTCCCTGTCGTAGCGTGCTACGATAGCCAGGCCGTTGGCCGCCTTGATAGTCGTCGCTGCGGATGAGATTACCCGTCGTCCCATCGTGTTCAGCTTCCTGCCCTCGCCGTCCGCGGGGAAGTTGTCGAGGCCGATGCCCCCCCAGCTTTCTTCTTTGCCGCCGCCGAAACGACCGAATCCGGGGTAGGTTGCGCCCGAAGGCACAGGGGGGGCAGCGTCGGGGACCCGGTACTTCTTCTCGTACCGGTCCCTCTTTGCCGGCGCCGTGGCAGGGTTCTTGAGGAGGGCGAGCCCCTCATCCCAGAAGTCATCAAGAAGTGGTACGGCGAGGACCGTCTTCCTTTTAGCCTCGCGCCGTTGGTAAAGGAACCCTTCCTTCTCTTCTGGGCAGAGCTGGAAGAGCTCGGATGCCCTGGAAATCATGGCATGAAAGGATCCAATCTCGTCGGGCGGGGACGCCCGGGCAGGGGGCGACGGGGGACACGTCCCGTCGTCGCCTCCGTCGTGACCTGTACCTGTCGTAGCCATGTCCGTGCCTGTATCATCCCCGTGGGTAGTAGACCGGGGGGAAGGCAGAGCAGGCCGCAGAGGTGGGAGAGGTGGCGTAGGATGCGTCCTCCTCTTATGCGGTGGACTTCCCGAAGGTCCTGGCTCCGGTTCCCCCGTTGGGTCTGGCTCAGGTACCTCCGTCGGGGGAAGAGGCAACCTTGTCCTCATCTCCGAGCATAAGGACTGAATCGCTGACAAAATGGCCGCCTAAGTGTCCTGCAGCACCGGAAACGACGGGCGCGAGGGCTCTTGAGGAACCTCGTCGGCGACATCGTCGCTCTCGTCGTCGCCCTCGTCGGGATCCCTCCCGATGGGCTGGGCCTCTTCCACGACTTCGATGAGCTCTTCTTCAGAGGTCGTGTCCGTATCCACGATGGCCACCTGCCCCTCCCCCACCTTTTCCAACGAGGACTTCGTGGGGGTCTTCTCAATGGGCCTGAAAGATGACTCCCTCCGCGGTGGCAGGGAGACTCTGGGTCCTGAGGTCGCCTCCACTGGTGTAGCCTTCACAGGCGTAGCCTTCACAGGCTGAGCCAGGGCCGCTGCGACTTCCTCAATCGAGGTGTTAGCAGGGTGAATTAAGGCCATCGTCACCTTCTGTACGCCTGGGGCCTTCACCTTTGGGGGGGGGGGAGGAGGAGGAGGGTCCGAGCCTCGCTCCCCCTCTGCCGGAATCTTCGAGATCGACCGGGGCCTCTGCAGAAGCTTCGCCGGGTTCTCGGACTTCCTCTTACCCGAGCCAGAGCGTTGGCTTGTGGTTGATGGCGCCGGGGAGGATGCGCCCTGCCTGGCAGCCAAGGAGCCCGACCGTTCGGCGCTCCCAGTGCCCGCGGACTCGCGGTGCTTGGCCTTTTGTTGGGCCCCTGTCGCCGGGGCACCCTCACAGGACTTAGAAGACCGCTCGGACTTCTTTTTCTTCTTCTCGCCTGACGGGCTCTTCCCTTCCAGCCAGTTGGCGAGACGGAGGTGGAGATCCTTCATGGTCCGCTCCGACATGTTCCCATAAAACGCACAGTCCTTCTCCGTGTGCGTCTTGTCCTCATGGAGACAGTAGAGGCATAACGAATTCTCGTCCTCCTTGAAAACATTCTGAAGCTGGCATCCAGGGCAGGTCCTGAAGAGCTTCCCGGGCGTCGAGCTTCCTTTCTCCTGGGCCATGTCCGGGGTAGGCCTCGGAACTTCTGGAATCCTCCAAAAGCGTAACTCGACGAAATCTTCACCCTTGAGGGGCGTAGAAAACTCTGAAACGGATCCCCGTTGATCGGATGTAGAAACGGTGGAGCTTGAGGCTCTATTTAACCGAAAAATGAATAAAAATCTCCTGAAAAAGCGTGGAAACGCAGCAAAAGCTCGAGAGCTACAGCACAAGGACTCCCAACACTTGAACGTGCGGTAAAAATCTGAGGATGGCTGCCAGAGGCGGGGCTTAGGGAGAGGGCAGTCATTGGCTGGGGGCAGTATGACCCAGAGACCAGTGATTGGGTACTACTAAGAAAGACAGATCAGAAACGAAACTGATACTGATTTTTTTCTATACCGAGGATTCCCGGCCTGACGACAGGGAATATTCATGAGCATGTGAATCCATGCCAGACCCCATGCAGCAGAATATTTCACTCTATGCAGACATTTTGTTATATGTGGACGACCCTCAAGAAAATGTACCTATCATCCTGGACATTTTCGGAAGCTGTCAGGATTCCAAATGAAGAGAGAGAAATCACTTGTTACCATTGGCAGACCTCAGCTCAAAGGACGGTGCAACTCTCCCGGACTGGGATCACAGGGTTGTTGGACGGCATCACAGAAGATAGGCAGGGTATGGAATTATTGTGGAACAGTGGGTAAGGGGAACACAAATAGAGTGGTTCGGGAAGTGTGGAAAAAAGCTGTTGGGGAAGCTGAAGGTCAAATGCTTGTATGACTAGGAGCTACCTATAGGATTTGATGCAACCAATGGGATGACACGGAGGATCATAGGGTTAGCGGCCTTGAAGCAGAGCCAGTGCACTACATTGGGGTATTTCTTAACAGAGGGGAAAACTGCTGACGTTTGACTAATGGAGACAGCATACAGGATAGCGTGCAGCCACTTCCTCACATATGCCAAAGTGGTGGTGCGGCTAACGGCATTGCGGGAGGATATCCTGGGAGAGCTGGAGACGAGTCTACCGATCCAAACGTTCCTGGGACTAGGAGGCGGCAGCGGGAGGATTTCCAGGGTTTATATGACCTTAGAGACTGCAGATAATACATTGGGGGTAAAGGAAAAGTGAGAGGGATACAGTATCGCCTATTCCAGATAAAACATGTGCAAAGATGCGGGATCAAGTTAAAAAGACATGCAGAAACGCATGGTTCCAACTCACTAAATTTCATTTACTCAGGGTGTACTTGACACTTGAGAAACTGCATGTGACTCTTGTGTCTGCAGTGCGGGCAGGGCCATGCTGGCTTCTGGCACATGGTTTGGCACTACTGAGTCATTGCTAGTTATTGGGGCGAGGTGATGGGAAGCCTCAACAAGTTACTGGGGAGCGGTTCTGAATGTGCGCATGTGGTATGTTTGTGGGGCCTTTTACTGGGGAAGAAGAGACCTAAAATACAGAGTAACAGATTCTTGCTGGTCCTAGCCAAGAGGCGCATAATCATCTCATGGAAATGCGAGTGGTCCATCGCTGAGGCAATGGCTCCAGGATGTGCATAGATGGGCTTTGGCCGAGACGAAATACTTGAGCAAAGATGGGGATCCTGGGGGGGGATAATGATTGGGAAGCACACTGGGGGCAATTAATGAATAAACTGACATCCACCCAGGATTTAAAACCCCTGTGCCTTGGTCAATGCAATATATGAAGAGGAATGGAGTGCAGAAAGATGGCAGAAGGCACTGGTCGGCTGCCAGGAGAGCGAAGAAAGACATTGCGTACTGGAGGGGGGGCATGGTTGGGCACCAAATGACAATGGAGAAGGGTGAAGGGGTGGGAGAGGGGTTATGGATACATGGGTTTAGGGAGGAGGAGAGGACCGGGGGTTGTTGGGGATATTCATGTGTCCTGGTATGCTGTATTTTATGACAATCTAATAAAAAGAAGTCTAAAAAATATAATTGTGCTAGAGTCTGTAAGATTGGTTGGATCACTTGAACCCAGATGTCCTGTCCCCTTTCCTCCATACTGTTCAGATGATACACGGAACAGGGACAGGAACAGAGCTGAGGAAAGGAGACTCCGGATGAAGTACAGCTGTCACTACGGAGAGTAACCTTTTCGTAACACGACTGGCAACTTTCACGCTTGCCAGAGCCGACCAAACTCAGTCCGCCTCACACTTTTATGCATCTCACCATACCATAATAAAAAATGTGACCATTGAAATGGTGATTCATTTTCAAACTCTCCTGTTCCCAGGAAAACACTAAGAGTTGGTTACTTACAGTGTGCAGTCCTTTGTGAAAGACAACATCTCGATCACCAATGGACTTCAATCCCTGGACAACATAGGACCCTCCAAATCGACAGTGCCTGGAAACGTTAATGGTATCAGTCATTAAGGGGAAGGGTGAGAAGGGGTGCACAACATGCTGTTCAGTCCTACTGGCTGTAAGGTTTCAGAGAAGGGCAATAATCCCACTCCCTTCTAATCACTGAAAAGCAAATAAGTATGTACACGTTTGAGCACATCAATAGGCCACATTGCAGAGCAGCTTGATCAACCATCTTAATAGGGAGCCATAGTAAACTCTGAGTCGGAAACATACAGAGGATATTGGAATGCCAGTGCAACCACTCACCCACATTCAATTTTAGTTACACGATCAGCCTTAATTTTTCATTAGCGCATCCTATCCAGGATGCTGCATATTCTGTACCAGACAATCACCCTGCTAATCAAATCTTGCACTACTCAAAGTTTATTACTCCGATTACAGTACATTTCGCCTCCTCCTTCATTCCTTTAGTAGAGGTGGTCTCCCTGGTGGGATTCTTTCTCAATCCCTCTGATGACAGATCTCACATGAATCCCAACTGTGGATCTCTCTCCCTCATCATACTACTGCTTGGTCTTACCTGGATCCCCTCTGGAACACTCTGCTTTTTCTCTCTGCAATCTCTCGCTGCCTCAGCAACTCCAGCTCCTTCATGTCCGTCCCTCGCTCTGCTGCCGCTCGGGCCTGGCCAGTAGCAGCCAGATGCTCAGATTTCTGATCGCGGAACATTAGTGACACAATCTCCAGGATGTGCATGGTCCACTGCTGTTCAGTCTGCGAACTGGCTAAGAACTTGACCAGGTCATCCATGCCGCTCATGTGGACCGCCCACAGAACCTTATCGTGTGTGCTAGCATCATCATCCACACTCTGCAGAGAAGGAAGAAAGATAGCGGCAGCATCAGGTCAGTATTCTGAAAGGTGCAGACAGGCAGGGCCATTGTCCAACAGCAGCTGTGCAAGGGTGCACAGATAACTTCTGTAAGCGAGAGCCAATGCTGGGAACTCAATTGTATATAAAACAACTCAAATAAGATGCAACTGGAGCAGAACCTGTGCTATCGCTGCCAGGTCATAGTTTCAATTAGTAAAGGGCATAGCCTTTTTTAATCTTCAAAATCTACGTCGGAACCATTTAGCCCTAGCAGGCACGCATATTCTCTTACAGCTTTAATACACTAATCACTGTGCATTAAATAAACACACTGCAACGCATTTAAAGGCGGTAATAGTATTAGCTGGATGGGAACATCATGTTTAGCATTAAGGGCAATATTTCAAAATGGCTAGCAAGTTGAATAGATGGGGGAGGGGCAATAATGGACTGCCTGCATCACCAGAATACCCATCAGCAATTTAACCTAGTCATAGATCACATATGCAAACTCTTCGCACTTGCAGATATGTTTTGTGAGTTTCAACCACTAAACTCACTACTCTGCTAGGTTAACAGGCAATATACAAACCTTACCTGTATTACACAACCAGAAATGTTGCCAGAATTGTGGCGATCAACATAAATAGAAACACGTTCAAATTCAACATTAGTCAAGCATTTAGGACTCTACAAACTGAAGGGACAGCAGGTTAATGTTGCACCACGCCCAGTAACCTAGTTTTCTGGCCAAACTCATGTCTCCCAAGACCATGTTCAGACAGTCTACAAACATAAATCAAGGACATACAGAACTGCCCTTCCTTCAACAGAACCCCCACATTTCAATGCAAATCCTGAACCAGTTGAGGCATCAGCAATGCGAGGCGAACAACTGTTTGATGATTCCAAGCATGTCACTTTATTAAAGTATAAATGATATTTAATGCCTCACTATCCCTACTCTGCTGAGGATTTCCCTGCCTAACCAAAACTAAAAGGGAAACACGCCAATACAGCATGAATGGCCCTCACACTAAACATTACATACAAAGAAAAATATATGGCAACTAAAATAACATTCAGTTTCTTGATAATCTCTCAATAACCTTAGCGAGGTCCCTTCCCCAGGATTCAAAGTGAATTCAGCTCCAATGTTCAACAAAACAAAGAAAAAAGGACTCTATCGGTAAGATAGTCTCAGACCAGGTCTTGATGTTTCAATGTCAAGGTAAAGTTTTGTTAACTAACCAAAGCAATAGCACATCTTTAGTTCTTGGTGAAATATGGACTTTCCACTTCCAAAGGACCAATGGTATTCCCAACCACAATGCTTTTCTACCACTTCCAGTAATCCAAGAAAACTTGCCACAGTTCAAAAGAAATGCAACTTCTACAACTGTCAGTGAAACACAGTTCTTGGTTATCAATTAGAATGTCATTAGTTACAAAATTAGGATTCACAGTAGATATCTGTCAGGAAGGATGACTTTGCTGCGGGCTTCCAATTCAACAACTTCACTTCTACTCAAGTTTACCATGAGAACGGTCTCCGATGTTTCATAGTACTCCACTTCACTTGGGCGACGGTAATGTTGCATCTACCGACAACCAGATATACCACCACAGCTTCAGTACTTTGCGATTCAAAACAGGTTTTAGTTCTGACAAGATTTAGGTTAAGGCACTTCAATACCTTCCAACAGTCAAGGCACTCTTCCTCTGAATATCCCTCTTGTAGAGGGGCAGCCCCTTTGCCTCTCTTGTCTGTCTGCCACAAAAACAACGTAAGTTTGCCTGAATGGCCAACTTCTCTCTGTTGCTTAAAGTCTTTGGCAATTTAGATTGTGTCAACTTCAAATAATATTTATGAGCAGCAGGTTTCCCTTCCCCAACTTTGCCTTCATCTCTCTGCCAACTGTTAGCCCAAATAATTACCCAGAAACTTTGGTGCCACTCTCCTGCCCCAGGTAATGCTTGCACACTTGTAGTTTAGGCAAGGTTAAACTTCAATTGGGGCCACAGTCCTGGTTAGATTGGATTCTGGCTTTAAGAAAGGTTGCTTTCAGTCTTAGTAGGGTAATACTCTTGGCGTCAGCAATGCTTACTCTCTCTTCAACTGTAGATACAATACTTAAATGCTTTACTTTTATGAGCATTCAAGGTTCGAGTGAATAATGATGTAATCGTCACTCTTTCCTTGAAACGCAAAATTATGCACACGTGACCATTTCTTCATATAGTTTAGAAGCTTTAAAGTATTAATGGCTTCCTGCAGTGTTTACTCTTCACAAGAGTGAAGAGAAATTACAGATCACACATAAGTACTACTTTCTCATTGTCCCATTGTTAAAAGTTCAATGAAGAAGGTGGCTACGCGCGGATGTGATCTTCTGCGTGAGCTCCCGTCCCAAGGTCCCGAAAAATGGAATGAGCCCCCGCTTTTTGGACCCCCCCGGAGAAGAAACTTCGCCACACATGGGAGAAAATTCGGGCGAAATCGGCCCTGGCTTCCTTCAGATATCGTCGCGGAATTGGAAAAAGAAAGTGAAACTAGAATCGATTCCGACTCCAGCCTGACCTCCTAGGCCGCCGGGTGACACTGCTGCGCCACCAATGTTCACTGGAGGCTGTGCCCCTGTGTCCGCCCAGCATTACTTCTGGATGCTGAGAGCCAGCGGAACAAGCAGTGACCCATAAGAGCAGAGAACGGGAACTGTAGAGCGTCAGAAGCTCCGTGACGTTGGTCACCCCACGGAGGAAAAGATACGGCCCCATCCCTCCCTGTCCCTTGAAGGAAAATCCTCGTGGCGGGCCCAAATCGCCTCCCCCTCGCGGAGCAGATGAAGTGGAGACTCCACCGGATTGCGGGGGCAGCCTGGGAGCACACAAGGAGGCGCTGGAGAAGTAAGTGAGCTCCGATGCCCTCCCCCCCGTTGATCCGCATATCATAACGGACTCACCCCGAGACCCCAAGAGTGCCGGACGCAACACTGTCTGCACCCCAGGCCCCGGAACCGTGCCCTGCAGAGTGCGCGGCCAGAGCCACGGCGGCGCGACTCACGCCCGGCTGCGTATCTTCAGCAGGGCCTCCCCCTCGAGAGGAACGATTCGTATTGAGTGCACACAGCAAGGACGTGGAGTACTTTTCCGGTGCACTCCTGACCATAACCCCCGGGTACACCCTGGGGAGATAATCAAGAGACATTTAACGCACCCCCTGAGCCATTTCAACTTGAGGTGTAAACTCGTTTGAGGGGGAAGAAAGAAAGAAAACTTTACTATGAAAGAGGGACATAAGAGGGACGACGCATAACCAGCTGCACGCACCTTTTGATACCACTGATACCACACTCGCACAATACAGGTGTAAGCCGCCCCTCGAGAGCCATATAGCCTCGAGCTGATCTGTCCACCACGGGCCACTGTCGACCCCGAGATAACCTTCATTAAGGCAACATAAAAGGACCCAGAGATACAGCAGGAGACCTCTGTACCTAAAGTGCGGACGCCCACAGGGAGGAGACCATCCGACACCACGGAGCTGCCAACAGTCCCATCCACGACCCTTTCCATGAGGTGAGGATCCCACGCAGACCACGACCGCAGATACGAATACCACAAAGAGGAAAAAGCCCCCGGAGATATACCTAAAAGGATTCATCCCAGACTGAAAGCGAAGGAAGGAAATGAAGGACGAAGGGGCGTGTGCCTCTTCTGTGGTATCAAGCATCCCGAAATCTCCGCTGTCCAGCACGTCGAAAATAAGCCACTAAGCGCATGAACGTCCAACAGAAGCTTG
Source organism: Ambystoma mexicanum (assembly GCF_040938575.1). Classification (NCBI taxonomy): domain Eukaryota; kingdom Metazoa; phylum Chordata; class Amphibia; order Caudata; family Ambystomatidae; genus Ambystoma; species Ambystoma mexicanum. Next base: position 257,230,093 of record NC_090926.1, on the reverse strand, counting down.
CCATCTATGCCTACGGCCCGACACCCCGTTGATCCCAAGATGGCCTCGACACCAACTGCAGACACAGATACCGCTGCCACAAAAGGAGATATAGCAGATTTATTGGCGGAAATAAGAAACATGGGAGCCAATATAGGAGGCAAAATCGACAGACTTACACAGCGCCTTGATAACAGACGATCGGGTCGAAGGTGTCGAGAACAACCAGGCATCAATTGACGTTTTGGAAACACAGCTGGCCCACAGAATAACTGACCTAGAACAGAGAGAGCAAGAGTTTAGACTTAAGATGGATGATTTGGAAAATTGGGAAATGAGAAACTTCTGCTTTTTTGGGATTCCGGAGAAAGAAGGGGAAACAGAAGGACCCAAAAACGACCCTCCATGATATCATTAAACTCCTGGTTGCGGACGAAAACATTGATGAACCCAAGACAGAGTGCATCCACAGGGCAGGAGGCCCGCCTGGAGGCCCGAGATCAGTGCTGGCACGGTTTAATCGATTCCAGGATAGAATGAGAGTGTTGTAGAAGGCGCGGAGTGGAAGTACCATTACTCTAAGCGGAGCTCAAATAACGATATATCAAGACCTCTCCTCCTTGACCTTGGCCCTAAGGAAAATGTGTAAGCCACTTACGTCATGGCTCAAAGCCCATGACACACGCTATAGATGGGGATACCCCTTCTCTCTTTCCTTCGAACACGAGGGCACGAAGATCATGTTGAGCTCTGAGAAACAAATTAAAGCATGCATATCCGATCTACTAAATCCGCAGGATCGGGAAGAATCCCGAGCAGATGCCACCAAAGACAGGAGAGAGTGGCAGATTTAGGGCCCAAAGAGGAAGAAAGTGAAAGGATCGAGAAAATACCGCAGAGGAAACGGTTCTCCAGAAGGGGTTAGTTGACCCTCGACAAGTATGGTTAATTTTTCTTGAATTGTTCGTTAACATGGAAAAGAAATGGGTGTCTATTGCTGAAACGTGACAGACCTCCATGCATTCTGCAGAAATGTGAAAACCTTGGGGGGGGCAGGGGGGAGGTTACCGGGGGCTCATTAGTTATTTTGATGATTATTTTTCAAGGGGACCGTGAGGTAACGGTCTCCACTGGTGGTTCGGATCCGGGCTAGTGCATTTAACTGGGCTCGATCGGACGCCACCCAACTCAGGGAGGGCGGAGGGAGGAGGGATGGGAAGGGGGGACAAGGGCAAGTGTCAAATCTAGGGTAAACTTGGGATCCAGGAAAATTGAAGCAGTTGTGTGGTTGTCTCAACACCGAAGAAGCGGGTTGCAATGGCCAGAGAGTATGTATAGTCTCAGACCCTGTTATGATGACCGCTGAATCTTATAGCAGGGGCTCCATAAGGGTGGGAACTTTGAATATCAAAGGCCTCAATTCACCGACTAAGAGGTCACTTGTGTTTAGAGAATTCCGGAGATCGAAAACTGACATCCTTTTAGTGCAAGAGACCAAATATATGAAGGGTGATGAGAGGGCAGTCCTGGGGAGGCGGTCAGGGATGGAGTTCTGGGGCTCGGGACCCTTGAGGAAGGGGGGGGAGTGGGAATACTTATCAGGAAGGGGATAGACTTCAAGGCTTCTAAGATCTGGTCATATGCAGAAGGCCAAGCCTTACTTGTTACGGGAACCATTGGGAGTGTGTCCACCACGATTGCCATGATTTACTCCCCCAAAGTAGGACAAGTTAGATTCTTCTCCAAAACAATTCCCAAAATCATGCTAGAGTCAACAGGTCACGTCATCCTTGGGGGAGATTTTAATATATGGGCTGATCCCACGCTAGATTGGAAACCTGGAAATCCAGAAACACGTGATAACCTCTGTGGAGATCATGCTCAATTTACGGTACTGATGGATCTGTATGGGCTGACTGATGTGTGGGGAAGAATGCATCCTATGGATAGAGGTTACACTTTTTTTCAACCCCACACAATACACTTACGCGCATTGATCACCTTTTCTTCTCCATGGACCTATGCAACACGACCTCGCACACGGAAATCACACCAATCACATGGTCCGATCACGATATGGTGACCACCGACATATTATAGGAATCCCTACCAGTCAGGGGTGGAAAATGGAGATGCAATGAGACCCTATGGAAAGATCCTGTTTTTAAGTCAGAGATGGAAACTGAAATTACTGAATATTTCTGACTGAATGATACCGGGGAGGTCGTCTCTAAACAGGGGGTCTGGGGTGCGGGGAAAGCGACCTGGAGGGGAATCTTCATGCGTGAGGGAGCAAATAAGAAGAGAGAATCCTGATTGAAAACAGGCTCCGCAGTGAAATCACCCGACTAGATAACGAAGCAAAAAAAGGAGACTCATTAGTTCACGCAAAAGTCAGTGAAGCCAGAAAAAAGAGGGAGGAACTCCACCTCTTGGAACATGACCAAATAGTTCGCAAACTTCTCCTCCTAAAACAAACATTCTATGAGAAAGGAGATAAAGCGGATGTGTTGCTGGCAGCCAGGCTGCGAGCACAGCAAGCAGAACGCAGGGTGCGGGGAATAGTTGACGGAGGGCCCAATACGGAAGTAGGACCACCATCCCCAAAGCCTTTGCAGACTTTTATGAGGCTTTGTACACCCCGGAGGCAGACCCAGACCCATCTAGCATTCAGTCCTATTTTTCTAACATCAACATGCCCAAATGGACATGTAATGAATCAGAGAGCCTAGACGCCCCATAACAGAGGAGGAGATTCAGGAGGCCATAAAACGACTCACATTGGGCAAATCCCCGGGAGAGGATGGGTATACGGCAGGTTTTTATAAGACATTCGCCACTCAGCTCACAGCCTTTCTTGTTGAACTATTTAATGTAATCATAGAGACAGGAACGCCTCCAGACTCGTTTGTCAAAGCACTCATAACGGTCATCCCGAAAGAGGGGAAAGACCCCAAAAGATGTGGGTCGTATCGCCCCATCTCGCTGCTCAATATAGACGCAAAGATTTACACAAGAGTCCTGGCTGCTAGAATTGAATCGTTCATGCCCGGCATCATCTACCCCGACCAAGTGGGCTTTATACTGGGCCGACAGGGAGCCAATACCATGCGAAAGACTCTGCATCTGGTGCACGCCTCCCACAACCTAAACACCGACCTCATTCTCCATCGATGCAGAAAAAGTATTGGATAGGGTAAACTGGGACTTCTTGATGGGAGTTCTCCGAAAAATTGGAATGGGCCCCAAGCTTAGAAAGGGAATCCAGGCAGTTTACACAACGCCTACAGCCTCGGTATTTGTAAACGGGGAATACTCAAGGTGGTTCCAACTGAAGCAAGGCACCAGACAGGGATGCCCCTTATCGGCCATCATGTTTGCTTTATCGCTCGAACCATTGGCACAAAACATAAGAACGGACACCAGAATAGAAGGGATGCACCTCGGACAGACGGAGTACAAGTTAGCATTGTATGCCGACGACATACTCCTACATGTGGTTAACCCCGAAAGATCCATTCCCCAAGCCATATACCCCCCTTGAAGATTATGGTCAGTTATCAGGATTTAAGGTCAATCGGACCAAATCCATATTGTTTCCCCTCCAGGGGTCAGCAGAGGTAAATGAGATAAAATACTCCTCCCTTGGACTGACGCTCGAGCATGACACCATGCAATACTTGGGGATCTGAATTACGAAACAAATAGATGCCCTATATGAAGCAAATTTTCCAAAACTCCTTGCTAAATTTCACGCAGATCTGGCCAGGTGGGATAAACTGACAATCTCGTGGCTTGGCCGGCTTAATGCGATAAAAATGACCTGCCTCCCAAGGTTTCTGTATCCCTTTCAGATGCTTCCCATTAAAATCCCAGAGCAATATTTCACAGAAGTTAAAAAAGCGACCCTAAAATTCCTGTGGCGCGGGAAAAAGCTAGGATCACCCACGACACATTGAGGTTGCCCAAAGATAAAGGAGGGGTAGGCCTCCCAGACCTCAAGAAGTATATTGCTACCCAATTACGGGTGCTTGTCCCCCACTTGCGCAATCACAAAGAACTACAGTGGATAGCAATGGATAATCACTACTTGGACCCAGCAACACCCTCCAAGTGGCTATGAGCCCCACGAAAGAGGATATTGAAAAAGACAAAGGAGCACCCGCTCTTTGCCGCCATATGGGAGGTATGGAGGGGGCGTGGCCTGCACGCATGGAGTGAAGTCAGCAACCCGCCGTGCTCCTGCCCATGATCCTACAACGGCCGATATAACGGCGTCTGAACTAAAAGATCCGAGACACAAATCAACGTGCTCGCAGGAGAACCCTTTTGCCGCACTTGACCGTGTCGCTGGAAAAAATCGGCACCAGCAACGCAGTGAACGGAGCATCGGAAAAGGCACCCCGGCGGCACCCAAGATGGCGGCTTCCAGCACGGAGGCTGACGGAGTGCCGCGACAGTGTGACGGACTAGAGTGCCGGCGAGCTTGCTGGATGAGGCTGATGTCTCGGGCCCATCTGCGAGCAGCCGAAACGAAGCACGACTAACACCGGCACGAGCGTTGTGACCTCGGTGCATACACGGCGTACTGAACGCGAGAGGAGATCCCAGTTGGCGGATGAGCACAGGAGGTAGCGGGGAACCCCAGCGGTGCACTGAAGCAGGGACGGAGCGGACCGTTCGGTGCCCGCTCCTGCCGGCACCCGTTAAGAGGATCGCCGAGTCGTCTGGTCGGGAGACCGCGAGTGCTATCAACGGATAGCTCCTCGCAACACGGTCCCATCGGTTGGAGGCGGAAGGTGAACCCGATTGCTGGAAACAACTGAGGCACGCTGGGAATAGTCCCATACACGCACCTGGTTGTCTTAACCGGTAGAAGGAACCACAAAGCACCCACAATACGGAGGATCCACAGAAGGTAATTCTATGCCTGAAATTTGGCGGGCTAAATAATACGCCAGGTGAGCCTCTGGACTAGGCGGCTGGGGCCGGACGCACCACCACCATCCGGGAACCCACAACAGTCCGTTGCACTGCTCCCTACTAACCCAAATACCGCCCCGCAGTGCCACAGATCTTACCAGGGCAAAAGACACCGCTAACCAGACGGGACCGCCGGAGGCATCTAACGGTTGGAGAGAATTGAATAATCACACGTGTGCCCAAAAGGTAGAGCTCCCACCCCAGGGAGAAGATCTCGATACCATTTGTAGTCGGCCCAGCAGCACTAACTAGGGACCCCTCTTATCGGTTCGAGATTATTCACAGATAGGGATACTTATTTGTTGGCTAGGGATCTAGCTACAGGAATAACTTACAATAACTTTACCTTCTGTTGTTTTGAGTGTTATAAGAGCTCCCACCCCGCCTGCCGGAGGCACAAAACACGAAGACTGGAGGCCAAACACAGCTCATAAAGCCCGGCGGGTTAGACACTGGATCCGCACTGGACCTGCAACCATATTCCGCCTGAATAAGGGCCACCCGAAACAAACCTTTGGTCACAGGCTAAAGCTCATAGCGTAGAATACAAGTCTGGATACCCCAAACCGGGCCATGTCACCTCCAAAGAACAGATCAAAAACTGCGACGATGGACGCCTTCACAACGACTTTGCAAAGGCAGCAACCAACGCAGGAGATCACTCCCCCGACTGAGACACCCACTCTGGTGGCGGACCCCCGAGACACTCAAATCCTGCAGGCTATTGCGGCCCTACGGACTTCCATGGAAGATAAGATAGGAGAAATCAGGTCAGACATTCAGCTAATGAGGCAAGACGCCCGCAACCTGACAGAAAGGGTGACCAAAACTGAAGCCTCCCTACAAGAAACCAGTGAGGACACATGTGAACTGAAGGCAAAAGTCCAAGAACTGGAATCAATAGTGGCTAGACTGGAATCTCGCTCCGAGGACGCGGAGGGACGTGCCCGCCGCAATAATGTTCGAATTCTTGGGATTCCTGAAGACACGGAGGGCCTGAACCCCACTGAGTTCATCGAATCGCTGCTACTTCAGGAAATTGGAGCAGGCAATCTCACCCAGGGATTCTCTGTGGAACGTGCCCACAGGTCTCTCCAGAAAAGGCCGACACCTGGTTCATACCCACGCCCAATAATAGCTAAAATCTTAAACTTCCGAGATAAAGAGGTAATATTGCGGTTCTCAAGAGAAGGCGGAGAGATCAGAAGGAACGATTCTCTAATAGTCATATACCCTGATTACACTCCCACGGTGCAACGAGCGCGGAACTCCTTCGTACCGATAAAAGCTAAACTACGGGAACTCAATCTGAAGTATATGCTGCTGTACCCAGCCAGACTCAAAATACTGTACAAAGGGAAGGCAATCTTCCTTGAAACTCCGGCGGCTGCAAATATGTGGCTTGAACACAACAACCTCGCCGATGACACGGAAAAACTCGAAAAAGGAAACAAGCGATAAAACAACGATTGAAACTGCCTGAGAAAAGGATCACGACACTAAGCAATCACGACATTGTCTGCGGAGCCTGAATTAACGCTGCAACTAACAGAAGTCTTAATTGGGCAGGAGCACGAGGGCCCAAGTGCAGGAACACCAGCGACCCGCCCCACCCATTACAGTGTTGGCCGAATGCCTACACACCACCCGTACCGAAAGGCCTGGAGAGGCTCCGGAGGCTCGGGAGCCCCCGAGCGTTGTGAGTTTGAAACAACTGCTGGGGGCAGTTACTTGTTGTTCCCTTTGGTTAACACATCCTTCGAGATGAAAGTTGAGAAAGTTGGTAAGTCTCCGAACGTCAATATGAGGATAAGGGATGAGAGGGTGGAAATAGTGGACTTGATGGGTTTGAACCTACAGCTAAGGGAACTTTGTGGGGACTCAGCCAAGTTAACAGATGGCCCCTATGAGAGGTGGATTGACCCCGGACCCCTTCTGAAACCATTATGGCTGGTCATTTCAGGATAATGACATGGAATGTGCGGGGCCTGGGCACCTATCTCCGCAGGAATAGGATTAAATCCTACCTGCATAGGAAAAAAGTAGATATAGCTCTGCTACAAGAGACGCACTGCACTGCCGAGTCCGAGGCGAAGATCAAGGAACACTGGGTGGGACAGGGCTTTGGGGCCTCCTACTCCAGATTTGCAAGAGGGGTTTACACCTGGATCAACCCCCAGGTACCGTTCCGACTCACCAAGATGGAAAAAGACCCAGAAGGCAGATATGTGGTAATATGGGGGACCTTTGAGCAGATGGAAATATGTATTGTGAATTCGTACTTCCCCAATCACAATATCCCAACGCACTTGAGGGAGCTGAGTACTAAAATGCTACAATATAGGAATGGCTTCTTTATATGGGGGGGTGATTTCAATTGCGTCCACAACCCAACGCTTGATAGGTCCTGGCCTCCAACAAGGGGGCCCTCCACTGCCACCACGTCCCTGAAAACTATGACCGATGAACTAGATCTGGCAGATGTTTGGCGGGAAATACACCCAGAGGAAAGAGGTTATTCGTACTTCTCGTCTCCACATGCCCTTCACACTAGATTAGATTATTTCTTTGTTGGTAGAGAGCACTTACCTCAGATAGGGGATGCGCAATATCTGGGAAGAACCATTTCAGACCATTCTCCACTCCTAATGGAATGGAATCACACTGGCCCAAAACCTCCCATCCCCATGTGGAGAATGCCAGTGGAAGCCCTGAAAGATCCGGCATTTAAAGAGGAGCTACATGAGTCCATAGACAACTTCATATCAGAAAATACTGGGAGCGTAGACCACGTCAGTACTCTATGGGATGCCCTAAAAGTAGTAACGCGAGGAGAGGTCATTGCTAAGGCGGGTGGCATCAGGAAACTATTGCGCAGCGAATTAAGCAGGAAGGAACAGGAAATTGGGAAACTGGAAGCTGCCCCCATAGACACCCCGAAGAGGGAAGAAGAACTTAGTACGCTTAGAGAGGATTGCGCTGAAGCATGGAGCAGATTAGCTAGATTTGACTTTGTCGCTAGAACAAACAAAGCACACGCAGAAGCAGACAAACCTGGCCGGTTACTGGCTTGGCTCTGCAAGAGAGAACACCCCAGACACATAACCACCACACTACGGGATGTATTTGATGAAACTCACAACACTCAACAGGGTGTTAATGATACTTTTACGAGTTTCTACATGCAATTATACTCTCACACTGATCGAGTCCCCCAAGACCAAATACTAGATACTCTTGATGAGATTGGCCTGCCTAAACTAACTCCCACACAATCTGAGACCTTAGACATGGACATCACACCCGAGGACATAACTGAGGCAATTAGATCCCTGGCTACATGTAAGGCCCCGGGCAGCGATGGGCTGCCTCCGGAATTTTACAAGGCATATGAACCCTCCTTAACACCGCTATTACATGAAGTCTTCTTGGAATCTTATGAAAGGGGGACCCTACCGGATAGCATGAGGGAAACTCTGGTCGTCCCAATGCTCAAGCCTAATAAACCCGCAGATAGATGCGACTCTTACCGCCCCCTTGCTATGCTTAATTATGACGTTAAAATACTTACATCAATTCTAGCTAAGAGGCTATCCAGAGTAATTGGAGACATAATACATACGGACCAGAACGGCTTTGTGCCTGGTCGTAACACGACCATGAATCTGCGCAGGCTCCAGCACATAATAGCTCAAACCGACACAAGCCAGGAATGCTATGCCCTACTGTCCTTAGACGCCATTAAGGCATTCGGTTCTATTTATTGGGAGTGGCTGGTGGCAGTTCTGGAGGGATTCGGCTTTGGCCAGGGGTTCATTAGGTGGATTAAGATCCTTTATAATAAACCAAGAGCACGACTAAAATCTGGGAGATATGTGTCAGAGGCCTGGGACATCTGTAGGGGAACTAGGCAAGGCTGCCCTCTCTCACCCATGCTTTACATCTTAGGTCTGGAGCCCATAGCTATTTACTTTAGAAAGCAGTTTTTTGACGCGGGCATAAGGATAGGCGGGGTAGACCACATTGTTTCTTTATATGCCGATGATGTGCTTATATATGTCAACAACCCTCTTCTTAATGTGCCAACAATGCTGGAAGTCCTTGACAATTATGCGAAGGTCTCGGGCATACAAATCAGCAAAACCAAGTCCTGCTTGTTTCCGCTAGCGGGACTAAAGGGTCGGCCTCCTGAAGAACTTCCTTCGGTGGGCATAAATTGGCAAACCACTTCATTCCGTTACCTTGGGATCCAGATAATGCACACCCCAGAGCTAATGCATGAATGTAACACGAGGGCTGCACTCCCGGGACTGCGTAAATCCATGGGATTCTGGGCTAAGCTACCCCTATCAATGATGGGTAGGGCCTCTATAGTTAAAATGATTGTTCTTCCCAGATTCTTATACGGGTTCCAAAATGTGCACTTCTACATCACTAAACCCTTCTTTCTATTACTTGATGCAATAATCCGGGACTTTTTATGGGGAAGTGGTAGACACCGGGTTGCCCTATCCACATTGGTTCTACCATACAAACAAGGTGGAATTCAACTACCGAATCTAGAGAAATATTACCTGGCTGCCCAGCTGGGCTTTGTAACTAAATGGCTAGCAGACGAGATCACGTCTGAAACTCCCCTGCTACAGGACATGATATCTCCGGTAAGACTGAAAGAACTGATTTGGGCCCCCCAAAACCTACTACGCAATGCACCCTTTTTGGTGACCCTGGGTAGGAAAATTTGGCATAGAACCAAGTCGGTCAGGCAACTAAAGCAGCCATACTCTCCGGAAATGCCAATAATCTCGAGGCAGGACAAGGCCGATACCGATCTGTATAATATCAGACTCTGGGAAAGGAAAGGGGTATACACTTGGGGAGATCTATATGCTGAGGGAACCTTCCGGGAATTCCCCATGTTGCAAGCGGAAGATGGTATCCCTTCTGGCCAATACCTTTGGTACCAGAAGATTCGAAAAATAGCACAAACAGAATGGGTAACCTGGCCAGAGGAACCGGAAATGGACCCCTTCATAACACTACTATATAATCTCGGAGAAGGCGGGAGGGTGGTGTCCCAAATATACGGTCACCTAATCGACACTCCTAACCCCCGGAGTGCGGTACTTAGGTCTAAGTGGGAAACGGACATGGGACTGGAGATGTCAGATAAGGAGTGGGATAGAGCACTGGCGTTCCCCAGGGAGGTCTCTAGAAACCACAGATTTCGACTGATTCAGATAAATGTATTATACCGCACCTACCTTACCCCAAGCAAATTGGCTATATTCAACAATTCTACACAACCGAACTGCACCTGGTGCGGGACGGATAATGCAAACCTGATCCATATGCTCTGGAACTGCACCAAAACTCAGACCCTCTGGTCAAAAATAAAGCAAACGTGTGAAAAGGCGGGTCTGACCTGGTACACATGGACTCCGCATGAATGCCTTCTGGGAACCTACCCCAGACTAGCTAAATTCAAGCACTCAGTTAAACTGATGGACTTAGTGTGCATATTGGCTAAAAGAACTATGGCCATGTCTTGGAAAAAGCCCACAGGTCCGATCTTCACGGTATGGCATAAAGAACTTGAGAAATGGGCGAACGCCGAAACAAGGGCCTGGGAGGATAGTGTAGCCAGATCTTCCGAAGACTCGAGCATGGCACTAACTGCATGGAAAGACACCATGGTAAAACTGTTCCACTCTCCAGACGACAAACCTCCTTGAATAACTCGCCAGGACGAATCGCTGATCCATGCAGCCAACTAGGTCACTTGGAACTAAACCATCACGGCCCAAGAAGGCTCCTGAACTGGTTTTGCCCCCCCCCATAACCCAAACATCCACCCTGTCGGAGACCAGTAGAACATTGTTCAAGACGACTCAGGAGACGGTTAATGTTAATTTGTTGTTTGTAGTTACTGTTTAATATGCTGCTGTACTATGTGGAAATTTGCTCATTTGATATTGACAGATGCACCCGCTGATGGTGTTGTTTTGTAACCCTAACTAAATGCCAATAAACAAATTTCAAAATAAATGGGAGGTATGGAGGGAGGGTCCAGAGATGAGAAGAATCACAACATGGCCGTCTCCATTGAGCCACCTGTAGTCCCCTGGCATAAATAACCACATCCCCAATGTTGAGAGATTTCAGACGTGGTATGAAGCAGGGCTGGAAAGGGTGGGTCAACTTCTCCGAAGTGATTCCTTTATCACGCTTCAAGAACTAACGGAGGCCCTAAATATAGGCGTTCTGTCTACTTTCCACTACTTACAGATCAAAGGAGTCTTGACGAAGGCAGCATGGAAAGAGAAACTGAGTAGGGAGCTTACCCCCTTTGAAAAATTGCTGGACTCCAAGACTGACAGGAAGGGCCCGATATCCACTATGTATAAAATATTAGTGGAGGCGGGTAGGGGGAACACGCATAACCTCAAGGCACGTTGGGGGAACGATATGGGGACGGAAATCGATGAAGACACATGGGATAAGATGTGTTGTATGGCAACACGCACTTCTATATCATGCCAATACAAACTCCACTCCATTAAACTCCTGCACCGCTGGCAGTACGACCCTCATAAAGTGTCCAAAATGTACCAATCATCTTCCCCCCTTTGTTGGCGTGAATGTGGACAAGTCGCAGACTACTGGCACATGTGGTGGGGATGTCACCGAATTAAGGTTTATTGGGATGAGGTTTTGGGATAGATTAGGGATGTGGACGGGATCCAAAGAACAGCGGACCCCCACCTTGTCTTGTTCGGTCTTGAGAGGGTTGAGGATGAGTGGAAGAGAGTCCAAGGCTTAACCCCCCCCAGCCCCCCATCTGTTGCTCGCGGCTCGGGCTCTACTTGCCACCAAGTGGAAATCAAGTATAACCCAGACTGAGAGTGAATGGGTCAAGGTGGTGATGAGCATATGCACCATGGAGACAATTACTGCATCACTACACGGCAAGGCGACTCAGTGCGAAGTCTTATGGTCAGATTTCCTAAGAAAACACACGTCAGACCCAAAACGGCATTAACGCCCACCGTATAAAGGGCCTGGACAGGTCCTTCTCCCCTTGTTACCTCGTCCCACATTCCTTCTACTGAAACTGCATCCACATTACCTCTCAGACACCAGTAGAAGTCATAATGGAACACCCTCCGTATAGCGAGTCCCTGAAGATACCTTACTGCACATTTTCGACCCATAAGAATAAGTACATGAGCACGAATCCACAATACTCTGGTTGCACGTTTTCCTAGTCCTCGAGGGGAGGGGGCAGGGAGAGGGGTGAAACTGAATAGAGGGAAAGGGAAAAGTATGCCTTTGAATTCAACTGTTACATTGTTTTGTGTACAGAAAAAGACGTAAGAAAAGTTATTAAGCGATCTGCAAAATCCACTCTTCAACTGTGTAACAAATGCGAACGAATATGTAACCTTTTCCTCTTTCTCACTGTGTGAATTGTTATGTATTAAAATCTAATAAAAAACAAATTAAAAAAAAGGTTCAATGAAGAGGTTCAGCTCGCTTCTGCTTATACGCAAGTGGAGATAGAACTGGATACCGTTGCCTCAGTGCTCGCACAAGGAATCAGAACGCCATATTTTAACTCATTGGCTTCTGTGATCCTTGTTCTGCGGTTTGCACAACTTCCACAACTTCGGGCACAGCTACTACTGCTTCTGGCTTCACAGGGACCCACACCCTTCCTTACTGAAGGTGTCTCTGGTTCGGCCACTCGACTAAGAAGCCCCTCTTGCTCCCGAGACCTGTGGCTTGATCACAGCTCCTCGCCTCGATCTCCGACAGTTCTCCGGCACGTCTTCACAATCAGCCTCACATGGGCAAAGGCAGCCTTCTCACATGCCTTGCGCTGGGCAGCCTCTAACTCGGTTTGGGGGAGGAAGGACCCTCACAGAACAAGCAGGTGAAATCTGCTGCATCAACGTTCCGGCATCCCTTTGGTTCTCACACTTCTGCATGGATACCCAACACGGTCTTCTTGGTTCTGCCTCCGCTACTAAAGCACACACTCCAGTCAAGAGTTCCAGCTCCTCCTCATTGCCTGCGCCTGAGGGGGCCTTTTATGCCTCACAGTTTGCTTCAGGTGTGGGCTTTTAAGCTTAATTGCCTTACTACTGCTACAGCATGCCTCTTCACGCCTCTTCCTCGTCCCAGTTTTTAAGAGATTATGGGATTTGTAATCCCCAGCAACGTTGGTTCTTTTAACTTCTGTTTGGCAAACAACCCTCAAAAGTGTGGGATTAGGAGGAAAGTTAAACAGGGGGGTTTCACAGTCACCCTGGCCTGCCCCTACAACCCCATGTGATCCTCCCGCCACCCCAGGGTCAGGAGGCATATGCCTTTCCCTGGCCACATGAGAAGGGTCCCAGGCCAGGTTTCTGGGAGGAATCATTACTGATTCATCACACAGTACCGGAGGCTTCTCAACTCCACACAAGATAGAATTTCCCCTTTCCGGCAAAGAGCACAATTAGAATACAACAAGCACTCTTGAAGGTAACTGAAAGTAGCACACACCAATTCATATGTAACTTTGTTCTTGTTTCTACCAAACTTGCACCTTCCTCAGACTCACTTTAAAATGCAATTACAATGAATAGAACAAACAGAATTCAACATTTCTCTCTATTGCACCCCATACAATGCAGCCGGATTTAATGTAAACCATAGGAAATTATGGTTCCTCCTTCCCCGTGTTGAGGAACTCATGTTTGCATTTTACACACTACGATGTAATCAGACTGCTCTGCCTAATAAATTAATGTTCCGTCACTTCGCCAATCCTACAATAGAGAGATTCAGGCTGCACAGAGGGTATTTATGATTGTGGGGATTTACTCTCTTCCACAATGCACTTTTTATTTTATCCTTTACACAAATGACAAACATGTGAGCATAAAAATATGATACTCTCATGGGTCTTACAAATATTCGGGGTTGCAAGCATTTACAATCCGATAGCTCCTCAAGACTTGAAAGCTAGTATCTAGACTTGAAAGCTAGTATCTATTATGAAGTCGGATCCCTGACCCTGTCTCAAGGCCGGGAGTGGATGCTATGGACCAAAAAATCCAGATTACCAGGGCTTTCGAATTAGAGCCGTGAGCTACTTGGTGCCGTATAGTGTGTATTTCGAGGAAAAACCGTCCAAGTCCCATGATCTAGCCCCAGGACTGCAGAAAGGAGACTGCAGTGGCAGAGTGCAGACCTGCACAGGCTATGCCGGTGGATCTGATGGAAGAAGTTTCTGATCTTCGATGGCCTGAGATGCCAAGGAGCCTGAAAGCCCTACAGGTGTCAAGAGGCCTGGAATGCTGTAACGCTGAGAGACCTGGACCTGCTGCCAAGTAGCTTGGCACCATATTCCTGTAAAGTAAGATGGGCACCATATCCCTAAGAAGTGAGCTGGGCACTATAACCCTGAGAAGTGATCTGGGCACTGTATCGCGAGGAGCTGAAAGAAGTGGCTAAGCACTACATCCCTGGAAGGGTTGCAAAAAGCGAGCTCTGTGCTTTATCTGAGGCATTGTTTTGGATGAAATGTTTGGCCCTACATCCCTGAGACCTCTTTCTAGGCGCTCTACATATTTGAAAGTGTACACAGATAAGCAACCCAAAGGGAGACCATTAGCACTGTTAAATAGGAAACCCCCCCAAAGCGCAGCAGTTTGTTCCCTCCTTTTCACTTTTTGTTTTGATCTTTCAGAGAGGAACATCCAATTTAATTTATAGTGAGGACCCCAGTACCTATAGGAGTCTGTCCCAATCCCCATACTGAGAACCCTTAGACTGGGAATCTATCTTGGAATGGAAACCGGGAATCGAGAAATAAATTGAGGGGGCACATCCTTTGAGGTACTATAGTTTATCCTATCCCAACAACTTTTTCTTCAACTGTTCCAAGTGAGAAACACCTTTCTTAGTTGCAAATCAACCCATAGACCACATAGCTGTTTAGCATCAGAATGAGGAAAACAAAAACTAAGCCACGCAACCTAGAATATAAATTTGTCTAAAAAAGTAATCCCTACAAGATTTCATCAATAAATAACCAGTTCCAGCCCTACAAATAAGGGGTATATTGGCCACTTATACTCCCTAAAAAAAGCCAAATACTCCCAAAAAATACAAATGGGGAGTAAAAATACTCCTAACAAAAAATGGGAAAGACATGTAGGACCTTGTGCCCCAGTTTTCACCCGCAAAGCTCCATGGATATGTTTGCACCAGTAGTGCACGTAGTACCACACAAACTATTACTGCCTGAGGTAAACCTGTAACTTTTAATGTGCATGAATAACTAAGTGCAATATTATTACAACACATTTCCATTTTCCAGTTAAAACATTTTGACTTGGTTATTAAATACTCCCATGGGGAATGGGATTTACTTTTCTACTCCCTAAAAAATAATTTTACTCCAAACTTATCTAGAGCACTGACCTGTTCCACTGCGTAGTTGAAACATTCCCCACAATCATACCTATGAGGTTAGCCAATAGATGAAGAATTCAGTGGCGTTGTGGTAGCTTGGATGCAGGTTTCATTATTGGTAAACATTTCATTCACAGCACACCCTATAATTCCATCATGGGACGGGCCCACCAAGGCAGAGGTCGTGGTTATGCATGCTTTAATTTATATATTCAGACAAGTTGGAATTGCATCAGAGTAATTGTAGAACCAGTAGTCAACTGTTAAAGCTGAAGCAAGTGATGCTGCGTTAACACAAAGCCCACTCACCTTCTCCTCCTCAGGGTCAGCTGGAATATGAAGTATGTTCCTGACCAGCAGCAAAATTCTCTCGATCAGCAAGTTGTCTTCCTCTTCTCTCTGCTCCCAGTCCTGAAAAACACAGGCCACAGACAGAAAGATTACAGGATCAAAAGAAAAGTTGATCATTGCTTGGGCAAATTATTTTTTTTACTAGGAATAGGGGCAGCAATCAGAAGCACTGAGGCAGACGGGTGTTGTAGGGAGTGAAGGGGCTTAGCAGGATAGGGGACGAGAAAAAGCAAAACTACATTAATTACAAGCAGGGATGATGGAAATATGCTTAACAGGGGTGCATGCACACAAAGCAAGTAAATAAGAAATTTGCCAAAATCTAAACATTTGGAACTACAAAACTGTGAAAATGTCTGTCCTATGCCACTTCAACCACACCAGCAATCAGTGGAAGAGTTTTCCGTCTGAGGTTAAGTGACTTAGCAGAAATACTGTCTTTTTTATATGGCTGCCTCCACACTCTGTGGCCCCAATCACCTCCCCAAATGAAGGAACACACACACATATGGCACACACAGCACCCATTAACATACCCAATAGAACCAAGGGCATGCCATAAATTGGCCCAGAACCCAGCACACATTTGCAGCACTAATAGGCAAAAGCTCAGAGGTAGGTGGCAGCCTTGCCAGATGCAACAGCCTTTAAGGGTTATTCCAGCTCACTCCGTCACAAGTGAGAAACGCGAATACCACCTTCACCAAAGCAGCCATGCACAAATATCTACACGTTGTGTGGCTCCTTGCTCTGTACAAAACATGACAGCATAGGTGGGGGAGGGGAGAGAACAGCCTCAACTTCATGCCCACACCATGCTTAGTGTTACGAAAGGTGTTCTTTTTGCTGCTTTCCCACCACAGACATCTATGGAACCCCATTCCCAACCTTTTGCAATTGTTTGGTTGCAACTAAAGCCGTTTTGCTTTACGTAGCTTGCTTAGATCATCTATTTTGTGGGCATTGACCTGTCCCTATTGCCATCATGGCTTGCGGGACACTGTACCCCATTACGAAATTCCTTGCGTTTTTAAGCTGCACACATCACCTTGTAATGAGGTGCACGGAGGTACTTTGTATCCCCTTTTCTTTTGATTTTAGTAGCATTTCTGTTACTTTCATGATGTGTCGAAGATAGGCTGGTGACAGCAGATATACTTCTATGGTGTTTTTTTTTTTCTTGTGGGCACTTTTGCATTTTACCTCATATCAACATTTTGAGTACCAGATACTCTAACATGGCCGTGCCACACATTTTCGCCATGTCCTTTGGCTATTTGTCCTTAGCCTTCTTCCTGCTCGCTCTAGAAATACCACAAAGGAAAGCCAAGCAGCATAATAATGTGTTCTTGGCTGGATGTGGGGGCTGGGACTGTCTGATTTCAGTCCACACTTTGGCCAAAGTTTGTCTGTTGCTTGGCAGATTTGAAGGCAGGAAGCTGTCCAGGGTTGGACAGCCGCTGCCAGTTTGAAATGTGCAGACCCTTACCATTGGCGGGTTTGGAGTGAAACCATCTCGAATTTATGATAAAAGGAGTACTCCTGCGAACATGTTTTAGATAGTCACTGGAATGAAGACCCCTTCAAAATGGAGCAGCATACTTGAGACCAGAGGACATCCTATGCTGCCGACCAGCATTCCCTGCAGCTAAGTCCAAGCAAGTCACAGCTCCTCTGTGCTCATCACAGTCCAGGAGAGAACTTGCCAGTCCACTGATTGTAGCTGGGACACTTTGGAAGTCTCAGAAGGCATGGATACTCGAGCAGAGGTCGAGTGGTTGTTCCCACTGGTCCAGATGTCGAAGCACTGACAAAGGTGTCCTTGAGGTCAGGCAGGGGAGCTGGGCGACACCGGGACTTCACTTGAGTTGGTATTTGTCCTCTAATCATCAGCAGGCTGTGCTTCTTCGTAGGGGGTCTTGGCTCCAACAATGACCTGTGAAATGGCTACTAGAATCCTCCTTTTATCCAGGATTTGGACGGGAAGCTCTCCCAGATCCACCAATGGTAAGGATCTGCACCATTCAAACTGGCAGTGGCTATCCGATCATGGATAGTCATTGGCCACACAATCTGCCAAACAAACATTCAGGCGCCAGGATGCGGACTGGGACTAGAAAGTCCCACCCCCACATCCGGCCAAATACACAGACCACCCCTTAACTGGCAAAAGCAGCATATCTCCCGCGGAAAGGGCATCCCATATAAGGCAATTCTGGCCCTGACAGGCAGGAAGAAGGACATAGAACAATATGGCTAAGTACAGGAAAAATCTCTTGGCAGAGCCATCTTGGAGTGCTAGCCACTCTTATTAGGCATATGTGGAAAATACAAAAGTGCACAAGTAAAAAGTTCCAAACACGTAGAAAAACATCCTCTGTCGCCAGCCCATCCTGGTCACATTGTATTTGGAACCCAAAGGTTACAAAAGAAAATCTTATAGAGATACCCGACTTCACTTTGGGGTGATGTGTGCAGTTATAAAATTACAAGACATCCATAAGGTAAGACATTGGGCCTTATTACAAGTATGGCGGTGCAGGAAAAATTACTGCCACATTACTGCACCACCGTTCTACAACTCTGGTGGTGAGGCGGAGGAAAAGATTCCACTGCCTTAACCACCAAAACCGGCCAGAATTACCACTGGCGGTAATTCCACTGAGATACCCATGGACTCCATAAATGGGGGCTAACATTGTCTTACCACCCAAGTGGCAGTAAGAGTAATTCCATTTGGTGGTATTCTGCCAGATTTACCACCAGAATACAGCAAAGCTCTTAGCACTGATAAGTCTTATGGACTCAGTCTCCCGCTAAAAATGTGCACCGTAAAGCAGACGACTTGACTTGCCACCAAAAAAAATAATAAATCGGGTGAGGAGTCAAAGCACAAATACAATGTATGGGAGGAAAGCTGCAAAAGGAAAATCTTCCCCAACAATTTAGTTGCGCTTACCTGCTGGCTTTACCAAAACGTGTTCTGCTAATTTTAAAGACTCCACACTCCCTACGATGGGCTGGGACTTGTGACTTTTAGGGGACTGGGTCCCATTCTCTTTAGCAGTGAAGGACTTCAAAAGTGCTAGGGGTCTTGTATCATAAGGCAGTGAATTAGTGTTTCTACCATTTCTCTCAATACCTATGGTTTCTAACTGGTTCTAAACTACTTAGCTGTTTGCAATTACTGCATACAGTTAACTTGCGTTCATCACATGAACCCTATTTAACTGTATCAAAAGTAAGTTTTTTTTTTTTTTTTAGAAGGAACACCCCATGGTGAATGTGCATAGTGTGAGTTTAGTGGTAGTAATTACCCACTATTTTCATTGCATAGTGTCCAGACCTAATAAAGATTGGATTTTTATACGTTACTGTCTAACTTGGATTATTGGAGTGTGTGTGTCCCACTGAACAAATACACCACTGCCACATGTTGCAGAGCCTAGGCTTTACTGCTTACCTACCTGCTTAAATAGAGTGTGGATAGACTTGTGTATGCGTTTCCTGTTCATAATAGGTTTGCCTCTTGTATTCTTCCCCAGGGTTGATTCTGAAAATCCATCAACACTTAACCTGCACCCAAAGTCACTCCTTGGACGGCCTAGTCACAGGAAACATACCACTCAGCAGGTACATAAGGTTTATGAAACCATCCCACCACGGCCTACATGTAAACAACCACACATAGCCACACTGTCTTTCAACAATAAAACAAGCTCCACATCAAACATTACCCCCCCACCCAATAAAGCCATGACCACACTCCCAAATGATTCTGCAACCAGTTGTCAAGCAAACAGGCCCGGACACACCCAAATCATCAAGTACCAAGTAAAGAAACGGGTAACCCTGAAGTCAAGACACATTCAATCATCCTAGATCCACTCCAGCTGTTCAGCAACAGCCAAAATACAACCACCAAGGAGGATCGCAACACCAACACCCACAAGAACCCAGAGGTCATAGGCATCACTGCCTAAAACACACAAAATTCCTATTTAACTCCTATTTGTGCAAGCCAAAACATACCCTAGCTGCATAGAAAAGGCTACACGGGACCACAGACTTGTGTCACACCTCACTGGTCACAAAACATTGCAGGCTCTAGCCGTCTCCTTTGGCGGACTCTCCTAAACTACTACTTCAAAGAATCGAGAGAGAGGCAACGCGACCAAGATGTTGCTCCCCTTTCACTTTGCAAACCCTGATTTCATACCAAATTGCAGAGGGCCTGAATAGCAAAGATGATGAATCGGGCTATCAAAGCACCACAAAAGCCAACATAGATCTCAGCACACAGCCTCCAACTAGAAGTACTGAACTCCTGCTTTGAGCATCTCATTGCATCATGTTTACTGCACACTGCCTAGTGACTATTCTCCCAAAGCGTACATTGCTACTATGCACATCATTCATGCATACAATGTGCTGTATTTATCGCATTTCTCGCAACCTAAACAATAACGCTTGACAGAAGCTAGCAGATAAACCGCTGCCAGTGAAGCACTGCCAAGCACCCAAAGCAAAGTAGCACCTTGTCCCTCCCAACAACAAATCCCTGGAGGGAAATTCAGGTCTTGGGGGCCATATGCTCACCCTAACCCATGTCATGAAATAACAGGCTGAAAGTATTGCAAATCTAAACGCTTTGCTCAGTCTGCTAACCATCCTACACCATTGGCTACCACCATAAGAACTTTGGGCAGTGAAATATACACTGACAGCTCATGAAAATCAGTAAAACACTCCAATTACTTTTATGGCAATTATCACTTTTTGTATTCCTTCATGTCCTCTGCAACCACCAATCAACCGAAACTCATAGAAGAAGCAAACTAAATTAGAGAGCGATAACTAGGTACGGAGAGGTCATCAACATTTACCCACATCCCACCCCAGATGTCAACAAGGCCAGAATCAAAACCAAGCATACCGCGTATGAGAAGCTGCCTGCCAACCCATCTTGTGTTCTTTTAACCATCGCAGGATGATGGGCAGAATGCAATGTTGGGATGGATGTGGTGTACGTACACAAAATGGATATTCACGAGTGCCCTCTAAACAGAAAGCCTGTCATATTGGAAAGTTCACTGGAACTGTTCAGCAGGGTGTCTGTCCTGCAGAGTGCATCTTGCAGCACAGCAAGCAGCAAGTCTCTGGAGGAGTAGACAGCGCGACAAAAATACTCACCAACTGCAAGAGATCATAGAGCTTTTCACTCAAGACTCCAAACAGCTTCTCATTGGCGAATGCCTGAAACATGTGTAAAATAATAAATGGTTAGTCAGATCAACAGTCAAACAAAAAGTAACAATGTTGGAGTTTGCAATTGGATGAAAGGGAAACATTTTGAAAAGATAGGACTCCTATTACGCAAAAATAATGCCAATCGGTGGATTGGGTCATCTACATGTGAAATGGTGAGGGTTAGAATGTTGGGCTGAAAGGTGGGATATGGTAGATGTGGTTGCATCTTACTCAGACGCATGAAGTTATGCCATGATGGCTAAGATTACTTTTTTGAGTACTGAATGTAAGGAGACACTGTGTGAAAGCAGAATGATCTGGCTCATGAAACGAGTGTGTTGGAGGAGCACTTGAAGACTAGCACAAAGTTTGGTTTTAACTTATCGGTGTGTTCTGCTGAAGTTGAGACCCACCCCAGTTCTGGTGTGGATCATCATACGGTACACTATTGACATTGTTGTTTGGAATAGGTCAACTCAGGATTTTAACTTGTAGGATTTCTTCAGCAGACAAAACAGATTTATAACAATCTCATCGGAAAACAGGCAAACTCTGATTATGTCCATCTAGTGCAGTATGTTAAATTGTCTTATACGGCGCACCGTTACCATTGGCATGGTCTCCAGGTATTGAAATGGTTCTGCAAGAAAGTGGGTTGGGTTGATTAGTGATGGGAGATGGAGTAGAATAGAGGTTGTGCTTTTCTATTAGTGCTTGTAGAACCCGGAGGAACTGGCATCTTGTACGAGTCTGCTTTCTAGGTCTATTTGGATTGTGCGCACTGTGGTTATTGTGTCCAGGAAGGCAACGTTCACTGGTTGGGATGTTTATTTGTGGCAGTTAGTTTCATGGTGGATTTATGGATTGTGTGTTTGTGAGAGATTAGGCTGATCCGTTTGATCGTGTGTGTGTGTGTGTGTGTGTGTGGCGTATGGTGGAGAGGAGTCAGCCGCGGGGGAGTGAGTAGTTGGCAAGTTGTGTTAAGTTTTAGTGTTGGTTCTGGAATTTGTTCTGTCATTGGGGTCTGCAACCTGTGGCTCTCCAGACATTTAGGACTACGAGACCCATGATCCTTAACCATAGACTATGCTGAATAGGTCTGAGAGTTGTAGTTCAAAACATCTAAAGAGCCACAGGTTGCAGATTCCTGATCAAGTGGAACACTCATATGGCTCAAAGTTCCACCCAGATGCAACTATTTGACCAAATACTGTAAGAGTGTCAAAGAAAGAAGCAGACACAAAGGTGGCATGGTGGTGGTGGTGGTGGGGTTGGAGACTTATTTGTGCATAAAATGGTCCTCACTATCCCGTCTTTTGAGAGAGGTTTCCCTGCCTCAAAACAAATTCAAAAGGGTCTGTCAAATTAAACTCCACCATCCTGCATCACAACCTACTTCTATCCCTAACACTACAACTATAAACTAAACTAACAGGAAGTTCCTTCTTCAGGAGAATGGCTCCATTCTCCTGATACTCCGATAGCATTCAAAAGAATGTTCTTTGCAGGTTTCACACAGGCTTTATACAATTCCACCTCCAGGAGAATAGCTCTATACAGTTCCCAATAAAACCAGGGGACTGACTCCCTTCCCGTGATGTCTCCAGCACAACTTCCAGTTCAGGACCAGGAGAATGACTCACTTCTGCAGATACTTCTTGGCACAGTTCTTTCTCACAATCTTCAGATTGATGCACTCTTTGCCACTTTGGTCTGTTAGCAAAGTCCCAAATCCTTTGTAGATCACGGAGCTTATTGCCGCCACTGCGAGGAAGTTCTCCAGGTTTGCTCAGCTCCCTTTTGTTGGTGTCCCAGACCCTTCTCTGGTGTTTATTAAGCTAATTGTCTCCACTGCTACCAGGAAGATATCCACTAATATTCTCAGTATTTGCTTCCGGATCCCCAGACCCCCCCCTCTGATTATACCCAGTAGTAGGCTACGCACTACTGAGGAGAGAAAGAGCTTTGTGAACCAGCCTCCCTTCTATCCTCTTGTCCCCTTCGGGTCTCGCGTACTGCCGCTTATCTTTTGGGGGATCATGCTACGCCGCCAGGACTTCCTGGGACATCAAGTCTTCTCTTTGGATCTGCTCATTCACTGCCATTGCTCCGTCGGCTGCATGGTACTTCTCCCTCTGTTATTTATATTTATTTAAATTTGTATACTGCGCCACTGGCACATGGGCCTCAGGGCGCACAAAGTGTGCACAAAAAACAAAACAAGACTAACGACAGAAAGAAGGAAGGTTGTCAGGAGGAAAGCAGGAACTCAAACTTTGTAGTTTTCAGCTCGGTTTGAGGTTGAACAGATGGACCTAGTTTTTTTTTCTTAAATCCTTCTAAGGTGTTTGCAGATATCCGGTCTGACATGAGGTCATTCCAGGGTGAGGGTGCCTGGGCATCAAATGTTGTGCCACCAAATCTGGCAAGCTTAAACCTGGGTTGCATAATGTTGTGCAGATGTTGGGATTGAAGACTGAAAGTTGAATGAAAGACTTTGATGCAATCTGCAAGGTATTGAGAAGTCACAATATAACGACACTCCTTGCCACTGATTTTGCTGCCCGAGATGGTAAAACTCTCTTTCTCAATGTTATTTTTTGAGTGTTTGCCCTGAGACGATAAGTAACTCCATTCTGTCCGTGTTGAGGGCAAGGGAGTTGGTTAACATCCATGCCTGGATTGACTCAGATTGAGTTAAGGATGTCCTGTGCATAGATGCCTGACAACTCAAGGATGACCAGAGTGTCATCGGCATAGGTCGCATACCGAACACCCAGGTCATCCAAGAGAGAGAGAGAGAAGGGGCACGACATAAATGTTGAACAGTGTAGGAGAGCTATACGAGCCCTGCGAGACCCCACAGGTGATAGCAGCTGGTAGAGAGCCAACACCTTCTATAGCAACTCTGGCGTTTCGAGGTTCCAGGAATGATTATATCCATTGAGTGGTCATGCTGGTACAATGAGCCTGCTCTTTTAACCTTGTCACCAGCAACGAGTGGTCGACTAGGTCAAAGGGTGTTCAAAGGTCCAATAGCATGAAAAGGGCTGGCTGGCCTTTGTCAACAAAGGTGGCAAGGTTGGATTTAAGATCCAGCATGGTGGTCTCAGTGCCATGTCTTGCTCCAAAACCCGACTGCAGAGGCTATCATTGTTTTCAATGAAGTTCTGCATTTGGATATGTGTCACACGGTCCATGATCTTCAGTAAAAAAGGAACATTCGTTATTGGGCGGTTAATGCTTGGCTATTAAGGGATCACTATTGTTCTTTAATAATGGGGTAATCCAAGCTTCCTACAACAGGTGGGGGGACATTACCTCCGGTGAAGGCAAAGTTAATCAGTTTAGTTACCCAGGGGGCCAGAACATCCATACAATCATTGAAAATGCTAGAAGGGCAGATGTCATTGAGGCAAGAGGTTGGTTTCATTCCAGCTACGATCTTGAAGTTATTTGCTTTGGTGAATTGGTTAAATTCAATTTTCCCAGAAGGTTCACTACCTTGGATGGGAATCAGAGGGGGAAGAGGGGAATTCCCAGTATTGAAGAAAGTCCCCTTTTTTGCCAGGATACCTTGTTGATGGCCGGTAATTTTAGAGGAAAATTAGTTATATAAATGTTATACCTTGTAGCCAGTTCCTCCCATCCGGATTGTAAAAGTCCTTTGACTCTGTTGATAACTTAATTTTCATGCCTCCTCTGGGCCATCCCGTATCAGTACTAGCACAGTCAATAACCTTAATGTGTCTTCTGTGCTCTTCTTCGTGCTCATACTTTTGGCTTTAGCTTTATCTTCTGTTTTACAACAAGACAAAAGTTTACTTTCAATAAAATGGTTCTGAACAGTGGGAGGGCTAAGGAATGTTGAAGAGTGGCAACATTCAATGGCTGTACCCCAGGTGATCGTCCTTGTCCCCAAAGGGGGAGTTCCTTCACATGAGGTGCTCCCGCATTAAACCACCCCTAGGGGGACTATTGGGTAACGTCCACACCTCTCTGGCCTCATGAAAAACGTCTCTTCGGGAGGAGTGACAACATCTTGTCAATTGTCACACTACCAACCATGGCATAATAGGGAAGCTGTGGTGTCTTTTCCCTACCCCATCAGCTACTATCAGAACCAGATTGGTGGCTTTTACAGCTAGAGCCTAAATATGCTTAAGGGACATGTTGTGCCTTTTGTAAGAGTGTACACTAAATGCCTTTAGGATGCTTGAGGATGAAAGAGTGCAAGGGTTGTCCCATGACCCTATAGTTGATCCTGACAGGAGGGGTAAGGGGAGGGGGAAACATTGGCCCATTGATTGGCAGAGGAGACCAACATGCATAGAATACATAGGGTGTCAATGAAATGTAGAAAAAGAAAAGGTTGTGTGGCAGTCTTACATTAGGGAAACAACTATGTGTCCATACTATAAAAGCAAAGATAATAGAGAAACCACCTGCCCTCTTGACCTAGAATGTAGGAACTCCTGCTACTCAAACAGTTTTGCATTTGCTTCAGAGTTGACATACAAGTTCGACAAAGTGAATCTCCACATGAAGTTCTGATTTATTCAAACTTGGTAACAACTGGAAAACAAGCAGTTTCAGTGCAGACATTTGACAAGCATTTTACTCAGAGCTGTACAACGCATTGTGCAATATAAATAAAGGTGAATCCACTCCTGAGCTTTTCTGCTCACAGGAATAAATCGTTCTCTACAACAGAAAAGCTCTTCATACCGAATTGGGGATTAGACCTCAGCATTTATTACTTGTTAAATGAGGACAATCTGATCAGTGCCTGAATTTTGGTTCGGACCTCATGTCAGAGGTTTCCCAGATTAGTGCTATTCGCTCCTGTGTTCATTGTGACATTAGCATGTTTATTCCTGTGTCACATTGGTGCAATGCAATCTAAGGAGTTGATCTACCTTTTATTTATCACACAATGCTTTATACAGCTCTGCGAGCTAAAAACGTGGCACGTGTATTCCAGTTTTTACCAAGTTTGAATGAACATTGAAATTAATTTGACCATTAACTTTGTCAGAAAAGGCCATAGTCTTGCAGGTGGGCTCTTCTGAGGCCATCTCCTCCGGTTAAATAATGCATTACCAACAATATAAAATGTGTAAATACAATAATTTCATGTTCACTTGCTGTAAAGACTGGTAGGGGGTGTCTGTACTTCCGCTCTCTATATGGTAGAGGGGAGGCACAGAGGACCCCAGCCAAGATTCTCTATTGTGGTAGCAATGGACGAGCAATCAAGGCCTAGCTTCTCAGGAGGTGATGCAGGCTGGTTCTTAAGTACAGTGTAGTCCCCGAACCACCACAAAAGAATGTCCACACACTATTACTGAAAACACAGTCTTTATATAATATTCAAAGGTATGTACACGATCACAATAACGCACTTTGTACTCGGAAGTCAATAATGATAAATATATACAATTCTAAAGTGGTACCACTAATGTTATCAAATCTCATTAAAGTGCATCAACTGTACGGTTACAATGTCACACAGATTAATAACGAGGAAACCAGCAATAGAGATAGGCAGGAACGTAAGATGGTTGAAACAATAGGCAGAAGCTGGCCCCGTTACCTAGACACAGTTGTGTGGAGATCCCGCCCCCCCCACCCGGGCAACCTGTAAAATAAGATATATCGCACAAGCCCAGTCCATGTGTTCAATAGTCTCACTTCTTCCTATTAAGGTTTTACCCCCCCAATGTACCTGGTGGAGTAGAGTTCTCCGACGATGCGTTGACCGATCCTTCTTGAGTGCCTCCCTTTCAGGCGGGAGCCACGGATCGTCGAGGGGTGTCGGGGAACTTGGCGTTCGGTGTTGGGGAATCGACGGCCCTTCTCGAGTGCCTTCCCTTTAAGGCAGGAGTCACGGGTCGTCGAGGGGTGTCGGGGAACTTGGCGTTCGGTGTTGGGGAATCGACGGCCCTTCTCGAGTGCCTTCCCTTTAAGGCAGGAGTCACGGGTCGTCGAACGTCCGACGGTGAACAGGGTGAACTATGGCAGGGAAGTGGCAGCTTCATTCCTAGCGGTGCTCGTCGACGACAGAGCGTTGGCGTCCTGCAAGGAAGAGGCATGCGGGGCACCTCGGTGACGATAGTTCTGGACCGCAAAGAGATGATGAAGAACTGTGGCCCAGCAAGGGCGTCGAGTCGTCGGCGTCTGTGGTCCTTAGGTGGCAGGAAACCCACCGGTGGATGCTCCTCGGCACGTCGACGGTCAGGCCTTCTCCAGCGGGAGACAAGAGGGTGACGATGCAGACGAGAGAGTCCGATGATCAATTGAAGTTCTTAGGCAAAAAGGAGCACGGCGGCTCCGGTAGGCGACGGCGGTCGTCGACAGTGGCAGACAACAGTCCGAGTGCTTCTCCTTGGAGTTACGCAGCAGTCCCCGTATCGGGTCGGCAGCCTGTCGAAGGCCTGTCTACCGGGGAGCGTTGGCAAAGATCAGCTGTGCACGATGGTCCCTCGTAGCTCGGGAAGAGGGTGACTTACCAGGTACTCTCTGGGTCAGTCCTTGGAGGCACAGCAGCTTTCAGATTGTGAAGAAGAGCCACGGCAATTCTTCTCGTCCAGCAGGGCTTCAAGGTCAAGCGTCAGTTACTCCAGCTACTCGTAGTGGACTTCAGCTTCTGAGCACGATTCCTAGCAGTGAGAGGTCCCCAGATATACTGTTGATCTCCCATTCATTCCGCTGGGTCACACTCAAGCATCCAATCACGACTACGGGCATTCGTGCAGGCAGGCAGCCAATCAGCCACACAAGGTATTCAGGCCATTCACTTCTCTCCAGACACTCACAACAAGTTATGTGTATTGGGACAAGTACCGAACCATTCAACACTCCAAGCTGCATTCAAACCGGTTTCGGGCAGGGTTGTCTCAGTCATTGTGTCAACCACCAGATACTAGACACCCACAAAACAGAATTCATATTCGTCACACACTCTATTCACCCAGGTCCCACCCACAGGAGGTACCCACAACATACATCACCGGGAAGGCTCCAGCCAGTCTGGCCGGGCCTTCACAACACCACCATATATGGCACTTCCACCCAACAGCCAGTCAGGGGGAAGGGACAGAGTCAGGGCTTCCCAGGACTTTGGGAAAACAAGGTAATGGGGAATAGAAAGCCACAGGGGCCATCTTGTTTTCCATCAGGAATCAACGGATCCCAATGGCAGGGCCGGGGTATCACAAAATGGAGGATACTCCGCGAACCTGGAAATTTCAGCATGGAGCTGCCACCAGCCCATACCCTGCTCTGCGGGCCACCCACAGGTGCCCAAACACATACACTAGGGGCACAGGGTTGTACCCCCGCCCATGGGTGCCATAAGGGTATCCCACGGGTCCGTTCACCAAACCAAAAGAGAGCTGCACTGCCAGGAGTCCCACATGAACTCGGAAAACACGACCGAACATACGATAAAAAGCAGTAAAGGACAAGGATACAGAGGCCCTGTCCTGTCCCTCCGATGCATTTCCAGCATCACACTTGCTTACACATGTTTCACATTACAAAAGCCTCAAGGTATGCTTCTACGGGGCCTTTGAAATTATCAACACTTGTTGGGAGTTATTCCACAATAAAAGCTCTATATAAATTAATCCATTATCATAATAAAAAACTGTTTAAATCCAGAAACATTATTCATCAAAGTGCTTAGGTATCAATTCATAAAGTAAATATTTCTACCTAAATTAAAGGTTTTCAAAGCACGCTTACATTTTTCAACAATAATACAAAAAAAGAAGTGTCCAAACAGCTTTGCAGATCAGGAAAGCAGGAGCGAAGCGGTCCTGGATCCTCTTTGCTGTAGCTTGTGTTGGCCGTGGGAAGCATTTGTCTGCTGCACAGCTTGAAAACTTCTCCCAAAGCAGAGCGCGGTGGCGAGTGGTCTGCCGCAGCGAGTTGCAGGAAGTTTTCACTATCAGAGAAACTTTTTCATTCATTGCGAAACTGCACCTGGTCTTTCAAGACAGAGTAGCAAGCTTAAGCAGCTCGGTAAACGATAGAACAGAGTTCCTGAATTGGGGTGAGTGGCATGAATACGACATGAAAGTTCACTCTTAAATACCACTTCACTTTAACCTCAAACAGTGCCTCCTAAGCATTCTAAATTATCAGCCAAAGAAGCCAATCCATTCCCACCGATTTGCACCACTCTGTGGGCCTCATCACAAGTTGGGCAGTAACCCTAAAAGTGGTGGTAATGGAATTGGCACTGCCAATACCGCTCCACCGAATCACGAGTCAGCGCAAATACCGCGGACTGTAAATTCAACCAGCGATATAGCCAGCGCTATTACAGCCTGGGGTATCTGCACCAGAAACTCCAAGAGCAATCACAACCGAATCACAAGCTCATGTGCGGCGGTATAAGCACGTGAAAACCGGCGCCAATACCACCCAGCACAGCGCAACAGCGCAATTACCTCCAGCATCCAGCTGGAGGTAAATGAAAACGGGTTTCAGAAATGAAGCCAAAAGGTGGTCCCAATGCACGCCAGAGGGCTAACAAGGAGCGACCCTACCCGAAACACTGTTTCCAACACCATGCTGCCATTATTCAGTAGACATGCAGGGCGGCCAGCGCACAGGGAGTACATGGTGGAGCGGGGGGGAAGGAAGAGAAGGGCCCACACAAGCCGTGCACCCATTCCCAGGTTCATGCCCTCATCATGGACCCTAACTGACACCCAGTTGTGACCCTGTACCGCCTCAACAGGGAGGCTATTACTGAGCTGCTCAGTATAATACATGAGGACATAGGAAGTAGTATAAATATCCGTAAATCTGTGCTCCAATTTTAAGCTAGTGTCAGCATTACAATTCCTAGGTACTGGCACCTTCCAGCATTCTGTGGCCATGATGCACGGCACGGCACAGCCCACATTCTGTGTAGTTCTTGCCCAGTTGCTGGAAGCACCCCTGCAGCAAGTGCAACATCACATCGCACTGTCCACCACCCCAGCCTAGGCCAATGCCATGAAGGCAAAGTTGGGTGCCATAGCCAATTAGATGGGGATGTGACCTAGGAAGGGAAATAGACGACGCCTTATGGACATTAATGTGTAGAAAAGTGGCAAACTCTACGGAGTCCTTGCAGTATAGACACAAGGCTGTAAAGGTCCTACACAGGTGGCATTACCCACCAGCTGCACTAGCAAAGATGTGCAGGGGATACGACCCACGCTGTTGGAAATGTGGGGGGGCTAAATGGGACTATGGTTATATGTGGTGGGGCTGTAGAAGGTTGCAAACCTACTGGAGGTAGGTCCTGTAGTGGATTAAAGGGGTTGATGGGATCAATAGGGAACTTTCTCTGTGCCGGCTTCTCTTTGGGGTAAAGTTGAAGGCAGACGAGGGTGAGGATGGGCACATGGTAAGGGTAATGTTGGTGGTGGCCAGATGCTGCTTTGCCCAGATGTTGGTGGGTGGCCAAGGTGCGAGCCACATACGATAAGGAACACCTTACACATCTGATTGATGAGTCCCGTACCAACATTGGGTGTCTTTTTGGGAAATATGGGTGCTGAAAAGTGGCAGGGAGGCGACCGGCCAAGATGGGTTAGGCCTCGGCGCTGGATGGCAAGGGGCTCCATGGTCCCAGATCCTTTGGTTCAGAGAAGGATCACAAGGTGACAATTCCGGGTGTAGTACGGCAGGGTGATATGAGGATGGTGTATAAAGCCAGATAGCCGCAAGGCGGTCCACTGGGAGGAAGGTTGTCAGGGTAGAGGGGAACCTTATGGAAGTAGCTTCAGTTGGCTGCATGGGGGAGGAGGGGAAGGGTACAAGGTGTTACGGGACTACGGTGGAAGGGGGTTGGAGAAATGGCTTCAGGGATAGAGGAATAAGCTTTTGGATGCAGCCTGATCCGCAAACATGAACTCCTGCCCACAGACTAAGTCACTGATGTTGACTTCGATATGACCTTAGGTGAAAACCTAAGGTGTGTTCTTAATACCAACTTGTCTTTATGGATCACAAAGAAAGGGTTTTGCACTGACAAAGCCTGTAGTTCACCGACTCTTATGGAGGGGATAGCCACCAGAAATGCCGTCTTATATGAAAGGTGTTTAAGGCTGGATTTGTGCATTGGCTCAAAGTCGGTCCTATGAGCTTTGCAAGTACCACATTTAGGTCCCACCCTGGAGGCGTGTTTGAAATGGGAGGGTAAAGTCTTTTTACTCCCTCCATGAATGCCTTACTGACAGGGACTTTCCACCAGGACACCTTGCTTTGAGAAGTGGTGTACACAGATAGAGCTGCTAGGTGAACCTTGATGGAGTGGAATATTAGACCGGAGTCAAGTATGTAGAGCATACAATAGAGAATGTGTGATGAGTACATTTTATTGGGTTTACATTTTTTGACCGGCACCATATTACAAATCTCTTCCATTTGTTAAAGTAACAGTGTCTTGTGTTTGGTTTGCGTGCCTCCTTGAGGATTTCCATACATCTTTGAGGTAGTTTTAAATGGCTAAACACTGACTTCAGGAGCCAAGCTGGCAAGTTCACAGACTGAGGGTGTGGTTGGAACGTTGTCCCCCCCCGTGCTGTGTGAGCATGTTGTAGGGGCACAGGAGTTTGATTGGTTCGCACATCGCCAGTTTGCGCAGATGTGGAAACAAAGGTTGTCTCGCCCACATAGGTGCAACTAGGATTAGTGTCACTTGTTCTTGGTGCATCTTGTTCATCAACCTGCTCAGTAGTGATGTTGGGGGCTTGGGGGGCGGCTTGGGAGGGTGGGGGGGGAATGGAGGAGCAGAAGCACATTTCCCTGACCAGTTCATCCAGAGGGCATTCCCCTTGGATTTCTGTTGGGGAAACCTGGATGCAAAGCATTTTTTGTTTTGGCTTGTGGCAGGGAGCCCCAGAGGGAGAATATATCATATGTCTTTGTCCAGCTGCCACTCGTGTTCTTCGGGTGGAAGATCTCTACTTAATGTGTCTGCCAGAGAATTGAGTTCCCCTGGAAAATATTGCGATGTTAGGAACATGCCCCGCTTGAGTGCCCACTTCCACATTTTTTGTGCTAGCCTGGACAGACTTGGAGAGTGTGCCCCCCTGCCTGCTTATGTAAAACAAACAGTGGTGCTGTCCGTGAGGACTTGTACTGTCTTGCCGGACAGGTGCACTTGGAAAGCTTGTAGGGCCTTGAGCACTGCTAGCAGTTCCAAAAGGTTTATGTGATTTTGGGCTGTGATCTGTGTCCACAGGCCATGCGCTGTGTGGTGAAGGTAATGGGCTCCCCACTCACTGAGTGATGCATCTGTTGTGACAACTGCTTGCACTGTAGAGTTGTGAAAAGGTTTTCCCTTTAACAGGTTTTCCTTTTTCCACCAGCGTAGCGCTTGAACTAGGGTTAGCGAAACAACCACTAGATCGTCCCACTGACCGCTTGCCTGAGACAACTGTTTCGCTAACCACTCTTGCATTGGGCGCATGCGCAACAATGCGTGCGGGACCAGCTAAATGCATGAAGCAATCATCCTGAGCAAGCTCATTGCTTTGCATACTGTTACTTGGCGAGCGGCTAGATACTGTGGTATTTGCAGCAGTATGTTTTGCACTCTTTCATTTGACGGAAAGAAGAGGCCCTCTTCTGTCTTTTTAACAGCTCTTAAAAACTGTTTTGTTTTGCTTGGAACGAGACAATTTTTTCTTGTTGATTGAGAATCCCAATTGGAATAGAAGATCGATTGTTTTCTGGGTATTTTGCTGGTTATCAGCCAGTCATGGGTACACTGGGATAGATTCTCTGCATAGGTGTGCTTCCGCTACTACCTCAGTGAATAACCTTGGAGCAGAGGCTACGCCAAAGGGTAGCACCTTGAATTTGTGGTTCGCTATTTTGAAGCGCAAGAATCTTCTGTGCGCTGGGGACATTGAAATATGAAATTATGCATCTTTCATATCCAAGGTTGTCATGTAGTACCCCAGTTTTAGCAGTGGGATTACTTCCTGTCGCTTTGTCAAGCGGAATTTTTGTGGCTTGAAATAGGTGTTCGCAGGACGCAAGTCTAGGACAAGGCACATTGTTGGGTCTTTTTTCAGCACAAGGAAGTACATTCAATAAAAACCCTTGTTTACCGGGATGATTTCTATGGCGTCCTTCAGTAGTAGTGCTTGGACTTCTTCCAACAGGATACGTTGTTCTTCCTGAGAAGTGAAGTTGGAAGCACCATCTCCCCGAGAGTGCACAGCATGAAAAGAGGAGCCGGGGGAGCCCTATTAGGGGGGTTGCCGTGTGCTGGAGCACATTTGATCGCCCTCTCTGCTCCCTCCCACCCCTACATTAGATGAGACCCAGAGGGCGCGGGCAGGCGAGCCGGCACCGCGGGAGCTACGAGGCCTCTGGCACCCAGTCGTAGCGTCACCAGCGAAACCCTGCGGCGGCAATTGGGTAGGAGCCGGACGAGTTCCTGGAGTCGGACGCACAGACAGGAGTCTGAAGAAAAGCTGGAGGTAGGTGTCAGAAGCACGCCAAAAAGTTAACGCTGCATCCCTTACCCACCCGACCGGATGGTCTGAACTCAGCGCTAGTTTCCAGCCACATGCACAGCCCAACGTGCTAAGGGAGCGGGACATTGATTAGAAATAATACAGTAGCCAGCAGCGCATTTGAGTTACAATATGGATATCTGAGCCATCGGAGAACGTGGTGGAGGTAGACGATTGAAGCCCCCCCGTGGAACAACTGAGACATGAGACGTGAGTGGGCAGGGGGGCACCCAGGAATCCAACATATAAATGGCTGGCATTGAAATAGCCATACAGGCTACAAGACCGCGCTAGGCACAGCTAAAAGCTTCCAGGATGGGAGAGAAGGCCAGTGATCCGCCAACTAGAGTGCAGGGCAATATTAGCACCCAAAGCTCACAGCAGACAGACTGAACAAGTGAACATCGCAAATAGAACTACAATAAAAACGGTCCTCCCCAAAAGAGAGGCGGGCACATATCAAACACCTGCCTCAACGAGTGATATCAACAGCAGGAGATCACAGGGAATAACCACATATGTGAATTTGCTCACTACACCGCTTCAACTAGGAAGATCCCCGTTAGCCCGATTGGTAATCTTGCATACGGGCTGTACGTGTGAGGTCCAGTGTGAGGTCTACTGCTTCCTCCTCTAGTATCTCCTGAACAGATACTAGATGTATCCTTCGAGATCCCGATCCAAGACTGGCACACCTCTTATTTGTATATTGTTCCTGCGGGAATGATTTTGAGTGTCCTCAAGCTTTTCCTCTGCTGTGCGACTGTAAGATTCTAGTACCAACACCCTTTTGCTCAAGCTGATCATAGAAATGCGTCTGCTCGCAAAAGGCTGTTTCTAGGTCATCCAGCTTAGATTCGTTTTGTTGCACTGTGCGTGTCAGATCTTGAAAAGCGCCTTTAAGCTCTTTGGCCGAGGGCGTCATTTCTTTTTACAGTGATTGGAACAAAACGCACAATGTCTCCTTTCGTGGCCGGCTGAGCCTCCTCCTCAAGTGGTGGGGGCTACTCTGATGGTGGCTTAGGATGCTGAAGCATGTCCCAAATTGCTGCCCCCGATTTTTCCTTAGATTTGCTGGGTTTCATCCTGCCCATAATCCGTGCATCTGTCACAAAATATCGTGTTTTGTAGATATAGAGAAAGGACTCTATTTCCACATGTCGGAACTAGAGGAAGAAGGAAATGAGATCTTGTGGATCATTGTACGGGTGATGTGCTGCCACTGGAACCAGTTCGAGTGAGATATAGAACCAATAAGGAGAAGGAACACAAAATAACCTATTAGATAAATACAATGGAAAGAGGAAGCCATTTGGCTTAAGAACTACCCCTCCGTTTGTCATCTCTAAGGGGGGATACAGAAGCAGAGGCTGCATATCTGTTATAGAAGGTTTCTGGAATACTAGTATCTAGACAACATAATATTTTGTGACAGATGCACAGATTTTTGCTGTGGATCTGACCTGCTCTAACAGGATACTACTAGTTACCAGTGGGGGATTTAGTCCACTACATCTTTCTACTTGAAATACCGGGAATTTAATTGGCTTACTCCAGTCCATAGAAGGCGAGACATCTGATCTTGGCTTTACGTCCTGAGGAAGGTCTTAAGTAGGGAGGGACAGTATTGGTTCTATATGAACTGTTTGTAAATTATAACAAACTATGAATGACACTATTATTAAGGATAGGGTCAGAAATACATGTTATATAAATACGTCGAAATAGTAAGCTGTTTCTGTTTTATGAATGTATGTATTAATGAGGGACGGAGAGTATTCGAGCACAAGTCTAGTTGTGAAGAATTGTGACTATGAGGATTGTCTGTCACTTTTATGATTAGGTATGGTGTAACATACAATGTATGATTATTTTTGTATTTGATTGATTGATTTAATACATTTTGTATAATGTATTAAACTAGTTGAGGTAGTTAGTCTTGTCATCCCTTATCCACTGGTCCACCCCATGTTTTTCTGCGGTTTACTTTACCTGAAGGACCAGAGATCATAGTATAGGTAATCCCCTTTTTTGGATAGATGGACTTACAACTGGATAAAGTCTGGTGGAACCTTTATCCTCAATGTAGAGACCACTCTCACTACTCACATGTGTATCGCACATATTCCAGAATCGATTACTTTTTGGTGTCCCAAATCTTGGTTCCCAGTATCGCAGCTGCCACCATTGGAGTGACCTTAGTATCAGACCACTCTCCCATCACAATACAAGTAGACGGGTAAGGCCTGGGTAACAAAGTCCAAGATGTGGCATCTGAATGACTCTCTCCTTACCGATATAGCTGTCTGCAAACATCACTGAACCACTCAATACTTTCATGAAAACCTTACAGGCGAGGTGTCTATCTCAGGGGTATAAAAGCTCTCAAGTCCACTTTACAG
This sequence comes from Ambystoma mexicanum, assembly GCF_040938575.1. NCBI lineage: Eukaryota > Metazoa > Chordata > Amphibia > Caudata > Ambystomatidae > Ambystoma > Ambystoma mexicanum. The sequence goes on along the minus strand of NC_090926.1, from coordinate 257,194,125 downwards.
GGAGAATTGATTAGTATAGCAATGGCATGCAAAAGCTGCTAACCGCCCAGAGGGAAGAGGTAGAAGAGAGGGTAACTGGCTTGGAAACTCGGTACAAACAGGATGGGGCCAGATAAATGTATAGGCAACTTCAGGTAGCCATAGGAGCTAAAGGCACTATGGGAGGGAGACATTTCATATAAATTACTTTGAACAAAACACTTACTTTAGCACTTCTAATAAAGCGTCCTGCCTATTAGCATATCAACCCAGGCTCAGCAGAGTAGTACTGCAATAGGAGCTTTAAAAGATAAAGGTCAATTACGAACTGAAGAAAATGCAAATACATTAATTCTGTTACAGTATTACTCCGAATTATTCGCTGCAGACCCAACTATAGCCCAGCATCAGGAAGCATTTATACGGGAGGCTCAGCTTCCACAGATAACAGGGGAACAGAGGCTAACTCTTGAAGCAACAATTACATCGGAAGAAATGTTATGGGCCATTTGCTCTCTCCCAGCCAACAAAGCACCAGGCCCAGATGGCTTCACGGCAGACTTTAAAAAAACTCTCTACGGTCCTGGCCCCACATATGGCAACACTATTTAATTATTTTGCAGAAACAGGCACAAATACGCCCCCTATGGGGGAATCATATTTAACCCTATTAGCTAGACCAGACAAGGACCCTAGCCGGTGCTAGTCCTATCAGCCGATAGCGGTCCTTAACTGCGATTCCCAAATGTATTCAGAAGGTATTGACCACAAGGCTAGCCTGCTTCTTACCAGCCCTAGTACTACCTGACCAAACAGGGTTTATACCCGGATGCCAATCATCTGACAACATTCGGCGAAATATAGATATATCAGCCTGGGTGCACAAACACAAGTGAAAATTGGCCTTACTCTCGATCAACACGGAAAAATCGTTTGACCGCATGGATTGTCATTTGCAAACTGCTACTGTTACCATCCACAAGGATTAAAGTGAACGGGACATTCTCTGATCCAGTGCGTCTATACAGGGGGACCCGCCAAGGGTGTCTGATGTTTCCATTGCGGTTTGCTCTTTCCATTGAGCCACTAGCCTGTTTGGTGCACTCTTCAGGGGGTATTACAGAGTTAGAAATAGCGGGCCCTCACCACAAACTAGCTGACCTTCTCTTTTATATGCAGAATTCAGGTAATACTTTGCCACATATCATCATGTTAATGGAAAGATTCCGAGAGGTCTTGGGCTTTAAAATTAATGTGGCAAAATCAACTATACTTAACATTTCGTAGCCAATGGAGACGGCTGCAGAGAGACCTCCCCTTTCCATGAGCCCCAAAATCCTTGAAATACATGGGGGTAAACCCAACGTCGTAATTTGGTAACCTATACGCGGCCAACTTGGGTCCATTGTCTAATAAAGCTAAACAGGATCTACTTAGATGGGAAAGGTCGGAAATATCCTGGTTTGGGAAGATGAACGCAGTTAAAATGACTCTTTTGCTGCGCACGTTGTACGTCTTTCAGGCGTTACCAGTCCTGATAACGAAAGCCTTCTTGAAAGACCTAAAATCAGATATTTAATTTTATATGGTCCTGCAAGAAGCTGAGAGTGGCCAAACGCACACTGATGACGTCCAAAAGTGAAGGACGTCTAGCAGTAGCGGATGTGGATAGTTATTTGCATGCGGCCCAGGTATCACCGGTTCCAACAAGCCACGAGGTATCCCTAACGCAAGAAACAAAACATTGGGTGAACATCAAACAAGATGCAATAGAGGCCCCCTTACATGAGTTGATTTTAGAGCTCTCCCAATGTTCACAGGGTTGGTAGATGGGTCCTCCCGTTGTCTAAGGTTACTCTGGAATACTGTGACAAAACAGTGCATAAATATAAGGTAACCACTTATCCCTCACCTAAGACAGTGCTGTGGGGCAACAGAGAATTCCCCCCGAGGGCTAGAAAAGGGGAGATTTGCCCACTGGAAAGAAGGAGACCTATATAAATTGGGTCAGCTATTTCAGGACAACAGTTCTCATGTTCGAGGAGTGTAAACAGGCTTTTGGAGTAGAGGAGAGAGACAGATTTCAACACTTTCAATTGCATCACTGGGCCACTCATCCAAGGGTAGCACAGCAGGGAAAACGGGAGACTACCATAAGTGAAGACTTGTTCTTTGGGGATCCCCCCCAAAGCTAAATTGGTAACCATCTATAAGGGCCTCAATAAGAGCAGATACATATCCCCACACACGTACATGGCTGGATGGGAAAAAGATATAGGTAGGCCATTAGATGATCTTGCATGGTTTAACATATGGACGAGGGCTAATAAAACATCCCAGGCGGTCCACCTACGTGAGAATCGCTTCAAAGTGATACTCCGCTGGTACCTCACTCCAGAACGATTACACAGGCCAAGGTGTAGTATGTGGCAGCAATGTCTAAAATTGAAGCAGCCATGAAAGGTACAACGGCAAAGTTTGTCGGATTGGGCGCCACTGATCACCTTTGTGAATGCATTCGATAACCATATTATGCATCATAGGCCTCACAAAATATCTTCCTTCTCGTTACTATAGAGCGGGAAACCACCTACCATACCCTCTCGGGCAGGTAACATCTCATAGAAGAGATACTCATTGTCCAGTAGCTAAAATGGCATAACAGACCCACACAAAAGGTATTACTGAATAATTTGATGTTCAGTTGAGTGTTATAGGATTTGTTCGGTTTTCTTTGTTCTTGTTCTCTTTTTTTATTATTCTCTCACCTCTTATTTCATACCCAACAGAGAATCATCTGCAAAAGCATGAAAAAGCTAACATTGTGATGTTCAAGGTGGATATGATTGTTGAAATAGTTATGGAAGGTGCAAATACAAACCTGGACCCTTACTAAAAGAATTTGATGACTGTAAACAAGTCCGAATGGGTTATGGAGTGTTAGTTCTGCAATGATATGCCTGTTGATGAAAATGACTCAAAGTTTAAATCACTTGATTACTGTGCCTTCTGCCACGATCCTTCCTGCAATGTCGGCTGTGTATTTTTAAGGATGCAGCTGGCTACATGTTTCCCCTCAGCAATGGTGCGTGAGAGCTGAGTTTTTAGGGGCTCTGGGACGGAGTCTATCTGCTGTGTGATCTCGTCCCAATTGTGGCAATTATAGCTGGCTAATAGTGTTGTGTTAATAGCCATCATTGTTTGATAGGCTTCTGAGGAAGCTACCCTCCTGCCCAGGGTATAGATTTTCTTACTCTCCTTGTCCGGAGGGTCTTCGGTTGAGGCCAGTGGGATGCCCGCTCTCTTTCTTGTGGTGGTGACTACTAGAGAGTCGGGCTTTGGCTGCCCCCTAATGTATCAGGGGTCTGTGGAGGCTGGTCTAAACATCTTTTCGATGCACGGTGTAAGCAGAGCGGGCTGAATACGTCTCTGGACCAATTGTAACAGGGCAATGAATTGAGTTGCCAATCTTTCATCCACAGGGATGTCCTCCACAAAACCCTTGTCGACTTGGGCTTGTTGGGTATCTATTTTGAAGTGCTCTTCAGCCTTTAAGAGCAGGTCACTATATTGCAGTTGGTTGTCTACCGGCGAGTCAGCCACTAGTGGGTCAGAGCGGTCTAGGGACTGGATGATGTATACGTCCTCATCATAATATTGGTCCAAGTCTCCGGTGTCCCCTTGGTCCTCTGGGTCTGTGTATGAGCCAGGGTCTTGTGAGCCTTGCGTGCTATAATAAGTGTCCTGAACCAGGTCCTGATGTGACAAGGTGGTAACCTGCGTGGTGTTCAGGCAGGCTTTTTTGGCAGCAGGCTGAGAGACTGCTGTCCGCCCCGAGTGTCTGCTGCCCCGCTCTGTGTGGTCCTCTGAAGGTTGTGGAGGACTTAAGGGGGATCGTCAAAGAAATTTTTATGAACTGGACATGCTCCTCATGACCCTATCGAATTGTTCGCTTGTCCATTAGGAGGAGCTTGGCAACAGAGGGAGCAGGTGAAGGTGAAGGTTCTGGGACAGGGGTCTTTATGATGCATAGCTCCTGAAAGGGTACCCTCAGGAGCTTTTTTTTACTAACACGCTCAATTTTTAGCTTTTTCCATTGGCTGTCGAAGGTTCTTTCGGTGCCCAGTGGTCGGCACCGAGGACTTCTGAGATTTAGACGTGGTGTCGGAATCCGACTTTAACGTTTGTTTCGGGGGCCTACCGTGTGGTGATCGTGAGGGGCCAGAGGACAGGGAATATCGGACCTTCCTCTCAACACTGCGTGTGACTTACCGGTTGGTGACGTGGTCGACTCTCGGCCGTGGGGAATGTGCTTGGTGTGATGCGACTTGGTAGTTCGAGCCGCAGGGTGTCGTCCCCGTAGCAGAACAGCCAACCTGCCTGATGGGGTCGGGGGTGTCGCATGCGGGAATATGATGGATCCCGATTGCCCTCAGCGTCACTCGATGCTGCCATCGCTGGAAGCTCCCTCGACGTCCATGGTGGCCGCAGCCTGCATGGCGTGGTGAGCCCAGAGCTTAGTCTAGTGGTCCTTTAAAGTTTTTGGCCTGAACAGTTTGCAAGACTTGCACTGTTCTACGGTGTGGTCCCTGGGGAGACAAAGGTTACACACTTGGTGCAAATCCTTCCAAGGAAACTTCCTATTACAGGAAAGGCAGAATTTAAAAGGAGTGTTTACCATCATGTACAAGGATGGCAGCCTGTCGAAATAAAAGGGAGTAAAGGGGAATATGCATTTCTTACACTGGAATATGAACCGCCCCCCGTTGGCCCCATTGTGTAAGGCCGAGGCCCGCTGGGGCCTTGGAAGGCCGTAGACAAAGGTTTGTCAAGACGGGAGTCGCTGTCGTCAACGGATGGTCTTGTCCTCAAAGCTGTTGTCAGAGATCTTGCGGTAAATGGATGTCGAAAGGACAGAAAAAAATACCAAGTTTAACTTCACTAAATAATGGCGTCAGCCAAAAAGGGACTCAGAAAAAAACTATCTAAGGGACCTCGATGCGTGAAGGACCATGGGTACAGTAGACAGCACACTAGGGATAGTATTACTGGCATGCCCTGTCGACGTCCCTTTTTGAGTTTCAAAAACAAAAAATGTAGTACTCCACAGCTACCACTAGATGTCGGCCTATGCATAGCATGTGATCCAAGGAGATCCACAAGCCTCAAAAATATATGGGATACATTACTCACCGTAATTGTATTTCTGATGCTTGTATCTGCTTAGATTCACATGATGTGCATAAGCCGACATCTAGTGGAAGTTGCAGAGTATTACAGTTTGTTTTTCGAAACTCGAAAATGGGCGTTGACACAGGGCGTGCCAGTAATACTATCCCTAGTGAGACGTCCACTGTACCCATGATCCCTCACTCGTTTAGGACCCTCAGATTGTATTTTTTCTGACATGAGGCAGCATGAGGAGTAGCGTGAGTACAGAGTATCCAAACAGATAGATAGGAAGATAAGACTACAAGCATCCATGCGCCTTCTCTCAGAGGGGAAGGAAGGACGGGTCGCATGTGAATCTAAGCAGATACAAGCATCAGAAATACGATTACGGTGAGTAATGTATCCCTTCTGAGGCTTGTGGAATCTGCTTAGATCACATGCTGTGCATAGATTAGCGAGCAGTGTTAGAAGGAGGTGGGATGTGAGAAGGGTCCTGAGCAAACAGATATCTTAGAACCACTTGTCCCACTTGAGTATCTGTCTTGGAATGAGTGTCAATGCAGTAGTGCTGAGTAAAAGTGTGACTCGAGCTCCAGGTAGCTGATTTGCAAATGGTGTCAAGGGGTACATTTGCAATGAAAGCCAGAGTGGCCCCAATACCTCTTGTAGAATGGGCTCTTGGCGTAAAAGGCAGTCTCTTTTCAGAAAGGGAGTAACATCGTTGGATACAATTGACTATCTATTTCGAGATGGCACCTTTAGAGACGCGATCTCCTTCTCTGCCTGTAGCTACGGAGACAAACAGTCTGTTTTCCTTAACGGTCTGGTCTTGTCTACATAGTAGAGCACCGCTCTTTGCACATCTAGAGTGTGTAGTTTCTCCTCAGCAGAGCTTTTGGGTTCTTGGAAGAAGGCCGGAAGCTCGATGGGCTGGTTAACGTGGAATTTAGAAATAAACTTAGGTGAGAACCTAGGGTGTGTTCGTAGAACCAGTTTATCCTTATGAACAGTAAAGAAAGGATCCTGCACTGACAGAGCCTGAATTTCACTGACCCTTCTTATGGATGTAATGGCTACTAAGAAGGCAGTTTTATAGGTCAGGTGTTTGAGACTGGCTTTATGCATGGGTTCAAATGGTGGGCCCATGAGCTTAGCAAGCACCACATTAAGGTCCCAACCAGGTGGTGGGTTAGAAATTGGAGGGTGGAGTCTCTTTACCCCTTCCATGAAGGCTTTAACCACTGGTACTTTCCACCACAAAACCTTGTTGTGGGAAGTAGTGTAGGCTGACAGCGCTGCCAGATGTACCTTTAGTGAGTTAAATACCAGGCCTGCATCCAGCAGGTGGAGCATGTAGGTGACAATATTGGAAGGAGTGCAATCAACTGGGTTGATTTGCTTATTCTGGCACCAGATAACAAATCTTTTCCATTTATCAAATTAACAGTGCCTCGTGTTAGGTTTCCTAGATTCCTTTAGGATGTCCATACATCTCTGTGGTAAGTTGAGATGTCCAAACTCTATGACTTCAGGAACCATGCTGCCAGGTTCATTGAGTTGGGTTGAGGGTGCACTGTTTGTCCTTGGTGCTAGGACAGCAGGTTGTACCAGCACGGGAGCCTGATGGGTTTGCACACCACTAGTCTGCGTAGGTGTGGGAACCACGGTTGCCTCGCCCACGTGGCAGCAACTAGGATGAGCGTCATCGATTCCCTGTGCATCTTGTTGACCACTTTCCTCATGAGAGGGGTTGGTGGAAAAGCGTAGGACAACATTCCTGACCAGTTCATCCACAGGGCGTTCTCCTTGGAGTCTGGCTGGGGGAACATGGATGCGAATTCTGGGCACTGCCTGTTTTCACTTGTGGCGAATAGGTCTGTAGTGGGGAAACAATTATAATATACATGAAATATGTCAGCGGAAAAGTTAAGTTAAAGAGGAATCCGGCAAACGGACAAGGAGAGGGGCAGCCAAATTCGGACTCACATATCAGACCATGCCAAAGACAATACAAATAGAAAACATGAACATTTTATTTATATTTCATTATTTGTTTAAAACATAGATGTTGAATCATGTTTCAAGCTCGTTATCCACATAACATTTAATTGGAAGCTAGAATACATAATCAAGCAAGAATGCTCATCTAAAAACACGACTGATAATTCAGTCAGTACTGGCTTAATGTAACCAAGCACTCCGAACATCAGACCGGTTGAAGGGAATCATCCGGCTGGTGGTCAAGGGCTACGGCCACATTAGAAAATGTAAAGAAAACCACAAATACATAAACAAGGCAATAATGGTTACTTCTGGATTTGAAACTGTAAAGGGGTGCCGTACGTCAACTACTAAACGGTTCATGACCTACTCCATCCATTAGGCCTGACATGCAAACAGACAGTCGTTTCGATGGTACAGAGCATCTAAGCTTTTTCACAATTGATGCCCATCTTCTTCAGGACGGTGCACTCCCATCGAGATATATGCCACAGACATTTATAGTGTAGAAACATACATATATTGAGTGATATTCATTTCAGCTGAGGATTTTTATACAAGCTGAATCCATAATGTTGCCATTATCTCAACTGTTTAGCTGGTCACCTTTTCCTGAATATAAATCCTGAGAAATGAATTAACACCAACAGGGCAAGTTCTCTACCAAGTAGAACTGTGCAAGAATAGACAGAATAAGATAAGTCAAACTAGACCTTATGCAACGGACGACAGGTAACGTTGAAACGTCTGGAAGAGGATGTGTCCCACCAGGACGATATGATATTCAGCATGTTATCATAGACACGCAGAAAACTGAGTAATGTCGGCGCAAACGTTTGCATCAGTCCTTCGCCCTTGGACCTCAAAGGAGAGGAGTGCACCGTCCTGAAGAAGATGGGCATCAATTGTGAAAAAGCTTAAATGCTCTGTACCATCGAAACTATGGTCTGTTTGCATGTCAGACCTAGTGGATGCAGTAGGTCATGACAGTTTAGTAGTTGACGTACGGCACCCCTTTACAGTTTCAAATCCAGAAGTAACCATTATTGCCTTGTTTATGTATTTGTGGTTTTCTTTACATTTTCTAATGTGGCCGTAGCCCCTGACCACCAGCCGGATGATTCCCTTCAACCGGTCTGATGTTCTGAGTGCTTGGTTACATTAAGCCAGTACTGACTGAATTATCAGTCGTGTTTTTAGATAAGCATTCTTGCTTGATTATGTATTCTAGCTTCCAATTAAATGTTATGTGGATAACGAGCTTGAAACATGATTCAACATGTATGTTTTAAACAAATAATGAAATATAAATAAAATGTTCATGTTTTCTATTTGTATTTTCTTTGATATGGTCTGATCTGTGATTCCGAATTTGGCTGCCCCTCTCCTTGTCCGTTTGCCGGATTCCTATTTAACTTCACTTTTCCGCTGACATATTTCATGTATATTATAATCGTCTCTTCCTCTTTGCCAGCGAAGTAGAGGTGTACCCATTCCCTGTGTTGCTCTGTAGTGGGGAAACCCCACTGTGAGAAGATGTCTTGTACGACCTCTGAGTAGACACCATTTGTGTTCTCTTGGGAGGGGATCTCTGCTTAAAGCGTCTGCTAGCGAATTGAGATCCCCTGGAACATGTTGAGATGACAGGTAAATGTTCCGTCTGAGTGCCCATCTCCAAATTTTCTGGGCAAGCTTGGACAGATTTGGCAAACGAGTCACTCCCTGTTTGTTTAGGTAAAACATCGCTGTTGTGCCGTCTGTTAGGATCTGCACTGACAGGTTCAACAGGTGGGGCTCGAACGCTTGAAGCGCTCTGAATACTGCCAGAAGCTCTAGCAGATTGATATGATTTTTGGCCACTGTGTGTGACCAGAGACCCTGAGCTGTGTGGTGAAGGAGGTGTACTCCCCACCCTGACTGGGATGCATCCGTAGTGACTACGGCCTGTACCTCTGGATCGTAAAAGGGTTTCCCCTGTAACAGGTTCTCTCTTGTCCACCAGTGAAGATTTTGTACAATTGTTGGCGAAATGACCACTAGATCGTCCCACTGACCACTTGCCCGAGACCACTGTATCGCCAACCATTCTTTCATGGGTCGCATTCGCAGGCACACGTGGGGGACCAGGTAAATACATGACGCCATCATGCCTAGCAAACGCATCGCTTTGCGCACCCTTATCTGGCGACCGGGCTGATAGAGGAATTTGCAGTAGTAGATTCCGAATTCTTTCCTCTAATGGAAAGGCCAACCCCTCTTGAGTGTCTAGGACAGCTCCGAGGAACTGTTTGGAGGTGCTTGGCACCAGGCTTGATTTTTTCTCGTTTATGGAGAAACCCAATTCAAAGGAGGTCGATAATTCTTTGAATGTTTTATCTGCAAATTACTGGGGTCTCCTCCGTGATGAGCCAGTCGTCCAGGTAAAGGTACACTGGGATTGCCTCCCTGCGTAGGTGTGCCGCCGCCACCGCCAGTACCTTGGTGAATACCCTTGGAGCCGAGGCTATGCCGAAGGGCAGCACCTTGAACTGGTAGTGCTGACTGTCCACCTTAAAGCGCAAGAATCTTCTGTGCGCTGGGAACATGGAAATATGAAAATAGGCATCTTTCATGTCCAAGGTTGCCATGTAATCCCTTTTTTAGGAGGGGGATTACCTCTTGGAGAGTAGTCATGCGAAACTTTTGGGGCTTGACATACTTTTTTGCAGGGCGTAAGTCTAATACTGGGCGCACTGTCAGATTTTTCTTTGGCACAAGGAAGTTGAATAAATACCCTGGTTTACCTAGTTGCCCGGGACGAGTTCTATCGCGTCCTTTGCTAGAAGATTGACGATCTACTCGAGGAGGATCTTCTGGTGGTCTGAGGAATGTATTTTTTGACGTGGAGGGTGGTTTCAGGGACGCTCCAGTAGTTCTATGCAGTATCCTGCAGACACTGTGGACAGCACCCATCTGTCTGATGTGATCCCTTCCCAAGCTTCGGTGAAGTTGGTAATGCGTCCCCCTACTGGGGATGCGTGAGATGGGACCCTGAACGCGGCGTCCCTGTTTTGCGGGAGGCGTACCGCCTCTGCTGGGGCTGCCTCTACCCTTACCACGGCCCCTCTTGTTTCCTCTGCTGTAACTCTGGGTAGACTGCTGGTTGTTACCCCATGATGTACCCTGCCCCTGTGAATAGTTGGAGCCTCTGAATTTTGGCTGCATAGGCGACGAAAATTACTATTGCCTCTTTGATTAGGGGGCTTGTTGGTCAACTGTACCAGGGATTTCAGAGTCTCATACTCATCTTTGTCATTCTTTAATGAGTCCTCTACCGCTTTGCCAAACAGTAGATTAGGCTCCACCGGCATGTCGATTAGGGATGCTTGTGTTTCGGGTTTAAACCCTGACTATCTTAACCAAGCATGCCTCTTAATGACAGTGCTCTCTGCTATTAACCTGCCGGCGTTATCTGCGGCATCAAAGGTTGCCTTAAGGATGCAACCGGACACGGCTCTCCCCTCCGACACAACCTGGGCCAACTGCGGAATCAATGAGGGCAGCTACTTGCTCCCACTGGTGGCAGTTGCAACTAGCCAGCAGAGTGGTGGAGTTGGCAATCCTTGCCTGGTAAGCAGAAGTGGAGGCTACCTTCCTTCCCAACCCGTAGATTTTCTTGCTCTCCTTGTCGGGGGGAGCCTCAGATGATGAGGCGTTCCCGCCCTCTTCCGGGTATTAGTAACTACCAGGGAGTCAGGCTTCAGTTGCCCCCTTACGTAAAGCGTGTCTGATTGGGTTGCCCTGAACAATTTCTTTTTCAATTTTCTTGAGAATTGGAATGGCCTGAACACTGGGTTTCTTTTCTCCTACTAGTTCCTCAGCCAAGTCCCTCTCCTCCTGTGCCCCTTGAGTGTCTATGCGGAAGTATTCTGCCGCTCTAGTCAAGACCTCATTTAGGAGGGGCTGGTTGTCGACTGTAGAGTTGGTAACTTGAGGTTCTTTGCCTACCGGGGAGTCTATTCTGTAGACTTCTGGATCATCTTCCTCCTCCTCTTGGTCCTCGTCATCCCCATAATAGTCCACCCCAGTTTGGTCGTCCAACGTTACCAAGTCTGGATCCTCATCCTGTAGTGGATCCTCACTATACTGGGCGTAAGGCTGGATGTAAAAAGGGTCTGAAGACCGACCTTGCGTTGGGGTCTCAAACCGAGGTTTCCTACCAGGGGGCTGCGGGTCCCTAGACCCTGAGGGAGTATCACCGTCAGGAGAGGAAGTGTTCTGGGTTCTTGGAGTAGAAGTCTGCTAGGGAGGACATTCTAGACATAACCCTGTCTATATCCTCACTGGTCCATTTTTTGGAGCTGGGAATGACCCTTTGAGAGGGTTCCCCTTCTATGACCTGACTGGACCTATGGGCTTGTGCAGGGCTCTTGGCTAGCTGTTTATCAGAAGACTTAGAACTGTCTTTATGTAACTGTGGTGCAGAAGAAGAGTGAGATGGTTTCTTCTGCTGTTTCCCCCCCCCCCTTCCCCATGAGTGGAAGTGTGTTTCCCTGGTGTTTTCACCCTCTCAGAGCTTTTCGACGCTTGACGTCGAGATTCGGGGGTAGTGTCCCTTTCCTTAGAGTGAAGGCGTCGGGATTCGGAAGCAGCCACCGAACGGTCTGCTGACGGCGACTCTTGGTGAGCAGCCTGGGGCTGGCGGTCAGCTTCATCTTCTGACGAGCGTACTTCCATGACTTTGGTGAGGGAGGCACTTTTGGCACATGTGGATGGTTGCCTGGTGTCGTGAGGCGATCTTGACCGAGAACGCCCAGGACACCGATTCAGTGGACCACTCTTTGTGTGCCCCTTTCTGAGAACTTGACACGCACGTCGAGTCTCGGTTGGACTTCGAGTGCTTAGGTGTGGAAGTGGTGTGGGTAGCGGTCGTGTCGCCGGGTGTGTTCCCCATAACTGCCCTGCCGGACAGCCTTCCAAAGTCAGGGACTTGCGCTTGGGCGTCTTTCGACGCCTCGTTGCCCTCGCCGTCCGAAAGTAGGGCGTCGCTGCAATCACTGAAGGTACCCGTCCTTAAGTGTCTTCGCCTTGAATCAGCTCCACGCTCTGCAGTTCGCCTAGGGGTGGTCTGGCGTGTTTGTCAACCCAAGGATACTTGCGGTTGCACTTGGGGCAGAATTTGAAAGGGGTACCCTCCATACGTACCCTGTGGCAGCGGGCTAGTGTGTGCAGGAAAATATATACGAGTGTAGAGTATGTTACCAACCCCAACTCTCCCTACTTGCAGGGCCGGGTCCAGAGGCCTTCCAAGGCCTGGGCCGAGGCCAGCGGCCTTCCGAGGCCCAAAGTCCATTGAGCAGCTCTCGATGGTGGTTTCTTCTCCGGGCCAGCGTCGAACTTCAAACCTCGATGATTCGACATGGGAGTGGAAGAAACAGGGAAATATTATTGATTTTTAGCAAAATATGCCTGAAAGCCAGGGAATGTATGACGGAAAAAAACAATCTGAGGGTCCTACACGCCTGAGGGATCATGGGTACAGTGGACGTCACACTAGGCTTAGTATTACTGGCACGCCCTGTGTCAACGCCCATTTTTGAAAAACAAACGAATACTCCGCAGCTTCCACTAGATGTCGGCCTATGCACAGCATGTGATCTAAGCAGATTTCCCAAGCCTCAGAAGGGATACATTACTCACCGTAATCGTATTTCTGATGCTTGTATCTGCTTAGATTCACATGCTGTGCATAGGTCGACATCTAGTGGAAGCTGCAGAGTATTACAGTTTGTTTTTCGAACACGAAAAATGGGCGTCGACACAGGGCATGCCAGTAATACTATCCCTAGTGTGACGTCCACTGTACCCAAGATCCCTCACGCGTCTAGGATCCTCAGATTGTATTTTTTCTGACATGAGGTAGCATGAGGAGTAGCGTGAGTACAGATAATCCAAGCAGATAGACAGAAAGGTAAGACTACAAGCAATCATGCACCTTCTCTCGGAGGGGAGGAAGGGTGTGTCGCATGTGAATCTAAGCAGATACAAGCATCAGAAATACGATTACGGTGAGTAATGTATCCCTTCTGAGGCTTGTGGAATCTGCTTAGATCACATGCTGTGCATAGATTAGCGAGCAGTACCAGAAGAAGGAGGTGGGATGTGAGAAGGGTCATGAGCAAATAAGTGTCTTAGAACCGCTTGTCCCACTTGGGTATCTGCCTTGGAATGGGTGTCAATGCAGTAATGCTGAGTAAAAGTGTGAATAGAGCTCCAAGTAGCTGCTTTGCAAATGGTGTCAAGGGGAACATTTGCAATGAAAGCCAGAGTGGCCCCAATGCCTCTAGTAGAGTGGGCCCTTGCCGTAAAAGGCAGAGTCTTTTCAGAGAGTGAGTAACACAGCTGGATACAGTTAATAATCCACTTCGAGATGGAATCTTTAGAGACGCGATCCCCCTCTCTGCCTGTAGCTACGGAGACAAACAGTTGATCTGTTTTCCTTAGCAGTCTTGTTTTATTTACATAGTAGAGGACCGCCCTACGCTCATCTAGGGTGTGTAGTTTCACCTCAGCCGAGCTTTGCGGGTTCTGGAAGAAAGCCGGAAGCTCGATGGACTGGTTTACATGGAATTTTGATATAAATTTAGGTGAGAACCTAGGGTGTGTGCGTAAAACCAGTTGGTCTTTATGGATAGTAAAGAAGGGATCCTGCACTGACAGAGCCTGAATTTCACTGACCCTTCTTATAGAAGTAATAGCTACTAAGAAGGCCGTTTTATAAGTCAGGTGTTTGAGACTGCTTTTATGCATGGGTTCGAAAGGGGGGCCCATGAGCTTGGCTAGCACCACATTAAGGTCCCACCCTGGTGGTGGGTTTGAAATAGGAGGGTGAAGTCTCTTTACTCCTTCCATGAAGGCTTTAACTACTGGTACTTTCCACCACGACACCTTGCTATGGGAAGTGGTGTAAGCCGAGAGGGCTGCCAGGTGTACTTTCAGTGAGTTAAAAACCAATCCTGCATCTAGCAGGTGGAGCATGTATGTAACAATAGTGGAAGGAGTGCAATCAACTGGGTTGATTTGTCTACTCTGGCACCAGATAACGAACCTCTTCCACTTGTCAAAGTAACAGTGCCTTGTGTTTGGTTTCCTAGATTCCTTTAGGATGTCCATACACCTCTGTGGCAAATTGAGGTGTCCAAACTCTATGACCTCAGGAGCCATGCTGCCTGGTTCATTGAGTTGGGTTGCTGGTGCACTGTTTGACCTTGGTGCTGGGACAGTAGGTTGTACCAGGCTGGAAGTTTGATGGGCTCGCACAACGCCATCCTGCGTAGGTGTGGGAACCACGGTTGTCTTGCCCACTTGGGAGCAACTAGGACGAGCGTCATTGATTCCCTGTTCATCTTGTTCACCACTTTCCTGATGAGGAGTTGGTGGAAAAGCGTACGCAAACATCCCTGACCAGTTCATCCACAGGGCGTTCCCCTGGGAGTCTGGTTGGGGGAACCTGGATGCAAATCCTGGGCATTGTCCGTTTTCGCTTGTGGCGAATAAGTCTATAGTGGGGAAACCCCACTGAGAGAAGAGATCTTCTACGACCTCTCTGTGAAGAACCCATTCGTGTTCCTCTGGGGAGTCTCTGCTCAGAGCATCTGCTAGGGAATTGATCTCCCCTGGAACATGTTGTGATGACAGGAAGATGTTCCGTCTGAGTGCCCATATCCAGATTTTCTGGGCAAGCTTGGACAGATTTGGCGAGCGAGTCCCTCCTTGCTTGTTTAGGTAGAACATGGCTGTAGTGCTGTCCGTCCGGATTTGCACTGACAGGTTTAGTAGATGGGGCTCGAACGCCTGAAGCGCTCTGAATACTGCCAGAAGCTCTAGCAGGTTGATGTGGTTCTTGGCCACTGAGTGAGACCAGAGACCCTGAGCTGTGTGGTGGAGATGGTGAGCTCCCCACCCCGTCAGACATGCATCTGTAGTGACTACTGCCTGTACTTTGGGATCGTAAAAGGGTTTCCCCTTTGCGAGATTCTCTCTTGTCCACCAGTGAAGGCTTTGTACCAGTGTTGGCGAAACGACCACTAGATCGTCCCACTGACCACTTGCCTGAGACCACTGTTTCGCTAACCATTCCTGCATGTGACACATGCCCAGGCGCGCGTGGGGGACCAGGTAAATGCATGACGCCATCATGCCCAGTAAACGCATTGCTTTGCGTACCGTTATTTGTTGACCGGACTGATAATGCGGAATTTGCAGTAGTATATTCCGAATTCTTTCTTCTGAAGGAAAGGTCAACCCCTCCTGGGTATCCAGGATTGCTCCTAGGAATTGTTTTGAGGTGCCTGGCACCAGGCTTGACTTCTTCTCGTTGATTGAGAAGCCTAATTCGTGGAGGAGGTCGATAGTTCTTTGAATGTTTGTCCTGCAAATTCCTGGGGTTTCCCCCGTTATGAGCCAGTCGTCCAGATAAGGGTACACTGGGATTGCCTCCCTGCGTAGGTGTGCAGCCGCCACCGCCAGTACCTTGGTGAATACCCTTGGTGCTGAAGCTATCCCGAAGGGCAGTACCTTGAATTGGTAGTGGCGACTGTCCACCTTGAAGCGCAAGTACTTTCTGTGCGCTGGGAACATGGAAATATGAAAATAAGCATCTTTCATATCCAAGGTTGCCATGTAATCCCCCTTTTTTAGGAGGGGGATTACCTCTTGTAGCGTGGTCATACGAAATTTTTGGGGCTTGACATACTTGTTGGCAGGCCGTAAGTCCAATACTGGGCGCATTGTCAAGTCTTTCTTTGGCACAAGGAAGTAAGTTGAATAAATACCCTTGTTTACCTGGTGTCCCGGGACGAGTTCTATCGCGTCCTTTTGTAGAAGAACGGCGACCTCCTTGAGGAGAATCTTCTGATGTTCTAAGGAGTGTACTCTTTGTCCTGGGGGATGGTTTCGGGGACGCTGCAGTAGTTCTATACAGTACCCTGTGGATACTGTTGACAGCACCCATCTGTCTGATGTGATCCCTTCCCAAGCCTGGGTGAAGTTTGAAATGCGTCCCCCCTACTGGGGTTGCGTGAGAAGGGACCCTGAACTGAGCGTCACTGCTTTGGTGGAGGCGTGCCGCCTCCCTTGCTGGGGCTGCCTCTGCCTTTACCACGACCTCTCCTATTACCTCTGCCGTAACCCTGGGTAGACTGTTGGCTGTTCCACTGTGTACCCTGCCCCTGGGAATAGTTAGATCCTCTCTGGGAATTTTGGCCGCGTGGGCGACGAAAATTACTATTCCCTCTCTGGTTAGGAGGTTTATTGGTTAACTGGCCAAGGGATTTGAGTGTCTCGTATTCGTCTTTGGCATTTTTCAGTGCGTCTTCGACCGCCTTACCAAACAACAGATCGGCTTCCACTGGTTTGTCTAACAATGATGCCTGAGTTTCTGCCTTAAAACCAGACTGCCGTAACCACGCATGTCTCTTGATAACAGTACCTTCTGCTATCAATCTGCCTGCGTTGTCCGCGGCGTCGAAGGTTGCTTTCAAAATGCAACCAGACACGGCTCTACCCTCTGCGGAAATACGAGCTAATTGGCCCTTTAACGGTTCAGGAGCAGAGGCTATGAGAGCCGCGACTTCTTCCCACTGATGGCAGTTGTAGCTGGCCAACAGGGTGGTGGAGTTAGCAATCCTTGCTTGATAGGCGGACGTTGAGGCTACCTTCCTGCCGAAACCGTATAGTTTTTTGCTCTCCTTGTCGGGAGGAGCTTCTGACGAAGACAAGGGTGTTCCAGCCCTCTTACGAATGTTGGTAACAACTAGGGAGTCTGGCTTCAGGTGTCCTCTTATATAGAGAGGGTCAGACTGAGCTGCCCTGAAAAGTTTTTCAACCCTGGGATTGACTGCTCTGGTGAGGTTTGGGTTCACCAGGGATGGATCTATTCTCCGCTGAATGGATTTAAGGATAGTGATGGTCTGGGCAACCGGCCTCCTTTCTCCCACTAACTCTTCTGCAAAGTCCCTTTCCTCCTGTACACCGTGGGTGTCAATGTGGAAATGTTCTGCTGCGCGAGCGAGAACCTCATTTAGGAGGGGCTGGTTATCGACCGGGGAGTCGGTAACCGGGGCTTCATTCTCTACCGGGGAATCTACTCTGTATGTTTCCGGGTCATCCTCTTCTTCTTCCTGGTCCTCATCATCCCCATAGTAGCCCGTCCCGGTTTGCTCTTCTATCATACCAAATTCTTGGTCTCCACAAAGGGAAGCCTCTCCTTCATACCGTGAGTATGGTGTTGCGTAAGGTTGTACCTCGAAGGGTTCAGACCTCATTGAGGTTTCAAACCGGGCCTTCTTACTCGGGGGGATAGGATCAGTAGAGCCGGAGGGTGTGGCCCCTTGTGGATCATACGAGAGGAAATGTTCTGGGTTTTTATCATAAAAATCAGCCAAAGAAGACATTCTTGACATGACCCTATCTATGTCCTCACTGGACCATTTTTTGGAACTGGGAATGACTCTCTCAGCAAGTCTATGGGATTTATCTTGAGTAGCTTTGCTGGTTGTGGACCCATCAGCAGACCTGGGCTTGTCTGTCTGTTTAGGGGGGGTGGAGTGTTTCAAAGGTGTGGAAGAATGTACAGGTAGTTTCTTCTGCTGTTTTCCCCCCTCCCCGTGCATAGAAAAATGTTTTCCCTGTCCCTTAGTGGCTCCGGAGTTCTTCGACGCATGGCGTCGAGGATCGGGAGAGGTCTCCCTGTCCTTCAAGCGTGGGGCCTCGCTGGCTTTAATTGCGGGCTCCACCTCCTGGAGCGCGGCCTGGGGGTGGAAGTCGTCTTCGTCTTCCGACGATCGAACTTCTGTTAGCCTAGGGAGCGAGGCACTCTTGGCAAGAGTGGATGATTGCCTGGAGTCATGCGGCGATCTTGATTGAGAGCGCCCAGAGGACACCGAATCGGACCGTTCTGTCTGTGCCTCTTTCCGAGAACTCAACGTCGTCGAGTCTCGGTTGGACTTAGTGTGTTTAGTGTGTGTAGTATGTGAAGCGCTTGTGTCGCCGGGGGTCTTCCCCATAGCCGCCCCGCCGGACGACCTTCCGAGGTCGGGGACCTGCGCTCGGCTGTCTTTCGACGCCGTAATGCCCTCGCCATCCGAAAGTACGGCGTCGCTGCCATCGCTGAAGGCGCCCTCCGCTGCCATGGCCGCCTGCCTGGCGTGGTGGGCCCAACGCTTCGTCGAACGGTCCTTAAGTGTCTTAGGTTTAAACCTACTACACGCTCTGCAGTTCGCTTCGGGGTGGTCCCTCGGCAAGCAGAGATTGCACGTGGCGTGCCTGTCGACCCAAGGGTATTTGCGGTTGCACTTGGGGCAGAATTGAAAAGGGGTACCCTCCATACGCACCTTGAGGCAGCGGGCTGTTAAGTGTAGGAAATGTATACGGTGTACCTATATACCAAGAGTGTAGAGTATGTACCACCCCCCACTCTCCCTACTTGCAGGGCCGAGGCCAGCGGCCTTCCGAGGCCCAAATCCGTCGTGCAGCAGCCGACGGTCGATTTCTTCTCCAGCCGGCATCGAGTGTCTAAGTTCGACGTTGGGGTGGGGAAGGATGTCAATAGATTATTATTTTAAAATTTTAGCAAAAGTATGGCTAAGGCCAGGGGACTTACCTGCTTCCGACCTGTATGGCGGAAAAAAACAATCTGAGGATCCTAAAATATATTTATATAAAAAAAATAGTATTTGAAAGTATTATATACCTGTAAGCTCAGCATTTCGGTGCTGGACTGCCCTTGCGGGTGGGACAAAGACTGATGAGCAGATGGATATTTCTCCTCTGTGAAGGGTGCAGTGAGCTAAAACGTGGTTGTAGACCCTCCCAAGTGGAAGACATTTCATAGAACAGGGTATTTGACCCATGTTCATTCTCAGTAGAAGGGCTCCCACACTCCTTTTTATACCCACAATCTTGTGTAAATTGTTAGCTAGGATTTTTGGTGACTTTTATATGCACGTTTTTCGATTTGTAAAGTACTTACCTGTAAAAGTAGTTCTTTCTTGATGCATTAACTAAGAATATTTTCAGTAATATACTGAAGTTTCCAGGCATCTGCTAGGATAGCCTCTGAAACCGTCCAATGCTCTCCCCTCTCACATGCCAGCACAACTATGATGCCCAAGGAATGAGCAAAAAAGTGGGAGGGAAATGAACACCTCTCCAAGCTGCAAGGAAAGAGAAGACAGAGGTTTGCATGAGAATGTTGATGGAAACTGTTGTATGGGGAGAAAGGAAAGCTCAACAAACTCTAGGAGGGAACAGCGGAAGCTGGAAGCAAAGGTGAACTTCACTTCCCACCCAACGCCAGAGTCCACAGGTCATAATACCCGCATGACAAGCAAAAGTTAGACAAAAATAGTCCACATTGGAGGAGCCCCTAGCAGCACAAGGGTTGTCAAGAAGAAGAACAAATGACTTAGCCTGTGGTAACGTTCTTTCAATTGGATGATCCACCCATGTATTCCTCATCTTATGATATCTTCGTTTCAAGCTTTAGCTGCCTCGGAAAAAAACAAATCTTTGCAGAGGGCGCTGTGCATCGACACAGTCGATCCGATGTTGCTTCCATCTAGGTTGACGTCATTGTTGAGTATATACACCATGCACAGTGCCCGCTGGCTTCAGTTCTGTTTTTTACGCCACCCATATGCAGATCTAGCAACATTAAGTGCCTTTAATTTAGCAGACTTTAAAAGAGCATAAAGTTTAATGCCTGGAAATTCTACAGCGGGTTAGGTTGGGAGGGTTGATGAGGATTAAGTGGGAGGAACATCAAATCGAAAGAATGTTACCACGGGTAAGTAACTTATTCTTCGAATGGATTGTGCCCTGCCACGTATTGATCCTCTTATGATAGACTCCCAAAGCAGTATTACATTTTTGGAGACAGGTGTAAGAATTTTGAATGTTATTACTTGTCAAGAATGGAGCATAGAACTGCCTTCCCTAATCTTCCCTCATTGTTAGAAGCATCTAAACAATGTTTTGTAACCGTGTGGATGATAGACCAGGTAGCTGCCTTGCAGATATCCTTGATTGAAACTCACAGGAAGTTGCTATGTCCCTAGTAAATTAAGCCCTTACGCCTACTGCGGGATCTTTTCTAGTTAGTCTTTAACACTCTGAAATAGCCAAGATTATCCATCTGGATAAGGTTTGTTTGTTAACTGAGAGACCTAGTTTATGTCCTGTACACCCAATGAAGAGTTGGTCATGCTGGCGTAATTTTGCCATTCTTGAAATGTAAAAGCTTAAAGCTCTCACTGGGTCGAGTCTATGAAATCTTTCCTCTTCCTTGCCAGGATGAGGTGATGGATAGAAGGCTGGAAGTACAATTTTCTGTGCTAAAAGGTAATCTGATACAATTTTAGGTAAGAATGAGGGTCTGTATAAGGTAAACTGAGGTTAACAGGATAAAGCCTGCAACTCACTCACCCTGATGTTATTGCAACTAACAAAATAGTTTTGAAAGTTAGCAACCTTAATGGGCAGGAATGGAGTGGCTCAAAAGGAGCACACGTCATAAACCTCAAGACCAAATTAAGGTCCCAAATTCAGACTTGGAAAGGTGTAGGAGGAAAGACATTGGTGAGTCCCTTAAGAAACAGTTATCAAAAGGTATTTTGAAGAATGACGCCTCGTCCAAGGTTCGCTTGAATATGGAAAGCGCTACCAGATAACCCTTAATTGTTCTAATCTGGAGCCCCAGATTTGCTAAATGTAACAAAAAAAGCTAACAGTAGGAGTATCGCATTGAAAAGGGTCCACATCCTTTTTCCTAAACCAGCTGCAGAACTTGTTCCAAAGGCAGTGGTATAATGATTTTGTTGCTGGCCTTCTGTCCAAAAGCAAAATCTCCATTATGTCATCTGGGATATCCCAATCCTTGTATCTCAACCTCTCAGAAACCATGTGTGCAGGTTGAGTGTCTTGACCTCTGAATGGAGAACCTGACCCTCCTCTCACGAGAGAAGGTTCTCCCTTTGTGGACGACGCATTAGAGGGCAGATGGACATGTCCAGAAGGTCCGGGTACTACATCCTCCTGGCCCAAATGGAGCAATTAGGATCATGGATTTCCCATAATTTCTCAATCTCTTATAGAGTGAGGAATGACAGGGACTGGAGGAAACGCGTACAGGAGTGGAAACTCCCAGTCCACTACGAACGCATCCCCCTAGAGATCCTCTTGGGAGAAATTCCCTAGAGCAATACAATTTACACTTCCAGTTGACACTGGTCGCAAACCGATCCACTTGAGGGGTTCCCCAAAGGGTGAAGATCTCTTGAAGGACTTCCTGAGCTAGTTCCCTCTCGTGGGAGACTGTGCTTTGCCCGCTCTGAGCGTCGCCGCCGTGTTCTCCTCGCCAGCTAGGTGAACTGCCGACAGCAATTCCTTCTTAAATTGCCTAGAACCAGAGATGCACTGCCTCTCTGCACAGTGGTAGTGACCCTACACCTCTTGTTGAGGAAGTACATGGCCACTATGTTGTCTGTCATTACCAGGACGCTCTTTGCCCATACATAGGGCAAAAAGGCTTTCAGCGCTAGTCTGATTGCCCTCAGCACCAAAAGATTAATGTGTAGTTTGGACTCTGATGGAGACCAACGACTGCTGACTGTCAGATCATTGGCGTGGGCTCCCCACCCCGTGAGTGAGGCATCCATAACTACTGTCATCTCCGGCTATGGTTGCCAAAAAGGTTCCCACTTCGAAATGTTGTCCTTGTAAGCCCACCACAGAAGATCCTGTGCGACCTTGCTCTGAACCTGAAGTAGCTCAGACATTCTGCCTGAAAATTGAGACCATTGTGTCCTGAGAGCCCATTGAAGGGATCTCATTCTCAGGCAAGCCTCTGGCACCAGGAAAATGCAGGATGCCATGAAGCCGTGCAACCTCAAAAAGTCAAATGCCGGAAGACGCTTGGCACACTGGAATTTGGTGACCATCTGCAGAATGTGTCGAGCCCTCACCTCGGGTGGCGAGGTTTTTCCCCAAGGATGCATCCAGGACTGCTCCGATGAATTGGAGCTTTTGAGATGGTATCCTGTGGGAATTCTTGTAATTGAGGGAGAAGCCCAGTCTGTGGAGAGAGTGGCAGGTTATGCTGAGATGTTCCAGGGCTTGCTCGGGTGAACGCGCCCTGATCAGCAATCAACCAGATCGGGTTATACGTGAATCTCTCCTCTCCCGAGGCTTGCTGTCACCAGTGCCATTAACTTGGTGAAAACCCTCAGGTGGAGGTCAGCCTGAATGGCAGAACTCAAAACGGATAATGAGAACTGCCAACAGCGAACCTCAGGTACTTTGTGCTTGTGATGGATTGGCACATGAAAGTAAGCATACTGAAGGTCCAATGGCACATCCAATCCTGGAGCTGGAGGGCATGAAGGATCTGAGAAAGTGTGACCATCTTGAACTTGTCATTCCTGAGGAACTTGTTCAAGTATCTTAAGTTCTACAGTCCTCCGTCCTTCTTGGGGATCAGGAAATAGGGAGAGTACCATCCTTTGTTCCTCTCTATTACAGGTACATGTCCTGCAACAGGAATGGATCGGGACCATTTAGTGAATGGCTTCCCGGTGGATGATCCCGAGGTCTCTATATAAAGGGGAGGCAGTAACCTTGGGCTACTGTGTGCAGTTCCCATGCATCCGAAGTAATACCTCGCCATTCTTTCAGATTCTGTGACAGTCTGCCTCCCATCGGGGTGTCGTGAGTGAAGACCTCAGAGGATTTGAGATGGCTGAATCAGCGGCCGATGGTAATTTCATTCTCTAGTATGAAATTCCCAGTGATAAAAGCTTTAGTGCATTTCCTTGAAGCTATCTTACCATGTGAAATTAAGTTGTAAGAACAATGGTGAATATCGTTTGCAAATATCTAAAGCTTATTATTATGCACTTAGAAATTGAATTGCGTTAGGCTTTTTAGTTTATCCGTTTTTATTAATTACGGATCATCAGAACTTTTTTTATCATGTGTATTGTGTAACTGAGTATAATTGAAAAGTGTAATACTTGTTTTGTATTTTTGAAAAGTTGATTTATTCAGCTATATTAAAATTTTTAAAAAAATAAAGACACTGCTGCTTGGGCGGGCTTTGCACCTCTCCCATGTACACCACAAGGTAATCTTCTTTGTCCTCTTTGACCAGCCTGTCCTCTCGATCTTCCAACTGAGGAATAGAAACGAAAGGACCTACCCCTCAAAGATGATTCGCTGGGGTGAAATGGCGGTGGCTGCCTGATGGCGGCACCTAGGTACTTGGCTGTCGCTTTTGAGGTCTGCAGCTTTTCAAGGCTTTCGTCAGCCTTATTACCAAATGAATGAGAGCCGGCAAAGGGCATATTGAGTCTAGATGGTATGTCAAGTGCAAATCCTGAATTCCTCAACCACGCAAACCAGAGTATAAGAGTGCTTGCCGCCATGGCTCTGCTGATGCTGTCAGCAGAGTCCAGACCTGACTGAAGAAACTCACACATACCCTCTTTGCCATCTCTTATCAGGTTCATTAAGCCGTCTCTTTCCTTTCCTTCGGGGATGTGATCAGCCACCATAGCTACACATTCCCACAGGGTGAATATACATTTTGCCAGTGCACATATAGAGTTAGCAGACTTTAATGCCATGCTTCCAGCTGGAGAAAAAAAAACATTCTTTGCCCAGGTATCAATAGGTTTATCATCCGGATCTGGAAGGATAGTTGGGGATGCAGCTTGCCTAGAAGTGGATGTAGCTGCCTTGACCACTAATAAACCATCCAGTGTCGGATGTTTTGACAGGTAGCTTGGGTCGCTACTGGATGGCCTGCATTTCCTAGTGAAGTTTCTATGAACGGCAGGACTAGATTATGGAACCTCCCAATTTCCCATTAAAATGTTTTTGGAGTGCTAGATGAGAGGGCAGTATCCAATCATTTTGTGGACCTTTGTCCAATATATCTGAGATCATCCACCTCAAACTGAGGTGATGTCTACTCCATCCTAAATAAATGTATAACCCTAGTCATAAGAAATCTGTATGATGCATCAGCATGATCAGCTGGGTCTGGCTTCCCAAAGTCTAATTCTGGAGAAGTGTCAACACCACTAGCTGTACGTACAGTATAATGTAGCTCCCCGACTCTGGTTTCCTATGAGATTAAACTTTCCAGGGATATTATGAGTATCCCAATGAAGGCCAAAAGGTGGGGTGACATCTTGCGTCTCATATATTGATGTTAAAGACTTGAAAGTCCTTTTTAGGTAAAAGGTTTAAAAACCTTTTTATGTCGGTTTTGAGGTAAAGGCTTTAATGACTCCACTGCCAGTGTCAATGTCAATGTCTTGGTTTTAGACAGTATCGACGATTTCAGTGTTGATGGTGTCGACGTCCGTGGCGTTGATGGTATTTACAACTTACTCTTCAACTTATGCTTCAAGGGACTCGACTCTGGACCCGACGAGTCTTGGACGATTTCTCATCCCGTCGAGTACTCAAAGAATCTCGAGAGGTTTTAGGCTTGAGACCCGGCCGCGAGGGCACGCAGGGTTTTGACTTGGCCCTATGCTTGTCGCCGGCTGAAGCATGGACACTTTCCTTGTATTTTGTGGCGGACGGGCCTCTTTCTCAAGGATTTTAACCATCCGTTTTCTAAAATATTCCCACTAATCTTTTGTAGAGGATTTATTTGGGCAGACTAAGCTTCTTTCCTGATACGTATCTGAGGAAGAAGGTGGTGATCTATGTTGCCTTCTCTTCGACTTTTTTGATGAAGAGGAGTGTCTGCTCCTGGAGTGAGATTGTTTTTTTGATTTTTTTTTTATGTTGAGATATATCGCTCGACTCATGGGATGACCCAAATTTCGATGAAGTAGAAGGGGATTTAGGGGGTCTTATCCAATGACAATTTTGATTTATGCTCTTTTAAGGCCTTACCCATCATCCACTTACAAGAACGACAGTCATAGGTTTCATGCTCGATGCCAAGGCACCAGATGCATATTTTATGCAGGTCCGTGATGGACATTTTGGTGCTGCATTTTAGGCAATTTTTAAAGCCGGTCTACGGAGGAACAGGCGTCTAAGACGAGGCCATATCGAAAACTCTTTCGGGCAAAAACTGAAGCACACTGTAATTCTTGAAGCTATCACTTTCGTGGAAAAACAGAACTGAAGCCACCGGACGTTGTGCACGATATACATACTAGACTATTACGTCAACCGAGATGGAAGCCCTTGAGGGACATCGGGTCGACCATGTCGATGCACAGCACCCTCTGCCAAGAAGAAAAACATTTTCTAAAGCAGCTGAAGTTGGAAACAAAGATACAAGATGAGGAATACGTGGGAGGACACAATCCATTTGAAAAGGGTAATAGGTAGGGTAGTAGTTCTGTCTAAGGGTGCAGGTGCACAGGAAAGTAGTGTTGGGGGTTGTCCAAGAAAGTGGACAGCTAAGGACATAACCGGACAAAAACCTAGACTGGCAGACCCTCACAGAGCTGGATCAGATGGCAGAAGATGGTCCACAGATTCAATGTGCCAAAAAGATCAAAGGCCAGAAAATATAGCTAGCTGTAGCGTACCCCATGTACCGTCCCATAACTGCATTGCTGTTTTTAGCGAGGGAAGTACATACATAGCCTTAGGTCTCTCTCTCTTGGGTACTCATATCCTGCAGTGCAAGGGCCTCTTGTTAGGGAGAATTCTCATTTCTGTGCCAATTCCATTCAACCTTCGGGACCCACAGCTCTTTTGCTGGACTTTAGGACTTTTTAGTTTTAACCCTGGAGAAGAGGGAGACCTTTTCCTCACTCTCTCATGTGTTTTAACCTGATTTTGAATATGCGTTTCCACTGTTTTTGGAGTCTGAAACTCCATAGGCATCTACTTTTTGTATGGCGACACACAGCCCCTTCAGTGCAGTGTCACAGAGAAATCCTTTAGATTTCTCATAACTTTTAAATACTTTTTCTTGTGTGAACTACTGTTCCTAAGAATAGTAAAGTGAAATTGACTTTACTTACCGGTCTATGTAGGTCCAGCACACCCCATTTTATGTGGAGCACTGCGGGGGTTACCTAGTAGCCCCTTATCCTACATTCTCATGTAACCATTTTCTATGTTACCCTCACTACTTTAAAATGGCTGGTGGAGGTGGTTTAATGTTCCTACCATTGTGCTTTTCTACTGCAGGCTGAATCCTCAGCTGCAGTACAGCATCCATGGGTGACCATTTCTGTCAAAATGACCCCGTCTAATTTTTTCACCATTTTCGGTTTGTGAGGTCTTTCTTGGGTTTTACTCTGTGCGTTGAGCCAGGTTTGAGCCCTTTGTTCGGTTTGCCTTTGGCAGACTTCAGCCCTGAAGCCCACCTCTGGCTCCAATGTGTCTGGAAAGTCAGGATGTGGGGGGTGTTCCCAATAATCCCCTGTCCTTTGTCTCTAGGAGTGCATGAATGCAACCAGTCCTGACTGGCTGGCTGTCCTTTTAGGACAGCCATCCTGCTGTTTGATTGACAGCCTAGGCTGTGCTTGAATGGGAGAAACCTGCTTAAAAGGCAAGGATTTTGGGACTAGAGGCAGAGTCGACCACTGGGAGAAACAACCGATTAAGAAACCATGAGAGAACCTTGCTGCGTCCTCCTGGACCTTTGAATTGCCTGTTGTAGCCCTGACACTGTGCTGAAACTCTTTTCAATTCGCCAGAGAAGCTCCGGAAGGGACGACTTCTTCCCTTGGGTTAATGGGACCAACTAACCGCGAGACAAACTCCACTGGACAATCTTCCCTGATTGGCTATACTTCTTCGCTGCTGCAAGACCCGAGTGCCAGGGATTGAGAAATCAGTAGTCGAGTGCTACGTCCGACATCCGGCCAGAAGCTCCAGGAGTCTCCTAGGGACCCTCCAGAAGCAGGACGACCCGAGCTCAAGTTCACTCACCAGAGTGCAGGACCCAATGAGTGAAGTAAGCCCAACCGTTATCCGAGATCCACAACTGCTGTTTAACGAGCGTTGAAACCTCAAATTGCCGCTGATGCGAAAAGAGCTGTAGCGGCCGACAACCTCCAAATTGCCACCACAGGACCACGCCAGACGTTCTCCCTCTTGTCCCCACGAATGAGGCTCAGGAACACAAGCTCTGCATCACTGCAACAAGACAAAATCCAGCTGGACCACTCTTCTAACCAGAGGTACCATTTAGACTTCGACTAAACGCAGTGTCTTTTTAGCTGTGTTCTTCTCAGTTGGGAATTGCATTAGCTTACCTTTAGAGTCGATTCCAACTCTGCCTTTCACAGGCTTCACAGCGGGTGACCCTACAAGTGATTTCTACGTCGTGCAAGACTTTATCTATGAAGTGCCTCAGCTCCACAGACTGTGCTCCAATTGACTTTGGCTGTCCTGGCTCCCTGCAGACTCTTCTAGTCCATTGACTTTGATATTTCTGTCCCTTATAGGTGGTAACTTGTTTTAGACTTGTTGCTGGGAGAAGCTTGTTTAGATCTCATTGGAAGATTTAAGTGTCCTCACCTATACTGAGAACCTGTTTAACCCTTTCCCTTCCTCAAACCTTTCCTTTCTGCAACCTCAGAATCAGCAAAGTATAATTAGTGTGATACATAAATGCCATTACTGTCCTTGTGAATGAAGTCACCTCAGGGTGTAGGAAGTGTGAAAGAGGCATATCCAAAGAGTATCCACCAACTTGTGCTGATCCTAAAAAGTAATTTAAAGTATATTGACCTGGTTATATTAATTGTCTTTTTAACAAATGCTTATTTCAGCCGCTGAATTCCTCGCAAGGGGTATTTCGGATCACTCTCCACTTCTTCTAACCTTGAAGAATGCCTGTCGATGTCCGGATCGCAACTGGCGCCTGAACACATACCATCTGCGGCTCCCTGAAATCGCGGAGGAACTGGAAAAAAAGACAACGGAGTATTTCAAAATTAACGAGCGCTCAGTGGACTGCCCAATCTCTATCTGGGAGGCGTACAAGACAGTCCTTCGGGGAGAAGCCATCTCGGCGGTTTCCACCCAACAAAAACGACAAGTCCAAAAGATCAGAGAGGCAGAGGCACATGTCCTGCAGTGCGAGCGACAGACCCTAGAACACAGCGACCAGGAGACAAAGGATGCCCTGACCACGGCACAAGATACCCTCAGTAACCTAGCTCTGGACAATGCACGAACAGCCCACCAGCTAGTCCGGAGTCAAATTTATGAACGTGGCGACAAAGCAAACAAGACACTGGCCTGGTTGGAGAGGCGTGAACAAAACAGGGGACATGTACATGCCATTAAATCGCCGGATGGCACACTACTCACAGACGACTGACATTGTCGAAGCATTTGCCACCTACTACGAGAAGCTCTACACCCCACCTGCCGAGAGCTTGCCTGCTGTACCCTCCCACTACCTCGACCGGATCGAGATCCAAAACTCACAGCACCAGTCAGAACTCCTGAACGCTGAACTCACGGAGGCCGAGGTGCAAGAAGCACTTACACAGCTCCAGCCCGGGAAAACTCTGGGTCCCAACGGTTTCCCCACAGAAACATGGAAATATCTCAGAGGTACATTATCGGGCCACATGCACCGCATGTTCCTACGTAGCAAAGAACTAAGGACGCTCCCCTCGGACCTTTAGGAATGCATGCATAGTAGTCATACACAAACCAGGGAAACCTCCAGAGGAATGTGCCTCCTATCGTCCCATCTCACTAATCAATGAAGAAGCCAAGGTCCTCGCCAGAACACTCACCATCAGGCTTCTGAAGGTGATGGAGACCCTTATCCATCCAGACCAATGTGGATTTATGCCCAATAAATCCACTAGCATGAATTTACGCAGAATCCAACTGGCGCTGAGCAGAGCCAAAGAAATACCGGCCCCTCTAGCCCTCCTGGCGGTGGACTTTGAAAAGGCATTTGACTCGGGGTGGGACGCTTTGTGGGCAATCATGGACCAGATGAACCTGGGGCAAACATTTATATCATGCGTCCGGCTGCTCTATTCATCCCCGGAGGCCACGATAAGGGTGAACGGTAGGTCCTCTAAATCATTTCCCTTGGGTAGGGGTACGAGACAGGGGTGCCCGCTGTCTCCGCTTCTCTTCCTCCTAGCCATCGAACCACTTGCTATTGAGCTCAGAGCCAACACCAACAGGACCAGATTCGCCTGGCTGGGGGGGTGGGGGTGGATGACCTCCTTGTGTACCTTAGTAACCCGCACACCTCATGCCCTATTGTCTCCCTCATCCTTAGAGAATATCAAAACTTTGCGGGCCTGAAAGTGAATGAAACCAAAATCATTTACTTCCCAACCCAGGGTGGCGAATCTGCGATTCCTGAGACCTGCCCATACCATATGTCTATCAGGGAATTTACATATCTAGGCATACGACTCGATCCGACACTTGAAGGGTTCCTCCAGCTGAACCTACAACCAGTACTACAGCGATTTAACAAAGACACTTCCCAATGGCAATCACTCCCCCTATCGCTAATGGGCAGAGGCGCATTATTCAAAATGATGACCCTCCCCAGACTCCTTTACGTTCTCCAAAACGCCCCATTTACCATCCCCAGAGAAACCTTCGCACTTATTGATAGGAACCACTGCACGCTACTATGGGAAGGGAAGCAATCCAGAATCGCCCTTGACACGCTCCAGAGATCGGTCTGGGAGGGGGGGGTATCGGTCTCCCCTGCATACGTACGTATTACCTTGCGACACAGATCGGAGTGGTAAACGATTGGATGCATGCAGACCTCACACTACCACACATCCGTATCGAACTAGAGACCATGACCCCGTTAACCCCGCTGCAGACTCTGTATGCCACCCACAACCACCTCCCGAAGTTACCCAAGACGACACATATCCGTCGAGCTTGGCGGGAGGCACACAAACTGATCGGCTGGAAAGGAAAGCCAACACTGTCCCAACCTATATGGCACAACGCACTCCTTCCAGAAGTAGTGAAAATGGGCTCTTTCGGTCACTGGCACGCAAAAGGGATACACACACTGGCACATGTGATACAGGACGGTCGCCTCCTGGACTTCGGGACCATGCAGGTGCAGTTTGATTTGGCGCCCATGGACCGGTTTCGGCATGCGCAACTGGCCCACGCCATCCACACCCAATTTCCAGACACGACAAACATACCCCCATGCTCTCCCATTGACACCAATATCCTCCCGCAACGCATCCCCTCAAAGGTCACCTCCACTCTCTGTCTTCAGCACGCTCTGGCTTCAGAACGCCGGATCTATAATCCACGGGGTTGCCTCCGCAAATTCGAAAAAATATGGGGCAAATGGCTTGATGCTCAGTGAAGCCCGCCGATGGATGCAGATCAACACTTCGAGTAACATTATTTGCCTGCCTTGTCCTGCAACTGTCCTAGGCCCTTGACCCTGCGGGGCCCCTCTTGCTATTGATCTTGCTATGCCTCTCATTTGTTGTATGCCAATGATTCATGCTTATTGTTATTATGTTATGCCTCTTAAACCCAATAAACAGTTATAAAAAATGCTTATTTCAAAATTGATATTAAACGAATAAAGAACTATTTGTAACTGAAACCTTGAGTGTAAGTGTTACTTGGTTACTTGCATTTATGACTTTCATTTCTACAGCTCTACAACTAACATGTACCCCTCTTTCAATCACACTACCAACTTGTATAGTACAGACCTATACCAAAAGGTGGGTTACGTAATACCAAGCAGATAAGTGTTGTGGAGTCTCACACAGTGTTACTACACCAATTCGTACCCAACAGCCTCACCACTACATACTCTTCCACCACCTTAAACTCTTTGGTTGACCCATTCTCTAAAACCTTGCAGTTGTGAAGCCTGGTAGCATTTCAAAGGGTTTAATAAAGCTAAACCGCCCATATTCCTACTTTGATCTAACATAGCTATGGTGACTATGAGTTGAATCCTTCCGCACAAAGGAAGATCCCTTACCTACATTGGTAAAAAGAAAACGATAAAACAGGGTATCTGGCTAGGAAGGGCCTGGAAGAAATAAAAAATTGTGGAAATAGGATAATCTTCGCAGGCGTTATTCTGCTAAACTACGATATGGCCCGATATGTCCTGTGCTCCTTTCTAATAGCAATAATCAAGTCTGGTTAGTTAGCCCAGTATAAGGTGGATATTTGGGCGGTGAGGTTAAAATCCAGATCGTTAATATTCTCTATGGTCCAGATGAAGTGGGTCGGCTCAGCTAATTATTCAGCTTGTTTAGGTTCCAAATGTATGTTTAGTACCAGGCTTTTACTCAGATTTACCTTTAATCCAGATAATGGTTGGACTGAGTCTAATAAATGAAGCACTGGAGAAAGGAGGTTGTCAGCGAGGCCAAAGAAAAAATGTTGTAGGTGAACAGAGCCATCTTATGAGAACTTCCCACATAGGTAATGCCTTGTTTCGAAGTAAACTCCTTCATCAAGGGTTCTAGTGACTCTACTGTGAATGCAAACAGGATGGGGCAGCGAGTACCACTGTCTTTCCTCTAATTATCTCAAACTCCTGAAAAGATTGTAATTTGCCAACACTTCTGCCGAGAGATGTGTAAAGGACAAAACGTCACCTTATAAACTTCTTCTAAAGCGCTACATTGCCCACGGATGCTCTTAATAATGGTCACGTGGTGCCGTCAAAAGGCTTTTCCTTGTTGAGGGCTAGGAGGACAGCAGTTATCAGTTTATTCTGAGCAATACCTAATAAATCCACTACCTTCCACACATTATCCGGTTCCTGTCTTCAGGTCATAAAGCTGAATTGCTCTCTACCCGTTATATTGCGTTCTAATATTGTAGCAAGCATGCATGCCTACAGTTTAATGTCAGTATCGACTACTGCAATGGGCCAGTATGAGGATCATTGTGTAGGGTCTCATCCTTGCTTAGGGATAATGCAAACAGAATGTAGTTCCCACTAATGATCTGTTGCATCCTGCTAAGTCAAACCACATTTTGTTTTCAGGTCCCCTACAAATGAGTACCATATAGAACCATGCCCTTTTGGAGAGGCAATTTCTTCAACTATAGAGTCAGTGAGCACAGATGTGGTAACCTTGTCCTAGCCGGTTTGTTGATGTAAAACCACCTCACTGCAAATTGTAGATTTACTCCTGCTAATAATATACTAAGATTGAGCACTGAGAACCCTCAGACAGTCGATTGTATATTTTATTTAAATAGTATATATTGTAAATCCTGTAAATAACTGTATAACTTAATGACCCGTTGCCTGTGGTAACTAATGGAACTGTAAATGCTTCTTACCCTGTATCTCCAGCGCCCATATATCTACAGGTTAGGTGTGCTTTACAAATGCTAAATAAATCAATTAAATAAATAAAACATGGCTGTGCTATAGTCTTCCCTGGAACTCAGAGATAGAATGTTTCCTCTCTAGGTTTCCAGGAATGCACTTCTGAAAGCACGACATTGGGAAAGAAAAATATCAAAGCCCATGCATGTGCTAATCTAGGACCGTTACACATGGGAGAATCCATCTCAGAGGGTAAGACAGAGATGGTACAATGGTATCCCAGTTGGTAGGGAACCATGAGAATCACTATTGCATCAGTTTTCTGATATAGATTCTCCGTCTCTCCCTCCTTACCCAATGCCCCGCTCTCTCCTCTATACAGGGTGACCCTCCTATTGTCAACCTGGATACATCTCAACATAGAAGCAATAAGACCACCAACCACTTAGTGCTGGCCTGCACTTACCCTGATGAAAGTGGTCTAAATAACCTTTATCCAATGAAACTGGTAGGCGTTTTGTGCCCTGACACATGGAAACGGACAGAGGAGGTCCATAAGTCAGGCCACAAAGTGATCCTCTCCCTAAGAATTACAAGGACCATGTATTGACTGAGGAACAGAGCCTAAACAAGATATACAACTCTGGTCCTCAAAGAATAGGAGTTTTCTTTGATCCACCTTGGTCCAGTTACTCCAGTTTTCCTTTTTAAGAATTTTGTGTATAGCAATACACATGAACTTTGTCTCTTGACCTATTCTTTCCAGCCAAGAAACATCTCTTAAAACTAGTTGCATTCCATAGAAACCAAATAGAGTTGATATTCCCTTGGAAAACAGAAAAGCTCTGCTAGAAGATATGTTAAGGAAAAGGACAACAGGAACACCAAATACTGATTGATCTGTGAAGATAAAGCAATTCTTGAACAAAACTAACCTGAATCAATATGTGGTAACATGACCATTAAGAGAAAAATTCGGGTGTTCGATCCCTTAACCTGGTTCTACCCGTGGATATCTGTGATATTGTCTTTCATGAGTAAAACATTTGCCCCCAAGTAGTAATGTGTGAAAAGCCTTCAGAGTTAAACACATAGCCCTGAGCTTTCACACATTAATGTGCTTCTTGCAATCTTGCACACAACTCATTGTGAATCTGCAGTGGCTCCCACACTGAACATGGAATAATCAGTCATAACTGTAAGTGACATAGCTAGTCTTAAAAAAGAGTAAGCCTAGAATAGGATTCTGTTTCTGAGACCTCCCCTGACTGTCTCACTTGATAGAATTTGGAATAGAAATTGGTTCCAAAAACTGGCGCGATGTAGTTAAATGCATCTCATCTTGAGGACGACCAAATGCACCATTCGAACACACATCCTGAGGCCACAATAGCAATTTCTTGAAAGGGGGATGGACAGAGGAGAAAAAAGAAAATAAACGTACATGGTGGGTGCATAGTGGCAGAGAATGGGGTGACAATTGGGAGCAGGTGTTTTATATATTGTATGCTGTGTTTTATAGATTACTGAATATCCTGCTCCCCTTCATACTCTAGTTATTTGTATGCACGTGCTGACAGAATTATTCAGAACTTGCTTTGATGTGCTGCATCCTGCACTTTTCACCCTTCTTTCCCTCTCCACATTCAGCACTTTGAGACAGCCCAACAGTGATGTAAAGTGCAACACAAGCAACAGGCATTATGAAGTTTCTTTCCCTCCGCTACTTCGCCTCTGTCCTGTCAAGCACTAAATAAGCAACCAACATAACATACAATTTGACTGACAAAACTGTGTAAAAAGAATAAAGAGAAATACGAGCAATCCTACAAGGGTACGAGAATGACAGTCAGGGGAATGTAGGGGGGAGGAAATCTGGATGAAGGTAACGAAAAACAGTGCTAGCTATGTACAAACAAGTGTAGCACCTATGTTTAAGTGTAGCAACAGGGGCAGTGCTAACATTGTTCACAGACATCCAACTAATTTAATCAAGGAAACATGGGTACTGATTCTGCAAGGTGCATTCCATAGATTTCCTTCCAATGTACATGTTCTTCTGCAAATGTCTTTGATACGTTAATGAAGTAACCCCCTTTTAGAATGCATGGTTCGACTTGTGTGTGGCTCCTACTCACCTCCTTGTACCCCTGCAGGAATGTCACAACCTGCAGAAAATGATGCCGGAAAGTAGGATCATCAGGAACTTTGCCAAAACACAACAGAGCTGGCTGTGTGAGGTTAACCATCAACCTGAGGACAGAAAGACAGTTTTCTATGAGTTATCCTTTAGAATACACAAGAATGAACAAGTTGCTTTTCCTTCAAGGTTGCGCACCCAAGATGGATAAGCAGTACCCTTCATGGCAGAAACTGACCGTATAGTAGCTTCAAACAGGGCCTTGTCCTGGTGATGTTGGATGACAAGCGGTACTAGATCATTCTGCAGGATTTGTGCAGCTCCCAGCTGCTGTCGGATGTCTCGTGCATCATCCTCATGCCGTAGGTAACGGATAAGATCTTTCACACTCTCTGCAGGATAAAGATGGAGAATGATCATGGGGTGGAGGTGAGCGTTTACTGGGATAGCACTGCCTATCTACTTCAACATGGAGCAGGGCTATCTCATACTGGATACCCATGAACTACCTGACCAACTACTCATCAGCATGCAGGACCAAAACTTGGATCATGCAAGACCATTCAGTTCTTGTACTCAGTCTAGAAATAGCATCTCTAAAGGGCAAAAGATTTGCCCTTTGATCTATTATTGGCAACATTGTTATCTGCCAATCAGTGCTTGAAATGCAAAGCAATCAGGATTCTGGTTCTCTTATTTTGGTAAATTGACTTTGCACCCCCCTGCCCCCACCTCTAACTATCCCCAACTGAATACTTACCTAAACACTCTGGCTCCTTGTGGTAGGTATCCCCTTCCAGGTAACCGAGGGCACTGCACGTTGCTAAAAGCTCACAATTCATCATGTACAAGTCCATAAATCGCAACACAACGAAATTGAAAGAAGGGGAGACAGAGCCTGAAATCAAATACAGAGAAAAATTATCGAAATATTGCAATCCCTGTGGAACCACCGGCACATACCGACTGAGAACCTATAAAGACTGATATTTATTTCAGGTATTGAGTAGAGGGGGTATCCTCACTTCATTAGATACTTACTACTCATCAGCAACCCATAAACTCTTTTCAGAAAAATGCACCCCTGTAAAAACTTTTCTTTGTGGACAGAAGTTATTGCCTTTTCTACCTCCAACAGCCACCAAATACCTGCCAGGGATCCACATAATTGCATGTGCCCCATATCAGATCTGACAGGGACCACCCCAGAACACACCACTATCAGCTCTGCCTACACCCCAGCCGACAAACCATCAGCTGATGAGACAATCGCCCGACATATAGTGAAGCTTGAACTTTCTAATTTGGTACATCCAACACGTGCTTTGAAGCAGCCATAAGGTGACATTTAGAGCTCCATAAAACAACCAAACAGCACTCAGTTCATCAAAAAAGGCCATGATGCCTAGAGTCGATCAGCAAATGTAAGGTGGAAAGCTGGCTCTAAAGGGCTTTTGGACTAATGGTCCCCGTGCTTCTCCCTCAACAGAACAAGAAAAGAGCACAGTCTCAGCCCAAGAGTAAACTAGCCTCTTTCAGCATTAAGCCCAAGAGTAATCTAGCCTCTTTCAGCACATTTGTCAGGAAAGAAGGTTTTTTCTACTTTAAGGCTTCATTCCTTCGAGGCCCTCGAGGATATTTGCTGACTCTTGGAACTGTCTTTTTTTGTCACGTGAAGTACTTTTCCCATCCCCACATTCCCCTGTTACTCACTGCTTGAGACAAGTACTGGTCGGTCGCTAAAGCCATCAGTGCAGGGGAACACTACCCACATTTTACTTTTGCGTATAGCACTACTACAGCCTTTATGGCTAGACATGTAGGAACACTATAGCATGACAAAGCGGTGATGGCTGGAAGGTTTAGAATTATTCTGAACCTCTGACATTGCTCTCGGCAACACTCCAGACCACTGTTCTTCGCTTGCCAAAACATTACAAAAAAGGAAAGACGAAATGCAAATCAGTCTTGGTCCCACCCCAAAAGTGGCCGCCCAGCCCGAACTGCTTGATCACATCCCTTCTGCATGAGACCTCAAGAATCCCATTACATGTTTCAGTGAGGAGTAGCTTGGGTCTCTAAGCCCAGTAGGCATGGGACCCCAATCTGGGTCCCCACTCGGGGTGACTATACCAAATAGCAGAATTAATCTTAACCTCTAGCATTGCTCTCTGCAACACTCCAGACCATCGTTTTTCGCCTGCCAAGACATTACAAAAAGGGAAAGACCATATACAAATCAGGCTTGGTGCCACCCCGGCTGTGCTGTGTTTAGTTTATAAGTCTGTAATAACTTATTAACCTTAGTTTTTGTCCCCACTTTTCATTGCAACAAAGTACTATTTTGTGATGCAACTGCATAGCTGTATTCCATTTAATGGGTGGCAGGGGTGTCCCCTTTCAACACCTTAGTTATGTTTTGTAACGGTTGTCACCCAAAGGTGAAACCCAAGATCCATTGATTTTGAGAACATTCTATTGATCTCTTGACTCGTTTTCACGCATCTGTATGACATTTTCCCAAGATGTGTTTTCGCTCGAGTCCCACAAAACCTGAAGGATTCGTCCAATGGTTTAATCCAAGTTATCCTTGGTAAATACTTACATATTTGTCAATATAGTGTGTGTGGATAGTCCTTTACATGGTTTCTCTCTGGAGTGATGATTCTCCTGTGCCAATGACCAACCCTCCCACTAGTAAATCCCAGCTTCCCATCACATCTACCAGAGAGAGTTGGATCTAACTTTAGTCAAACTTTTCCCCAGAGGTCCTCTTCAAGTTGCTAACTCCCATACAAGTGGTGGTATATAAACGACCTCCTAGAACCATTAGAACTATGCCCATAAAGCTCAGAGTAGGCCTCAAAGTTCCAGGCAGCGCCTGATCCAGGGCACGTTTGCCAGAGGGGCCACAGTGCAAAACATACAAGAGTACCCATAGTTTCACACATCATTTCGGTCTATAGAACCTGGCTATTCAGGGCCTAGGGACTTAGTAGGGAATTTGCTCCCCTATCTTGTGCATGATTTTAGCACATACAGGCGTTGTACAGGTCTACATTTGTTCATTGGGAACACAAGCAGGGTAAATAAACCATGCTGCCAACTGTAATGCAGGACGTAACTGCAATACAGAGTGGGAGGCATACAGCGAGTCACAGGTCATGTTAACAACTGGGAACGTAGAGATCAGGAAACTAAACAATTTTCTTTTTTTTAAAAAGATGAATTCAAATCCCACGCTCACTTGAGGTTTACAAATGTACAAGTATATACTAACACAGGGCTGTGACCATGCAGGTGTGGCATTCCAGTTGAAATGTTCATTTCACTCTTTTCTTAAACCAGACTCGCATTCCTCTTTCTTACACAGTCACTTCAACTTTAAATGCATAGATTCAAATGCCATGCCAATTCTAGGTGGGTGGATTGATGAGCCTCAAGCATATCCAATATATCTGGTCTCCAAACCAAACGGGACTGCTTGAGCACATCTTAAGCCCAATCTGCAACCAAACCCACACCTAGCAGGCAGTAACGGATCTGCCATATAAAAGACACCTCTTAAGTTATCGTCATTGCATCTTTAACTCCTCATTTCCTGAATTTCTTCTCACTCCAACTGGAGAAGTTGAGTCCACATGATCACAGTCTTAAACACATGCCCACCCCACCAACTAAATGGATTTACCTTCTACTGTGTGCTTCCTGCTCCCACTTTATCCGACATACTCTCACTAAACCTAATCTTCCAATTACAGATCAAGGTAATAAAACTGAGGCATGGACACAATAGATCATAACCACTCGCACAAGACTCAGTGAGAGGAGAGCACTATGGTGGTAACAGGCACAGTATGAATGCCCATTACATTAATTCCACAAAATTTAATGTACCCACTGATCCAATAGTTTACCTATATTCACTTACCCTACCCTGGATTCAGATGAGTTTAGTCAAATGAAGTCGAAGATCCAATGCAGTCAGCATCTATGAAAGAAAAGGAGAGAAATCAGGGTAAGAAACAAAGTGATACAAATAAATTGTCAGCAAACAGACAGCCTTAATATCAATATATTTAAATGTTTTGATAAGTGTGAGAAACCCAACAGTGTTCTCACTCCTAACCCCCTTGGATCCTCTGGGCAGGTGGCCATTGCTTTTGGATCATGACCCTGGGGGCTGAGAAGCGAGGGAGGGTCATCTGGGTAGAGGGTCCTTCAGGAGTCAGATGACCTTATGTGAACCATAGAATTCCCCCTTTTCCCAGTGATGAACAACCCGACCTTGATGGGTTATTTTAAGTCGGTTCCCCTCAAATCACCATATTGATTGTTTATTTGTATGGCACCTATACACTATCAATCAATGTGTTTCAAAGTGCTTCTAGAAGGGAGGGATCATGGGAGAATATAATTACATTCTTACAAGTCCTTGAAACAAATCAGAATATGAAAAATAACTATCATAATCAGCCTGGCGACATTTCAGATAGTGCAAGGAACAATAAGGAGGATAGGGGAAAGGAAAAATGAGAAAACAAGCAGTTACATTACTATGCCTGAAGACAATTGGTGTAGTGCTGGAAAACAAACAAGAGGAGAGGGAGGAGCGGGGGTGTGGAACGAGGGAGAAGGAGAGGAGCAAAACAAGCAACTATCATAATAGGTCTGACGACAGTTCGGAATAGTGCTGGAGGGGGAAGTGGGTAGGAGAAGACATGGAAGGAAGGGGGGGGAGAGACAGACAAGCTGCCATCAAAGGTCCCGAGACAAATGATAGAGTAAGTGCTAATGGACATAGAAGGGAGGGGAGGAGGAGAGGGCAGATGGCTGTGAAAGACACGCGGCTACAATTACTATGCCTGACGGCAATTGAGGTAGTGCAGGAATTTAAATATGGGACACTTGACAGACGAGGAAGCAGCAACTGATAGTAATGAACACCATGCAATCTCACCATTCTTGTACTGAGACGGGGAAGAGGCAACAGAGCAATGAACATCATACACTTTCACCACCTTGGTACTGGGACGAAGAAGATGCCTGCAAGGTGGTGTGAAGGTCAGGCATGTCCTCCTAATAATGGTCGGGTAAGGTTGATTGAGAGAAAACACCTGCAACCTGTTAGAGGGTTGCTGGTGTATAAAAGGAGGAGGAAAAAACAACACAGCAGCAGCAGCAGGGAGGCTTGTGTGATCAGCTGGGAATCTTGTTGGAAGAGAGGCAAGCCTTTGGAGGGAACTACTGTAGGGAGGTCCATGGTAAACAGCACGCCGAGACGCTGGGGACTGCAAGGAGAGGTGGTCCGAGACAGCCTGGCATGAGATCAGAAGCTCTATGAAGTTGACTGCCAGTGGATAAGGGAGCCAGATGGAACGTTGGCCCCTTTCAATCAGAGTGCTTGTTCCCTGTTGCAGAGAAACTGGCTCAGTGGTGTCAAAGGGGCAGAAGTTGGAGCCCTGGCAGCAGAAGCTGCAGTTTGTGTGTTCCGCGTTGCAAGGACAGCTACTATGGCTGGTGAGTTTCTATGAAATAAGAAACCCGGTGTGCGGGTGAATGAACATTTCCATTGTGCTGAAATACTTTGTATCTAGTAACAGAGTGGTCGTGTGCATAAGAAGTGCAAGTTTTCAAAAGGTCTCCAGTCCTAGACTTTTTCCATTGTTGAACGTTAAAACAGAAGAAATATTTGTATTGGAGTGGTCACATATCTGAAAGCAGAACAGTTTCGAAATTCTGAGTTTGGGAAGTTCTTTTAAAAAGAAAAAGGAATAAATATTCTACAGCTGGCTGAATGAAAACAGGATCGTAAGCCACACCAATGTCCAAAGAACACCAAAGTGAATGCAAACTTTATAATTAATCAGAAAACGCTGCATGTTGAAATTGGCAGTGAAGGGAGTTTGGCAATCATTCAAAACCACTGCATGCTGAATTGGTGAAGCAACTGAACTTTCAAGTTACTTTCAAGAACAGCCCAAGCCCTTTCTTTGGTGTGTTTGGGACGTAAACCCAGAGACATCACAAACTACCTTTCTTGTCTGAGGATGGAACCTCAAGGCTTTCTTTTGTGCTATGAACTGTGGCGCTTGGAACTTGGGGAAGGGAACCCCAAGGATTGTTTCAAAACTATATAATCTTGAACTTGGAAAAGATAGACTTTCTGTGGAACTGTTTTATACTTTGGGAAGGGAGCTGAAAGAAAGCTGCGAGCTGGAAGAAGTTCAGAACATTTTGTTGAAAACGGTTTCTCTGGACTTTTTTCCATCCCTACACATTGGTTTATTATCTTTGTGAGGGCAACGATAGGTTTTGGACACATACGGACCTTTAAGTTCAACTTTGACTCAAACTTTCCTTCGTTTTATTCAGGTAGGGAAATCCCACCTTAGCATAGGGCAAGTTAGGCTTTAACCATCCTGACAGTTAAGTTAATAAATATTCTTTTGTTCAACTAGATATCTCTTGTCTGTGTCATGCTTCATGATGCCTTCAAAGAAGTCTGAGGTGGGTCATAGGGCATTGAGGCTAAATGCAATGCAGACGACATGGAAAAAACAAACGAGAGGCAAATCGAAGAAGAGGAAAAAAACAGCACTTTACCACTAGATGTGAAATGGGAATTAAGATCGCTTTTCCAGAACAGAAGCCAAGTAAAAGGACAGCAGTTGACCCCTCTCCCTATGCCTCCACACCAAATGCAGTAGGCGAGTCCAGCATGGCTAGTAGCCAGCAATGACCAAATCTAAAACAGACTGGCTCAATTCACACAGCACCCACCTACCTATCTGAAACTATAACTAAGAACTCTTCCATCCGTCCCAGAAGAAGCCATCACGCCAACCAACTCTGAGTACCCACTGTAAAAAGAGCCAAAGCCGGCGGCATTGGCTTCCCACACATAGCTCCTAAGCTCTGGAATGCCCTCCCTAACTCACTCAGAGCAGAACCTTCTCTGTATTCCTTTCGCAAATCTGTCAAAACCACTCTATTCAACTAACTCCATCCTTCCTTCCTTCACCCACACCAGCTCGCATACGTCTGATACGAAATGTGTCTGATACGAAATGTGTCTTGTAATGAAAATTGCTTTGTAACCATCTTCCTTCCACGGTAACCAGATTATGTATGTCTTCATGTAACAGCGCCACGATGCCCCCGGGCTGACGTGCGCTTTAAATAAATCTGAATAAATAAATAATGTCTTGCAAATCAATGTGTACCAGTCAACACACACATTAACCAAAATAATAAAGTCTCTAAACCATACAGGCAGCTCTGCTTAATCCCCTTCTGGGCCATCCCAGTACACCAATCTTCAGTACCCTTGGCCAACTTTGCCTCTGCACAATTAACATGCTGTTTGAACAAGGCTATCGATCTAGCACAAAATTGAGACCTCACAACCATCTCTTTTCTAGCCATGAAAAATGCTTCCGAAGCAATCTTGGATAATGACAATACGGTTAAAGAGCATCAATATGAACTAGTGCAACTAATGCAGTAAACATTACACTACATATCGATGGCAGACTCTTACAACATTGACAACTGCAAAGCATGGCTCTTGGTTCACCTTCACTGATGTGGTTATTAAACATCGTACATCATGAGCTTCTAACAAGCATCATGAAGAACCAACCACATGGGAATAGCTAGCGGAGTTCATCACTGGTTCTCAACATTCCTGATCAAACCAAACACAATTGGTCTAAAAAGTCCCCACTGTTCCCTTCTCATTTAGAGTTCATGAGAACAAAGTAGCTTCACCTATGCAAAGTCTCTGCAACCTATGGCCCCTCCAGATGTTTTGCCCCACAAGTCCCACCAGCATAATCAACGGTGAGGGATTGTTGAGCCAAAACATCTGGACAACCACAGGTAGGAGACTCTTTCACTATGGTTTTCAACATTACATCCACACTACAAGAAGGAAAAAACACTACCTGCAAATATAAAATTGAACAGGGATTCCTAAACTTCAGAGAGCCCGAAAGCCACTTTATAACCAGAAATTTTAATATAATCAGTCACTCCTTCAGCACCACACACCCATAGGATACAGTGCATTCATATCAAAAGGAATTAAACTAATCACTGTTTCCCATGCAAGGTTTGTAAGGTTCAGGCAACATTTAGAAGACCGTACACAACTGGTAACGTTCTTTCGACTGGATGTTCCTCCAACTTATTCCACATCTTTGACATGTACGGTCCACAGCTGTGTACTTCGGAAACTTTTTCGGCAGAGGGCGTCCTGCGTCGCTGGCATCTGGTCGATGTCCCTCGAAGGCCTCAGTTGAGGGCGATGTCACCCGATGTTATAAATAGGATGCATGGCGCCCGTAGCATCAGCTTATGATTTTTCCTCCATAACGTGTGACATGCACATGCCCAATGCTTGCTTGACTGCACATAGCCTTGCGGGAACGTAAGGCTGCAATAGTTTAGGAAATTCTCCAGAGGGGCACACTGGGAGGGCGATGTGGAATACATTGGAGGAACATCCAGTCGAAAGAAGGTTACCAGTAGGTAAGTAACTTGTTTTTCGAATGGATTGTGTCCTCCAACGTATTCCACATCTTTGACAGGCTCCCAAAGCAGTAGCAGAAAATGGAGGAGGGAAAAGAATTTAGAGTACCCAATCAGATGGCAGAATAAAGAACCGCCTTACCAAAGGCCATATCTTGACCATGGTGTGTATCCAGGGAGTAATGTTTAACAAAAGGTGTGGAGAGAAGCCCATATGGCTGCATCACAAATATCCCCAATAGGAACGCCCGATGCGGAAGTAGCCACGCCCCTAGTGGAATGAGCTCGTAACCCATCAGGAAGGTCCTTACGGCCAATCGGTAAAATTCAGTAATGGTGAGGATAATCCACCTGGACAAGGTCTGTTTGGTAACAGCCTGGCCCAATCGGCGCCCAGCATACCCCACAAAGAGTTGATCGTTGATCGTCCACTCTGACCCTCGACATCCTAGAAATATAAAAGCTAATAGCTCTCCTAGGGTCCAACCTATGGAGTCGCTCCTCTTCCTTACCAGGATGAGGAGGAGGATAGAAAGAAGGAAGAACCACTTACCTTAGGTAGAAAGGAAGGATGTACCCTCAGTACAACCCTATCCTTGTGGAACACAGTAAAGGGCAGCTTAGATGAAAGTGTCTGAAATTCATTCACTCAGCGAGCGGAAGTAACCGCAACCAAGAACACCATCTTGAAAGACAATAGTCTCAAAAGACAAGAGTGCAAACGTTCAAATTTAGCACCCATCAGAAATTTCAAGACCAAATTCAGATGCCAAACCAGTACCTGGAATAGAGACAGCAGAAACACATTAGTGAGCCCTTTAAGAAATTGGGAAATCAAAGGAATCTTAAAGTAAGAACATTCTTCAGACGAACGCTTGAAGATAGACAGCACTGCCAAGCAACCCTTAATGGTACCTACTTGAAGGCCCCTGTGGGCCAAAGAAAGACAGAACCATGGGAATGGAAGACTGAAAAGGATCAACATTTTGTCCTCTGCACCAGTCACAAAGATTACGCCAACGGTACAGGGATTTGGTTGCCAGCCGCCTGCCCGAAAGCAACACCTCCATCACGTCATCCATGAGGTCCCAATCCTTATACCTCAACCTGTCAAGGTTGAGAGTCTTGACCTTTGGATGGAGAACCCCGACCCCCCTCATGCGAGAGCAGATCCTCTCGGTAGGGAAGACGGCGTGGAGGGCAGATGGACATTTCTAGAAGGTCCGGGTGCCACGCTCTCCTTGCCCAATCCGGAGCAATGAGTATCATGTGGGAACCGAATCTCCGTAACCTTCACACTTGAGGAATGACTGGGACCGGAGGAAACGCGTACAGAAGTGGGAATGACCAATCCACTACGAATGCGACTCCTAAGGCTCCTCTCTGTGGAAATTCCCTTGAGTAGAATCTCTCGCACTTCCAGTTGGCACTGGTGGCGAAGAGATCCACTTGTGGGGTTCCCCAAAAGGGCGAAGATCTCCAGAAGGACTTCCCGAGCCAACTCCCACTCGTGAGAGATCGTGCTCTGCCTGCTCAGAGCATCCGCCGCT
Organism: Ambystoma mexicanum; assembly: GCF_040938575.1. Lineage (NCBI taxonomy): Eukaryota > Metazoa > Chordata > Amphibia > Caudata > Ambystomatidae > Ambystoma > Ambystoma mexicanum. The sequence continues at coordinate 257,149,433 of NC_090926.1, read as the reverse complement.
GCATTCTCCTCTCTGGCCAGATGAACTGCAGAGAATGAAATTCCCTGTTGTATTGCCCAGAACCAGAGCTGCATTGCCACTGCACAACAGGAGTGACCCTACCCCCCCCTTTTTTTTTTAGGTAATGCATGGCCACTGTGTTGTCCGTCATGATCAGGACGCTCTTCCCACGCACAGACGGCAGAAAAGCCTTCAGGGCCAGCCTGATGGCCCTCAGCTCTAACAGGTTGATGTGGAGTTTGGACTTTGACGGAGACAAACGACCGCTGGCGGTCAAATCGTCAGCATGAGCTCCCCATCCTGTGAGGGAAGCGTCCGTCACTGCAGTCGCCTCCGGCCATGGTTGCCAAAGCGGCTCCCCCTTCACCAGACTCCCTCGTTGGCCCATCACAGAAGATCCTGGGAGACAAAGAGTGAAATCTGAACGGGATCAGACATCTTGCCTGAGAATTGTGACCACTGCATCCCGAGGACCCATTGCAGGGACCTCATCCTCAGCCTGGCCTCTGGCACCAGAAAGGAACAAGTTACTTACCTGTAACTGTTGTTCTCCAGCATGGGTCTGGCATGGATTCACATGCTCATGAATATTCCCCGTCGTCAGGCCGGGAATCCTCGTAAAGAAAAAAAAATCAGTATCAGTTTAGTTTCTGATCTGTCTTTCTTAGTAGTAACCACTCACTGGTCTCTGGGTCATACTGCCCTCTCCCTAAGCCCCGCCTCTGGCAGCCATCCACAGATTTGGTAGCACGTAACGTGGCAGTATGACCAAGTGAAGAGCTGCAGAGGGGTAGGAGGGAGGGTTTGCATGTGAATCCATGCCAGACCCATGCTGGAGAACAACAGTTACAGGTAAGTTACTTGTTCCTTCTCCAGCATGGGGTCTGGCATGGATTCACATGCTCATGAATATAAGAATACATAGCAGTACACACATGCAGAACCACGGGAGGTGGCAAAGGCTCAATATTTAGCATTACATCAAAACTCAACATTAAGCATTTCTTACTTCCTCACCAGGCTCACCTTACGCGAACAGGTTGCGCAGCACTGCTTGGCTGACCCTGGACTCCTCCCTGGAATCCCGGTCGACGCAGTAGAATCTCGTGAAGGTGTGCGTCGACCTCCACGTAGCAGCCCTGCAGATGTCCAGCAGGGGCACACCAGACAAGAATGCCGTGGTAGCAGCGACCGCTCTGGTCGAATGGGCTCTCAGACGGCCGGGCAACGGTCGGTTCGCCAACCGATGACAGTGCATGATGCAGCCGGAGAGCCATCTGGAAATGGAAGCCTTCAAGAGAGCCTTCCCTTGGTTCACAAGTCCAAAGTTCACAAACAGCTGTGATGTCCTCCGAAAACTCTTCATTCGGTCCACGTAGAACTTCAATGCTCTAGCTACATCCAGCGAGTGCAAAGTCCTCTCGGCCGGCGACGGGAAAAAGACTGGTAACACCAAGGGTTCGTTGAGATGGAAGTCCGACGGCACCTTGGGCATGAAGGAGGGGTGCGTACTCAGCACTACCCTCGCATCGTGAAAGGTCAGATATGGAGGCTTGCAGGATAGTGCCTGGATCTCTCCCACGGGTCGTGCAGAGATGATGGCCACCAGGAACGCTGTTTTCCACTACAAACTTCAACGGGGCCGAATGCAATGGCTCGAATGGCGGACCCAATGCGCCTGGTCAGCACCACATTGAGCTCCCACGCCGGGGCTGGCGCCTTCACCGGCGGGAATGATCGAAACAGTCCCTTCATAAATTCCTTAACCAGGCAATGAGACCACAGGGATGACCGCCCTGTAGTCCTGGTGTATCGGGAAATAGCTGCCAGGTGTATCTTGATTGAAGCAAGAGATAGTCCAGTTTTGGCTAGCGACAGAAGGTACGGCAACACTTGAGGGGCCGTAATCCGCAGAGGGTTAATCTTCTGTGCACGGCACCAGATAAAGAACCTCTTCCACTTATGTCCGTAGCACTTGAGAGTTGAGGACGCCCTGGCCTTCGCAAGAACCTCTCTGCAGTCGGCCGGGATATTGTATCCTCCAAACTCTAATGCTGCAGGAGCCAGGCCTGCAAGTTCAGCGACTCCGGGTGGTGATGAAGAATTGCGCCTCCGTCTCTGGAGAGAAGATCTGCGTCCGTCGACAGCCTGACTGGTCAGGACGCTGACAAGTCCAGAAGGTCCAGGAACCAGATCTGTCTCGGCCACGCCAGTGCGACGAGGATAATTCTGCACCAGGACCTCTTGAGCTGGTTGATGAGTCGGAGCAGCAACGGCAACGGAGGAAACGCATATAGGAACAGGCTGTCCCAGGGGAACGAGAAAGCATCGCCCATGCTCCTCGGTTGGGGAAACCTGCTGGCGAACCTCCGACACTTGGAGTTAGTCGCCGTTGTGAACAGGTTGATCTGGGGTTTGCCTCAGCACTGAAAGAGTCGGTCCACTTGATCCTGGCGTAGTTCTCACTCGTGGCACGAGCGCAGCTCTCTGCTGAGCGAGTCGGCGATGGTGCTTTTATCCCTGCCAGATGAAACGGCACCAGAAACATCCTTTGAGCAACGGCCCAATGCCAGAGGTCCTGGGCTTCCTTGGATAGGGCCGGGGATCTGGTTCCGCCCTGCTTACGGATGTAGAACATCGTGGTGGTGTTGTCGGTGAAGATCCTCACCACCTTGCCCTTGAGGGACGGGAGAAAGGACCCGAGGGCCTAGAACACTGCCCGTAGCTCCAGGAAGTTGATGTGGAGCGGCTTCTCCTCCGGGAGCCAAAGGCCTCTCGCGTGAAGATCTCCAGTGTGGGCTCCCTAACCCTCCAGGGAGGCATCCGTCGTCACCGTCGCCTGGTGAGCTAGGGTCTGAATGTCTGCCACCGCCGCTAGATGAGCGCGGGTGCTCCACCACCGGATCGCTCGTCGGAAGGTCTCGTTGAGGGATCCTGTCCTCGAAGCTGCCCATCGCTTGAATCCAGCGGCCGTCGAGGAACTCCTGTAGAGGGCGCATCTGAAGCCTGCACAGGCGCACGAGATAAATGCAAGAGGACATCATCCCGAGTAGGGACTTGATGGACCTCACTCTGGCCACATCCGTGGCCAGCAGGTGCTGCACCTTGCCTAGGATGGCCTTTGTCTTTTCCTCCAACAGCGAGGCCAGACGCGCCACTGTGTCGAGCTTGGCTCCCAGAAACAGTGCGACTTGAGAGGGGACCAGGTGGGACTTGGGGAAGTTAATGGAGAACCCCAGGTCCGTGAGCAGCTTGACGGTCTTCGCTGTGTGTTCCACGGCGAGCTCCGTTGTCCTTGCGCGGATGAGCCAATCGTCCAGGTAGGGGTAGATGTGGATCCCCTGCAGGCACAGCCGCGCCGCCACTGGAGCGAGGCACTTGGTGAAAACCCTGGGTGCCGACTTCAATCCGAACGGGAGGGCCTTGAACTGGTAGTGCCGCCCTTGGACCACGAACCGGAGGAACTTCCGGTGTCCTTTTAGAATGGGAATGTATGCATCCTCCAAATCCAACAACGACAGGAAATCGCCCTCCTCCAGCTGTCCCAGCACGTGCTGGAGGGTGACCCTCTGGAACTTCTGTGCCTTGATGTACTTGTTCAGTCGTCGCAGGTCTAGGATGGGCCGCCACCCTCCTGTCTTGTTTTTCACGAGGAAGTACCTCGAGTATACTCCGGAGCCCCGGAGCCTCTTTGGGACGAGCTTGATGGCACCTTTCTTGAGCATCGCCCTTACCTCCAACAGCAGTTGAGGGAGGTGGTTTTCTTTTCTGGCCACGGGAGGAATGCAGGGGCACTTTTTTAGAAATTCGAGGGTGTGCCCCTGGGCCAGGGCGTCCAGCACCCAACGTCGGTGGAGATGGACTCCCACACGATGATGAACTTCGCCAGCCGGCCTCCCACCGGGGTGCTTCGGTGGGGGCCCGACGCCACTGTCGGTTCAATCTTGCTTGGAGGACGCCTGACGCCTTGGCCTCCCTGGCGATGACGGCGGGATCCACCCGACTTGCCTCATCCTCTATAGGCTTCCTGCGACCAGGAGCGGGACGCTTGACGGTACGTAGAGGAGCCACCGCCGAATGCCTTGGAGGCAACCCTGCTTGCCTCCGGTGCTCCGAAAGGACGGCCTTTGCTGCTGGAGAACCCCCAGGGCCTTAGCTGTCTCTGTGTCCGCCTTGATGGCTTGGAGGGACTCATCCACTGTTTTCCCAAACAGGTTGTTCCCGTCGAACGGCATGTCCAAAACCTTGGCTTGTACGTCCTGGCAGAAATCCATCGCCTTGAGCCACCCTCGTCGTCTGAGGCAAACACTGTTGCCTAGCTGGCGGAAACCGGTGTCGGCAATGTCCGTTGCCACCGTTATGGCATGGACCGACGCCACCTCACCTTCCTGCAAGATCTCCAGGGCCTCTGCCCTCTTGTCGTCCGGTAGGGGGGCGATCTTGTACCATAACTCCCTGTCGTAGCGGCCCATGATCGCGAGGGCGTTGGCCGCCTTAATCTTCGTTGCCGCCGACGAGATAACTCGTCCCATTGCATCCAGCTTCTTTCCTTCGCCGTCCAGCGGGGAAGTTGATGTTGAGGCCAATGCCCCCCGCTTCTTCTTGGCCGACGCCGAGGCGACCAAGTCAGGGGTCGGTTGCGCCCTAAGGTACAAAGGTGCCGCGTCGGGGACCCGGTACTACTTCTCGTACCGATCCCTCTTGGCAGGCGTCGTAGACTGGTTCTTGAGAAGGGTGAGACCCTTGTCCCAGATGTCATCCAGAAGAGGCACGGCGAGGACTGTCTTCATCTTGGCCTCACGCTGTTGGTAAAGGAAACCTTCCTTCTTCTCTTCGGGGCAGAGCTGAAAAAGCTCAGATGCCCTGGCGATCATAGCATGGAAAGACCCTATCTCGTCGGGCGGGGAGGCCCGGGCTGGGGGCGATGGGAGCTCCGTCCCGTCGTCGTCATCATCCGTACCCGTCGTGGCCGTGTCCGTTCCCGTGTCATCCCCAGGTACGGGGGACGTGGGCAAAGGCTGAGCAGGCCGCGGGGCTAGATGTGTCGGTCTTCTCTTGTTTGGGGGACTTCCTGACGGGCCTGGCTCTGGCTCCTCCGCCGGGCCTGGTTCCTGCTCCTCCGTCGGTGGTAGGGGCAATCTCATCCTTATCTCTGAACATAAGGATTGTATTGCCAACAAAATGGCTGCCGAGTTGTCCTGCGGCTCCGGAAGCGACGGCGCGACCGATGACTAGGAACCTCGCCAGCGCCGCCGTCGCTCTCGTCGTCCTTTGTCGGGATCCCTCCCGTGGGACCGGGACTCTGACGCCCTCGTCGAGGCCCTCCAAGACTTCAACCAGTTCCTCCTCGGAGGCTGTGTCCGTGTCCATAATGGCCACCGGCTCCCCCCCCCCCTCTTTTTCCGCCGGGGTCTTCACGGGGGTCTTCTCAATGGGCCTGAAAGAGGCTTCCCTCCGCGGTGGCAGGGAAACTCTGGGCCCCGTTGGCTCGTGGTTGATGGCGCTGGAGAGGATACGCCCTGCCTGGCAGCCGAGGAGCCCGACCGTTCGGCACTCCCGGTGCCCACGGACTCGCAGTGCTTTGCCTTCTGTTGGGCCCCCGTCGCCGGGGCGCCCTCACAGGACTTAGACCGCTCGGACTTCTTCTCACCTGACGGGCTCTTTGCTTCCAGCCAGTTGGAGACACGAAGGTGTCGGTCTCTGATGGTCCGTTCCGACATGTTCCCGCAAAACGCACAGTCCTTCTCCACGTGTGTTTTGTCCTCATGAACACAGTAGAGACATTTCGAGTGCTCGTCCTCCTTGAACACATTCTGCAGCTGGCATCCAGGGCAAACCCCAAACAGCTTTCCGGGCGTAGAGCTTCCTTTCTCCTGGGCCATGTCAGGTAGGCCGCAGAAACTTCTGGACTCCTCCAAGAAGTGTAACTCGACGAAAACTTCACCCTTGAGGGGCGTAGGAAATCCGAAACGGGTCCCCATTGATCAGATGTAGAGACGGTGGAGCTCGAGGCTCTATTTGACAGAAAAATAAGAAAATCTCTTTCAAAAAGCACGAAAACGCAGCAAAAAGCTCGAGAGCTAAACACGAGGACTCCCAACACTTGAGCGTGCAGTAAAAATCTGAGGATGGCTGCCAGAGGCGGGGCTTAGGGAGAGGGCAGTCATTGGCTGGGGGCAGTATGAAACAGAGACCAGCGATTGGTTACTACTAAGAAAGACAGATCAGGAACGAAACTGATACTGATTTTTTTCTTTACCGAGGATTCCCGGCCTGACGGGGAATATTCATGAGCATGTGAATCCATGCCAGACCCCAGGCTGGAGAAAATGCAGGATGCCATGAGGCCGAGCAACCTTAAGAATTCGAAAGCCTGGAGACGCTGGGCATGTTGAAACTCGTCCACCATCTGCACAAGGAGATGAGCCCTCACCTTGGGAGGCAAGCACTTCCCCAAGGACGTGTCCAACACAGTCCCGATGAACTGGAGCCATTGGGAAGGTGTAAGATGTGACTTATTGAAATTGAGGGAGAAGTCTAGCTTGTGGAAGGAGCGGCAGGTGAGACTGAGATGATCCAGAGCTTGCTTGGGAGAATGTGCTCGGCTCAGCCAGTCGTCCAGGTAGGGGTAGACTTGAATCCCTCCTCGTCTGAGATACGCTGCTTCCACCACCTCCATTAGCTTGGTGAAGACCCTCGGGGCGGAGGCTAATCTGAATGGCAGGATCTGAAACAAAGTGCAAGGTGCCAGCCGCAAACCTCAGGTACTTTCTGTGCCTTGGATGAATCGGCACATGAAAGTAAGCATCCTGTAGGTCCAGAGACACCAACCAATCCTGGAGACGAAGGTGCTGGAGGACTTGAGAAAGAGTGACCATCTTGAACTTGTCCTTCCTGAGAAGTTTGTTCAACCAACGCAAGTCCAACATGGGTCTCAATCCCCCATCCTCCTTTGGAATCAGAAAGTATGGGGAATACCATCCCTTGTTCCTCTCCGCCACAGGAACCAGTTCTATAGCGCCTTTCTCCAGCATGGTCAGGATTTCCTGCAGGGAAACTCTGGGCCCCGTTGGCTCGTGGTTGATGGCGCTGGAGAGGATACGCCCTGCCTGGCAGCCGAGGAGCCCGACCGTTCGGCACTCCCGGTGCCCACGGACTCGCAGTGCTTTGCCTTCTGTTGGGCCCCCGTCGCCGGGGCGCCCTCACAGGACTTAGACCGCTCGGACTTCTTCTCACCTGACGGGCTCTTTGCTTCCAGCCAGTTGGAGACACGAAGGTGTCGGTCTCTGATGGTCCGTTCCGACATGTTCCCGCAAAACGCACAGTCCTTCTCCACGTGTGTTTTGTCCTCATGAACACAGTAGAGACATTTCGAGTGCTCGTCCTCCTTGAACACATTCTGCAGCTGGCATCCAGGGCAAACCCCAAACAGCTTTCCGGGCGTAGAGCTTCCTTTCTCCTGGGCCATGTCAGGTAGGCCGCAGAAACTTCTGGACTCCTCCAAGAAGTGTAACTCGACGAAAACTTCACCCTTGAGGGGCGTAGGAAATCCGAAACGGGTCCCCATTGATCAGATGTAGAGACGGTGGAGCTCGAGGCTCTATTTGACAGAAAAATAAGAAAATCTCTTTCAAAAAGCACGAAAACGCAGCAAAAAGCTCGAGAGCTAAACACGAGGACTCCCAACACTTGAGCGTGCAGTAAAAATCTGAGGATGGCTGCCAGAGGCGGGGCTTAGGGAGAGGGCAGTCATTGGCTGGGGGCAGTATGAAACAGAGACCAGCGATTGGTTACTACTAAGAAAGACAGATCAGGAACGAAACTGATACGGATTTTTTTCTTTACCGAGGATTCCCGGCCTGACGGGGAATATTCATGAGCATGTGAATCCATGCCAGACCCCAGGCTGGAGAAAATGCAGGATGCCATGAGGCCGAGCAACCTTAAGAATTCGAAAGCCTGGAGACGCTGGGCATGTTGAAACTCGTCCACCATCTGCACAAGGAGATGAGCCCTCACCTTGGGAGGCAAGCACTTCCCCAAGGACGTGTCCAACACAGTCCCGATGAACTGGAGCCATTGGGAAGGTGTAAGATGTGACTTATTGAAATTGAGGGAGAAGTCTAGCTTGTGGAAGGAGCGGCAGGTGAGACTGAGATGATCCAGAGCTTGCTTGGGAGAATGTGCTCGGCTCAGCCAGTCGTCCAGGTAGGGGTAGACTTGAATCCCTCCTCGTCTGAGATACGCTGCTTCCACCACCTCCATTAGCTTGGTGAAGACCCTCGGGGCGGAGGCTAATCTGAATGGCAGGATCTGAAACAAAGTGCAAGGTGCCAGCCGCAAACCTCAGGTACTTTCTGTGCCTTGGATGAATCGGCACATGAAAGTAAGCATCCTGTAGGTCCAGAGACACCAACCAATCCTGGAGACGAAGGTGCTGGAGGACTTGAGAAAGAGTGACCATCTTGAACTTGTCCTTCCTGAGAAGTTTGTTCAACCAACGCAAGTCCAACATGGGTCTCAATCCCCCATCCTCCTTTGGAATCAGAAAGTATGGGGAATACCATCCCTTGTTCCTCTCCGCCACAGGAACCAGTTCTATAGCGCCTTTCTCCAGCATGGTCAGGATTTCCTGCAGAAGGAGCGGATCTTGAAGCTTCAAAGAGATTCCCCAGTGGATTGTCGTGAGGCTGCTGTAGGAAGGGAAGGCATTCGCCGTGGGCTATGGTATCCAGAACCCATGCATCCAAAGTAATAACTCGACATTCTTCGACATGCTGAGACAGTCTGCCCCCAACTGGCGAACCATGGAACATTGCCTCATGACTGTTTTGGAGCGGCTGCGCCAGCGCCTGAAGGCAAAGAGGCAGCTGCCAGAGTGGCTTTGGCACCCCTATTTCCCCGACCACCACAGGTACTTTTTCGTTGGCTCCTTTGACTGGCAGCTCCTCTTGTGCTACCAAAAGAGTCGTCGTAACAAAAGGAACCTCCCCTCCACTGTTGTCCCCTAGGACGAAAAGTTGGAGGTTGACGCACAGCTGTGCTCAAAGACTTTGCTGCAGCTTTTGAGGTCTGCAACCTCTCAAGGCTCTCGTCAGCCTTGCTGCCAAACAAATGCGCGCCATCAAAGAGCATGTTCAAAACACGGGCTTGCACATCTGGAGCAAAACCAGACTTCCGCAACCACGCAAATCTGCGTATAACGGTGCTTGCATCCATGGACCGGCTAACACTGTCGGTCATGTCCAAACCCGACTGAAGGGATTCACACATGGCATCCTTGCCCCCTTGCACGAGAGCAAGGAACCCATCCCTTTCTTCCCCTTTGGGAATATGCTAAGCCGCAAGAGAAACAGTTCCACAGAGTGTGTGAAAATCTTGCTAAGGCACAAGTGGAGTTGGCCGATTTCAGCGCTATATTCCTCGCAGAAAACACCTTGCTTGCCCAACCGTTGAAGCGTTTGTCGTCCCCATCAGGAGGGATGGTAGGGTACGCCGCTTGCCTCGAGGTAGCCATAGCCGCCTGAACCACCAAACTCTCGGGAGTGGGGTGAGATGAATGGTAGCTGGGATCGCTACCGGAAGAGCGGTATTTTTTAGTTAACGAATTAACTGCCAGAAGAGATTCCGGTGTATGCCAAGCAGCCGCCACCCTTTTCTGCAACGGGCGCCTTGAAACACTTGTGTATAGGCGTGCTATAAATGCCATACCATATCATAATGTCAACTGAAAAGTTGCCAGGTCAGAGGACGGATCTTGATCCAAAATATCTGTCAAGTCATCCTGAATAAAAGCTTCAGGAGGACTGGACCAACCAAGATACTCAGTGACCCTAGCCATCGGTCTTCTGAAGAACAACTCAGCATGAGCCCCAGGATCAGGCCTGCCCAAATCCAACTCAGGAGAAGTGTCCAAGCCACTGGCATCATTAAGCGATTGTCCTAACTCTTCCAATTGACTGTCCCCAGAAAAAACAGGAACCACATCGGGCTCAACAGGGTCATAATCCACATCTGAAATCTCCTCATCCTCATAGATGTCATCCAGTGGGAGGTAAACATCCTGCCTCGGGACAGAAGAGGGTATGGATTCCTTAACAGGCCTCACAGACTTGGAAGTAGCCATCCTTGGAGGATCCACAGTACCAGGGATCTGCATCGGCAAATTCCAGCCAAAAGACCCCGAATGCCTCTAGGGCGTTGATGGCTTCGACATTGAGAGGGCAGACTGCTTTGGCGTCGATAACGGCGCCGAGGGCTGGTGCGAAGGCAAAGCTTCGACGTCCGTATCTGACGGACACGGCAGCGAACCCTTACCAGGTTTCTGCGGACTCACTGGGGACGAGGACCAAGACCTGGAAGCACATCTCTTGCGACCATCTTGAGCTTGTCCGAACGGGACCTCGAAGGTTCCCGATGAGAATCCCGCCGAGGACCCGAGCCCGAAGGCGCAAGAGCCACGGATCAAGACCATTCCTTGCCGGCTTCTTCCGAAGGTCGCGGACGGAACTGTGCCCTCGGATTGGAAAATCGCCACCATCTGCTCCCTGAAGGCAGCCCATTCCTCCAAAGTCAAGGACTTAGAGGATGGACCCGTGAGGAAAGTGTCTTGTCCAACTGAGGAGGATGGGGAAGGCGACCGGTGACAGCGTTTCCTGGAATGCCGAGACGAGGACGACGAATGGCAGGAACCACTCCGGAACCGAGATCCCAGGGACTCCTTCTGACGCAGAGTCTCACCTCTCGAATAGTCGGTTGACATCCCCTTAGAAGTGTTACAGGACTTACTGCATTTAGAACCCCTGCCTACCTGGAGCTTCCCCTTACGCTCCTGCAAGGCCTTAGCAGTCAGCAACTGGCATCTGGAACAGTCAGTGTCATGACTCTCGCCCAGGCACCACAAACAAATGTGATGCGCGTCGGAAATCGACATCTTAGACTTGCAGACCCGGCAAGTCTAGAAGCCAGACCGCGGAGTCGGGGCTGAGGGGGTTGAAGACATTCACAAGGAATACACGAGACAACGGAACTGAGGCTACAGGCACCGTGCATCCTATAACATCCGGTGACGTCGCCCTCAACGGAGGCCTTCGATGGATATCGACCCGACGCCAGCGACGCTGGACACCCTCTGCCGAAAAAGTTTCCGAAGTACACAGCTGTGGACATTACATGTCAAAGATGTGGGATACTTTGGAGGACAATCTATTCGAAGTATACCTTAACCAACACGTCTGAATGGTGCTCAGTACAGGCATTCATTTTCTCCATACTATATGATAGAAACTCAATGTTGATATATCTCCCAAATGGTTAAAACAATGGAATTGAACACCTTGCACAGGCACCCTATTGAAGGTCACTCCATCTGCACATCGGCCTGCATATGCTACCAAGCCGCTTAGAGCAATATCGCATGGCATATGGCAAAGAAGCTCATCATATTAAGTGGCTTGGAACCAGGTCACCTTCTCATTAAGTTTCACACTATAGGCATACAGTCCTCAGGCATCCGATTGTTTCAGCAAGGGAAAAAATAGCTACTATTCATCACAGGGATCTGACTCACAGTATGCACAAGAACATTTCCACAGGCTACAAGATTACAGTTACCATCAGAATGTCCTAGAGAGAACTTGTACACAGGCTATGGATACTAAAATATCCCCTTCTAACATACCAGAGTATGAGTCACTTATACACTTTTCCACCGTGTATGCTTCCTTATCTACAGACCACTTTTGTACAAACCATCTTTCACAGATAAACTGGCAGATGCTAACCTGTGAGTAGACTAACAACACCTCACCATATTCGGAGATCATCATCAGTGGATAGAAATAGAGGACAGCGCAGCTACAAAATAAGTTTCTACATACCTAGGTGACTTACAGTTCAGGTAACTAGTCAAACAACCCAATTGTGCAGCTTCACACAGTATAAGTAATGAAAAACGTGACTACCATATCCTCCCCAGTTTTCCATTGTGGGCCCTTCAACATCTTCATAAAAGCATTGCCATTACAAAGATAGATCAAAATCCCCCCGCCCCAACATCAATGAAGCAATCGAAGGAGACCAAGCTGGATATGCTTTCTGAAAAACCTGGAGGTATTCAAACCCCAGCCCAATCGGAAACCAAGACACTTCTCAACCACATTCGTACCTGGATATCTAACATTACTGATATTATGGCCCCAAAAAATTCTTTCAAAGCTTCACAAAAGTAGTGAGTGTATAAATGGTTTTTCCCAAAATCAATCGCCTCAAAAATAAAAACTGGAGGCTCAAGAAAATGTGAAGAGAAAATTACCTACCAACAGACAAAACCACAAACTGCCGGCAGCACCAGATCTACAGAGGTATCTAGACGTTGGCACCTAAGCACAACTCCCAGCTATGCCATCCCACCAACCCAGACTTAGCAAATCCTGCCCACCGACTCATTCAGCTACTTCCTTCACCAGACCAGTTTAAGAGATTCGATTCGTCCTTACGTTCTTTCCGTCACACTGAGGCAACTCCGTCCCTCATACCGAGTCCCTCCCCCACCACACATCCCAATGGGCAGCGCCACCCTGCTGCAATCAGATTGCTGCCCTAGTGCCATCCCATGGCCTCTTTGAAACTCCTGTGTTGACTGCTTCCACACTTCTCTCTCGCCTATGCACTTCCAATAACTCCCACACTACCACGACCACCATCTCAAGAGATCTGCACAGGTAGACAAATCCAAGACCACCTACATCTGAAAGGACAATCCTAGTAATGGAAAAAGCTGTTCCTAACAACAGTGCAAACTACCAAACAATTGCCAACACATCATTCATTACAAACCTCATCAAGAAGTACATTTACCAACAGCACCGGGAACATGTTGAAAGCAACAGCCGCCACAATGAGTCATGGCACGGATTCAGACCAACGACAGGAACAGCATGTAGACAATGCACTATTAGTAAACACCAAAAAACATTGCGGACACCAACATGTGCACTTACCCTACTTATCCTGGATACTTCCACAAATGTCTGCAAAAATGAGTTGAGAGCATCGAACTAAAAGAACCATTTTACGCTGCATCATTTAATTTCTCAAGAATAGGTCTATAAGAACAGACATGTACATCTTTAAGGTCATGTCCCAGAACCTCACCTGTGGAGTACACAAAAGGGCCCAGTCGCTATCATCTTTTGTCTACTCCTTTTCCAGACCCGGAACGTATCCATAAACCAGGCCCCATATGCTTCAACTACCCAATCTTCTACAAGCTTACAAACTACTCTACAACCATTAAATGCACGGGATCTAGCATATTTGACACAGAATTACTCTTGAAAGACAAAGCAACCATATCATTCACACCCCCCACAATGTCGAGCCCGCAACAATCACTTGGCCAGAAAAATGGGAACCTGCTTACAAAAATGGCCGAAATACTGGGACCCTTGATGGACAGCAACCTCACACTCAAACTACAGGTTAAGTCATCATAACGAGCGGAGATTTTCAACTCCAATCGATCTGACACATCATGCCTTACCAGCCCATCACATCCTCTCTCCGACTCTTCTTGCAGGGTCATGCACAGCTTGGCTGCCATAATAGCAGGAGTGCACTGTACAAGACCACCTTGCATTACATCTTTGCAGCAAACACCCACTGTGCTAAAAACACAGCCCAAACACTGAATACATCCTCATTTGGAATGCTGCTCAAATCTGGAACGCACTATCATGGTGAACTGAAACTTGCCAGGCCTTACGCGCTTCAGGAAAGACCTCAAAACATTCCTCTGTTGGAAATTGCTCATTAATGACGGCAGTTTTTTGGAGAGTCACAAAACCAGAGCATTCAAAATCTTGGGCTACACCTTAATCATGCGGGGGGGGGGGGGGCAATGGGTTGTTAGGCAACAAGTATAAAGAGCAACATCTGTCATTTATGCACCCTCTTGGCACCAGAGTGTCTTTCCGCTGGCTATGGGTCCCGCCCCCCTGCCGCAAGGCCCTTGTTCCGCTATTATCTTAAGCCCACCCCAGCGTCTCCCCACAAGTTTTATGAAAAAGCGAAAGAATTCCATGGTTTTTTTCGTTATTGTATCAGTAAAACATCCCTCTCTGTAAATGATTTCGTCGAAATCAGTGGATACCGTTTTTGTCATTTTAAACTTTCACAGAGGAAAGCAAAGGGGGGTGTATGGTGTTGGGCCTGCTCTTCTATCCTATTTTTGTACCCCACTCTTTCCACCCAACTACTCCTCCAATGCCCCCCCCCCCAAAACACAGCTCCCGTTATACCTGCATGACCACTGGCTTCTATAAAGGTGTCGTAAGTGTCTTGCATTCAGACACTATTGCACTCTTTCATAGATCCTTTGTGATCACGGAATGGCAGGTAAGATTGTGGTAATGTTTAGAGATTCTCTCATACACAGTGAAATGCAAGTATTTAAAACTAGGCAACTGTGTGCCAATACCATTTGCCTTTGTGGGCTCACCAGTTGTCCTACGCTGTTAATCTTGAATACGATGTGCTTAGCAAATGCCCTTTTGTGCTATGCCTTCATTACACTATTCATGCATTACTGACATAATTTTAAGCAGTGAGCAAATTAGATTACAATGCAGAACTCTAAAATTGCATCAAGTTAGATCTGGTGCAATTAATAATGCTACTGTTGGAGCATAATCTGTACTAGAAATAATTATATGACAAGACAGGAGGCTCGCATTATGCTATTCATTCTTTATTACATCCACAACAGCTTTTCAACGATAACTCTTAAAATTACAACATTTATAACTTTTTTCGGTTCACTTTAGAAAAATTGTGTAAATTTGGATTTAAAAGATCTCCAAAACCAGGAAAGTTCTAAAGTCCTGCTTAAAACCACGGATCCCATGATCCTCTGGGTTTAGGTGGTCTTGACCTGTACCCCTGCACCTATCAGCTTGCAGGTCAGCCCATAAGAACCCTTCACTCCAGGTCCTTTCCTCTCTTTTTGCTGCCCAAGAAAAGATAAGTACTTCATATTTGACAAGCTCTCATATTAAGCTTAATGGCTTTCGTTTTCACAAATAATCATGGTAATAGCGCTTGTGCGTAACATACATTAGTGCTAGATAGCCTGTGGCATTTTTAAAGAAACGTTACTGTACCAGCACGTGATTGTCAGAGTGCCTTTTCTTACTGCGTAGTTCGGGCGAAGGTGAGTGAACGTGTCGTGTGTGGAGAAGGAGGCGGGCCGCCGCCGCTAGTGAACGCGCTCGCCTCAGGCAGTCGAGCCGCTCCTTTTACATGTTACGAAGCCGCGCTGGCTAATCCGGCAGGCTTTAAGACCCAGGGGAGCAGGAATCCTTCTCCCAGCTTCCCCTGCATCTAACGCACGCGCGCACAATTTAACGGTGCGATCCCGGAGCGGACGGATTTCTAGCCTCACAAACAATTGTTAAACATTTTTTTTTTTTTAAAGAATTTTGAAAGGGAAATTACAAATTGAGAGCTGGATTCTTCCCAACATATTTCTCAGGGGAAAACGGCCTGTCAAGCTGACACAGAGCAAAGCAAACTATAGCTTACTCAATCCCCTTTGGCTGACATCACAGATTTGGCACTGCCAATCACAGATATGGCTCAAGGTAACAGCCCTGGTCAAACTCCATCCACTTCACCAGAGTGGTCTCAAGAAGAATGGGAAGAAGGTCCTTACCACCAGGAAGATGATCTCTCCCAAAGTTTTAAGCATGTGCTGGGAGACACTCTCACTAAAGCAATCTCAGAAGGTATCCAGTCTATCACACAAAGATTAGAAGTCTTGGAGGCTATAATGGCGGAACAGCAAGCCCGCCTTGCCAGAAAAAGAAGAGCAGATAGCCCCGGAGAGGGCCCGTCAGCCAGACACCCCGCTGGGGTTGATTGTGAGGGGCGTAAAGCAGCTCGGAAGAGCAAGAACTCTTCGACACCCTCGGGCAACTTGGAAAGGGAGGATACTGCTCCCCAAGGATCAAGCGACCCTGTCGCAAGGCTAAAAAGAGCCTTCCTGGATAAGAAAAAAAAGAATACCAGGACAGAACCCCTGCCCCAGGGGTGAACAATCAAGGGAACAATGATGAAGGCTGCATGCCCGACGATGAGGGAGAAGATGACACCGGTCATGTTTAAGAGGATGTCGATCCTCAAGATGGAGATTCCACTGCTGACATGTTTGACCCGGAGGCCAGCCGGCACCCAAAATCTTCTGAGTGGGTTCCATCGCCCAGAGTTGCAGCTTACATGGCACAACACATACGAAAACCACTAGAACGAGAAGTGCGATCTAGTATGCAATCAGAGTGCCCCAGGCCAGACTTGCCAGGGAAGCTAGCGGATACACCAGACCTAGATCCGAAGATGGTCACATTTGTAACTAAGGCCGCACGGGACATTAGGAAAGGAATTGACCGTGCATGGTGAGGATGCCAGGACAAGCTCCACGATATCGCAGGTCCATTAGCCAAGATAATGGATCTTGCGGAGAAAGCGAAAGATACTGGGTATCCAGTGGACGTGCCTGCTCTGGCGAACTGGGCCCAAAGAGCAGTTTGTCTCCTAGGGAACGCGAATTGTGTGCTTTCATCGGAAAGGAGAAGAGGTGTTTTGCTTAAAATTGACAGCAAACTAAGCGACCTAGCCTCGTACGAGGCAGGCGAAAGCGCCAAAGGCCTATTATTCGGTGAAGCATTCGCTAAAGAAATGTCCCAGTTTGTGGGCACATATTCAGCGCTGGAGAGAGCCCAGACTTCGATAAAGAAGATTTTTCCAGGCCAAGTTTTTTATGGGACCGGACGACAGAGGGGTTGTGCGTCTGGTCGCTTCAATTACAACCGCAGAGGCCACACGCCCAGTACTGGGAAGGGAAACAAGACACCTTCTTCCCGACCAGAGCCAGGTTTCCCAGGGGCCGTAGAGGCAGAGGATCCTATTGCCAACCTAATGCATCAGGAGGTGAGTGCAGTGAGCATGAGTGTAGGAGGAAGAAACCTTCATTTTCTGGATGCATGGAAAGATTTATCGCGCGATGCATGGGTGTTGCAGGCAGTAGCAGGTTTTCAACTAGAGTTTGTGGGTTCCCCCTTTCAGAGTTCAGAGCCACCTCCCATTCACATGGCGAGCGAGGAAGCAGTACTGTTGCACAGCGAGCTCCTCAAATTGAAAGACAAGAAAGCCTTAGAGCAAGAGATTCAGAGAGGACCAGGATTCCTCAGCAACATGTTCCTAGTACACAGAGGACAAGATACGGCCAGTTATAAATTTAAAAAGTTTAAACGAGTGGCTAGTTTACAATCACTTCAAGATGGAACGTATCCATCTGCTTCGAGACCTCCTGCGTACAGGAGATTGGTTAGCGTGCCTCTATCTCAAGGACGCTTACCTGACGATTCCGATAGCTTGGGAAATTCAGAGGCATCTCAGATTCCGATGAAACGGAGAGACATGGCGCTTTACATGTCTACCGTTCGGCCTAGCATCAGTTCCCTGGGTGTTCACGAAATTGATGAGACCTGTGGCAGCGGCCATAAGAGAGCGAGGGATTTGCATTACTATTTACCTAGACGATATTCTCGTGCTAGGTTCAAACAGGGTGTCTCTCACCAAAAGCGTTCAGTGGATCTTCTCACTCCTGTCATCACTCGGATTTGTAGTGAACTTGGACAAATCCCAATTGACACCCGTCCAGAACGTGCAATTCCTGGGTTTCAACATAGATACTCGCAAATCGATGCTCGAACTCCCACAGCGCAAAGTAAGAACGATAAAGAAAGAACTCAGGCTAGTCATAGCGAAGAGAGTGATTTTGCTACGAAGCCTCGCCAGACTAGTGGGTCTGCTTGCAGCCTCTATTCAAGCGATCTTTTCCGATTCCCTTCACTATCGAGCCCTACAGAGATTAAAAATAAGACACCTCCAAGGAGTACTGGGGTATCACCAACTGGTAACACTAGATGCCAAGGCCATTACAGAGCTACACTGGTGGCTCCAGAATATGGAGTATGGAATGGCTGTGCAATTTTCAGAGACTCCCCAGACCTCCTCAGAGTCAGATGCGAGCAGATCAGGTTGGGGGGCCCGATGCGAACACAGAGACAGGAGGGAAATGGTCAGAGCAAGAGTTGCACCTCCACATAAATTGTCTCGAATTGCTAGCAGGCTCATTCGCAGTCCGCGCATTCACGAAGGACAGAGTAAAATGTTGTGTACCGCTCAAGATGGACAACATCTCAGCAGTACGATATATCAACAAATTAGGAGGAACGAAGTCCAAACTGCTGGCGGAATTAGCCAAGGACTTCTGGCATTATTGCCTCCAGAATCAGATATCAGTCTCAGCCGAATACCTACCAGGCACTCTCAACGAGATAGCGGACTGGAACTCACGATATCTTGTGGATTCCAGCGACTGGAAATTGCACCCGTGAGTATTCAAGGAGTTGCAGAGACTCTGGGCCCCCTTTCATATAGATCCGTTTGCGTCCAGACTGAACGCACAAACCCAGATTTACTTCAGCTGGAGGATAGACCTGGGTGCAGCTGGCACGGATGCATTCCTCCAACCATGGAACGGAACGATCCACTATGCCTTCCCTCCGTTTCTCATGATCACAAGGGTATTAGCGAAAGTTCGCAGAGAGCAAGCGGAATTACTGATAATACTTCCCATGTGGAGATCACAGCCCTGGTTTCCAGTAGCGATGTAACTTTCTACGGATTTTCCGAGGACAGTTCCTCATCAGCCGGACCTTCTGCTTGGCCCAGCCGGACAGAGACACCCGCTAGTAACGGCGGGCACATTGCTGTTGATGGCCTACAGGGTTTCAGGAGAAAGTGGGATTTGCCAGGCATTTCGCGACTCGCTGCAGATTGCATCAGAGATTCCTGGCCGCCGTCAGGAGCTTGTCATGATGGCTGCTCCCGGGGAGCCAGGCCAGGACCAGCGTCCCCGAAAGCAGACCTATCACCCACATCACCGGATCCAGCAGACCGCTACTGGGGCCCTTTGGACCACGTCCTGGCGCCTTTGGCGCCAGGCTCATAAAAGGCTTCAGTCCTGGCGCCATAGGCGCCAGGCTCATTTGGTCAAAATATGTCATAATGCTTGGGTGGACTTACCTGAGGCAGACCATGCTGCTTACTCACCCACAGCAATCCAGTCTGGCTGAGGTCTCCAGCCATTTAGGCTGGGAGGAACTATTTTTTCCTCTTCAGGAACTCTTTTTCTTACCTCGGTGGGGCCGGAGGAAAGATACTCACCTGAAGCATTCCTCTGCTATTTAAACCACAACCGAAGGAATTCACATGCTTCGCGTTATTCTGCATCAGCAGCAGGACGCTCACCGAGTCGGCTCCTGCATCCTGGCTCCTGACACGCCCGCAGCTCCTGGAACACCTAAAAGACAAAAGGAGAGAAAAGACAAGCATCCAAAGCTTTACTCACCGGAATCCTGCACTCGGGAAACCTTCTTCCGACAATCCTGCAAAAGAAAAGCACAAGGTTAGCAGAGCACCACAACGCTCGCCGCAGCGCCGCTTTCTCTTACCTGATCGTGGCCGCGCCACGTGCAGAAACGGCTACAAAGCTTGCAGCACCTCGGCACCTGCAAAAAGGGGAAAGACACGATTAGAAGCGCTCCGCTTCACCCGGTGCCACACCTATTCCACTTAACTTTACGAGGCCTTACCACGAACAACAGCGATCTCGACGCCGGCAGCTAATCGGCTCCTGCAAAAGGGGAGAAGGTGAGCATCGGACTTGATACAGGAGGGAATACTCACCTAAGGACCAGATTTTGGTTGAACTCAATCCTCCATTCGGGTCAGAAGGGCCTTTCTGCCTTTTCTAGACCCCGGCCCCGAAGGGGAAAAGACATTTAATATAATCTAAAGACTACATACTTTCGGCAATCCTGAAGTGGGATCGAACAGCCAGAGGAATCGCGCCCACTAAATACCCCAGTGAAGTAACTGGAATCAACGCGCCCCTGCACCAGAAGCAGGATGGAGGGCTCATCCTTACAGAAAATAAGGGGAGAGCCCACAAAAACCGAACTAGCGAAAAGGGGATTTAGAAGGGGGAGATAGGGGGGAGCAGATACTCTTTCCAGCAGATATTAACTCCCTCTTTCCCACCTACAGAAAAATTATCCTACGAGCCAGACAGACGAGATTCAGGGGAGGGCCAGTCCAGTCCATCTTCCGAGCCCTGCGCTTTACTGTAGAAGAATTGGTAGCAGTCCAGAATGGGTCAGCGCCTCTGTGGGAATCAGGTGAGCGTTACAGAGCTACAACGCTGCATGGAATAGTTGGGCCCAGTGGTGCGCAGAGCATGGTCTGGATCCCGTTTCTGCCCCTGTAGTAGAGATACTCAATTTCCTGGTGAAAAAATGTCAGAAAGGTAGCGCCTTTAGGACTATAGGAGTCTTCAGGTCAGCTATTTCAGCTGGACATGACAGGATAGAGAATGCCGCTGCTGGCAAATGCCCCACTGTACTGCGATTACTGAGAGGAATGAAACTCCGAAGGCCTCCCGAACCAAAATGCGCAGTACTGTGGGATGTCAGAGAGGTTTTCACTCTTTTTCTTGCATGGCCGGAGAACGAACATCTTTCTCAATCCCAGCTATCGGGGAAATTAGCAATGCTATTATGTCTCACGGCGTGCCGTAGAGTATCCGACGTGAAAGCACTAGAAATCGATAGGAAGATATTCTACCCAGAGGGAGTAGCCTTTGCTATCGCTAAGCGAACAAAAACAGATTCTAAAGTTATCTCCTACCCCTATTTTGTAGAGAATAAGAAGCTGTGCGTAACACAATTTATTAAAGATTATGAAACTGCAACAGCACATCTAAGACCTAGGGGAGTAACTCAGCTGCTAATAGCACGTAGAAGGCCTTTTCATGCAGTAGCAACAGCGACTATCGCCATATGGGTGCGAGAAGTGATGCATTGGGCAGGGATAGACTTAGCCCAGTTTGGCGCGCATTCGGCTAGGGGCACAATGGCATCTAGAGCTTTTTCGGCAGGAGTGTCCCTGCAAGATATCATGAAGTCATCCGATTGGTCATGCAAGTCAACCTTTAAGACTTTTTACTTCAAACCTGTGTCAGACATAGCTAATAGAGTGGTGGCGAGCTTTGAACAAGCATAATGCGAGCCTCCTGTCTTGTCATAGAATAAAGATTGCCCACGCTTACAGGTCAGGAAGTCTTCATTCTATTAAAGACAAGGAGGCGAGCATTATATCTCACCCATATGATAAACGAAAAGCTGAACATATGTCATTTATTAGATGTTCATCTTTGTCTGATACCCTCCCTGATATATTATTATCAGTTTTCTCACAGGAGACGACCAAAAAGCAGCCTGATCGGAAGCAAGAGACAGACATGTGCAAGTGGCAGTTATCCGAGAAATTCAGAGTCAGCTTATTCGGAGACAGTTGCAGTTCTGTTGAAGAGACTTTTTAAAGACTGTTAAAGTTATTTCGAAGTTGTGATGGGAAAAGAAAGGAGGAAAGGACCTGGAGTGAAGGGTTCTTATGGGCTGACTTGCAAGCTGATGGGTGCAGGGGTACAGGTCAAGACTACCTAAACCCAGAGGATCATGGAGTCTGTGGTTTTAAGCAGGACTTTAGAACTTTCCAGGTTTTGGAGATCTTTTCAATCCAAATGTACACATTTTTTCTAAAGTAAACAGAAGAGAGTTATAAATGTTGTAATTTTAAAAGTTATAGTTGAAAAGCTGTTGGGGCAGTAATAAAGAAAGAATAGCAGAATGTTCGCCTCCTTGTCTTTAATAGAATGAAGACTTCCTGAGCTGTAAGCATGGGCAATCTTTATTACGCAGACTTTAAGTATAGTGGGATTAGTAGTCTCTCGATTGTATTGCTCTATGCAGCAGGGGAAGTTCCCAGAGGAACGGAAATGAAAAACTACAAAACATATCAACACATTTTCTAAAGTGACTCTACCCCTTCTTTTAATAATTAAAAATATATACAAAATGTAAATTCAAATAAGATGTAATTTTAATAAAAACATATCTACAAAAACACATTATCTTGACCACTTAATCATATCAGCACCAAGGCATGAATTAGTTTACAAAAAATTGATTAGCAGAGTTTGCTTATTAAAATATTGATTAGCAAACCAACCCATTTCATTAGCAATGGTGTACTATTATTTTAAATGTCAGACATTGTTTCCAAAACATAAAATGAGTGTCAATATCGCATTTTTGTCTACCACTGAAGTAAAACATTAGTGAGATGAGTTAGGCTTGGCAAATTCTTTAAAAATTCTGCTAGATCTGCAAGCCGAATCACTTAGTTTTACCTACCAGACCTAAGAGAAATGCACCCAACCCATGGCAACAGATGACAAAAAAAATTAATGGTGCATGTCACCACAAACCCACTATGTTTGGCACACTATTGCTATCCAGAGGCTAGCCATTCACAGTGAAACCTTTATTTGATATTTACTGCAACCAAAGTAAATGTTAAATACGAGTTTCAAACATCCCCAGCAAATGGTACCGGCCCTTCATAAAATCTACTTGAGTGGGTGAGTAGATTTTGCCAGCCCTGGTTGAATGTCCCTAAAATGTAAAAAGGTTAGCTGCATGAATGAACACCAACAAATAGATATGATGAAAAGGCTCTGAAAACAGTTAGACAAGCACCATAACACAGGTGCAACTATATGATGCAATCATGATTATAGAGCAAAGCGAGCTCTAGAAGCTAAATACAGTGTATGGAATTGCAGCAAATATGTAGATGTGCAGTCTAGATGAAAATATTGATAACTGCGCTGAGGAAACATCTAGTTTGCTTTGTGTATTCATTATGTAAGAGGAAATAAAGTAAGAGACTAAGCAGAGTTTCATCCCAATTACGTCTAGTTAATCATTTGAAAAAGAAAGAAAAATAATGTTGCCTAGCACTCCCACAAAGGCCTTTGGAACTTAAGATTGGAATAGAGGGTTCCTGCTGCATTCTCTCTCAATTAGCCCCTTTGAACTTGCAGTGAATAGAGAAAGAGGGTGGAGAAGGAACAAGTTACTTACCTGTAACTGTTCTCTAGCATGGGTCTGGCATGGATTCACATGCTCATGAATATTCCCCGTCGTCAGGCTGGGAATCCTCGGTAAAGAAAAAAAATCAGTATCAGTTTCGTTTCTGATCTGTCTTTCTTAGTAGTAACCAATCACTGATCTCTGGGTCATACTGCCCCAGCCAATGACTGCCCTCTCCCTAAGCCCCGCCTCCGGCAGCCATCCTCAGATTTGGTAGCACGCCAAGTGGCAGTATGACCAAGTGAAGAGCCGCAGAGGGGTAGGTGGGAGGGTTCGCATGTGAATCCATGACAGACCCATGCTGGAGAACAACAGTTACAGGTAAGTAACTTGTTCCTACAAGTCCCGAAGGTCCGGGAACCAGATCTGCCTCGGCCACGCCGGTGTGGCGAGGATCATCCTGCACCTGGACATCTTGAGCTGGCTGATGAGGCGGAGCAGCAACGGCAACAGAGGGAACACGTATAGTAACAGGCCGTCCCAAGGGAACGAGAAAGCATCGCCCATGCTCCTCGGCTGTGGGAACCTGCTGGCGAACCTCTGGCACTTGGAGTTTGTCGCCGTCGCGAACAGGTCGATCTGGGGTTTGCCCCATCGTTGGAAGAGTCGATCCACTTGATCCTGGCGCAGTTCCCACTCGTGGCACGACCGCAGCTCCCTGCTGAGTGAGTCGGCGATGGTGCTTTTTATTCCTGCCAGGTGGAAGGGAACCAGAAACATCCCCTGGGCGACGGCCCAGTGCCACAGATCCTGGACCTCCTTGGATAGGGCTGGGGATCTGGTGCCTCCCTGCTTCCGTATGTAGAACATCGTGGTGGTGTTGTCAGTGAAGATCCTCACCACCTTGTCCTTGAGGGACGGGAGGAACGACTGAGTGCCCAGAACACTGCACAGAGCTCCAAGATGTTGATGTGAAGAGACCTCTCCTCCGGGAGCCAAAGGCCTCTTGCATGGAGATCTCCGGTGTGGGCCCCCCAACCCTCCAGAGAGGCGTCCGTAGTCACCGTCTCCTGAAACGCCGGGGTTTGAAAGTCTGTGCCCGTCGTGAGGTGAGCCCGGTGCCCCACCATAGGATCGCCCGACGGAACTCCTCGTCGAGGGGGATCCTGTCCTCGAAACAGCCCCCCGCCTGAACCCAGCGGGCGTCGAGGAACTCCTGTAGCGGACGCATCCGAAGTCTGCAAAGGAGTACAAGGTAGATGCACGAGGACATCATCCCGAGAAGGGACTTGATGGACCTTACCCTGGCCACGTCCGTGGCCAACAATCGCCGTACCTTGCCCAGGATGGTTTTGGTTCTCTCCTCTGAAGGGGAGGCCAATTGCTCCACTGTATCGAGCTTCGCCCCCAAAAACAGTGCTACTTGTGACGGAACCAGGTGGGATTTGGGGTAGTTGATGGAGAACCCCAGCTCCGTGAGCAACCGGACGGCCCTCGCCGTATGATAGACAGCGAGTTCCCTTGACCTTGCCCGGATTAGCCAGTCGTCCAGGCAGGGGTAGACGTGGATCCCCTGGAGGCGCAGCCGCGCCGCCACTGGTGCCAGGCACTTGGTGAAAACCCTGGGTGCTGACTTTAATCCGAAAGGTAGGGCTCTGAATTGGTAGTGGCGTCCTTGAACCACGAACCTGAGGAACTTCCTGTGCCTTTCTAGAATGGGGATGTGGAAGTAGGCATCCTCCAGGTCCAGCGACGATAGGAAGTCGCCTTCCTCCAGCTGTCCCAGTACGTGCTGGAGGGTGACCATCCTGAATTTCTGCGCCTTGATGTATTTGTTTAACCAACGCAGGTCTAGGATAGGGCGCTGTGATGCTGGAAATGCATCGGAGGGACAGGGCCTCCGTATCCTTGTCCTTTACTGCCTTTCATCGTGTGTTCGGTCGTGTTTTACGCGCAGGAGTTCATGTGGGACTCCTGGTGGTGCAGCTCTCTTTTGGTTTGGTGAACGGACCCGTGGGATGCCCTTATGGCACCCATGGGTGGGGGTACAACCCTGTGCCCCTAGTGTATGTTTTTGGGCACCTGTGGGTGGCCCACAGAGCAGGGTATGGGCTGGTGGCAGCTCCATGCTGAATTTGACAGGTGCGTGGAGTATCCTCCATTTTGGAATACGCCGGCCCTGCCATTGGGATCAGTTGATCCCTGATGGAAAACAAGATGGCGCCGGTGGCCTCTTGCTTTCTATTACCCATTACCTTGTTTTCCCAAAGTCCTGGGAAGCCCTGACTCTGTCCCTTCCCCCTTACTGGCTGTTGGATGGAAGTGCCATATATGGTGTTGTTGTGAAGGCCCAGTCAGTAGGGGCCCAGTAGCGGGCCACGATCGCTAAGGCATTGGCCGCCTTAATCGTCGTCGCCGCCCCCGAGATGACCCAGTCATCCCATAGAGTCCAACTTCTTGCCCTCGCTGTCCCGCGGGGAAGTGGAAGTTGAAGACGACGCGCCCGCTGCCTTCTTCTTAGCCGCTGCCGAGACGACCGAGTCCGCCGTGGGATGGGCCCTGAGGCACAAGGCGGCGGCATCGGGGAATCGGTACTTCTTCTCGTACCTGTCCCTCTTGGCGGGTGTCGTGGCAGGGTTCTTGAGGACGGCAAGCCCCTCGTCCCAGATGTCGTCGAGTAAAGGCACCACGAGGACCGTCTTCCTCTTAGCCTTTCGTCGTTGGTACAGAAACCCCTCCTTTTTCTGTTCTTCAGGGCAGAGCTGGAAGAGCTCGGATGCCCTGGTTATCATGGCGTGGAAAGAGCCAACCTCGTCGGCTGGGGATGCCGGCGGGGGTGGGAGGTGGCGACGGGATGTCTGCTGTGTCATCGCCGTATCCTCTCCCGGCGAGGGGGGGGATGAGGGGTTCACCAGCCTCACGGGCACGAAGGGCGGAGAGGGGTGGACTCTTCTCCGCTTGTTCGGAGGGTTTCCCCGACGGGCCTGGTTCTGGATACTCCGTCGGGGTCCGTGGTAATCTCGTCCTTATCTCGGTACATAAGGATTGGATTGCCAACAAAATGGCCGCCGAGCTATCCTGGGGCTCGGGCAATGGCTACGACGGACGGGAAGGCTGTTCCACTGGGCCCTGTTCGTCGTCCTCGTCGCTATCTTCGATCACGTCAGCAGGGACCGTCCCCTGGGATCGAACCTCTCGTTGAGGTTTATGGACCTTTCGTTGAGGCCTATGGACCTTTCGTTGAGGCCTATGGACCTTTCGTTGAGGCCTATGGACCCTTCGTTGAGGCACCTCTCGGTCTCCACCAGTTCCTCCTCAGAGGCTGATTCCGAGTCTGTAGCGGCCACCGCCCCCCCCCCCCCTCTTTTTCAGCCGGGGTCTTCACAGGGGTCGGGTCTTAGCAGTGGGCTGGAAAGAGGATTCCCTCAGCGGCGGCAGGGATACTCTGGGCCCAGAGGCCGCTTCCATTGGCGCAGTCTCAGCCGGCTCCGCCAGGGTCGCAGAGACCACTCCGTAGAGGCCTTAGCCAGGTGGATCAAGGCCCTCACCACCTTAGGTGCATCCTGGGCCTTCGCCTTGAGGGGAGGGTCAATGCCTCGCTCCCCCTTCGAGATCGACCGGGTCCGCTCCAGCGGCCTACCCGGGTTCTCTGACTTCTTCCCCGAACCAGAGCGCTGGCTCGTGGTCGAACGTGCCGGGGAAGTAGCGCCCTGCTTGGCAACCGAAGAGCCCGACCTATCGGCGCTCCCGGAACCCACGGACTCGCGGTGCTTGGCCTTCTGTTGGGCCCCCGTCGCCGGGGCGCCCTCAAAGGACTTAGAAGCCCGCTCAACCTTCTTCTTCGCCTTCTCACTTGCTGTGCCCTTCTCCAGCCAGGAGGCGAGGCAGGAACGACAATCTTGTTTGGTCCGTTCCGAAAGGTTCTTGCAGAACGCACAGTACTTCTCCACGTGCGTCTTGTCCCCATGGAGGCAGTAGAGACATCGCAAATGCTCGTCCTCCTTGAAAACGTTATATAATCCGCATCCAGGGCAGTTCCTGAACAGCTTGGATCCGGGCGTCGAACTTCCTTTGTCCTGGGCCATGTCCGTTGAGGTAGGCCGCAGATCTTCCGGAATCCTCCAAAAGTGTTAACTCGATGAAAACTTCACCCTGGAGGGGTGTAGAAGAATTCCGAAACGGGTCCCCGTTATCGGAAGTAGAAACGGAGCTTGATGCTCGATTAAACCTAAAAATTAGAAAATCTCCTGAAAAAGCATGAAAACGCAGTAAAAAACTCATGAGCTAAACACGAGGACTCCCAACACTTTAGCGTTTAGGGAGAGTGCAGTCATTGGCTGGGGGCAGTATGACCCAGAGATCAGTGATTGGTTACTAAGAAAGACAGATCAGAAACAAAAGTGATACTGATACTGATTTTTTCTTTACCGAGGATTCCCAGCCTGACGACGGGGAATATTCATGAGCATGTGAATCCATGCCAGACCCCATGCTGGAGAAAGACCGGGGCACGAGAGGAAATGCAGGGTGAGCTGTGCTTTTGTTGAACAGGGTGACTTAAACAGCTAGCTTTGCTACACAAATGTCAATTTAATTAGCAAACCTACATAATTGCACAGCAAATTGCTATGTGACACTGCTTATTTTATGCCTTGCAGCACACACCATAGAATAATGTACACATTGCTTTTTAATGTGTCACTAGTTCAAAAGAACTTTCCACATACATGCATAACAAAAGCATATCATTATAAACCATTGCAGTAATAAGAAAGAAGATTTTCTTTTCTTTTTTTTTAATAGACAACTCCTTCCTACCATTCACCGCAAACTTACACAACAGGCACATCAAATAGTGACATAATAGATACAATAGAAAGCAGTAAAGAGAAAGTCAGTCCATCCTCAGTTTCTCTTCAATCACCTACCAAAGACCATACAGGACAAGGATAAGATGCATGTTCCCAGAACTGAGGCAGTATGCCCAGAAAGCATCATCTTGTATGGAGGATAAATTGTGTACAAACCCTATCAAGCTATGCATATACAGGTATAATATTGATGCACATGAGGTCAACAAGTGCTGAGCCGTTTCAGGAGCATATTGTGACCCTCTGGCAAGATTCCCAACTGAGGGCCCAAAGTATACATCGTTGGCAGAGTATCAATTCGAAGCAACAAATAAAACCTTCTCACTAGTCCCGATGGGCACTTCACCAAATAGGGCTGAGGTTTCATAAAAGTATAGTTGTGCGTACTGTGTCTATGATAGCGTCTTAATGTTCCTATAGGATTGTAATTTCGAGAACTAACTCCAGGCATCCACTTTACGCTCATCTTAAACCTTGAGAAAGCCATATTGAACATCCCAGTTTGGATCCAATCAATTTGTCTAAACCAATCAAAATACAGAAATGGCCCAAATTGAAAGGTTACAAGTAGAATCCTCCCTCTTCATAACCAAACTCATCAGTGAAAGGAGCGGATAAGTGGGGGCCTTAATCGCCTTAATTAACAATGCTTCTTTTTTCCACAGGACCAATGTTTGGAGGGATCTGAGATCCCGTACCAATCCAATAGGCATTGATTGTGCTAGGTTCATGATCACCATCAGCCATTTGAGGTTAGTCATCCATAGCGCCTCCAATCTGTAGGCAACTACCAGGCAGAAGGTCTGCCAATAGGGCATAACTATCCCCTCATAGCTATGCCCTGCCGAGTTTTTAGCAAACTTCTTGATTAGCAATGTAAGGAGTCTGGCTTTTTTTTCTTTTTCTCAAACATGTTCTCTAAATATTTGTCCGAACCAAACTCCAAACCCAGATGCCAATACAATATCGGACAACATTAGGGGAGTTGTTTTCCTGCTCTGGTTAACATAACACATGAATTTGGGTTGGTCTGTGTTCAGCACTCCCTTGCGTAATCACAGTGCATTGGAGGCCCTATGCAGACCAACATAAGTATTGTCCAAAAGGACAATGCCGTCTGCATAGGACAGCCAGTCGGCGTGCAAACGACAACTTTCGGAGGACAATTCTTAGCCCTGGCCAGATAACTCACCAAATCAGCAAGGTACAGATTGAAGAGAAGTGGCACCAGGACACAACCCTGCTTGACCCCAAGCCTGGTGCCAATCGAGGCCGTGCCCGCCCCTTTCCAATTGCACCGAAACTGTGGTGGATTCGTGCAATTTCATAATTGCCTCAAGTAGCAACTCTTCAATGCCATAATTCCTAAGCTTCTACCAAAGTGTTGCACAGTTAACCATGTCGAAGGCTGCTCTAAGGTCAACAAATAGTACGCACAGGGCACTAGCACCCTTCACTAATGAGTTCTGTATCAAGGTGTCCAACAACAGCATATTATGCATTGTAGAGGACGCTCTGCTAAACTCCGTTTAGAATGTTTCCAGTATCTGTAGAGAGTCAACCCAACTCTCTAAGCAGGTACTAGTCACACCCAGAATAGAAAGGAGATGGTAGTTATTAGGGACACACCTGCTGCCAGGCTTAGGGCCCGGAATAAGGATTGCTCGTTTCCAGGAACTAGGCACCCGACCTGCATAGGATATCTTATCAAACATAATAGCTAGGGTGGATGCCCACAACTCAGGAGCTTGCTTCGAGACCACATTTCGAGACCATTGGGGCCAGGTGCTCTAGACCTCTTAGGCCCTTAATGATTGTTTCAATGTCGTCTTTGTTGTAGGACTCATACCTTAACTCAAATGGAAAGTCAAAATGAGGTCAGCAAACATCATCAGCCTTATCAATGTCAAAGGTGGCTTGTAAATGCCTGCCATTTGGGCATTTCTTAGGGACAGATTATGGCACTTGACTCAATTAAAATGCCTTCTAACGAGTCTCTCAACCATGAGGGGATCAGTTTGTACTTTGAGGACCACCTGTGTCTCGTGTCCAGGACGCGGTATAGACTCCACAATCAACGAGCTTTTTGCCACCCCCCTCTCCCTCTTCAAATATGAGAGAACGAGTCACAGTGGCAATTGATTTAGTAAACCTGGTGATCCACAGTTCAAATTCATCTATACTCCATCTCCCCAAAGAGGGAAATTCTAAGAGTAGCTTATTCGTCAAATGCTTGCTAATTGTTTCAATGTTGCGGGCTGTCCAGCTTATATGATTCTCACCCTTAGTAAATCTCTCCCCCACATCCCCCCACGAATGTAGGAAGGATGACACCTCCCCCACCTCCCCACCAGTAGTTAACAGTATGGTCAGGGCTAGCACCTCATGGTCACTATCCTTATTAGGGATAACTTAACATGTTCTAATAAACTAAGTAAAATCCCTCATGCAGTAAAAATAATCCAGCACCACCTTTTTGGTACCACATCTCCAGGTTTAATCACCTGGGACATCACCAGCTGTCTGACCATTTACCATGGTCATGTTCCACTCAAAAAGCAAAATCAGACAATTATCTCCCCTGCTTGTTGACCTTGCGTTTCAGTATGCTCTTTGCATTCAACCAATCACTTATTGCAAATCCATACAGTGTGCATTCACAAACAATAGGAAATCGGTTTCAGTGGTATTCCACTCGGTTATTATATCAATAACGGTATTGAAGATCTCTTCAGTCTGCTTCTCCCCCAGGGGATCATACACAATCAATAATAGCCGCCCTGCCTGCTTAGACTGTTGCTAATTCCAACAGCTAAAACGTTTTTCACTGGGCCAGCCACATACACACCACTTGAGTCCAATCCCGGTCTAACCCCCAATGTTCAATGTGGGGGTTCACAATTTCCAAACACATATATAGACAATCAATCCAGCTCTAAACACATTTAACTAAATGAAAGTTTGGTTCCATTAAACATAAGAAGAGCTTCACACTGCTTAGTTTATACTTGGTCGACTTAGGTTTCGGAAGATGGATTTATAATTAAAGGTTATGTGCATCATTTATTCAAATTGATTCATTTTTTACTCATGAATGGGGATAAATGTGTTTTATGAGGAATAATAATAAAATTCGTCCTTGTATTTGTTAACACCACAGAAAACAGTGCAGCATTTCTTCATCCCTCAGTCTTAAAAGAAGCGGTGAGTTGCTGCCATGATGAATTCAATGTTCAAGTGGGCCTTCAGCGAAAAGTACATTGCATTACCAGCACTACCACACAGTGGAGTCCATATAGTTACGCTGAAGCCAGTTTGTATGACTCGCCATCGGTGCAGGCAGACTATCATGAATTTTGAGGACGCTACAGCTATAAGGACCAAAAGCATGAAGTTTATAAAGTTGTGCCTATATGTAAAAAATTTTTTTAAAAAAGATATGTTTGTTAAGCAATTCAATAATTTAATGCCTAGATTTGCTTTAATAGGTCTACAACTCCTATCCTGAAAACATGTCGTTTAGCAAGTGTTTTGAGAACAATGCACAGAGTTTATCAGGTGTGTGATTACTTACATCAAAATAGTTTGCGCTCTATCCACAGTCAGTGCGAACCTTTGTACTCCTATGAAACAGTGCTCAGACACTTGATCTGGTCTAGACAACTCCATTCTAATAAAAAAAAATATTAGAATGGATTTACTTCCCATTGCTCTTACAGTATGTACTGTCAAGGACACACAATCAGTCTTGTGTACTGTGAAAAATACGTGGATGTCGTCACTTCTCCCAGAGGAAGAGCCCCTTCCCATGAGGCCAGAGGGGTGAGGCCGCTACCCCATCGTCCCCCCTGGGGTGATACTCAGCAGAAGGATCTCATGGGGAGAGACTCCCCCTCCAAGGAAGGAGGACGGGCATCTAAGGGAGATGCGGTATAAAACCAAACACCCTATACACCTCCCCACTTTGTAAACCCCAGTCATATAATAAACCCACTCACGTACCTATATAGGTCCATAGACTAACTTCCACAAGAACGAGGGAGAACATGGACTGCCCCCCAAGGGAGAATAAAGATACAAGTTCTGGGACAGGGAGGGGGTGCGGAGGAATAAAGATCAGAGCACCAAAGACATTGAAAAGGGATTTAAAGGACTACATGAAAGAAGCCAGCCAACCAGCATAAGACGTAGTCCACCCTGGGACATTCAAGGAGAGGATGCCAAGAAAGCTGTGAGCAGCCCGATCCCAAAGTCCACAAGGTGGAGATTGGAATCCTTGACCAGGTGGCATGGAACAGATCTGAGGCAGAACCCGACGCTGTAGAGTGTTGATGTGACCCGAGGCAGGTGGCCAGAATAGTCACAGAACAACGCTGTGACCGCAAGCAACAATCTGTAGGAGCGCACCGAGCAAGAAGCAGTAGTGCGAACCAAAACCTGCAACCCTGTAAAGAACAGGCAAAGACCTCCCAGACAATAGGTAAAGGCGGTAAGAGGAAGTCTGGGTGGGGATCAGGTGTGACAGAAGTTCAACGCAACAAACAGTGCCTTAGGAATCCTCTTCATCGCCACAGTGGTTGGTCGCAAACCACTGTTGAAGCAGAAAGTGACAGAAAGTATACTCAAGTCAGTTTTTTCCGGGCAGTACCTGGCAGAAGAGTGAACCAGGTCTTTCAAAACCAAGTCACACATAAGTATGGGTCTGGGACCCGCACCCACAAGAAAAGGAGTTTGCGAACCATTCTCTGCACCGTGGTACCTGTTCACAAATACCAGGGGAATGACTCCCTTCCCCTTGTTTCTTTTTTTCTTGAACCAATCACATTATCAGGGGGTATGCCTCTTCCCCCCTTACCTTTCTCAGGCTTTCACAATTCACAAGGCCAGGGGGTAAGGTTCTTTCCTTGGCCTTCTTGGGCTCTCACAATTCCAGGGGGGTATGGTGTTTTCCTTGGCTTTCTTAGGCTTCCACAATTCACAATGCCAGAGGGTATCGTTCTTCCCTTAGCTTTCGTAGGCTTTCACAATGCCATGGAGTTTGGCCCTTCCCTTGGCTTTCTTAGGCTTCCACAACTCACAATGCCAGGGGGTAAGGTTCTTCTGTTGGCTTTCTTAATGTAACAGGTCTGATTCACTAACCTCTCAGTTCTTGTATGGGTCCCAGACCCTAGTGTTCTGGCTTCCTAGGTCTTCCCGGTTCTCACATGGGTCCTAGGCTCTGTTGCTCTGGCTTCCCGGGTCTTTCCAGTTCTCGTATGGGTCCAAGACTGCATTGCTCTAGCTTGCCGGGTCTTCCCAGACCCTATTGTTTTGGCTTCTTGCAACTTCCTGGTTCTCATATGAGTCCCAGGTCTTGCGTATAGGTCCCAGACCCAATTGTTCTGTCTTTTCAGATATTCCCCAATGCACCTTGTACCTTCAGACTTCTCGTTGGGTCTCCGGTAGGAGCGCAGGGCGCCCCCGCCGCTCTATTAGCTCTCCCAGTGGCTCAGCAACCAATCCTTTCTTCAGTTGGAAGTAAACATAATGAAGTTCTGTCTCTGGGATTTTAACATCTGGTTAGATCAATCCAACTCTGCTTCAAGAGAGCTTAAGGATATACTGGCCAATCATGATCTAAAACCATTAGAGGCATCCCCGTCACATATAGAGGGTCATTGCCTTGATCTACTTCTATTAAGGGGGCCTTTTTGACCAATACACAGCCCATCTCCTGGTGAGATCATTTCGCCAGGAGGTTTTTACTTGGCCAACATAATAGTGGCAAACTCCCTCAGTCTGCTTTGGGTGCCTCAACCTATCGTAGCACCAAAGACTTGGATAAACTATCTGAAGCAGAGTTAAAAAAAAAAGCACTAGATGGGATTTACCCATCAGTGAACTGCAAGACTCGTTGAGAAAGGAGCACAAATCAAGGTAAACATATGTGGCAATGTGGCTCCTCTCAAGGTAAGCAGATGTATAAAAACACCCAAACCTTCGTACTAATCGTGTTTGCGCTTACTACAGACAACTGAGCCCTAGAGCAGAATTGGAGAAACAAAACTAGCTGCTGCCAAGGTTAAAAGGACCCTGAAAGATTACAAAGTGGCAATTTTGGAGTGAAATCTGAATATTTGCATAAGATAAAAACTTTGTGCACAAAGAATGATTCTCTACATTGGTTATCTCCAAATTCTGACACCCTTCCCTTGGAGGCGTCTTTAGCACAAGTGAAAGCATAACATTTATTTTTCAAAAACAAAATACAGTGCATGTTAATCAAGTGTTAATACCTGGTGAGCGAAAGGATAATCATGCAGCCCCCATGGGGGCTATGAGTAACATGGATTGTGTCCCTCAGTTTGAATTCTCACTGGTGTCAGAGGAGCCTATTCAGGCTATGATGGGAGGTCTGAAACCGACAAATGACCATCTCCTCCCCTTACCAGCATGGATGGCAAAGCATGTGGCCGCAGAGATTACACTGTACATGAGACAGTTTGTGAACATGTCTTAACTTTCTGGGTCAGTACAGCTAGAATTAAAAACATTTTTTTTAAAATAAAAATCAATGGTCACGCCACTCCTGAAAAAGTCTAATCAGGACCCGGAGATCTTGCACAACTACCGGCCAGTAGCAGGATTTCCCTGCCTGGGCAAAGTACTCTAGAAGGTAGTCACAGTGCAACTACATGAGCATGCAGAAAAAGAACGGCTCCTGGATTCCTTCCAATTAGATTTTCGGCAAACATTCGGCACTGAGACTGCCTGGCTGTTAGTCTGGGATGACCTCCTTTGGGGTGATGACCGAGGGAAGTTATCTCGGTTGATTATGCTAGTTCCCTCAGCCGCTTTCCATTCGGTGGATCACTATCTTAATTGAGCGACTGAAGATTATGGAAGTGTTTCAGCACAGGCTTTTTCCTGGTTTGATTCTTTTCTAAGAGGACGGCAGCAACAGGTTAAACTGGGATGCTGGGAGTCAGACCCCCTGGATCAGACCTGTGGGGTGCTGCAGGGATCCTCCCTGTCCCCCTTGCTTTTTAATCTATACAGGTATCGGGTAATAATATTGCCATATATATGGTCTCCGTAAATAATATTGCCGGGAAAATGTTGTGGCGATATTTGGGTGACCATATAGATGGGGACAGGGGCAAAAAAAAAAATTTTAAAAGAAAAAATAAAGTTTGGGGGTTGCGGGGGTGTCCCCCGCATGTTCCATGCAATAATGTCGCCACAAAAAAACGACAATTTTTCCGATATTTTTGCATGGTGAGATTTTTGTGGCAACTTTATTACATGGAACCTCTATACATGCGTCCTCTGATGGACATATTGAAAAAAACATAAGGTGAACTATCATTCTTACGCCGATGAAACGCAGGTGTATGTGAACATTGGCAATGTGTAAGATTCATTCTAGAGAGTTAAGGTCTGTCTGGATGGCTGCTAAATGGCTCGAGCTTAATGGCAAGTAAACGGAGGTGGCATTGTTCGGTTCCAAACAGCTCTTGGAAGCGGGTAACCGCCCTCCGACACCCCAGCTTTTGGGAATGGACCACCCATTTGCCACCAAGATTAAGAATCTGGGATGCATCTGGTTAGAGAATCTGAGCAGTCAATCCCAGGTGAGTGCCAAGGTGCAATCCGTTTTCTACAACACTCAACTCCTGCGCTAGGCTCTTCCACATGTACCATCAGACAAGCAGGCGGCAGTGGTCGGAGTACTAGTAAATTCTCAACTCGACTATTGCAATAGCCTGCTTGCAGGGATTCCAGTAAAACAGTGCCAACAGGTACAAAGAGCACAAAATGCTGCAGTGAGATTGGTGGTGGGGTGAAGAAATCAGCCCATATATTGGGGTTCCGTTGCTCCCTGCATTGGCTGTCTGTGAGGGTCAGAATTAACTTTAGAGTCCTCTGCCTTATATTCAAATGTCTTAACCTGGATCCAGCCTATATGGCAGACAAAATTCACAGATACAGTCCAGCCTGCTCACTCCGGTCTGAGGACAAATTGTTAAGTATTCCATCCTCTTCCTGTGTGTCCACAGGTGACTTTCGCGGTCTACGGGTCCAGAGTTTATTTGAATAGACTACCCCTAGAGATTCGGAGCAGTCAAATCACTGAGTCTCTTTCCAAAAGACTCCTTTATTTAAATGTATATTTGTGCTAGATAGGGATTTGTTGCTCCCCAACAGACCATATGTATTACCGGTAGTGGAATTCTGAAACTCTGTTCTTTCTCTTCACGAGTTGATAGGTCACCTGTGCCCAAATAAGATTACGTTAGTCACGTACGCACAATATATATTAATCAAAATCAAATCCACACCTGGGCTGTCAGGTGACTTGCTCTCACCTCGCTCCTGTTCTCTCGTCAGTCTGCGGACCAGCTTGAGGCGTCTTGGCAGCAATTTTCAGATCCTGACCAGCGCCCCCTCCCCTGCTCCAAGCCGAACTTCCTGACTTGTGGCTTGTCTGAGGAGGGATGGATTAATTTGTCCTTTCCTTTTAATTGCACGAAAACTGTTCTCCTAGACCTAAAAATCAGATGGATGAAACCAAGGACACGGGCAAATTGGCCATCCTCCTCCTATTAGACCTCTCGGCTGCATTCGACCACAAAATCTTGACCAAAAACCTGATAGATGCTGCAGCTTTCTCACCGAATGCCACTAGCTGGATTGAATCATTTCTATTGAACAGAACCACTAGAGTGTTTGCGCCAACAGCGACCTCTACCCCCAGCACCCATCTACTGTGGAGTACAGCAGGGATCCTGCACGTCCCCCACACTCTACAACATATTCACAAAGCTCCTCTTTGATAGTCTTCCCCACCTGAGTGTCACCTACACTAATTATGCGGCTGACCCCCCATCCCCCAGGCCCTCATCACACTCCCTGGATGCTATGTCAAAGAAGCTAAATTGATCAATTATATCCATCTTGAGATACAAGCTTGGATGGCGGCCCACAGCCTCTGTCTAAACGACAAGACCAAACTCTGGATCGTCTGGTCTCAAGTCTGATTAAACAGATTAGACAAACGCTACGCAGCATTTAATATTGATGGGAACAAATGCCATGCAATGTAGTGAAAACGCTTGGAGTCTACCTCGACTCTACACTATCCCTCAAAAAACCAGGTCAATGCAACAGCCTCATCTACGGCTTACACAAATAAACTCAAATGCCTGCAAACCATTCTTATCGACCAATAGCTGTGTTACACTAGCCAGAGCCCTAATCCTCTCTAAACTAGATTATTGCAACACCCTACTGATAGGCTCTTCTGCACGGAACTTAAATAAACTCCAAGTCCTGCAGAACAATGCACTGGGATGCGCCTTGAATATCCTACGCTCATCTCATATCCTCTTTCAGGCGAGACCATCATTGGCTACCGGTGCGTGACAGAATCACACTGCGGGTCTCTAGTCATCACCCATAAAAGTCTGTCAAATACATCACCAAAATACCTAAAAAATTATGCAGGACTCAGTCGGTCAGACCTACCAGATCCGCTTACCTCAACCAACTCACCATTCCAAAATACAACTTAAAAACCACTGGATGTCCGAGCTTCCCATTGTTGGCAGCCAAATGCTGGAACTCACTCCCGCCAGCCATTAGAGCAGAAACTTCCTTCTGGACCTTTAGAGCCATGTCTAAAAACTGGCTGTTCTCCCAGGACCGCTCTTAGCGTATCAAAAGTTCCAAGGATTGGTGGTCCGCTAATTTCCCATTAATGTACAGCCTGCTACACACCTGTGCCTATTCTATGCCACCTTGGATTCACTCGGACAATGTATGAAGTTAAAATTGTAAATTCCTATTGTAACTATGTAACTTGATAATGTAAAGCTGTAAATTCTGTATATAAGTGCCCCAAACTTATGTATCTTTGGAACCTACCTGCTATTGTAACGTTGTAACTTTGTAACCATGTACATTATTCAGCTTTACTGCGTACTGTAACTTTACCATGTTTCTAAGTCAAGCGCCAGTTACCCTTGGGTTTTATATAAGTAAATAAACTAAACTAATTCTATGTACCTGTTGTCTGGTCTCACATTGTCGGGACTACTCAAGTTGGTTCTGCATAGTACTCTGTATTGCTCCTTATCTCCATAATAGTGGCTTTACTCCCAAGTAGGTTTCTTGTGCTCTTTGTCGTCCCAATTTTTGTACATGCTTCACATAGGTAGTCCCTACTCTTCCTCATCGCAGTACTGTCTCCTAGCCTACCGACATACATAGGAGAGCCGGGTACCGAGATGTAGTAGATAGGGAAGGAGTGTGCGTGTTGAATGGTGGGGTATTGTAAGAATAGTCGTCGCTGTTCCCATGAGAAGGGGTTCCCCCTATGGAAAAGGGAACAACATCCCAGGATTCGTCACACACCTCACAGCAATAAGTAGAATTTGAGCGGTTTTGGAATGAATGGGAGGAGAAGGGGGCTATGCAGGCAGTGATTGGAGGAGGGGTTTGGACGGTGAGCGATGTGCTTGATCGCTGCTTTGTGCCTGGTCTGGGAGTTGTGCTTTCTGGGGTAAAAATGAGTTGCAAGCTATTAGCCAGCCATAAAAAGTCACTTGCCACCTCAATGCCACGAACGCACACAGCAAACCATTTCCTACTCGCCAAGAGTCAATTATTACTAGTCAATAGCTAGGCCAATTGCACATTTTGAGCCCTGCTACCACACGTTTACTGTGCCACTAAGATGTATGGCTGTGATGCAAGAGGCTTGGTGAATCATAGGTATGCGCTCCGCTGTGTTCTGAAGGGGCTGGCACAAGAGCTTGCAAATGCACTGCCCCGTTTCGGAGGGTGGCAACCAGGCAGACTGAGGTGTGTGCATTGGAGAGGAAAGGCTTGGGGGGGGGAGCCCTGCTGGGAGCCCACATCCTTGTCTCCTTCCTCTGGATCCGCGAGTACCATATTCTTTGTCCTCCCTCCCCCATGAATATCTTAATTGCCTCCCCTCATAATAACTTAATTGCCCATTTCACTGCACTACCTTCAAAAGGTATGTGGGAGCGGCGCGATCCACAGCAGTTGGAAAGCTGCCAACCCGAAAGTGCACAGAGATTGCTAGAGAACCACACAGGCATGTTGCTGGCCATCTTGGTAGGTTAGGACACAAGAGTACTGTCCAAATAAGGGGACCATGTTTCCACAATGGGAGAGGATGCTTACTTGCAGGCATAATGTTTAGGCAGGCCATGCAGTGGTACTGGCATGGAGCAGAGAGGGGCTGGGGAAGACACAGGACTCCATGAAACTGAGCGGAATGGCAGGTGAAGGAACAAGTGCGGGTGGGATTATGTGAAGCAGTTGTCTGTGGAAGTATGTGTTCAGAGGTTTATGGAAAAGGACCCAGAAGGAATGCGTGTGCCCTTCCATTTCCAATGTTGGTGAAGATATGTTAAGTGACAGTTACTGCTTTTCTGTCAGCAGCCCATCAGCCGCTCACCGTTTTTTCTCTCCGATTTACTAATTTTACATACTCCACCCTTCTCTGATTCATCCTTAAATTTTGGCAACAAGGGAACACATACTCAAGCATTTTCTCTGAACAGAGTCATGTTTTTTTGTTACTGGTCAGCTGGGACCATATCCTCTTACGTGGCTAATGGGCACTGTGTGACGTGCGCTTTATGAGCGAAGCTGCTCATACTGGAGCATAGAGTCAGTTTCATTATGGTCACGCCCCAAAATGGTAGGAAGCACGAGGGGGTGATAGAGTTCAGTGCAGTGAGAGGTTATTCCTGGGCAGATGTCACCAGAGTTTACTAGGAGTATCTAGCAGTGGGATAGGGGTAATGCTTTAGTTCCAAGTAGAGCATGCAGGGGGAGGGGGGGAGAAGGAGGGGGGATGATCAAGCCAGCTTATTCTTTTGAACAGTGTGATTTAGGGTGTTTTCATTAAGGTTTGTTCTGGAAGGGACGATTGCTGGTAACCAAATCATTGGCCTATGAAAAGTACAGGAGTACCGACTAAACTTCACTTCTGAGCACATTTTCTTCTAATATTACTTGGTGGTGAGAACTACAATACGGTCTTTTTCTACATTTGCTGAGTAAACCTTGGAGAGCCCACATTGCCTTCAGCCGTTCTTTCTGTGTAGGTTGCAAGAGCATGTCTATTGGTGGACAACCTCTCCCAGAATATCTCTGGGTATCATTTCTTGTCACGTTTTTGGGAGAAAATTAAGTCGTCACAACATTGGGTCTCTTGTGATTGGAGTTATTTATTTTTTTAGAAATTGAGGATGCCAGACACCCACAAGTCGGCAGTATCTGCAGTGCTGCCGCCTGTCCTTTGGGCAAGCCCAAGATCTGCAAGTAGTGGTGGGGAAAGTGCTTTTTGAGGCGTACTTCGATTTATTTAGTCCTACGAATAACTTGTCAGTGTTTAAATACTGGATTGGGCCAGAGGCGGTACGAGCAATCATCTTCCTGATGCTTGTAACGGCTTAGATTCATATGCTTTGCATAGGCCAACAGCTAGTGGTTGGTGCAGAGTATTACATTACTTGTTTTCTAAATCGAAAAGTGACATCGACAGGGCGTGTTTATAATACTATCCCTATTGTGACATGTACTGTACCCCTGGTCCTTCACATGTCTATGTCCTCACATTGTTTTATTTCTGACCTGAGGTTGCATGAAGTGTGTAGTAAAATGTATTTATTAGTATTTATAGAGCACACAGCAGCCCTTAGGCATCGTGGCGCTGTTACAAAATAGAGACTTGCTGGTTACAAAGAGGGTGGAGAGCATAGTCGTTACATGTCGCAGCTTAGCTTAGTGGCAGCTTCGCTTGTGGTTACATGACAATATACATGGTGGTTACAATGGTTACAGTGGATATTAGTTACAGGTTTAGCTTACATTGGATACAGTAGATGTTGAATACATACATGGCTTAGTGGTTGATTGGGCAGTAGAGGGGGATAGTTACAGATTTTGCTAGGAAACGAGCAGGGTTAGTGGAACAGAGTAGTTTTGAGCGTTTCGCAAAAGATGAGGTGGGATGGTTCTGCTCTAAGCTCGCTAGGGAGAGCATTCCATAGTTTGGGAGCTATGTGGGGGAAGCCTAGACCTCCGGCGTTAGCTCTTTTGATGAGTGGGACTTGCAGTTGGTTGGCATGTTGACTTCTTTTGGGATGGGTAGAGTTCA
Organism: Ambystoma mexicanum; assembly: GCF_040938575.1. Lineage (NCBI taxonomy): Eukaryota > Metazoa > Chordata > Amphibia > Caudata > Ambystomatidae > Ambystoma > Ambystoma mexicanum. Next base: position 257,108,322 of record NC_090926.1, on the reverse strand, counting down.
CTCTGTTGATCGTATCAGTTAGATAGGTTGGTGCAGTGCAACTCATGCATTTGTGCATGATCGTTAGGATTTTGAAAATACGTTGTCTATGTACCTTCTGTCCCAATGAGGAGAGGAAGGGTAGGAGCATTTGAATCTAAGAAGATTCAAGCATCAATTAGACAATACAGGTATGCAATGTTTGTCTTCGGGCTTGTGGATCTGCTTAGAATCACATGCTTTGCATAGACTCACAAGCAGAACCAGGAGAAGGTGGGATGCTAGAAGAAACGGAGGCCAACAGATGTCTTAACACAGCTTGTCCTAAGTGGGAGTCGCTCTTAGCATGTGTGTCCACACAGTAATGTTGGGCACACGTGTCAACTGAGCGCCATGTAGCTGCCTTGCAGATTGCTCCCAAGGGCACATTCGCAATGAAGGCTAGAGTGGCACCAGTAGCATGCATAGAGTGTGCTCTGAGTGTAAACGGTAGTTCTTTCTTGGATAACCTGTAACATTGCTATATACATTTTACAATCCATTTAGAAATGGCTGCTTTGGAGACAAGTTCCCCTTCCCTCCCAGCAGCTAAATAAACAAATAACTGGTCTGTTCTTCTGATCGGTTTAGTTTTGAGATAGTACATGACCACTCTCCTATAGTGTATGGAGGGGTTCTTTCCCCAGAGTTTTGTGGTTCTTGGAAAAAATGCTGATAAGTTCAATAGCTGACGTGATATCTGGAAATGACCTTTGGTGCATACCTCGGGTGTCTTCTTAAAACCTCCTTGTTCTTACATATCGTGGCAAAGAGTTCTGAAATTAACAATGCTTGGAGCTCACTTACTCTCCTTATAGAGGCGATGGGGATCTCACTTACAAAGCCGCTTTTCTTATAGCAGAGACTTGCCTTATCCATAGGCTCAAAGTGGGGCCCATGAGCTTACTTAAGACAATGTTTAAATCGCATCCTGGTGGTGGATTTGCAATTGGGGGATATAGTCTTTTCACCCCATCCACGAAGGCTTTCACAACAGGAATTTATCACCATGAAACCTTGCTATGCGATGTTGTGTGACTTTTAATGAACTGAAAACCAGACTCGAATCCAACAAATGAAGTATATGGTACACTATGTTAGAAGGTGAACAGTCAATGGTATATACATTACACTTTCTACACCAGACTGCAAATCTCTTCCATTTGTTAAAGTAGCAGTGTCTAACGTTTGGTTTACGTGCTTGTTTGCAAATGTTCATGCATCCGCTTGGTAAGTTAAGATGGCTGAACTCTAGGAGTTCAGGAGCCAAGCTTCTACGTTGGCTGCATGAGGATGTGGATGAAGGGTTGGTTCTGTGACATGTAAGGGGGGTTAGCTTAATCGATGGGACAACGGACATCCTGAGTAGGTGGGAGTACCATGTCTGACGTGCCCACAATGGGGCAAGTAGGGTAATTGTTTCTGATGCACCTTGTGGATTACTATATTCAAGAGTGGAGTTGGAAGAAAAGCGTGTGCAAATATCCCCGACCAACCGATCCAAAGTGTGTTTTTCCCTCCCCCGGGTACCTTCTGGGGGAACCTGGATTCATAAGTCTGGCATTTAGCGTTTTCTTCTGTTGCAAAGAGATCTATGTCTGGATGATTCCATTTTGAAAGAATGTTGTTCATAACGTCTGAATGCAGCTCCCACTCATGTTTTTGGGGTTGATTTGTATTTCTGCTTAGTGTGTCAGCTACGCAGTTATTTTCCTCATGTCAACATATTATAGGGGAACACGTCTCTCTGGATGATTTTCTGTGCTACTTGTGAGAAACCTGGTGGCGTCTTCACATTTACTCCCATAGGACCTTTTGCTCAGGTGGCAAGGGAAGGGCCATCGCTTTTGAATCCTGACCCTGGGGGCCGACAAGCGAGGGAGGATAACGCGAGTAGGGGGTCCTTGGGGAGTGGGAAGAGGATGCCTAAGGGCGAGACATGGTATGGTTTTTCCCCCCTTATAAATTTATGGTTTTTCTCCACCATGGTTCTGGGATGGATTCACATGCTCATGAATATTCCCAGTAGTCAGGCTGGGAATCCTCAGTAAAAGAAAAAACAGTTTCACTTTCACTTAGAAACTATTTCTCCATTAAACCAATCACTGTCTGGGTCATACTGCCCCCATCCAATGCCAGTCCTCTCCCTAATCCCCTCCTCTGGCAGCCATCGTCCGATTTGGTAAGCACATAAAGTGGCAGTATGACCAAGAAGAGGCGCAGAGGGGCCGAAGGGAGGGTTTGCATGTGAATCCATGCCATACCAATGCTGGAGAACAATAGTTACAGGCAAGTTACTTGTTCCTTCTCCAGTATGGGGTCTGGCATGGATTCACATGCTCATGAATAACAAATACATAGGAGTACAACATCACACAACCACGGGAGGTGGCAAGGCTCAACAGAAGCAATTAACTCTTACCTAAGGAAGAGACTCCCTCAAGTCTCTATAGGATACCCAACAGGATGCGTATCACTGCTTGGCTGACTCTGGACTCCTCCCTGGAATCTGTCGACACAGTAGAACTTTGTGAAGGTGTGCATGGACCTCCACGTAGCCGCCCTGCAGATGTCCAGCAGGGGCACACCAGACAGGAACGTCGTCATTCCAGCGATCGCTCTGGTAGAGTGGGCTCTCGAGCAGCGGTCGGTTTGCCAACCAATGACGGTGCATGATGCAGCCAGAGAGCCACCTTGAAATGGAAGCTTTGGAAAGAGCCTTCCCTTGGTTCAAAGGACCAAAGTTCACAAACAGCTGTGTATTCTTCTGAAAACTCTTTGTACGTGTCAGGTAGAACGTCATGGCATGAGCAACGCCCAGCGAGTGCAAAGCCCCTTTGGCCGGATACAAAGGTTTCGGGAAGAAAACCAGTAACACGAAAGGCTTGAGGTGGAATTCAGACTGAACCTTTGGCATGAAAGAGGGGTGTGTACATAGTACCACCCTTGATTCATGGAAAATCAGATACGGCTGCTTTCAGGATAGGGCCTGGATCTGACCTAGGCGTCTGGCTGAGATGGCCACAAGGAATGCCGCCTTCCACGAGAGAAACTTGAGCTGTGCCTGATGCATAGGCTCAAGGGGCCACCCATGAGCCTTGTCAGAACCACGTTAAGTTCCCACGCCAGGGCAGGAGCAGTCACCGGCAGGAAAGATCTGAAAAGTCATTTGAGAAACTCCTTGACGAGTCTGTGGGACCACAGTGCAGATCTTCCTGTGGATCTGGTGTAGCGGGAGATAGCCACCAGATGCACTTTGATGGAGGCGTGCGCCAGACTAGCCTTTGCCAAGGATAGCAAGTATGGGAGGATCTGTGGAGCCGTGACCGTCAGAGGGGTAATCTTCTGCGACCGGCACCATGTAGCAAAACGCTTCCACTTATAGCCGTAGCACTTTAAGGTTGACAACGCCCTGGCCTTGGCGAGGACCTCTCTGCAGTCTGCCGGCAACTCATAACCTCCAAGCCCTAAGGCTGCAGGAGCCAAGCCCTCAGGTTCAGAGATCCTGGGTTGTGAAGAAGGGTTGCGCCTGCCTCTCTGGTGAGAAGATCCAGAACCAACAGAAACTTGACTGGAGGCGGCACCGACAGGCTGATATGGTCTGAATACCAAATCTTCCTCGGCCACGCCGGGGCGATGAGTATCATCTTGCATGGACACTGAGTGAGTTGATGACTCATAGGAGGAGAGGAAACAGGAAACTCATACAGAAACAGCCGTCCCACAGGATAAAGCATCCCCAAGGGTCCTCAGCTGGTGAAATCTGCTGGCAAACTCCTGGCATTTGGAGTTCACTGCTGTCACAAAGAGATCGATCTGGGGTCTGCCCCATTTGACGAAAAGGTGGTTCACCTGATCCTGACGAAGGTCCCACTCGTGGCAGGAGCGCAGTTCTCTGCTGAGGGAGTCTGCAATGATGTTCTGGACTTCCGCCAGGTGGAGGGACATCCCCTGTCCGACGGCCTAGTGCCAAAAGTCCTGCGGCTCTTTCGAGAGCGAGGGTGCCCCTTGCTTCATGATGTAGAACATGGTGGTGGTGTGGTCCGTGAAGATCCTCACCACCTTGCCTTTCAGAGATGGTAGGAACGACTTGAGGGCCCAGAACACTGCCGGTGGCTCCGGGATGTTGATATGCAAATCCTTCTCCTCTGGCAGCCACAGGCCTCTGGCATGCAGACGTCAGGTGTGTGCTCCCCAACCTTCCAGGGAGGCGTCCGTGGCAACCAACTCCTGGTATGCAGGTTTTTTAAATCACTGTGCCTCGGGCGATGTTGGAGCAGACGCCCCACCACGCTACTGCCCGTCGGAACCCTTCATTCAGGGATCTTGTCCGTGAAGCTTCCGGAGACCTGTATCCACCGGGCATCAAGGAATTCCTGTAGGGGTTGCATTTACAACCTTCAGAGGTGGACGAGGTAGATGCAGGACGACATCATGCCCAGTAATTACTTGATGGCCCACACTTGTGCAGTCTTCAGCGATAGCCATTGCACCTTTCATTGAATGGCTATTAGCCTCTCCTCCGAGGGCGATGCCAGGCAAGACACCGTATTGAGTCTGGTGCCTAGGAACATCACGTTCTGTGATGGCGTTAAGCAGGACTTCAGATAGTTGGACAATCCCAAGTCCGTCAATAGTCGGCCGTTTGTCTTTGTGTGTTCGTCGGCCGGCTCCCGCGAGCTGGCGCATATCTACCAGTCGTCCAGGTACGGGAATACGTGTATGCACTGTAGACCTAGATGGGCCACCACTGGTGCCAGGCATTTCGTGAACACTCTTGGGGGCGACTTCAAGCCGAAAGGTAGGGCCTTGAACCGGTAGTGCTGCCCCTGCACCAGGAAAAATCTACATTTCCGATGTTTCTTGTGAATGTAGATATGGAAATAGGCGTCCTCCAGTTCCAACATCAAGAAGTCTCCTTTTTCCAGTTGGTTAAGCACGTGTTGCAACATTATCATCCTGACTTTTTGGGACATTAGTTATTTGGTCAGACATCGTAGGTCCAGGATGGTCCTCCAGCCCTCGGTCTTCTTTCTGACTACAAAGGATCTGGAATAGACTCTGGAATAGACTCTGGAACTCCAGAGCCGTTGGTGAACCAGCTCCATCTCCCCTTTTCACAGCACAGCTTTTACCTCTCCCAGAAGTTGAGGGATGTGCTGCTCCTGACTGGGAACCGGAGGGATCCACGGACACTGGCGTTGGTACTCCAGGGTGTGTCCTTGGGTGAGAGCGTCCAGCAAGCATCTGTCAGTGATCTTTCTCCACTCGCTGACAAACCTCATCAGCCGGCCTCCCACCAGGGTGCACAAGTGGGGGCCCGATGTCCCCGTCAGTTCAGGCTTGCTTCGGCGCCGGTGTCCTGCCCTGCGGGTGACAGCGACGCTGACCTCTGTTACCTTAAGCCTGGGAACGGGCTCTGTAGGCTTCTTGCGCTGAGGATCTGGACGGCTGCCTGGACGACATGGAGAAACATTTTGAAGACCTGCTCGACTTTCCCCTGGAGGAGCAAAAAGAAGACGAGCAGTGCTGCTGAGACAAGTTTCTTTATTGATACAGAGGAGACGCCTGGGGCACACACATACGTGCCCTGCTCACCCCCGTCCAGTCTCTCAACTGCTGTCCTTGTGTGATCTAGAAAAAGCATTCTAGAACACTTTGGCAGCAGAACAATTCATCACAACATCTCCCCCCCCCATAACAGTGAGAAAGGAACAGTTGAAAAAACAGAAAGTGGGGAGGGGGTGGGTAAGGGGTTGGCCGTGTCCTTTCAGGGAGAAAAGGAACCTCAAACATATTCTAAGAAAAGGATACAGTTCAATAATACATAGTCATTTCTGGTGTTCTGTATAATTCTACTCCTCTGCACAGATCGTTCAGGACCCTCTGGAGGATGTAATAACTGCTCCATATCCCCATCTCCTGCCACGCCCTCATTGGTGCAAACAAGGTTGTCGAAAGACCAAACTTTGCCATCTTCCAGCACTACTGTTATACTTCCAACTCTTTCAATCCTTTGAGGGTTTATACATTTGGAAAACCCTTTCGCCAGTCTCTGATGCTCAAACTCTCACTAGATCGCCTTCTCTGAAAACAACCTCACAGGAAGCACTCCCCGATCACAGTGCTCTTTGCACCTCTTCCATTTTTCTTTTACTCTTCTAAGGAACTCATCCATATTGACGCTCTTCCTCATTTACAACAAAGGACTCAGCCTCCCACAAGGCACCCTGCCCCTCATAACAAATGGTTCAATTTTGGTTGCTGTATGAGGAGTCATCCTATACGCATTTAATGGCTCTCAGTGTCCCCTTCCATGGTAATGAATTCACCACTGCTAGCTGAATCATTCCTTTCATGAAGCCATTCATGCGCTCAACAAGGCCATTTGGCCATGGGATGGGATAATGCAGTGCGTCTATGTTCGATTCCACGATCTTTCAAACTATTTTGCATGTTCTCAGAAATGAACTGCGCTCCACTGTCAGTAACTAGTTCCTATGGGTCACCTTCGCTGTCAAATACAGTTTCTAGAAATGTCACCATTTCTGCGGTTGTCACATGTTCCTCCATGACGCACCACTCCACCCACTTCGATGTATAATCTATGAGGACCACTATAAACACCTTGCATTGCTCCAATTCCTCAAATGGACCAGCTATGTCTATAGCTAGCGTTTTCCACACCGACTCAGGAACTTGAACAGGTTGTAGGGGTGCTATGTTTGTTTACTTTGATTTATCGCTGATAGCAAAAGCCCGACATGACTTCACCAGATCTTCAGCCTCTTTCCACATTCCAGACCACCAATAATTCTCTATCCCTTTTCTCTTTGTGAGGTTCCTCCCTAGATGGCCTTCAGGTGCTAAATTTAGGATTTTGTCCCCCACGGACTTGGTGGAATTATGCCGTCTCCTCTTAATATGCACTCTGTGCGCACAGATATGGTCATACTCCGGAAGTGCATTTCCGAGACACTCCCATCCTTCGCACATGGCACGTCTCAACAATTGCTGTTCGGGGTCTTCTGATGCTTCCCTCAACCACTCCTCTTTTCCAAAACCTGCCTGAATCTGCGCAATGATTCCATCTTCTGTCTCTTCTCTTTCTGGCAGACCCACTCCTTCAGCCCACAGTAACCAAGAAAAGCAATCAGCAATGATGTTCCCTTTTCCTAGTGTATATAAGACTCTGGCATTGTATTGCATGATCTCTAACATCCATCTGTGGATCCTCTGCGAGCCTAGATGCGTGTTCTTTGAATTCCTTATGCGGATAAGAGGTTTGTTAGCTGTCTTTATTATCACTGGCAGACCCAAATGAGTGTTCTGAAATGTTCTAGTGCCTATTTTTCACCTAGAGCGTCCTTTTCGATGGTGGAATAGTTTAACTCTGCCTCCTTTAGCGCTCTGGAGGCGAAAGCAATGTTAACTTCTCTACCATCTTGAATCTGTTCAAGTACTCCTACCAAACCTACATTACTGGCATCTACTGTTATGCTGGTAGCCACAGTATTGAACATAGTAAGTGTTGGTTCTTTGCGGACATCCCTCTATTATCTCCCACTCTTTTTGGCACTGTTCTGACCACTCCAATTTTGCATACTTCTTCATGAGTGCCCTCATGTGTTGCGTTTTCTCTGTGAAGCATGCAACAACCTTTGAGTAATATTCAGCCAAACCAAGCAAAGATCTGAGTTGATCGGACAGGCATGGTTGTCATTGTTTCCACAAGTTCCTTCTTTGGCTTTATTCCTTTACTATTCATTACGTGTCCGAGGTAAGTCACTTCCTGCACCTTAACTTTACACTTCTCAATTACTTGCAGGATACCTAAAAGCTTCGCGTTATGCTCCTCTTCAGTGTGTCTTGCTATCAAAATGTCATCCTGAAAGAAGTAGACCCCTTCCAGACCTCCAAACAGCTGCTGCATGAGCCTTTGGAAAACTGCAGCCGCTGATATCAAACCAAACAGCATGCGTTTATGTTACGCTCACCTTAGGTCTGCAGGAGCGTCTGGCTCCTTCGTGGTGGCCTCCGGATTTCTTTGGCTGTCATATCATGGGGGGACTGCTCCTAAAGGTGAAGTACAGGACAAGTGTAAGTGGATGTGGTGTATGGCTTGCAGGCAACCCAAACCTCCCACCTTCCTGTGCCCCCACCGACCTACGAGTATGCTCACCTTGTGTGGATATAACGTAGGCTCACCGTCCTGCTCTTGGTCTTCAGCAGGGGTGCAAGTGTTCAGTAGTCACCAGTTACTTCACTGATGATAATTCCAACCCCAGACCAGCTGTGTCGAGGTGCACTGTTCCTGAGCGCTTCAAGTGTGGCACAAGTTGGACTGTCCTTGCCCTGCTGTGCCCTTAACTCCTTCTGTGTATGGTCATGTGCAGTCTTATATGGCTCCCTCTGTACCTTCTCTCCTGTGGCCTCTTAATGTCCTTGTATTCCACTTTATCTTGTTGCCTTTATGTGCCATAAGCGGTTCTGCCCTGTATGCTTCCTTGTATTCACTCTCGTATAACTGTGGCTGTAGAAGTTCGGTCCTGTTAGTGTCTTAGTTTTCTTTATTGCGTGTAGTTCCTATGTCTGGACACATGTGCGCCGCCTTCGTATTACCGGCTTTGTGCTTCCTTGAGTCTGCAACTGTGCACGGCTTCCCGTGGATAACTCGGAGCGGGCAGAGAAACCCGACGAGGATTGCGGAGCGCTGGGAGTTGAATGGACGTCTCGCGGAATGACTGCGAATGCGAGGAGCCGCCGCAGGGGTCAGGAAGCGGGAGTAATGCCGCGGGGGAAGCGCTGAGAAGTTCTGGGCTCAATTCCTCTTCATCGAGCTTCCCGGAACACGATAAGCTTTACGCTGCCACTTGGCAGGACAACGCAAAGCGGAAAATGCATTCCTGGGTGTGGCTTATATAGTCAGCCACACCCAGAGCCTAGACTGCAGCCCCTGGAAGTGGAAGTCAGGGCAGGATCTCCCCCATATTGGATTCCTGGTTTGAAGAGCCAAACGTGCCATGCCTGTGCTCAGCTGAGTCCTGTCTGGGATTTACTGGTCAAATTTCTGATTGTTCTATGTAACCCATGGGAATGCCTTGGGACATATGTCTGTGAAATGGAGTCATGGTGGAAGGGAGCAGGTGTAGTAGCCCTAGCGGTTGTGACAGTTTGTACCTAAATGCACCCAACAGTCACAAAAGACGTTAAATGCTTGACTCTTCATCTAGCACTACTTAACGATAAGCGGAGGATAAATCCAACATTGTGGAATATTTGTCAGATTTCATTGTAACTAAAAGCACACCGATATTCGGTAGAGGGTGTCGGCCAATCCAGATATTATTGAGGTCTCTAAGCTCTACACACATGCGTATCGAACAGTCTCCCTTTCCGCACAATAACAATAGGAGATAGCCAATCTGAGGCCACTAGTGGTTCTAAATCTTCTCTGCAGAGCCTCCTCAATTATTCCTGTAGTGCATCTTTGGTGCTATTGGTTTTGTTCCTCTTCTTAGAACTATGCAATGTTTAAATACTTGGAGCTTCCCAATGGTGTCGTTGAACACTTGGGGAAATTGTTCAACTAGACTTTCATTGGATGAAAGATCTTGCATTGTGACACTCAAGATCTGTTTCACTACTCCTGGATGGATCCTCATTCGCAACACAACCTGCTCGTCCCAACACAGATGATCCTTTCGGAGCTACCAATAATTTGCAATAAGCCTCTCTCTCCAAATTTGAGGTGTACCCACATAAATCCTAAGGTTCTACATTATTTCGCTGCGGTATTTTTCATCGCGGGTTTTTTCATCGTGGGTTTTTTCATCGCGGGTTTTTTCTGGGAAATTTTTTTGGGGGGTTACCCCACTAAGCCCCCCTTTTTTCCCCTTATACTCAACCATATATTTAATTTTTTAACCCCTCCCCCAACAAAAAAAAAACGAGTTTTAAAAAAAAATAAAAACAGCGATGAAAAAACACGCGATGAAAAATACCGCGGTGAAATGCGTGTATACCAAATCCTAATATGTTGATGGGGCTTTAGCCATATCCATTTGCTCTCATGTTGGGATGTTTCAAATCTTGCATGGAACAACCCAACTCATTCTGAAACCTAAGAGCGTCCACAATAGTATAAAGTGATCCAGTGTCTATCATCACTTCAAGTGGCACCTTGTTTACTTCAACTGTTTCCCACGGTCCTCTTTTTTTAGGTGCATTAAGCGATAGGATGCATATTGGGTCCTCTCGAGGATCAATGATAGTGAGGATGCTGCTCGGTCCCCCTATTTCTTCCAGTGCTCTTATGGTGCGGCATCCCTTAGGTCTGGGAATTTTGCACACTCTCCCAAAATGCCCCATCACACTACATTTGGAGCACTCCGCATTGACAGCTGGACACTCTTTCAATATTCCGGTGCCTGTTGCGCCCACACTTCCAGCACTTCGACTGGGGACGTTCACTCTTCTCAGGGGATCTCTCTCCCCTCTCTTTCTTGAATTGGTCATTGGAATTTGCCCTGTGCCATGTTGCAGCTGCAGTGTTTTCAAGGCAATGGTCATGTCATCATTGTCATCCTCATATTTTTCTATTGTTTTAATGGATGCCCCTTCCTCTTGTTGTACGACCGTCATGCGCTTCTTTCCTAATTCGAGTGTCCTAGCCAGATCAATGGCCTGGTCTAAGGTCAGATATTTAGCCTGCCACAGTCTCTACTGAATCTGTAGGTCTGCAGTGTGTAGTACTAGTTGATCTCTGATATACTCATCTAGCACTCCGGCGAACTTGCAGGAAACAATGAGGCCCCCTAAGTATCTATATAGCGATCCACAGATTTGCGTTTATTATGTTTCCTTGAGAGAAAACATAATCTCTCCAGCACAACATTCGATTTGTTCCCGAAGGGCTTCTCCAGTTTCGCCAATGTCGATTCATATTTTCTGGCAGCCCCAGTGGAGCTGGAGTCCCGTCCCCGGGTAAGCTGTTTCAGGAAGGATGTGAAAAATCCTCAAGAATCAGCGCCAATGCAATTCAGAAGGGATGCTTCTTTTAGGTCATTGTTGAGCTTTCCTCCACCCAAAGCACGAAGGTACACTTGAAAGGAGTCTACCCATTGTTCCCAAGGTATGGGAGGTTCCCCTGGAGAACCCAGAAATGCACAAGAGACAGGATTGTTTTGCATGTTCTTGCTTTTCTTTTGTTGGTCTTATTTAATTATTGAATGTTCAGCAAATGCTCGTAATGTCATCCTCCTTGTTGCGTTGGCAATTGGGTTGTCTAAATGGTTCACTCTTAGTAAATCACTCATCGTGCTGTTTCCAAGAAATTAAATTGCTCTTAGTGCAAAAAAATAAAAACTTTTTTGGCACTACTTCTCAGTGTGGATGACTCTTGTGCTGTAGCTGCATTACTGTTCTCAGGCACCTAAAAGTTGGGCTACTGTGGGGATGACTGCTCTGTGGGCAAATAACTGTTCTCTGCCCTCTGGTCGTCGAGTTATTGTGGAGAGGGTTCCTTCCTATTTACTCCACCTGCTTTCCCTGGCAGGAAAGACTCTGTGGAAATCCGTTGCCAGGGGTACCGGTGTCAACAGTGCAAGACATTGCACGTCAAACGCTTCCTCCTTTCCCATCGGCTGGAGCTGCTTGCGCTGATGCATTTAGGTGGCACTGATCGCGCACCCCTGTTTTTATTTACTTTTGGAGGGGGTTGCTGCGCTCTGTGGGGATTCTATGATCTAGCTATGGTGATGGGGGAGCAGTGGAGGAGGGCCTGCTCTCCTCTTTTAAAAAAAAAAAAAAAAAGGAAACAGAAAAGTTGGGGCTAGAAAGGGAAAGGAGGGACAAGGGCCTGGGACAAAGGAGTGCATGGGGTAGAACCTCCTCAAAGAAAAAAAGACAAAAATGTTGTCAAAATATAAAAAAATAGAATTTCGAAAATATGGCTAGCTTTTCAGGAAGTAACGAAAAACGCCAATTCGCATTTGATAAACAACAAAAGCGGCCTGTTAAATATTAAAAGGGGTTCCCAGTCTACTGAAGAATGCTCAGTGCTGTACACAAAAAGTGGGTTTTTCAATACACTGAGGTTTTTCCTGGTTCACCCTACTGTCACCTGTTAACTAGGCAACTTCAGTTCAGAAAAGTGGTTGTAAAGGGGTGGTTTACATGCAGATCATTTCCAGATGAGCCTGGGAATTGCCCAAGAGGGCCCAGTCTACACAAGGCACCATGAAACTACAAAAATGTGCAGGCAAACCAGGACCCAATGAATGCTAGGGTAGGAGCCTTGAGGCTTTATACTCGATAGGGATCTTTCATACTGAAAGCCACGCGAAGATTAAAAAAAATTAATAAAGTGTCCTCCCAGTCAGCAACTTATCTGAGGTAGCAACAACCATAGCCAATCAGACAGCTGCTTCATGGGAGCATTGCACTTTGTTTCATTATATGGAGTAGACTTATCAAAAAGGCTGAAAATCAAACTGAAGCTTAAGATCCATCTGAAAAATGCAGCCAACTTTAAAAAATGGTCTGTTCATTGTGAAAGGGTGTGAAATTCATGAAATATAAACAGGAATTTTACATGTTAAAAACAAAGTCAGAAGTATGCAACTAACGTTTGTTTATTTACAAATACTTTGTTATATTAACACAATTTGATTTTTTTTGTTTATGGATTATAAACCTTTACAAAATCAATAGTTAAGAACAAATGTATAAAATCTTAGCAAAATACAAAAACTAGAACAATTCATTACAATAAAATCCAGATCACAAATCCAAAAATGCTGATAACAGTGCAAAAACACAGAAACAATGCACAAGATCTCAGAATCAGCAAAAAAAAAAAAAAAAGAAATCAAAGACAACTATACTAACTTAACTCACAACCCGTTTTTAAAAATTATATTATAGGAATAATCAGAATAGAATGGTATCCATGTCTCATTTTGTACCAAATGCAGTCCCGATCAACACATACGTTTGAAGAGAACAATTCAAAAAGGTATTCGGTTCTCTGCTTAATCAGCAAAGGGCATATTAACAGGATATGATATAGACTTTCCTCCGTCCCTACCCGATTGCAGAACCTACCCCATTTCGTATCCACAGATATATCTCTTACATTTAAAATAAAATAGGTGTGCATTACATTCAACCTAAATCTCATGAAGGAGTTTCTTATAGACCTAGTTGGATATTTCATTAAGTAGGTTTCCATACATGGGAGAAATTTCCAAAAGGAGTGGGCTTGATTATAAAGTTTGGATTCTACCACCTTACTCATTGTCAGAGACCAATCAATCCCACGTATAATAAATTTACATTATTTAGGCCTATTCAACAAAGTACTCTTAGCTATCCCCATTTCTTCCAACATCATTTCAACATCCTTATTTAATCTAATCATGAAGGGACAATATCCATCACTTCCCGCTTTAGTATACAGATTATTGACCCCTAACATCTTACATTTTCTCCATAATAGAAGCCTCTTAACCATAACCACTGAATGGAGAGATTGCAGACCAAAATCATATCTGATCACCTCCATTGGAATGCTTTTGGGTAGGAAGAATAGTAAACCCTTCCAAATGATGCCTTCCAAGATTTTCAAAAAATCGATAATTTTGGTAGCAAAAAATACTAGACCATGTTAGCCTTGGTACCACTTTTCTTAGGTAGAACTCCAAAATGGGTTTACGCAATTTCAGCTTTAGCCTTAAGTTGTTTTTTAATCAAAAGGAGCAGATTCCATACCCGAAAAACAATAGCCTAAGTACTTGAAAGCTTTTTGAGACTTAATGTGCTTCCCTTCACAAAACCAGGTATAAGACTCCCGTTTCCCCATTAGATTTCCCCATGCAGATAATGATAGTTTTAGTTGGATTGATTTTTAGATGGAGATAGTTTATAAATAATTCAAAAGCCTTAATTAAGCGCTGCAAGCCCACTTTGGTGTTATCAACAGGAAGTCGTCTGCGTATGCGAGCCACGAGATCGACATCCCATTGAGTTCTGGTGAAACCAGACCCCCATTTAAGAAAACTGAATGGGCTCCACTGACAAAGTTTAAAAATGGTCGGTGCCAACATACAACCTTGGCGCAAACCGTTACTGGTTTCCATTTGCGAAGAAAGTCCACCTTCGGAGTTCATTTTTACTACCACCCTAGTATCAGTATACAGGGCAATAACAATTTCCAACAGATGTTTAGTGAGTCCCAAAGATTTCAGTTTGTTCCATAAAGTGGGCCTATCCACTAAATCAAAGGCCATACTGAGGTCCATTGATGCTGCAAAGGTTGATCTAGCCCCCTTTACCCAGGCTTTACTCTCTAAGCATCTCAGGACAAGGCCACCACAGTCGTGCCACATTTTGTTTAAAAACCCATTTGATTCAGACTAAGAATTTGATTAGCATCTATCCATTTCTGGATATCTATCAACACAATTTGATTTGCTCTGAACATGGCAGCTAACAAAAATAGTTTTGATACAGTCAACAATCTGTTTTGAAAAATAAAGCTGGAAAGTGCACTTTCTAGCAGCACAGAGCAGTGTGTGCTGCTCAAATTATGAATTGTAACAGCATATCAATGTGCATAGGACACATTCAAATCAGTATGAGCTCAGAGAACCACGCACCGAAACAAAAACAAAAAAACGCATCTTGAACTAAATAGGTGCATTTCAATAGCATTGTGCATTTGTGGTTGCAACTTGTCCAACCCAGTAGTAGTAGCTTACATAAGCACACTGAGGGGGTCATGAATGAGTGCAGACACAAAAAGTTGTAATGTTTTCAACATTAGAAATCTTTATTAAACAAAAAGGGTTGGATGAAAGCCTTTCTATCCCTACTCCAAAAATAATTTTTCTATCTAGAAAACTAAAGATCAGTATGTGTCTCGTCATCAAACATACAAACTGTCCTTGTGTCCCAAAACATACTAAGCTGGCCCTCACACTAAAATGAATGCAAAAAAGTACAAGGACATGTATCAGGGTTATATTGTTTGGCAAAATGTGTTCACAACTAAGGCAAGTACACACATCCAACAGAAATGTCTTTTCCAAGGAAGAGTCCTTGGATCCAGAAGATGTCCCTTGACTGGATTATTTAAGTATGACAGGAAAAGTCTCTCTTTCAAATAATAGTTCCTTAAGGATAGCAAGCACGTCTCTTCCAAACAACCGTTCCTTAAGGATTACAAAAGTGTCTCTTTCAAACAAAAGCTTCTTAAGGATGGCAGAAAGTATCTCTGGTGTACTTCTTTGCACAAAAACATATTTGTTTTACAAAGTATTTAGTAATTTCACTGGGCTTCCTTGTATACTCTCCTGCCAGGTATCCTGCCTACCAATGTTCACTGTCTGGTGTACTCCTTTCACCAGGGCTTTTCTTGAGTCCACTCTCTGGGCAGCTCCACGCTCACTTCGCCTGCATGACCGCTATCCCCCAGCACAACTGTGTTCCATGTAGCTTTGTTGTTGCTGCCAGTCTTTCCTGGTGCTTGAAGCGTCCCTACCGGCCTCGCACCACACCGCTATGTGAGCGAGCAGAGGTGTTAAAATGCCTGCTTACTTCAGCGCAGGCCTTCTCTGTAATGAGTCTTACTTCAGCTCTGTTTCTTTCGTCTCTGGGTCTGCTTCCTTCTTCTGGCTCTCTTGTTGTGAAAGCGGCTACCATTTTAAAATGTCCCACTCACCCAGACCTCCTCAAAACAACTAGTCTGCATGTTTGTGTTTCTCTTGATTCTCATTAACTCCTCCTTCCTTGTCTCAGTACTTGAGGCTTTCTGGGAGATGGAGTTTGTAAAATGACCGACTTTCAATGTGATATTGTTCAGAATTTCTGGTCAAAGAACCATTAGAGACAGGAGATGTTAAGGAGTGTTACATGTGACTTGACTGAAATGGCAGTATGCCATCAGAATTGCAGGTGTCAAAAGGTTACCTCAAGGGGCGTGGGGAGAATAAAGTGTCTCTCGCAATGGAGTCATAAACTCCCCCCGGCAGTAGTCTCCCCCCTACATAACCCTCCCTCCTGAAGGTCAGCATCAGGTAGCGGCTGACGTTCCCTGGCCATGTGGGAGGAGATCATCACTGGGGAAATCACTTGCATGATGCTCAGGGCATGCTTACAAATAACATGCAACAGGAGTACTGCTGGAGAAAACTTGCTGTTGCTTATGCAATTTCCTTTACAAGTAGAGTCTACATGAGCCCCCCCATGGTTATCACTGCAACAAACAATGCTTCCGTTGTGTCCTAACTGCATATTTAAGTCCAGGAAATGTCAAGCAATTCCAAAAAATAGGAGAGAGGAATTCAAGGACCGCCATGGCTTATCTAGGGTAACGCCACAAGAACCAAGCATAGAAAAATAACCCGCTGGAGGATAAAGCTAGTGCACCCTTTCCGAGAAGAAAAAGCTTTATTTTCTATACCAAAAGGAAGATGGCGACAATAAGTCCACTGCCACAGTGCGCTCTCTCCTCATCAGAATGGAGTTCACTTTACAAACTCAAACATTGTCATTCATGATGCATTCGATATACAGTAGTAATCCCCCAACCCCATTGGCTGCGGCTCAATTACATGCGAACGGTTACATATAGCCCCTGTCCAGATTGGTTGGGTCGTCTTCTTTGCCATTTTCTCCACACATGGGTGGTGAGCTCTTCACCTCGGAGCATTGCAAGGTAATTGGTTAAACTTAAAAAGGCAACATCAGATCTTCTCTCCTAACCACGTAGTGTGCACCTGGGCGTCAACTTTAACTCTGCAGATAACTTCAAGGTCAGTCTGGTCCTTGCAAACAAGGCAACTCTTCTAATTCCAGACACATAGGCGCCTCCATCGTGCCTCCCCATCGCAATCTTATAACTTGCCATCACCCTTTTGCTCCCCCCCTGTATCAGCTACCCCTCCCGGGAGACGGATATATTAGTGGGACACGAGGTCCAATTCATAAAGGATTTAAGAGCACTATTCCTGTGCATCTGGCAGTTCAAATAGAATGATCATTCTTCTGGGGTGGGGGGGTGCCAGTGCCCTAAATCTCAATTCCTGTTTTGGCAGCTCATGACCTCTGCCCCAGCTCCCAGGAGTATGGCCTTCGTACTGGGCAGCAGACCGTCTCCCATTCACTTCTAACATACCTACCTAATTATTCAAGGGGCTAATCTGATGCATTTATACATGGGTGTGCGTGTGTTCTTACCGCGCCTGGGAATTGGAAAGCGATCATCAATCAAAATATGAGGCCTCATTGTTCTGCATTTCCAACACAGCCTAGGATTCAGGCCCATTCTTCAATGTAACCTTACTTTGTGTTATGAATGTCACATACATGCAACATATTCTAAAGGACACTATCGCAAAGCAATAGTTTATAAGCTCCTGAAGTACATGCCTCTCCCGTCAGCTACTTCCACCGATAGGGTCCCCCTTATCACTTACACAGTTCTCTGATCATTCCTTGAGTTTTAATATATTTTCCACAATCTGAATCATTTGGGAGGGGCACTGATCAGACCATGCATCCCAACATTCCCCCTTTACTTAATCCTTTATCAACTAACCCAGCTAATTCTTTTCTTCTATAATGATCTTTGGGGACCCATACATTCCGCTTATGACAGAAACTTCCCCCATTTTAGGCATATGTTTCTGGGGTACATGCAAGGTAAAGAGAATCCCTATTGTGAAGGCAGCATGAAGCAAGACAACAGATTCGGAATTCAAAACAAAAACTTCTATTTAACTCGAATGTCAGATAGTGCAGCTGGTTGAACACCACGAAGGCCAAATCCGGGGAACCACCACCTTCTCTGTGCTAGTCTGCTTCCACATCAAATCAGTTGGGGACTGCGCACACCCCCTTGTCTGCCACACCAACTTCTCACTTTGCAGTGCCTGACCTTGCAGCACATTTATTTTGGTGACGGGGAGTGCAGTGTATGGAACCTGCAACTTCATCTGCATTTTTAGGAATGCTGGATGCTCAGGAATTTCTGGCACTGGCAAGTATGTGGCCAATTTTGCTGCTTCATTCCCGAGTGAAACAAGGTCGGCACCACTTCTGTAGGTGGCACATTTGACGACGGCAGCAAGTGTTGGTTGCAACAGAGCATTGATCAATCCATCAAACAAAGCCGTATGCTGACCTGGGGACCAGTATGCTCTACGAAATCCCCTGCTCATCGACCTCAACAACCCTGAATGAACAGTGGTGACGACAAACTGAATCCTAATAGATTGTAGCCCAAAACTTTGCGCCGCCTCGAGTGCTTCAATAAGAGCAACTAATTCTGCTGCCTGTGCTGAATAGTGGCCTGGCAACCTTCACTGAACAAAAACCTCATACTCCCTATACACTAATCGCACCACTGCTGCCCCAGTATGTCGCTAGCCTGTCTCCTGGTCAATACTGGAAGATCAGTCAACAAAAAACACCTCACCATAGTCTAAAGCATAGTCCCGTGCCTTGGGAATATTATCCGCGCGACCCTCATATGTAACAGTCAGGCACTTCGTCATCATCATCATCAGTAATGGCTTCTGTCAGAAACATAGCTGGATTCACAACTAACAATGTGAAAAGAAGGGCTTGAAAGAATCACTTCATAAGCGGGAGCACTCTGCGTGGTCAATGTGGATTTACACCTTTCCAATATTGCAAAGACAGCGTGTTCGACGTACAGCGTCAATGAGCACCCCATGGCTGATTTCTCAATAGCAAAAGCAGCAGCAGTCAATGCTTGTTCACACTGAAACTGTCCCTGCATAACGGAATCCATCATGCCAACTTAAGCAGCAACATTCCTATTTTCCAGCCCCATAGGCTAAAGAAACCCCAAATGGAACGCAAAATGTCCCATGAGCCAGGACCTTGATGATTAATTCTTATTTGGGTGAGGTTAGGTTTAACAGTTCGGGTAACTGTTCGTTTTGCTTTTCACATTGGTTGAAAAGGAGGTGTTGATCCTCATTGCATTTTCTTGTGATTCAGGCCTACGGCCCGTGTGATGTTGCAGTCTATTTATAGTTTGCAAACTAGTGGAACGTGCTACTAGTTAATGTGTGCCGCCAAATAACGATTATGCATTTGCTTCTTGTTGTCTATTAAGAGTGTTTTCTGAGCGGGACGTCGTTGGAAGATTGTTGTGCATTCCTCGGGCTGCTGCATCTGATAGATCGCCTTACGTTTGTCCTGTGCCGACTGTTATTTTGGACTTTCTCCATGAGGTGGTTAGTCTTTGCGACTCAAACGGTTGCCGTGGTACGCCATTACCACACATATCCTTTGCCTACTACAGACGTCTTTAAATTGCTGCCTGCAGGCCTGCCAGGTTTTGGGGATTTCCATGGTTTTTGGGGTTACTTGTGATTTTGGTTAATGAATTAACTTTGTGTTGTATTTCTAGAGGTATAGTGGCCATTGTCAAGATTCTTTGCTACTATTCACTAGCGCCCTGTCCATGTGATAGACAACTTAATACAGACATACCTACATTCTTTGCTTCCATGCACAGGGGAGGCAATGATTGGCAAGAAAAACCTATATAATGTTTTTGATAACTACATTTGTGTTATTGGTCCCACCACCTTCATTTCTTGAACTACTTCAACAACCAGAGCCTTGCGATCTATGTCAGCGTTCTTGTTTCAACTAAAAAGGCAAAGCAGAGGGAACTTGGCCATTTGGGAGTTAAGTGCCAAATGTGATTGCTGAGCTACACCGGACACGGTTCTTTGTGTCCATCTTGTGTTTTACTTTATCTTTATATTCAGTGACCTCTATCAAACCTTGCTTGCTCAGGTCTCCCCTTGTGTACCACCTCCCTGGTTTGTCTTTACGCTGTGACCACCGGTAAATATCAATTGCCGGGAGGTTGTTTGCAGCACCTGTCTTGATCCGCAGTCCCTGCAGGCCTACCTCCTTTTGGGTCTTCCCGCTCTTTTGATTTCTAGACTTGGCAATAGACTCTGGGCTAACCACAGCAATACTTACACCTGCAGTAGGGACTAATGCCTTTGTGTTTTCAACGTCTGGGGCATTCACTTGTAAATATTTGAGTGTGGAATTTTTTGACTCAGTTTCAAAAGAAATTTCAGTGGCCACGTAAGGGCTCTTTCATGCGGATCAACTTGTTGTCTTGCACGAGGCTTTGGAACATAGAAAGTGTAAGGTGCCTGATGGGCATTGGTGTAAGGTGTCCGATAGTCGTTGGTCGGCTTAATTCGCCTGGAACAAAGTATGCATAGCCAGATTGCGGGACAGTCGGACAAGATCATTGAGAAACTCTCAGGCTAGGCTAGAGAAATAATTAGAGCAGTACGAGCATCCCTCCAAGGCCGGCCGGTCAAACAGTAAACACTCGCAAAACGGGCCTCTATCCAAGTGTTTTGCCAGACACCATTAAATATTCCCTTTCAGAAGTACCTGTAGCCCTTTTAGACAAACTAGCGCCATACTCTCCTGAGAGCCTGCACACCACCTCCTCCACACCGGAGGGGACCACCACCCCTCCAAAGCAAGCTACCATGCCACATCAGCCATCTGCACCAACCCTCTAGATCCCTCTCCTAACTCCTGCACCCCCCGTGCCCCACTCGCCACCTCACTATTTACGTTCTAGCACCAGTGCCAAACCTCCAGCTTCCTCCACCCCCATTGCTCCCGCCCAACATAACCGCAGTAACAGCCAGAAATATAGGTGGACCACAGACTTATTTACAAAAACGTTTTGCGGCAGCAGGCCCAGGCTCGCCACTCTACAGAGCATTGCAAGGACTAACTAAACAAGAACTCCAATTGTCACATGCATCCAGGTCCACACCCCCGGCATTGCACATCATTGATGACGCATCATCTACCACTGCTGCCACCACCCTTATCCCAATACCAAGGCTGAACCTATGAGAATTCACACTCCCTAGATCTCCAATGACTTATACCATATGGCAATTCTCCACATTGCCCGACAACCCCAGTGCTTTCTTGGAACATTTGAACACAGCGATTGCCTGTTATGAACCCACCATTGGGAACCTTAAACAACTCCTACATGCTGTGCTCAAAGACGCTCACAAATTATGGACAAACTGCAATGGCCTGACACACAGGCAGAAGGTGAGGCTATTACTGATAATATTACCACTCTTACAGCCCTCAAAGAAAAATACCTGGTCAAATTTGACTGGTCAAAGATAACGGGTTGCAAGCAAAACCAGTCCGACTCTCCCTCTGAATACCAATCTAGATTGACTGTTTCAATAAATACTCCTGCATTGCAAACACTGGGGAACTCCTGGTTCACTGAAGAACTTCAGTCACTGCGCTCTTGCAAAAGAGTAGCACTAAAAGGTTGGCAAACCAACCCTTGTAACAGTGCCAAAAACGAGTTCAACGTAATCTTCCACCAATACAAAGCAGTCATCACCGCAGCCAAAGCCAACGCATTCAACACACGCATCTCCAATGCTAAATCGCACTCCAAGGACATTTTCTCCATTTTCAATGAGCTCATTTCCCCACCCAATACACCTGATGAAATAGTCAAAGATGAAGCATGTTGTGCCAGTAACCAATCTGCCATGCTACACAAAATTGACCTCCTTCAGAAGAAAATCAAGGACCATTGCAAAGCCCTACCACCACAGACAGGGACTAAACCAACCAATCCTACACCCGCCTCAACCAATTCTACCATACCTGGCTTCTCGTTCAGGGACGTCACTGAACTAGAAGTTATTAACCTACTCAAAAATCTGAAACCCTCTTCCTGTAAAGGTGACATTTGCCCACCTAAGCTCATCAAGGACTGCGCAGACCGTTTTGCACCACTCTTCACGGCTTTCATCAATGTGTCCTTCAAATCGGGCATTATCCCGGGCAGCCTCAAAGAGGCCTGGGCCGCCCACTCCTAAAAAAAAAAATAAAAACTCTCAATCCTCTACAACCAAATAGCTACAGACAGATAACCACTGTGCCCTTCCTCCTGTAATTACTGGATAAAGCTGCTCATAGCCAAATCCAACACTTTCTGGAAACCCACTCCATCCTAGAGACCAGGCAATCAGGCTTCCAGAAAGGACACGGCACCGAAACGGCTTTGGTGGACCTAAAGAATCAGATTACCTAAATCATGGGCAAAGGCAAGCCAGCCCTGCTGCTTCTCTTAGATCTCTCAGCCACTTTCGATTTGGTTGATCACAAGACTCACTTCTCACCTCACACATTCAGCTAACTTCTCTAAAGAAGCAGATCTCTGGGTCACCTTCCTCGAAGGAAGAGCCATGAAAGTCTTCTTGCATGCAAACGCTACACCCACCACAATCCACTGCGGAGTCCCGCAGGGACCATGCATTGCTCCCACATTATACAACTTGTTCATGAAGCCTCTCTTCGACAAGCTTGACTCACTTGGTACTGCGTATACGAATTACGCCGACGATACACAAGTACTTCTGCCCCTCTCAGGATCATACCACGAAGACGCCAAGGCACTCCATATGATCTACTACACCATTCAAGCTTGGATTGCGATAAATGGCCTCTGCCTCAATGGGGACAAGACTGAAATCATGATACTAGGTCAAAGCCCTAGGCAACCTTGATGAACTATACGCCAATCTCACCATTGACAACTCCATAATTCCCGTTTCCACAGCTGTCAAGACCCTGGGTGTATACTTCGACTCTTCACTATCCATGACCAGACAAGTTCGCGCCATCACATCCTCCTCTGCGCATACTACCAAACTAATAAATGCCATAAAACCATACCTATCAAAATCCAATTACCTATCAATAGCTAGAGCAACCATTGGAGCCAAATTAGACTATTGCAACGCACTCCCGGCAGGCACATCCGCAAAAAATATAAACAGACTACAAGTCACGCAAAACAATGCTCTCCGGGCTGCTCTAAGCATCTCTAGAAGGGATCATATCTCTCAGGCCAGACAATCTGTTCAATGGCTCCCAATCAAAGAGCGTATCCCACTCCCAATCCTCACCCTCACACATAAATGCCGCGCTCTCTCTGCTCCTTCCTATCTGAGACCATCTCCAAATCCTCCTCCACACGTCCCACCAGGACACAATACACTAACCTACTCCACATCCCACGCATCAAGAGAGTCAAAGCCGGCGGCTTAAGCTTCCCATATATTGCTGCCAAGTCCTGGAACGCACTACCCACAGACATTAGAGCAGAAATCTCCCTCCGTGCGCAATATAATGCAAATCTCGAACCTCTGTAAATATATTTCTCTGTAAATTTGTACAAATGTATTTTCTGCCCGTAAACCCATGTATGATTATGTATATGTAACTAAGATTTGTTTGTAACAAGCGCCATGATGCCCGAGGGCTGATGCGCGCTCTACAAATCCAAATAAATAATAAACCTGCATTAGTTTCACATTTTGTGAATGGTCCTCTTCCTGAAATTTCTAACAATATTCAGAACGTTCAGATTGGGTGGCAAGCTGAATCTAATAAAAAAGCACTTCAAGCAGCTCAACATTTCTTTGACGAGCTCAAACGCCAGGAGCAAGATGGTGCTACCCGCCTCACAGCTTTGCAGTTACAGCATGCGCAACAAAAGACTGGCTCTGGGGGACAGGGACGCCCAGGTACCTCACACCAGCCCTATGCGATACAGAATCTACCTTCACCTTTTCACCAGGGTCAGTAGCCACAACAGACTTTTGCACACCCATGTTTGCCAGCAAACCCTGCCAGGGCAATCCTCCTGCAGATATTGTAAGCAGACAGGCCATCACATCCTGCATTGTCCTACCAAACCTGCCAGACCATGGCAATATGGGCCCACTACTCCACACAATTTCATTCATCCTCACAGCTCTAATTGCTACCCTACAGTCCCACCACCACCCCCCTGCACTGTGACATCCTAAGGAGAAGGGTGAATTGCTTGACACTGGTGCCAGGTGCTCCACGCTGCAAGTGGCTGAATTTCCAAACGTTGATGTTTCAAAGGAAATTGTCAATACTTTTGGGTTATGTGGCCCCACTATTCCACACCCGGTATCAAATGAATGGTCTGTTTCTATTGGTCCCATCACTGAACATCATGCCTTTCTGTTGAACCCTTGCTCATCTGCAAATGTGTTGGGTATTGATCAGCTGTGCAAGATGCATTGTACCATTTATAGTTCTCCTGATGGTATTTATCTAGAGGTTCCACAATCTATGCAAGCTGAATGTTGGTTTCTCCTCCAGCAACCCACTGACCCAGAGCCTCCTACTGAGCCTCCTTCACACCTCACACCCGCACAAGCTACACAGGTACAACACGATATTAAACGCCTTTCATCGGTATCGTGAGGCCTATGGACAACACTGTGTGCCACTCCCCATTATCAGAATCAACTGCGATCAACATAATTCTGTCTTTTGACAGTAGCACTCCTATGGCCTGAGGTTGGGTGGGCCAAAACAAGAATTCAGAGGGTACACCCCAGTATCGGTTGCCCACCTGTGGTATTGCACAAAGCAATATTGTGATACCGTACATAAACAAATCAGTGGGTACTGGTATTCCTCTTACTGCAGATGCAATGCCTAACAAATGTCAAGTCAACATCACCCTCACTGAACACATACCGGGCGTTGACCACACCACGCGCCTTTCAGTGAACAAGATGGTCATGTTGAACTTAAGATGTCCCTGCCCAGTAAGTTTATTGGGGTTGCTTTAGAATCCAACAGGGGGCCAACTCTTAACTACTTCCCTACCTCCCACCTTAATGGTTAATGGTTTCATAAAAGGAACCAATTGCATGATTTATTTGCACCTGTCTCAACCATAAAAATGAATTGTTTCTTTTACATCTCCACACCTACCAAGGGTTCCTCTTCTGGGTCAGCAGTGACAGATAGGATTGGGCATGCTAAGGCTCTCTGTGGGCTCTTGTAATATGGATATGTGTTTGTCCCAGGAAAGACAAACAAGTTACTTACCCCTGGTAAGGTTCTTTCAACTGGATGTTACCCTCATGTATTCCTCATCTTTGATATTCGATATCCAGCTTCAGCTCCTTCGGGAAAACAAATATTCGGCACAGGGCACTGTGCGTCGATGGCGTTGAGTCGATGTCCCTCGAGGTCCTCTGTCTCGAGAATGAGATAATCGAAGGCATATATAGTGCGTGCAGAAGCCGTTGGCTTTAGTTCCGTTTTTCCCTTCACAGTAGAAATATCCACATAACCACGGGAATGACCGTACTCTGCCTTAAAGGAACAAAAGCTGTAAAAGCATGAGAAATTCTACTGTGGGGTAGGTTGGGAGGGCAATTAGGAATACATGGGAGGAACATCCAGTCAAAAGAACATTACCAGGGGTAAGTAACTTGCGCTTCGAATGGATTGCATCTTCCCATGTATTGCTCATCTTTGATAGACTCCCAAAGCAACATATGATTTGAAGGAGGCAGTAGAATTAGATTTTAATGGTTTTCATGAACCGAGTGCAGAACTGCTTTTCCAAAGCTACCATCCTGGCCGAGGGAAGATTCCAGGCAGCAATGCTTTGTGAACATGTGGATAGTAGACCACGTTGCCGTTTCACAAATACTTTATCTGTACGCCCCCTTGCAGGGCTGTGGTGGGAGCCATGCCCCAGGTGGAATGACCCATTAAACCGTCAGGAGGATTCTTCCTCGCCAGCCTGTAACATTCTGAAATGGCCAGAATGATCCATCTGGATAAGGTCTGTCCAGTTTATGGCCCGTATAGCCAATGAAAAGTTGAGCATCAATACAGAGTTTTGACAGTCTAGATATATAAAGGCTTAAAGCTCTATGAGGGTCCAACCTATGTAACCGCTCCTCCTTCTTGCCCGGATAAGGGGGGTTGTGGGGGAGATAGAAAGGCAAAACCATTTTTTCTCCTATGTGGAAATCGGAATTGATTTTGGGTAAAAATGAAGGTTAAACCCTCAGAACAACCCGTTCCTTAAGAAGGATAGTAAAGGGTGGCTTGGACCAAAGTGCATGCAACTCGCTCGCTCTACAGGATGATGTTAGAGCTACCAATAGAATGGGTTTAAAGGTTAACAACCTTAAGGGACATGAGGTGCACACATTAGGAATTTTAGAACCAAATTAAGGTCCCAAATTGGAACCTGAAACGGAGATGGAGATAACACATTGGTGAGCCCATGTAGAAATTGTGTCACCAGTGGAATTTTAAAGTATGAACATTCCACTGATGAGCGCTTAAATATGGATAGCGCCACTAAATAGCCTTGAATAGTACCTGGAGACCCAAATTGGCCAAAGATAGCAGAAAGGATAAAACATCCAGAGTTTTACATAGAAAAGGATCTATAATCTTTTCTCTGCACCAGTTGCAGAATGTACTCCAACAGCACAAAGACTTTGTTGCTGGCCTTCTGGCTGAAAGCAAAATCTCCATTACGTCTTCCGGTAGGTCCCAATAATTGTATCTCAGCCTTTCAGAAACCAAGCGTGAAGGTTGAGTGTTTTGACCTCTGGATGGATAACTCGACCCTCCTCTTGCGAGAGAAGGTCCTCTCTTTGTGGAAGACTTATTGGAGGACAGATGGACATGTCCAGAAGGTCCGGGTCCACGTTCTCCTGGCTCAATAAGGGGCAATTAGGAACATGTGTTTCCCAAACTTTCTCAACCTCCTGATCACGTGAGGAATGACGGGGACTGGAGGAAACTCATACAGGAGTGGACATTCCCAGTCCATCACAAACGTGCCCTCCTAGAGCTACTCTTGGGGAAAATTCCCTGGAGCAATACAGTTCATTCTTCCAGGTTTACAACTGTCGTGAACGGATCCACTTGCGGGGTTACCCAAATGGTGAAGATCTCTTGAAGGACTTCCTGAGCTAGTTCCCACTTGTGGGAGACTGCTCCGCCTGCTCATAGCATCTGCGTTCTCCTCTCTGGATAGGTGAACTGCTGATAGGGAGATTCCTACTTGAATTGCACAGTACCACAGTTGCATTGCCTCTCGGCACAGTGTTAGGTAGTACATGGCCACTGTGTTGTCTCGTTATCAGGGCATTCTTTCCCCTTACAGATGGCAGAAAGGCATTTAGCGCTAGTTCGATTGCCCTCAGCTCCAAAAGATTGATATGTAGTTTGGACTCCAATGGAGACCAACAACCACTGACTGTCAGATCGTTGGTGTGGGTTCCCCACCCTGTGAGTGTAGCGTCAATCACTACTGTTATCTCCGGCCATGGTTGTCAAAAAGGTTCTCCCTTCAGAATGCGGTCCTCGCAGGCCCACCACAGAAGATGCTGTGCGACCCTGCTTGGTACCTGAAGTAGGTCTGACATCTTTCCTGATAACTGGGATCATAGAGCCCATTGAAGGGATCTCATTCTCAGGCGGGCCTTTGGCACCAGAAAAATGCAGGATGCCACGAGGCCGAGCAACCTCAAATAACAAAAATATTTTTTTTTTTTAAAAAAAAGAAGAAAATCGAAGAACGGGAGACACTGGGTACTTTGAAATTTGGTGACCATCTTTAGAATGTCCGAGTACTCACCTCGGGTAGCAAGCTGTTTCCCAAGGATGTATCCAGAACAGCTCTGATTAATTGGAGTTTCTAAGAAGGTGTCATATGGAACTTCTTGTAATTGAGGGAGAAGCCCAGTCTGTGAAGGCAGTGGCAGGTGACGTTGAGATGATCCAGCACTTGTTCGGGAGAACGCGCCCTGATCAGCCAATCGGCCAGGTAGGGGGAAGACGTGAATCCTCCCTCTGCTGAGACTCGCTGCCACTAACGCCATCAGTTTAGTGAAAATTCTTGTGGCAGACGTCAGTCCGAATGGCAGAACTTCAAATTGATAAGGAGAACCACCAACTGTGAACCTCAGGTATTTTCTGTGCTTGAGATGGACTGGCACATGAAAAGCATCCTGAAGGTCCAATGACCCCATCCAATCCTGAAGTTGGAGGGCCTGAAGGATCTGAGAAAGCGTGACCATCTTGAACTTGTCCTTCCCGAGGAACTTGTTCAAGTATCTCAAGTCCAAGATAGGTCTCAGTCCTCCATTCTTTATGGGTATTAGGAAATAAGGGGAATACCAACCCTTGTTCCTCTCCACTTCAGGCACTGGTTCTATAGCGCCTTTCTCAAGCAGGGTTAAAATCTCGTGCATAAGGAGCAGATCTGGAATCCTCAAAGAGCAGTTCCCCGGTGGATTGTTCTGAGGTCTCTGTATAAAAGGAAGGCAGTAACCGTGGGCCACAGTTTCCAAAGCCCAAGCATCCGAAGTAATGTCCGCCATTCTTCTAGATGCTGAGACAGTCTGCCTCCTACAGTGAACTGTGACCCAAGACCTCAAGAGAGGTTTTGAGATGGCTGATACAGTGGCAGATGGTAAATATGCCCCTGCTTGAGCTGGCTTTGCACCTCTGCCTCGTCCACCACAAGGAAATCTTCTTTGGCCCTTTGACCAGCCATTCCCCTCACCCTTCCAACCGAGTAGTAGTAGCTAAAAGATCTACCCCTCCAAGGTTGTTCACTAGGTTGAAAAGGCTGAGGTTGCCTTATAGCGACCCCTAAAAATGTGGCTGCCGCTTTCAAGGTCTGCAACCTCTCAAGGCTCTCGTCAGCCTTGTTGGCAAAAAGGGGAAACCCGTCAAAGGGCATGTTGAGAAGTCTGGATTGCACATCCGATGCGAAACCCGACTTCTGCAACCACGCAAACCGGCGCATTACGGTGCTAGTAGCCATGGCCCTGCTGATGCATATCAGCAGAATCCAGACCCGATTGAAGAGCCTCACACATGGCTTCTTTGCCGTCTCCACTTATGGATAGGAACCAGTCTCTTTCATCCCCTTGTGTGCTCTCTCGCCATGGAAATGCAGTCCCATAAAATAAACGTAAATTTTGCAAGAGCACATGTGGAGTTGGCAGATTTCAGCACCATACTCCCTGCAGAAAATACCTTCCTTGCCCATCCCTCTACTCTTTTGTCGTCCCCATCTGGAGGGATGGTAGTGTAAGCCGCTTACTTAGATGTTGCAGTAGCTGCCTGCACCACCAGACTCTCTGGAGTGGGGTGTTTGGTCAGGTTTTTATTTACAGCCGGATTGGTTTCTGGTGTTTCCCAATTAGTCGCCACCCTTTTTTGCAAGGCAATATGAAACAGTAATAAAGGAACTGAAGGAGGACCCTTATCTAGAATGTCTGTTAAATCATCCTGTTCAAATGGCAATGGAGGCTTACTCCACCCCATGCAGTGCACTACCTTGGACATGAGTTGTCATTAGGATGCATTAGCATGCTCCCCAGCCTCTGGTTTCCCAAACTCCAACTCAGGTGAGGTGTCCGCCCCACTTGCTGTCTGCAGGTTGTCATAGAGGTCTCTCAAACTTGACTACTCTGCTATAAAACTGTCTGGTACATTTTTGCGTACCATAGTGGAGGCCAAACGGAGCCTGGTCTTCCGATTGTTCATTCTCCTCATATACAGAATAGACTTAAAATAGTATTTTCTTGGCAGGGGTACATAGGTCTCGTCAGGTGTAGGGGTTTTACAAACAAAGGATTTTACGATGGAGGAGTCGTCCAAACTTTTTATTGGCACCATTAGCTTTAGTGGGGCGCTCGGCATCTATGGCGCAGCTGGCAATGATGGAGCAGCTGGCGTTGATGCCTTCAGCTTAGACGTCAAGGGTTTGGCTGGCGTCGAAGGTGCCGCCGAAGGCGCCAATGGAGTCGACAACCTCAATTTATGCTTTCGACTCGACTGATACTTCGATGTTAGCCCTTTCCTTTCCAGCCTCTTTTGAAGGCGCAGTAGGAGCATGGCATGGAGGCTCCTGTTTTTCAAATATTTTGAGCATCTGTGCTCTAAAGGCCTCCCAAGTGGATTTTTTAGTTGGGCAAGATACCCTTTCGGGGGAAATGTCCGACGATTAAGTTGAAGAAGGCAAACTATGGTGCCTTCTCGTATACTACTTCTTCGAGGACAAAGGAGTGGTGAGAGCCACTCCTCAATCTCAACCGCTTAACCTTCCTCCAAGGAGTCGCCTCTCGACTAGTCAGTCAAAGGTTTTTTGGCCGGGGTTGGAGATTTAGGGATTCAACCTACCTTCAATTTCCCCTTTTGTTCCTTCAAGACCTTTCCTGTGATCGACTGGCACTTGGAGCAGTCCGAGGTGTTAGGTCTACCCAGAGGCACCACAAACCTATGCAATGCTGATCAGTCAATGACACTTTCGACCAACAACCACAATCCCGACACTTTTTTAACCCAGTCTTCGGGGTTGTCGGTGTCAAAGAAGATATTTACTCAATTCTCTTTCGAAATAATGAAGTCTCACGAAAGAGAAGAAGCGTGCCATATTTCTCGAAGCAAAGCTATCGCGGAAAAACAGAAACCGAAGCCAACGCGTGCTATATATGCCTTGGATGACATCCTTGAGACGGTGGCCCTCGAGGGACATCAAGTCGACGCCATCGACGAACAGCGCCCTCTGCGGAAAATATGAGGAATACGTGGGAGGGCACAATCAGTTTGTAAAATGGATTTCCTCGGACCACTGCAGCCCCTTGATAATTAGTCACTGTGCTGTATGGCACACCATTAGTGTTTGGCATCTGAGAGCCCTGCTGTTGCCCTTGATGCACCACATACAGTGGCATGTTACTGGAGCTGGTAACTGTGGAAATGATGGTGGGGGAGCAGCCAGGCACTGGCACACCACAAGCTGCCGGGGATAATTGACCATATGACTGGTGGTGTATGCCCGGATCTCCATGGGGTTAGGGATACATCTGTTGCTGAGGGTATGGAAAACTACTGCCTACTTCTGCACTCTCTTGAAAAGTGGCCTCTTCCTCTTACTCTTCCTCCTCCTCTTCCTCGGCCTGTGCCGCCAAAACCTCCTCGCCCTTCCTGGGCCCCAGAAACCCCCCCTCTCTTCCTCGCTGAAACCCCCTTAAAAATCCCACCTGATACTGGGCTGGTCAATCGTTTCCCCTCCACACCGTGGTGTTGCTCGCACGTCAGCCTGACCTGCCCTGAACTCTGCCAGACCTTCCATCTGCACTGCCGCTACAGCTCCTTTCAACGCAACTTTTGCTAACTTCTTCTGAACCAGTTTCACTTCCTGCGCTTATGCTGGCTGCGCTGCTTCCTTCTTATACTGGTGCATAATAACAGACAATTTCCGCCCAACCTTTAACTTCAATCCCCACTATCTTGTCAAGTGCTTTGTGTACCTCCTTCAGAAGTCCCCCATTTACGACAAAATAAAAATAATGGGATCACTCAGTCCCAAGAGTCCCTCGTTTTCGCCCTCCACATTTCCTGTATATGGAATATATACTGGGTGGCGTCCTCATCCCGCACAGTTTTCTGCAAAATCGATGGAGATGGTGTACAGGGATATGTGCGCCGCAATGTCATCCAAACTTGGGGTCTAATGTCATTAAAGTGCACCCCATCATGACTATCATTACTTAACTTCATGCTCGGGTACCCAGTTTGGACCCATATATATCGTCAGCCTGAACTCCCAGTATGGACACAAACAAGCTTTTGGAATCCCCTACAGCCAGAGTTGTACCAGCTGTTTGCTTCTCAAAAGCATATAACCATTTCCCCGCTCCGGCAGTAAGGGACGGGAGTGCCTTTATAAGATGTGTTTTTATCTATGTGGGCCTATGGTATATATTGTGCTCTTCGAGGTCCCTTGATAACAGGGGAAAACTGTGCTCCTACCGTCTTTATCACTTTACTTTTTCCTGTCACTGATCTCTTCGCCACCGCCATATGCCCATAGCTGTTCCGGAACCTAGGTCCCCACAAGCTTTCCAGCTGCAGTGAGATGATAGGTGGCCGTTCCTCCTCCTCCAACTCATCTACAGTATCCCACTCTTCCTCTACCTCTTGCATACGATCATAGTCGTAATCCGACCGTACTGTTCTGTAATCCAAACTCTCACCTTGCCTCATCCTCTCCACTCTATCCTTTTCTATATGTAAATCGTTATTAGCTGTGCTGTCTATTCGAAAGAAAATATCTCCGGCTCTCCATTCATCTGTTCCCACAGGTATGCGCTGCCCATCTCTCGCATCCTATTTTAACCATGCCAGTTCACCTTCCACTTTCTTTAGCACTTCTACCAACTCCTTCTGCTGTTTTGTGTCAGTTGTCTTTGATGGTACCTTGCCCCCTCACGGCGGTAGATTTTATAGGATTAGGGAGATTGTGGTATTGCGCAGGTGTGAGAGCTGTGGTGGGCAATCGGACATATGTGGGATTCGTATATCCTGATGCAGCAAGTGGAGAACACCCCAACATGGGTCAATGAGCGACTGGAATGGGAGAGCAGATAAAACGATTTACATGGCCATGTGTGTAGACTAACAAAGGTATTACTGTATAATTTGTACATAAGCAGAAAGTTTTCTATGAAGAAATGTGATATATATATATATTCAGTAAAAAACATTGTTAAAAGGGACGTTATGGTTAAGTTGCTCTACTAAAAACCTATGAAATTCAGTAATAAAAATAAAAAAAAAAAAAAGAACTTTGTTAAACAGACGTTATGGTTCCAAGTAAAACCGAAAACCCCGTGAAATTGGCCAGTTAAGGTAAGCTAAATTCGCACCACCACCGTGCACTGCTAAGACTAACACCCAGGACATCAAACATGACATCACATGACTGATTCACTCTTTTTTCCTTCACCGATATATCTGGGGCAGTAATAGTTAGGAACTAAAAATAAATTCAAAAAGTACTATATTTGTAGACTTATTGTTCAAATATTTTCTAAGAGTAATTCACCTGGGGTCCATTCCCAGCATATGAAACACATACATAGGAGAAAACAGACTTGAAAGATAGCAATGCTTTCTGTGTATGAAGATAATCAGTAAGGTTATCAACACTTATCGTTCTGTTTTTTTATTACTGTACTTTCTCTGGATAT
Organism: Ambystoma mexicanum; assembly: GCF_040938575.1. NCBI lineage: Eukaryota > Metazoa > Chordata > Amphibia > Caudata > Ambystomatidae > Ambystoma > Ambystoma mexicanum. The sequence continues at coordinate 257,075,308 of NC_090926.1, read as the reverse complement.
GCTCATATTTGTACTCGCATTACTTTCATTAGGGTCAGTCACATTATGTGATAGTTCTACATAGAGAAGTAGTAGATTTGAAGTAAAGCAATCATTTCCGTTTATGAAGATAATCAGTTAGGTTATGAATATTGTCTGGTAATATAGCTGTTTTTTGTTTACTTTACTTTCTTTGTATATGCTCATATTGGTATATTTTGTTGTCTGCGTTTTGTTTGCAATAATGCAATTATGTACTAAGTGGATTTTATTAGGTACTTATTAAATGTTTACAATACGCAAAATTCTAATAAGAAATTTATAATTTTAGTATTTTACATGTCAAGATTATTAATATTGCACCTCCATCCTGTCTGCTGCACACAATGCCTATGTTTCTACATGTGTACCTTAGTGTACTTGAAAAAAAACTTATGCTATTTTTATCAATGCATTGCTTAGTGAACTACGGACCTCATGATATTTATTCCAATGATCCATGATACTTTTTTTTTTATTAACATGACAATAAGAATCCCTTGTACAGACTTTTCATAAAAGTGCACATGTGATGTCATCAGTGATGTCATCAATGACATTCGTGATGTCTTCTTTAATGTTCTGGGTGTTAGTCTTAGCAACAGTGCAAGGTTGTGGCCCGAGTTATGGTTGCTTATCTTACCATAACTGGCGAATTTCAGGGGTTTTACTTGGAAACATAATGTCCCTTTAACCAAGTTATTTTTTTTACTGAATTTCATAGGCTTTTAGTAGAGCAACTTAACCAGAACGTCATACAATAGAAACACTGAACATGTTCAAAAAGCAGCACATAAACACATTACATTTAATAATAAATAAAAAGTGGAAACTGTATATGTAAGACATCAACCGTCCAATTAAATAGCATATGCAACAGAATGGAATAAACCCAAACAAAATAAATATGCATCCAACATAATTACCTCACAGAAACTGCACAGCAAAAAGCAACAGCAGACCTATGCAGCAGTAACAGCACAACTTAGCAAGAAACTAGTAAGTACACTACATTTATTTTATATATTTATAAACCTTCTGTATTAGGTACACTAAAAGTATTTTTCTTTTTGTTTTTTTACACAGAAATGTCTAATACTTTGGAATGGCTGTAACAGACCCTGCAGACATTGAACATACCAAGAGAGACATTAGAAAATCCTCTGCAACAAATGCAGCTAAAAATTGGTTAATGAAAAATGTCATTATTTTAAAAAAAACTTTGTGGAGGACCATATAAGAGAAAATTGCATATTGCTGTCCCACATGTACCTGTACCCCCTATCCATGTCCCACCCAACTATCCCCAAAAACTCCCCAGCAAGAAAAACGTTATGAGACTTCTCTCCCTTCCTCCCCTACTATCCATCATGTCCAAACCCCTTATTCCCCTGCATTTGTTTCAGTTTCTGCTTCCCCCTCTCTTTCATCATTTTTATACAATAATAAAATATTAAGTGTGTTAGTATATTCCTCTGGGTCTTATTTTTAAAAAAAGGCAGTTAGGGTGTCCGCGGACAGCGTGGGCGTTTGAGATGTCCACAATTAACCAAAATGGGGGTGTCCTAAGGACACTAACTGTTCCCACTGTTCGCTATCAAAATGGAGGTGTCCTTAGGATACACAAGATGTCCGCCATTAACCAAAAAGGGGGTGTCCTAAGGAACAAGTTACTTACCTGTAACTGTTGTTCTCCAGCATGGGTTTGGCATGGATTCACATGCTCATGAATATTCCCCGTCGTCAGGCTGGGAATCCTCGGTAAAGAAAAAACCAGTATCAGTTTCGTTTCTGATCTGTCTTTCGTAGTAGTAACCAATCACTGATCTCTGCCTCATACTGACCACAGCCAATGACTGCCCTCTACCTAAGCCCCGCATCTGGCAGCCATCTTCAGATTTGGTAGCACGTGAAGTGGCAGTATGACCAAGTGAAGAGCCGCAGAGGGGTAGGCGGGAGGGTTCGCATGTGAATCCATGCCAGACCCATGCTGGAGAACAACAGTTACAGGTAAGTAACTTGTTCCTTCTCCAGCATGGGGTCTGGCATGGATTCACATGCTCATGAATAAAGAATACATAGCAGTACACACATGCACAACCACGGGAGGTGGCAAAGGCTCAACATTAAGCATTACATCAAACTCAACATTAAGCAATTCTTACCTCCTCACCAGGCTCACCTTAGGCGAACAGATTGCGCAGCACTGCTTGGCCGACCCTGGACTCCTCCCTGGAATCCCGATCGACGCAGTAGAATTTCGTGAAGGTGTGCGTCATCCTCCACGTAGCAGCCCTGCAGATGTCCAGCAAGGGCACACCAGATAGGAACGTCGTGGTAGCTGCGATCGCTCTGGTGGAATGGGCTCTCGGACGGCCAGGCAGCGGTCGGTTTGCCAACCGATGACAGTACATGATACAGCCGGAGAGCCATCTGGAAATGGAGGGCTTTGAGAGAGCCTTCCCCTGATTGACAGGTCCAAAGTTCACAAAAAGTTGTGATGTCTTTCGAAAACACTTCGTGCGGTCCACGTAAAACTTCAGCGCTCTAGCCACATCCAGCGAGTGCAAAGTCCTTTCGGCCGGCGACCAAGGCGACGGGAAGAAAACAGGCAACACCAAGGGTTCGTTGAGGTGGAAGTCCGACGGCACCTTGGGCATGAAGGAGGGGTGCGTCCTGAGCACTACCCTCGTGTCGTGAAAAGTCAAGTACGGGGGCTTGCAGGAAAGGGCCTGGATCTCTCCCACTCTTCGTGCGGAGGTGATGGCCACAAGAAACGCTGTTTTCCACGACAAGAACTTCAACGGAGCCGAGCGCAGAGGCTCAAACGGAGGTCCCATGAGCTTGGTCAGCACCACGTTGAGCTCCCACGCCGGGGCCGGAGCCTTCACCGGCGGGAACGATCTGAACAGTCCCTTCATGAATTCTTTCACCAGACGATGATTCCACAAAGACGTCCGCCCCGTGGTTCTGGTGTATAGGGAGATCGCAGCAAGATGAATCTTGATGGACGCGTGCGCCAGTCCAGCCTTGGCCAGCGTCAGAAGGTACGGCAGTACCTGGGGAGCCGTAATCCGTAGAGGGTTAATCTTCTGTGCGTGGCACCAGACAGAGAACCTCTTCCATTTGTGTCCATAGCATTTAAGAGTTGAGGACGCCCTGGCCTTTGCAAGAACCTCTCTGCAGTCGGCCAGTATGTCGTATCCTCCAAACTCTAACGCTGCAGGAGCCAGGCCTGAAAGTTCAGCGACTTCGGGTCGTGATGGCGGATAGCGCCTCCTACCCTGGAGAGAAGATCTGCGTCCACTGGCAGCTTGATTGACGGGGACGCTGACAAGTCCAGAAGGTCCGGGAACCATATCTGCCTCGGCCACGCAGGTGCGACGAGGATCATCCTGCACCGTGACCTCTTGAGCTGGTTGATGAGCCGGATCAGCAATGGCAATGGAGGGAACGCGTATAGAAACAGGCCCTCCCAGGGGAACGAGAAAGCATCGCCCATGCTCCTCGGCTGGGGAAACCTGCTGGCGAACCTCCGGCACTTGGAGTTCGTCGCCGTCGCGAACAGATCGATCTGGGGTGTGCCCCACCGTCGGAAGAGGCAGTCCACTAGATCCTGTCGTAGTTCCCACTCGTGGCACGAGCGCAGCTCTCTGCTGAGCGAGTCGGCGATGGTGTTTTTTATCCCTGCCAGATGAAACGGCACCAGAAACATCCCTTGGGCGACGGCCCAATGCCACAGATCCTGCGCCTCCTTGGACAGGGCTGGGGATCTGGTACCGCCCTGCTTCCTGATGTAGAACATGGTGGTGGTGTTGTCGGTGAAGATCCTCACCACCTTGCCCTTGAGGGACGGAAGAAAGGACCTGAGGGCCCAAAACACTGCACGGAGCTCCAGGACTTTGATATGGAGGGACTTCTCCGTCGGAAGCCAAAGCCCTCTCGCGTGCAGATTTTCGGTGTGCGCTCCCCACCCTTCCAGGGAGGCATCCGTGGTCACTGTCTCCTGGTGGCCGGGGGTCTGGAAGTCCATGCCCGCCGTCAGATGCGCGCGGGTGCCCCACCACCGGATCGCTCGTCGGAAACTCTCGTCGAGTGTGATCCTCTCCTCGAAGCTGCCCGTCGTCTGGATCCAGCGCGCGTCCAGGAACTCCTGCAACGGGCGCATCCGGAGCCTGCACAGGCGGATGAGATAAATGCAAGAAGACATCATTCCGAGGAGGGACTTGATGGACCTCACCCTGGCCGTATCCGCAACCAGCATCCGCTGCATCTTGCCCAAGATGGCCCTCGTCCTTTCCTCCGACGGATAGGCCAGAAGCGACACTGTCGAGCTTCGCTCCCAGAAACAGTGCGTCTTGCGCGGGCACCAGGTGGGACTTGGTGTAGTTTATGGAGAATCCCAGGTCCGTGAGTAGAGGACGGTCCTTGCCGTGTGCTCCACGGCGAGCTCCTTCGTCTTTGCTCGGATGAGCCAGTCGTCCAGGTAGGGGTAGACTTGGATCCCCTCGGCGCAGCTGCGCCGCCACCGGTGCGAGGCACTTGGTGAACACCCTGGGTGCCGACCTCAATCCGAAGGGAAGGGCTCTGAACTGGTAGTGACGCCCTTGGACCACGAACCTGAGAAACTTTCGGTGTCCCTTTAGGATGGGAATATGGAAGTAGGCATCCTCCAAATCCAACGACAACAGGAAATCGCCCTCCTCCAGTTGACCTAGGACGTGTTGGAGGGTGACCATCCGGAACTTCTGTGCCTTGATGAATTTGTTCAGTCGTCGTAGGTCCAGGATGGGACGCCATCCTCCCGTCTTCTTCTTCACGAGGAAGTATCTTGAGTAAACTCCGGAGCCCCGAAGCCTCTTTGGGACGAGCTCGATGGCGCCCTTCCTGAGCATCGCCTTTACCTCCAAGAGAAGTTGAGGGACGTGATGTTCTTTCCTGGCCACAGGGGGGGACGCGCGGGCACCTCTTTAGAAACTCGAGCGCGTGACCCTGAGCTAGGGCGTCCAGCACCCAACGGTCGGTGGAGATGGACTCCCACACGCTGACTAAGCTCGCCAGCCGGCCTCCCACCGGGGTGCTTCGGTGGGGGCCCGACCCCACGGCCGGTTCAGTCCTGCTTCGACGAGGCTTTGCCGCCTTGTCCTCCTTGGCGACGACGGCGGGGTCCGCCTGACTTGCCTCGTCCCCTGTAAGCTTCCTGTGACGACGAACGGGCCGCTTGACAGTAGGTGGAAAATCCGCCGCTGGAACCTTTGGAGGCACCCGGTTTGCCTCCACCGCTCCGAAAGGGCGGCCGCCGTTGCTGGAGAACACCAAGAGCCCGGGCCGTCTCCGTGTCCGCCTTGAAGGCTTGAAGGGAATCGTCCACTGTTTTCCCAAACAGGTTGTTTCCGTCGAACGGCATGTCCAAGACTCTGGTCTGCACGTCCTGACGGAAGTCAGTAGCCTTGAGCCATCCACGCCGCCTAAGGCACACGCCGTTGCCCAACTGGCGAAATCCAGTGTCAGCGATGTCCGTCGCAATCGTAATGGCGTGGTCCGACGCCACCTCTCCTTCCTGCAAGATCTCTAGGGCTTCCGCCCTCTTGTCTGGTAGGAAGTCCAGCAGGGGGGCCAGTTTGTACCACAACTCCTTGTCGTAGCGGGCTACGATAGCCAAGGCGTTGGCCGCCTTAATCGTCGTCGCTGCCGACGAGATGACTCTGCGTCCCATCGTGTCTAATTTCTTTCCCTCGCCGTCCGGCGGGGAGGTTGACGTAGAGGCCGCGCCCCCCCCGCTTTCTTCCTGGCCGCCGCGGAGACGACCGAGTCCGGGGTCGGCTGTGCCCGAAGACACAAGGAGGCCGCGTCCGGGACCCGGTACTTCTTCTCGTACCGATCCCTTCTAGCCGGCGTCGTGGATGGGTTCTTGAGGAGGGCGAGGCCCTCATCCCAAATATCGTCTAGTAGAGGTACAGCGAGGACCGTCTTCCTCTTGGTCTCGCGCCGTTGATAAAGGAAACCTTCCTTCTTCTCCTCTTCCGGGCAGAGCTGGAAAAGCTTGGATGCCCTGGTGATCATGGAGTGAAACGATCCAATCTCGTCGGGCGGGGAAGCCCGGGTGGGAGGTAACGACGGGAGATCCTAGTCGTAAACCTCGTCGTCTGTACCCGTCGCGGCCGTGTCAGTCCCCGTATCATCCCCACGTGTCGTGGACGGGGAGGAGGGCTGAACAGGGCGCGATGGCTGAAAAGGAGATGAGGATGAATCCTTCTCTTAGGGGGAGGGCTCCCAGAAGGGCCTGGCTCCGGGTCCCCCGTCGGGAGCGGTTCCTCCGTTGGTGGTAACGGCAGTCTCGTCCTTATCTCCGAGCATAAGGACTGTATAGCCAACAAAATGGCCGCCGAGTTGTCTTGCGGCACTGGTTGAGGGAGATCCGACGGGCGATTAGGAGCCCCGTCGGCATCCTCGACGCCCTCTTCGCCCTCCACGTCGGAGTCCCTCCCGACAGGATGGCCTTCTTCTTCCACGCCAGAGCTGTGGCCTAAGACTTCGATCAGCTCCTCCTCAGAGGTTGAGGCCGAGTCCACGACGACCTCCTGCCCCCCCTTTTTCTTCTCAGTCGGAGGTTTCAAGGGGGTCCTGTCGATGGGCATGAAAGAGGACTCCATCCGCGGTGGCAGGGAGATTCTGGGCCCCGGGGTCGCCACCACAGGCTGAGCCAGGGCCGCCGTGACTGTCTCGATAGAGGCCTTGGCCGGATGAATCAAGGCTTTCACCACCTTAGGTGCGCTCACCGCCTTCTCCTTGGGGGGAGGGTCACCACCTCGCTCCCCCTCCGATGGGGCCTTAGGGCACGACCGGGGTCTCTCCAGGAGTTTCGCCGGGTGCTCGGCCTTCCTCTTACCCGAGCCAGAGCGTTGGCTCGTGGTTGATGGCGCCGGGGAGGATGCGCCCTGCCTGGCGCCCGTAGAGCCCGACCGTTCGGCGCTCCGGTGCCAGCGGACTCGCGGTGCTTGGCCTTCTGTTGGACCCCTGTCGCCCGGGCGCCCTCAAAGGTCTTAGAAGACCGCTCGGACTTCTTCTTTTCGCCTGACGGGCTCTTTCCTTCCAGCCAGTTGGCGAGACGTTGATGGTGGTCCTTCATGGTCCGCTCCGACATATTGCCGCAAAACACACAGTCCTTCTCCACGTGAGTCTTGTCCTCATGTAGGCAGTAAAGGCAAAGGGAGTGTTCGTCCTCCTTAAAGACATTCTGAAGCTGGCATCCAGGGCAGACCCTGAACAGCTTTCCGGGCGTCGAGATTCCCTTCTCCTGGGCCATGTCCGAGATGGGCCTGAGAAACTTCTGGAGTCCTCCAAAAGCGTGGCTCGACGAAATCTTCACCTTTGAGGGGCGTAGACGAATCCGACACGGGTCCCGGTTGATCGGATGAAGAAACGGTGGAGCTTGAGGCTCTTTTGACCAAAAAAGAGAAATTTTTTTGAGAAAAAATGTGAAAAAAAAGCACTAACGCTCGAGAGCAATAGCACGAGGATCCCAACACTTGAAAGTGCGGTAAAAATCTGAAGATGGCTGCCAGAGGCGGTGCTTAGGTAGAGGGCAGTCATTGGCTGTGGTCAGTATGACGCAGAGATCAGTGATTGGTTACTACTACGAAAGACAGATCAGAAACGAAACTGATACTGATTTTTTCTTTACCGAGGATTCCCAGCCTGACGACGGGGAATATTCATGAGCATGTGAATCCATGCCAGACCCCATGCTGGAGAAGGACACTATACCTGTTAGCACTGTCCGTAGTAAAAATGGGGGTGTCCGCAGGACACCAAATCCGTCTGCATGTCTAACTATTCAAATTAAGGTGTCCTAAGAACATTCATCCTGTTCGCAATGTCTGCAACCCGAATGAATATGTCCGTAGAACACATATCCCATCCGCAAAGTTGTGACGCAAATTTATTTTATTCGGAAACCTGAACACTGTCCGTAGAAGACCCGCACGCATGCCTATCGCACTCTTGGGTCCTACGAACAGCGCGGCTGTCCGTAACTGTCCTGCTGCACTTGTGTCGCACTTTTAATTAGTTCGGGAACTGGAACACTGTCCATAGAACACCTGCACACAACCAACCCCGCGCATTTGGTGTTCTACGGACAGCCGTCCCATTCACGAACGTGTCCGCAACATCATGTGACAGTACCCGCGCTAAGCATAACGAACATTGTCTGGGCCCCGGGACACCTAAAGTGATTTTTTGAGCACTCCAAGGTATTTTTCTGGGAATGTTGATCCTTGCACATGTTCCAGACCATGTCCCTGCGATCTGCATACTTTAACCCTTTTTTGGTGTTTAATGTGTTCGCGTACAGCGCGGGTGTCCGCGAAGCATTCCCCAGCACCCCTATAAAAGGCCACATCCCAGAACTGCTCCTCATTCTGGTTTTTGGAGTTCCAGGACAGACACTGCTGAATTTTATATTCTGCTCATTGCTGCCTTTGCTGTGCCTCCTGTAACCATTGAAGATGGCAACCATTGCTGCTGCTGCTACTACTACTACTACTGGTGCTACTTCTGCCTCAGTACCAACCCCACCCCCTCCACCACCATCTCCCCAAGGGCCGGGGAGGGGGGTGAACAGGCGTGAGGCTGCAGAGGAGAGTGATCTTTTCTGCGCAATACGAGAAAAGATTACTCTGGAGTTTGGAAACATGTCCATGACTTTCCCAAGTCATTCTTTCATTGCAAATTGCAAAGAAATTCCAGACTGTCACCAAAGTAGCACAAAGAGATACCAAATCCAGCCACTTCATTCCACGCACTCCATGCCACTGCACTTCCACATGAGGGAATCCAAGATGTGCCACCACTCCACAGCGATCTGCATGCACCTCCAACGAATTTAGTGCCTGCGGACAAATCGAAAAATCTGAGCGTGGGGAATCAAAATTTAAATATAGTGTGCCCCATTTTCACTTCGAGGTTGGCTCTGAATAGAGCCTTTTTTTTAAAGATGCTTCAGAAGCACCTTTTATTTTGTATTTGGGGGGGGGGTGGTTTCTTCCTTTATTTCCTCCAGAAATCTTCACATTAGCTTCTCCAAAGCTATCCTTATGTTCCGAAACAGCATGACATTTCCCATAAAAGATAACATGCCATCTTCTTTAAAACAATCAACATTACCAGAGCCAATTTTGTCATTGTTACAAAAGAACATGCTAGCTCTACGCATAAAAGCAAACACGCCTCGGTTGATTAAACACCTAGCAATATTTTGCTGAGAACAAAAAACAACTATTGTCCCATATTGCCCTAGGTACCAAACCAGAAAAAATGACCTTGGCATTTGGAAGTAGTTTCATTACTACCTCAAACAAGTTTGAGACCTTTCAACAAAGTAGGGGCACTGACATAGCCCAAATGCAATGCACCACAGTGCAGAACCACCAACAACCCATTGTGGACTGTTCACCCTGCCCAGATCTTCACAAACCTGTACAATTGCCTGCAAATTGAAACCGGGCACAGTGCTCCACACCACCTACACTCCTTTTACATCAAATTTGTTTGCCACATTCCTACATTTTGCATACTGCTCCAAACTATGCACAAACATATCTCCAAGCACAAACACCCTGACTTTCTCCACCTTTGCCATCTTCACTACACACATCCTCTCTCAATACAAAGCAGAACCTCAACACCTCATTAGCTAATCCCTACAGTCCCCTTTCCATGCTGGATTTGCTGAGAAACCCCGGATGTGGCACGCCCTGTCTGCGGACAGCCGCGGTGTCCGCAGAGCATGTAACAAGAGGGCAGCCCTTCTACCCTTTCCACTCCACTCTGCACCATTCCCTCATTGGCTACTGTTAAGCAGTCACAACCATCTACCAATCACATGCAAGAACTCTACCTACATCTAACTCCATCATGACAGTTCAGCACTTTAGATGTACTATTGATCACTCTCAGTACAATTGGGCTGTGACTGCTTAACAGTAGCCAATGAGGTAATGGTGCAGAGAGTGAAGTGGAAAGGGTGGAAGCACCTACAGCAACTACTATAAAGCTCCCCAAGATTTCTACTTGCAAATTAATGCTCATCCACATGCACGAATACAAACTACAGGTATGAATATTTTCTGCACAGTACATGTACAGCTCTTGTATTAATGCATATAAACAGAGTAACTGCTGCTTAGCATGTATAACCTGTAAAACAAACTTACTGTAATTTCTCCCATCTGATATGATCAAGTGTCACTTGCAAACCTGTCTGCTCTCCAAATCTTTATTTATACACAGCTATCTAAGAAAGTGTCATTTCATGTTAAAAAAAAAAAAAGAAATAACAGTTTACTTGTGGAAAAAAGGCTTTGCACTGGGTTATAAAATGACACGCAGCCAGGACGAGTACATGCATCTTTATTCATGCGCACAGACAACCAATATCATTTAAAAGGCTCCCAGCTGAAACACCACCACCGCCTCTACATCAAATCCTTCTTTATTTCCCACATCTTCACAAATGCATACATTGCATGCTTTTCTGTACAGTTCCTGCCATTTACCCTGTAAAAATAGCAAATAAATACATATGATTATTTCTTCTATCTCCTAACATCCAATAACGCCGCCTTAAGAAGCCAAGTGTGCTCTGTGTGCTTACTACTGTACTCATTTGTAAAGCACGTTCAACTAACAGATTCTAAGTAAAATATACAGGATGCACATGGGCAAAGGAAAGTGCATACTATGCTCAGTTATCAGAAAGCACTACTACTGCAAAAACAAAGAAATCAATGTCTACATTAAAAACAGTGCTATTAACACACATTTACTAACGTCTTTCTTTTACAATTGCAGTGAAGACCACTCTCCTGAAAAGCAGCAGCATCTTAAGTACACAGGAGTGTCTGATACATTCTGGTTTCACGATCACCATCTTGTGGCCAGTGCTGCATTTTACTTTTATGGACTTCATTGATTCACGGTGCGTCACCCTTTCTCAACTCTCATGCTGGACTTCCTTTGCATCTTGTACTCATGGTGGCCCTGAATCATGCTGTTCCATCTTCATCTTGTATCCTGGCTTGCAACATTATTTGTTACTACTGACTTCTGCAATTGTATTAGCTCTCCTCTCTTGCTTCTCCACTCTTTTTGACTGCTTTTATCTCTGTTCTCTCCTCCCCTCCCCTATCCCCTCTGTTTTCCTATCTCCTCCCCTCCTCCCCTTACTTTCTTCTATGCACTTACTCTATCAGAATTTTCCCTGGACCTACTATGATAGCAACCTTGTCTGTCGCTCCCCTATCCCCTTACTGTTGCCCCCCCCTCCCTCCAGCACCATCTGAAACGTTGTCAGGCCTAGTACGATAGTCACTTGTTTTGTTCCTCCCTTCCCTTTCTGCACCCCTCTCCCTCACCTTTTGTTTTCCTCCAGCTCTACCAGAAATGTAGTCAGGCCTAGTACGGTAGTTGCCCGTCTGTTTCCATTTCCTTCCCACTCTCCCCCTCCCTTCCTCATCTGTCTTAGCACTTGCACTATCTGAAATGTCGTCAGGCCGAGTACGATAGTTATTTTCACATCCTTACTGTTCATGGCCTGTAAGAATGTTGTATTTTCCCTTGTTCCCTGCCTTGCCTTGAAGCGCTTTGAAACACATCGTGTATAGGCGCTATATAAATACACCATCATATCATATCATATATACGAGCAAGAATTCAGAAGAAACCTACTCTTTCATACAAAAAAGTAAGTGCAATACTATCATAATGTTCTAACTGTTAATCAAATACAGTAGAATTCTAGTATTGTAGAATTGTATTAACCCTGTAACATTTGATTCAGTATTAGTGCTTCCCCTCACCAGCTGCATACTTTGTATTGTCATCTGAAACCCAGTATAGTAACACACAAACACAAAAATAGCCTTCCCAACCTGATGTAGCTGCCCACTGAACAATCACACACCTCCACATACATCCTTACCATCATACTCAAACACTCATGCACAAAGCACACATACAATGCACAACAGCCCAACCCACACTTTCTTTTTTTCTCCAACAGACCCCAAAGAATGCCTACCAAAAACAACTCTGTAGAAAGCAACGCAAAAGTAAACCATCAAAATAAAACTCCAGAAATGAGCATCCACCTCTAGCTGAATTTGTAGAAAAAGTTCAAACAAAACAGGTAATACGGTCATTAAGCAATACAAAACAAGATTCCAGTACAGAAACTTTGACTCCTCTTTCAAAATGTAAAACAAAACAGAAAGTGATTAACAAGACTTCAGCTACCACTACTGCTAACACTGCCCCTTTCAATCTTGATGTAGTGGCAAGTAAGCATATCCAAAAAATTATTTTACAAAAAATGTTCAGCCACAGAGTCCTTCAGAACCTTATAAAAACAGGAGAGAAATCACTCACAACCCTTAAAACCTACCGTAGAAAAGTAATCCTAGAAGCTCTCAGACAGTGCAATCCTTCTCAAAAGGAAATTATTTTTGTTTTAAACAGAATGAAACCACTAACAAAACCAAGTACTAAACTACAAAAAAGACTTCACAATATACGGAATATCAACAAAAATAGCTTCTCAAACATCTGTGGAGGTGAATGGAGTCACACCACAAGCACAGAACCATATTTCAATGAAGAAGCATACAAACAAAAGCAAACAAACCCAATTGCCATACATAGCAATGGACGAGGGTATAAAAAACGTAATACCATTATGGAACAAGAAACGCTGCTCACAAAAATATCCCCAGAAAACTCAGTATCACCTCTCCATTCCACTGAACCAATACGTCCAGTCTACAAATGGCCGTGCACATCAATGTACAACATTGCCAAAAAATCTTTCAAATCTTTACGCCAGTTCCTCAATCAGTATGTGAAAGGCAAAGACAAATACAAAATTAAACTTCTACAAAATATGGACCCCTGTCCAGTGCGCAAATACACAGGACTACAAGGACATTCATTAGCCTGCATTTCTGGACCTATTTGCAAAAGCAGCTTCCATCGTATCAAAATGATATCAACACATCATTCAACTATAAGAAATCTGGTCCATAAACTGTACTACGCCAAAACGTTCCGCTTTAGCACTAGCCAATTTAAATAACAATCTTCTACATGGTACAGCCAAACAACTACTTGAAGAAATAGAGCATATCCAAAGAAAATATTTTGGAAGTGAAAGTCACTTACAAAATGCAATAGCTTTACAACAAACTAGCAACAACTGTACAAATGGCCATCTTCTACTACACACATACAAAAAGAAATACAAAAGTTTAAAAGTACATCCACTGAAGTGTCTGTCTGCGTGTGTGTGTGTGTGTCTGTGTGTGTACATAACTTACAAAATAGAAGACAATGAAGATTCCAAATGGTTCCAATTAGCTCTCTACCTTCTGGCAGAAAACAAATACGAAATTACTGACCCCCTCAATACTTTGTAGTTACTGCACTGCAAAACTTGACAACAACCAAACCCCTTCACGTGCTATCACAAATAACTTGAAATTATTCCCACTACCAAAACCCCTGCAACAACTCAACTTATATGCGGGCATCATAATTCAAACAGTGTACCCATTTGAAGCAATAATAAGCCTTCAACCAAAAACAGCAAAATTACCTCCCATGAATTAGTGAAAGACATTTGTGGCAAAGTAATTTATTTGCCATTAGATGTCAAAAATATTTAAACACTCTGGGAGTGCAACGTCCAATAGATCAATCTTTAATTGTCTTAGTAAATGGTGTACCTACAAATGACAAAACAATTGGCAACAACTCGTGGACTTACATAAAGTTAGACAAGCCCTGCAGTATCTAAAAGACCACAATGAATACTACAAAGAAATTAATATTGAAGAAAACCTAAGAGAAACCACTGAAATAATTCAAGTGTCATCAGAAACTGGTCAATTTCAACTTCTAAAATATTGGATTCTATAGCAGGATCTAGATTATACAATTCATCCATTACACTCTAAAGACATCATAGATGATGCACTAGAAACGTACCAAATGCGACAAGCCAAAAGGATATCCAATCAGCATATGGGAAAAAAGTATAGCAGCACATGCCTTTCCTCTACTCTTTACTACTGGAAAAGGAGGAAGGTAAGATGACAGACCCGCACAAATAACAGCATCAGAATACCGCTGTTTACGAATGTATTCTGAAGACCTCAGATTCAGACAAAACGTAGAATACATATTCCACCTTCTCTTTGAAAGTGAACTAGCAACTCTATGCTACTGACTAGCACACACATTAAAATCAGGTACCCCTTTTCAAACTATATCAGCTACGCAATTACTACAAAAAGTGCAATAAAAAGATGAGGGTTTACAGTCAAGCATTACAAATCTTTTAGCAAACATGTGTGGTACAAAATAATACTGGTTCTGACGTCACAGAGATGTACGCTGTATTTTAAGAAACCTTGGCCCACCCACTTGGTTTGTGACATTAAGTTGGGCAAAATATGCATGGGAAGATTTACACAAGTTCCTATGCATAGCAAACAAAAACAAAACAAACAGATATAGAAACACACAGAGAACTCTGCTCTCTAGATCCTGTAGATGTATCAAGATATTTCCATCATTGCTTCATTGCTATGCTACACTTCATTTGTAATAAAACTGTTCTTCCTCTCGGAAAAGTGCAACACTTCTTTTGGAGAAAAGAATACCTAGCCAGAGGAGCACCACACATCCACATTCTTTTGTGGATTAAAGATGCTCCTAAATTTGGTCAGGACAGTGATGCCACTGTTTTGCAGTTTATCCAAAAAAATGTCACTTGAGAAATCCCTTCACAAACAACACATAGTGACCTTCATGCACATATCTTACCATTTTAAAGGCGCAAATGTGGGAAATGTCATCACAAATATAAAAACAAAGGGAAATACTACACCAAATGCCGTTTTGGTTCCCCTAGACCAGTTTCAACAGGTCAAGTACACAACTTCATGTCTTCAGTTAGTAACAGAAGAATCAAAATACATCAATGATTGCAATGCAATCATTGCTCTCCTATGGAAAGCAAACAGATGTGCAGTACATTGCAGACAATTCCACTGCAGTTGCACGATATGTGTCAGCCACTTAACCAAAGCAGAAAAAAACAGAGCTTCAAGACCTTTCGGATGACATATCATCTGACAAAACACTGTCACAGAAATTGCACAGTTTAGGCATACAAATGCTCTCAGAGAATTTGGCTGCTATGAAGCTGCAGACCCTTTAACCGGTACTGCCTTGTATGGAAAATATCAAAAATATAGTATGACTAAGACTTGGTCCTGCTAAATCTAGAAAAAGAGTTCTCAAATCATATGAGGACATAGAAACAATAGCCAAAAATGATCCCAAGAGCCAAGACATATTGAAAAACAAATTTACTAGACACATACTACCCAAACAAGAATACCACTTTAGAAACCATGTGTCTGTACCACATAGCCCAAAACTTAATAGAAAAATAATATTAAACCAGATGAAAAGAACAGTAGATACAGAGTGGCTAATTGTGAAGGCAGCTTGGTGAAACTTACCAAACGCAGCTTAATTAATCATATGAAATTGTCATTAAAAATTCCTCAACATAAAGAACTGTATTACATGTCCCTGCTACAACTTTTTAAACCATGGAGAAAAGAAGAAGAGTTACTAGATACTTATGACTCCTATGAAGGCGCTTTCAAAGCAAATGAAAGCACTATAACAGACGTAAACTTTACACAGTACCAAACAATGTTGCACAATGAACAGCAACAAGAAGAAGAACTCCAGGCGCAACTAGATGTGGACACTCCTGACAGTTAACAACTGAGAAAGGGGGCTGGGCAAGTAAGCCTAGTGGGACCCTGCGCTTGCAGTATGAGATAAGAAAACAGAAGGCAGCAGGTGGCTGGGAGTTGTGGGTATGTTGCCCAAATACTCCACGGTAAAAATGAACTAATTGGAAGTGTTTCCAGTCTCACTGCGCCAACACAAAAAATGATAGACACTTGCTGACCCCTACGGCGTGGGGAACAGAAGCTTGCTAAGCAGACCACCAGGTCCGACAATTAATTGCCTCCCGCAATCGTGAGGATATTTTAAAGTACAACTACAATCACGCACAAATATATGCATCTGAATTACGTCAATACAAGCCTCAGAGCAAGAGCAAGGATTGCTCGAAATACGTGTCAGGCTGTACTCCATCCAACCAAACAAATCTGCAACTTAAGCAGTGTATCATTTTTTGTGTTGGCGCAGTGAGACTGGAAACACTTCCAATTAGTTCACTCCTGACAGTAGTCACCTTCTGTAACAGGAAGCCAAGAACCACTTGGACAGACACCAATAGCAAATGAGGTAGAATTAGCAATGACAGAAGTAGAAAACACCATGTGTCTGTATGCGCAATCTACAGAAGACTTTGCTGTACTGAAATCACAACTAAACACTGAGCAGCGTAGCATTTTCCAGGAATTAACAAAACAAACTGAACATGGTGTGCAACATGAAAGTAAAAAAACTGTACCTGCCAAGACTACAAACCTATACTACTATACGTGAGTGGTCAAGCTGGTTCAGGCAAAACATTCTTAATCAAAATCATCAGCCAGTTCCTCCAACAATTGACAAACTGCTCCCACAGGTTTAGCTGCCTACAACATAAGCGCTGTCACTTTACACCGATTACTACTCCTTCCAGTAGAACACCAAAACAAATTTGACTACTACAAACTTTCTCCAGAATCTGCAATGGAACTAAGCAAAGATTTCAAACAAATGAAAATGCTACTAATAGATGAGGTGAGCATGGTTTCCAACCTAATGTTGGCGTAGATTCATCTCAGATTACAGGAGGTCCTCAAAACATACTACGAAGAGCTCTTTGGAGGAAAACGCATTGTTTTCAGAGATCAATTAACACCAGTGAAAGGTGCACCTATTTTTCAAACCGTAGGGCATAAACTGTGCCGTAAAACTCTTGGCAGCATAGGAAATGTCAACCTTTGGCAACATTTCCAATACAGAGAATTAACTGAAAACATGTGTCAGTCTGCAGACCTCACATATGCCAACATTCTAAGAAGTATTAGAGTTGGTGTACTATGTTAAAAACCAGGCACATCCATGCACTCTATGGACAGAACTCATGTGCTACTGATGTCATGGAACAATTAGCACACAAAAAAGTAAATTGTATGTCCTTGATGCCAACTCTTGCAAGCTGTTCAAAGTTTAATGAAACTGTTAAAAAAAGAAATGCAACCAATAGTTCAAATTGGCTCCACAGACAAACTGGACGTACATGGTATGACACTACCCATGTGTCAACAAGCCACAACAAGGCTAAACAACTTGGAAAACTATCTCTAACAGCTGGTTTGGAGAAAATATTAAAATTCTCTTTAAACTGTAGAGTAATGCTTAAAAGTAACCTTGACGTGGAGCAAGGACTAGTTAATGGACCACTTGGTACAGTTGTTGGCTTTCAAACATACCCACGTGACACCATTCAATTTGTCAATATTCTCTTTGACAAACTATCCGAAGTTAAAAGGATAGGGCGCTCAACAGCCTGCTTCCTTCTTTTCAAAGACATGTATGTACGCAGAGAACAATTTTCTCTCTAACTCTAGCATACGCAGTCACCATTCACAAATCACAAGGCCTTACCCTAGATAAAGCATTGATAGACATTGGTAGCACAGTCTTTAAAGAAGGCATGAGCTATGTAGCACTATCACGCTTACGTACACTTGACGTACTATTTCTTTTTTTTCAACAACACTTTATTGACTTCCATATAAACATTAATAGTAAAAGCAACCATGCTTCACAATCAGCATAAAGAATGAAATTTACAAAAAGACCAGAGCATTATAAAGACTACAGATCAAACAGAAAACCAACCGTAGTGAAACTACGTACTATTTCTAATCAACTTTGATGCAAGTAAAGTAAATGCTGATATTCCTTGCATTCTAGAATACAATAGACTGTTAACTCTACACCCGCCCCCATCTAAAAACCTATCCTGTTCCGCAAAAAGCAAAATGTTGTAAAAGAAAACTACTTCAGACTCAGTCTATGCAGGATCTGACAGCAATTCCTCCAAAGAAAGTAAAAGAAGCTAATACTTCATCAAGGACCACAACCAAAGAAGAATCTACTGCTCAAAGTAACTCAACTACCTCTTCAAAGAAGCAACGCACACTGCGAACAAATGATTTGGACACAGAACTGTCGGGTCCATTCAAATTTTCAAATATAACTCGTGTGAATTGCTACGCAAATGTAGCAATAAATATTCTATTCCAATTGCCACCAATTATCGACAAAACTTACTTGCACGGTACAGACCAATAGTGGTTGCAAATGTTAGTCCTTAATAGAAATGCAACCAACAATCCTGACAACACTTAGTGTTTCTGGAATAAGGCAAGAATTGGACTACTGTGCTGGAATGGAAAAATTCACTATAAAAACGCACATGAAGATCCACACTATTAAACGCACATGAAGATCCACAAGAATTTCTAATGTACTTACTACAAGTACTAGAAAACAAAAACATACCTATAAATGAAATCTTCCAGATTTCATATGTGGAAACATACATGCACCCTTTCCGATAATCGTTCCACCGTACAAATACAGATACATAGTAAATACGTAATAGCAATGCTTTTACGTTACAATGCAGATGCTGCAAGCTGACTGGATTCACACATGGTCAAGTATCACTTGGTAAGAAACCCTTCATAACAATAGGAATAATCTACCATGCAGGAGCCACAACCAATGCAGGTCACTACACTGCATATATAAAAAAGAAATGTGCATGGTTTGAATGTAATGATAGTACCATTACTATAAGAGATTACCAGCAAATCTTGGAAACACTTAATATTCTTAAAACCAAAATGTAATAACTAATCTGTGCATGAACATTAACAAAACTTCAATGTCAAAACTATGAACAGTTACAATATGCCAACAGGTATCTAAGTGCTCCAAAAATCTACAACAAGCCAACAGATAAAGGAATACCACTAAAATGGAAAAAGAAATAAACAACTACTATCTAATCGCAACAATACCACCACCACTTCCAAATAAAAACCATACACCTATTCAATTCCTCCTACTGAAATCAATGAAATAAATATATTGTACTACAACATAGAAACATTTTTTTAATCCAGCATGGATTTCTTTCCCACAGACCCAATGATTTAATAAACAAACACAGGAACTTAGCAAATTGCACAGTACACTGGTTTGAACTATAGTACTTCTAATGTACCAACTATGAGGGTCGACAAAATACAGAAATGTCTATTATGCAATGCAATAACTCCTTATGAACTACCTACACTAACATATGATCTTTTCTTTTATCAGAGATTGAAAAAGAATGTCTACTCCAATTACCCATGTCATGAAAGAACTGCATACAACCACAAAATGTCAAACAGTAGGTATATCATAAAAATGGACTAACAAACACCACAGCATAACACACCCATTCAAGCAAACATCTAACCATAGACCACAATCCAAAATGTTTCCTTCCATGGGTATCTTATGCTGCAGTGCTTGTTGCTAAACCATACAATCTTGCCTGCATGGCCTGGCCAAAACTCTACATACAGCCTCGACAAATGAAACAGTACGCAAACTTTTGAAAACATATCCCCTAAGCAGCCCACATATCACAGTCAAAATGTTTGGTAGCACGGGTGTGTTATTCTGCGGTGGTTGTGGCCAGGGCCTAGAGTCTTGGGTGCATGGTCGTAGACCTACAGCCATGCACCCAAGACTCTAGGCCATGGGTGCACAACATACGGCCCGTGGGCCAGTTGCGGCCCGCCATGCTATTTTGTCTGGTCCGCGAGGCACAAAGACTTTCCTAATGGAGGGTGGCCCGCAAGCAGCATCGGCCGCCCTCCATTAGGAAAGTCTTTGTTGTCTTCCGGGCTGGACAAAACACTGGCCCTCATTGGCTCAGCACACACGCACCACGTCACTCCTACGAGCCACGTAGTGCGTGTGTGCTGCACCAATGGAGTGCCAGCACTACGGCTGGCGTGGTCCATAAGGCTTGATGCCGGAAGGCATTTCAGCCTTGGACCACGCCAGCTTTAGTACGATTCCAGTTACCTCGCCAGCGTTCCAGCACATCTCCGGTAAGTGGTCTGTTTGTGTGTCGGGTCTGTTTTGCTGTATGTGTTGTATATGTTGAGATGGGGGGGGGGGGGAGGGAGTGTCGGGTGTGCATGAATGTTTTTTTTTTATGTGTGTGTTGTGTATGTTGAGATGCGGGGGTGGGGGGGTGTCGGATGTGCATGAATGTTTGTTTTGGGGTGTAAGTGCAGTGTATGTTGAGATGCAGGGTCTGTATGTGTGCATGCTTGCTAGTTTGTATGCTGATTTGGGGGTGGGGTGTCCTGGTCTGTATGGGTGCATGCTTGAGAGTGTGTGCCGAGTTGGGGGGGTGGGGGTTCGTGTCTGGGGCCATTGGGCATAGTGTTTGGTTGGGGTTGAGGGGGCCATCGGGCATAGCGTTTGGTTGGGGGTTGAGGGGGCCGTGGGGCATAGCGTTTGGTTGGGGGTTGAGAGGGCCGTGGGGCATAGCGTTTGGTTGGGGGTTGAGGGGGCCGTGGGGCATAGTGTTTGGTTGGGGGTTGAGGGGGCCGTGGGGCATAGTGTTTGGTTGGGGGTTGAGGGGGCCGTGGGGCATAGTGTTTGGTTGGGGGTTGAGGGGGCCGTGGGGCATAGTGTTTGGTTGGGGGTTGAGGGGGCCGTGGGGCATAGTGTTTGGTTGGGGGTGGGAGCCATGGGACATCGTGTTTGGTTGGGGGTGATGGGGCCATGGGGCATAGTGTTTGGTTGGGGGTTGTGAGGGAGCCATGGGGCATAGTGTTTGGTTGGGGGTGGTGAGGGGGCCATGGGTCATAGTGTTTGGTTGGGGGTGGGAGCCATGGGTCATAGTGTTTGGTTGGGGGTGGGAGCCATGGGGCATAGTGTTTGGTTGGGGGTGTGAGCTATGGGGCACAGTGCTGCACTCCAAGAGTGAACCTGTCAGTCCAGAAAGAGTAGACACCCCCCTCGATCTTAAGGTAATATACTTTGTTGGCCGAAGACCAACCTCCTCATGTGTTTTAGTATTAGAAAAGTGTAGTAAAAGCTTAACCACGGTGCGGCCATTTTAAGGTGACCAAAATCGCCATTTTGTTTCCTTCTTGTTTTCTCTGACGTTGCCTTTTTGCTTCATGTAAAACTGCTTTCCTGAAATATTATTCTGCTTCACTGGTGCATAATGCAAGGCCGCGAGAGGCATGTTGAAACATAACGCAATAACCCAGACAGAAATGCCCGGTCTCCTCCCTCACATATCGTTTGAGAGTGAGCAGCAAGGCATTCTAATCAGTACAGCAGGTGCCAGCTAGTCTTGGTTGCACAGTAGAAATGCTAGAGCGAGCATTAAATGACTTGAATTATGCTCTTCTTTGTGGCTCCCCTTTCCTGAGCCCGGTAGAGCCCTGGAGGGCAAGTTTACCCCCAGCACAAAAATAGAAACTAGGAGATAGCAAGGCCTGGAATGTGTCTCTCCCTACACACAGCTTGCTTGCAGAAACAGAAGCATCGTGTTCTTTAAAACAAAGACTTATGTCTGTGGGCTTATAAAATTGCAAACTGTTACTAAATGAACGTTTGAAGGTGTCATACTCGTCACCATTGTCAATCATTGTGCCTAGTTCAAAGGAAATGCAATAGGGGTGGTATAGGTTGTGACACTACTGATTACTAGATGCTTGTTTAGTATGTATGTAACTGTTGTACAAATTTCTCTCTTGCGTCCCCCGAGGTCTGGTAGACATGCGTTGCGGGGCGTGGGACCAGTTGGCCAACTGAGACCATTTGCTTTGCAATAAACCCTAGATATTGGGAATACAACCTCGTGTCAGGCGTATCAGTTCGTGTGTTGTGATTGTGCCTTGTTTCCACAAACGAGGGTCCCTCAGGGGCCCCTTCAAGATGGTGCCCGAATAGGGACCCTCCCCCAATTGTTCCATCGTGTATGTTGTAAAATAAGGAAGGCGGAGAGAACGGCGAGGACGGAACGATCGAGCCGGGATCAAGAGGTGTTCGGGGCGCCCCTACAAAAGCGATGAGATTCCTTTGCAGATATGCACACAACTGATCCCTGATCGACGTGCCCGGCCGGAGAACAAGGAGGCGAGGGTCCCAAAATGAGGCAGAATGAGCCAAGATACGCAGACACCACATCATTGGTTGCGTCAGTATACGGACAAATTGTGTCTTCAAAAGACAACTTGATCAGGTGAGTCGTGCCCCGATTCAAAAGTGATCCTGATATTGGTTGAGAGTTGATTTTGCAAAATCAAACACCCAGAGTAAGGTTGATTAGCCGAGGGTAAGGTTAAAACATGCCTGCGGTATTGTCCAGCCTAGTGGGATTTTTCCGCTGCGGCGGACAATCTTTGGAAACTGGCCAGGTCGCACCACCTGTGGGAACGCCAGCGTATGAGAGGTATGTGAAGTATGGCGTGGGAGCGATAATGTTTTGTGAGATTTGGCATATGCAAACCAGAAAACAGGAAGATCTTCAGTGGCCGAATCATGTGAGTTTTGAGGTGACAAGAATAGATAATTTGGAGAAGGTGTTGATGAAAAAGAAAACACGCCCTGCAGCATTTGATATCCTTAGGGACTGGAGAAGGGAAGCAATGCTTCGCTGGAAAAGTAGAGAGAAACATGCACGCAGGCATAAATCGAAAGCAGAGAGAGTGAAAGAGGGAAGAGGAGGAGTGGATTGATCATTTGAAAAAGTCAAATAGACGCGAGCAATTGAGCATAGAAAAGATATACCCACAACGGGAGTTGCATTCATCAGACGAATTAATAGATAAAATATTGACAGACACAAAGCAAGGTCCAAGGCGAGAGACTAAAATGATTGCGTCAGTGGCTATTTCTCAGCCCCCTCCTGTTGCTCAGCCACTCCCAACTGACCAAACGCCAGCACAGCCACACACTGCACAAACAGCGCCTCCCATTAGCCAGTCAGCGCCGCAACAGTCATTTCCCGTTCTAATTGTCCCATCCACACCTCCCTCACAAGAGATCGGTTCTGTCCCATCTGCCCCTCCCGTAATTGAACTTGTTGAAACAGAAGAAGGGTCTGCACAAAGGGGATGTACGAGAGTAACTCGTAGTGCGATCAGTAAGTAGAGGAAGCGAGAGTTGCAAGAACAGGCCGAAATGTATATAAACGGAAATGATGAGACGTCAGCATTGGCATCAATGTATGACTTAAGGAGGAGCAACGAAAGACAGGTAGTGTTGGAATGCATGGGGGAATATTTAGTGGCGAGATGGAAACAGTTGATTGGGAAGCTGCCTCCGCAACGACTGTTGGATTTGAATGCATTGGCACATTGTAGAGGGAGGGATGAAGAGATAAGGGAACATGCAGACCGACTTTTTGAACTCAAGAATGAACTTGATAATGAATATGCTGAAATGTTTACCACACCTGGGTATAGGAGTAGAGATATTAGGAGAGATAGAACCGAAGCAGTGGAACCCTATATACAGCGGCGATATTTGCCGTCAAGACAGACAGGCGACAGACGAGAGGCGCTGAAATGGATTTCAGATCCTAGTATTCCCACAATGGAGATACATGAGATATTTGATGAATACCCCTTGCCAATGAGAATAGAAGCACTACGAACAATGGTTGGGGTGCTACTCCAGCAGGTAGCGGGACACAATAGAGGAAGAGGGAATGCCCAGGGCAGAGGTAATTCGAACATGCATGGAGGGCCCCTGGGACTGAATCAATGTGCGTATTGCAGAGCGGAAGGTCACTAACAAGCGCAATGTCCACACTTGCAAAATAGAAATGGGTATGGTCAGAGAGGACAGCATAGGGGGCATCCAGGAGCAGATGGGCATAATAGAAATAACATGCAGCAGCACCAAAATAGTCAAGGGAATGGTGCCCAAAATCAGAATCGAGCTCAAAATCAAACCTCTACTCAGAATCAGAGCCAGCAGAACATGCAACATTGGAGTAGAGGAAGGGGCGGGAACATTTTTGATACTCATGCGAATGCGCACTATAATAACAGCAGCGATTACACATCGGATGATGCGTCATTTCCCCAATAGGACAGCCCAAGACAGGGGTTGGAACCGGTGTCTATTCCCGTCAATCAGAAAGGACCCTACGTAGAAATGAAAGTCAGGGATAGTGAGCACAGATTCCTCGTGGATACGGGGGCACAAAAGTGTTCAATAGACGATCACTTGGTTCCAGAAATACCACTGTCAGGGCAAAGAAATATTTCAGTAGGGTTCGCAGGTACCCCAGGGATTAATCCGGTGTCCCAAACAGTAGCAGTAACATTAGGCCCATTCACTGAATACTGTCCATTTCTCTTAACAGAGAATTGTGGAGAGAATCTTTTGGGATTAAATGTATTGAAAACATTGAGTGCAGTAATCCACTGTACACCAGATGGAGTATTTCTGACCATTTCACTGTAGAATGTACCGGTATCTGAATTTGTGTCCAAACCTTTGCCAGGAGAATTGAGTGAAGTACCAACTTGTATATGGGCAATAAATGACAATGATGTTGGAAGATAGAACCAGTGAAAATTGCTTTGAAAGAAGGAGTAACGTTACCGCGTATTCTGCAGTATAAAATCCCACTAAAAGGAGAGAAAGGATTGAAAAGTATTGTTTCTGATTTGGTAAAATTGGGGGTGATTGAAGAGATTACAGGCAGTACATGTAACAGTCCCATTCTTCCGGTGTACAAGAAAGGAGGTAATGAGGTACCGTACTGTTTTAGAATTGATCTGCGTGCATTAAACAGGGTGGTAGATCCTCAATTCCCGTTGGTCCCAGACGTTACCACGATTTTGACAATGATTCCTGCCTCGGCTGAGTATTTTAGTGTTATTGACTTGAAGAATGCGTTCTTTAGCATTCCAGTGCACAAGGAAAGCAGATATCTGTTCGCCTTCACGTTAGGAGGACGATCATTTACATTCACGCGCATTCCACAAGGCTACACAGAGTCTGAGTATTTACAGTAGAGCATTGAAACAACAACTAGACATGCTAGACTTAGCAGCAGGTTGTGTATTGTTACAATATATAGATGATTTATTGAATTTTGCAGATACAGAAGAGATTTGTAAAAAGAGTACGGTTTTACTATTAACACACTTGGCAGCACATGGCCACAAAGTAAGTTTAAAGAAGTTCCAATATTCTCGAAAGGAGGTGACTTATTTGGGTTACCTACTTTCAAAAGAAGAGAGAAGACTGACGCCAGAAAGAATAGAAAGCATTTCTGGTATGCTTATTCCAACAACACAAAAAGGAGTCAGCGCTACAATAGGCATGGCTTCTTATTGTCGGCAGTGGATCGTGAATTTTGCCCTAATTGTGAAGCCAATGGTGGAGCTGACAAAGAAGGATGTTGTGATGCTTTTGCAGTGGAATGAAGAATGTCGGAGCATTTGATCTGCTCAAAACTGCATTGTGTTCTGCTCCAGTTTTGGGCACACCAAATTATGAAAAAAATGTCAGATTGTTTGTACACGAGAGTGAAGACTGCGCGTTGGCTGTTTTGACACAGGAACAAGGTGGAAGAAATAGGCCGTGTGGCTATTTTTCTTCTGCACTGGACCCTGTAGCGCATGCATTACCACAATGTTTGCGAGCTGTTGCAGCGTCTGCTGTGTCAGTGAAACAAACGGAAGGGATGGTATTGGGGCACACCTTCATTTTGATGGTGCCACATGCCATAGACGTTCTACTCAATAGAACGCAGACGCAACACCTCACCTCTGCTAGACTGACTAGATATGAAATTGTCCTCTTTGCACCACACATCCAAATTATGAGGTGTAGCACTTTGAATCCTTCAGAATTAATGCCACTGCCCATGGAAGAACTTGATGGGAATGAATCACCTCCCCATGATTGTTTAATGGTTACTGAGGAAGAAACGAAGGGGAGAATTGATTTGACAGACACCCCACAAAAAGAGCCAGATGGAGTTATTTTGTGATGGCTCCTGTTTTAAACTACCTGATGGCACATCAACTGCTGCCTATGCTATCACCACGTTAAAAAGTATTGGAGAGCAAAAGAACCCCTACAACTCTGCACAAGCCGCAGAGATAATAGCCTTGACCAGAGTTTGTGAGATTTCCAAAAATCTGAGTGTAAACATATATACTGAAAGCCAATACGCCTTTGGCGTGGTTCATAACTTTGGCCGACTCTGGGCAGAAAGAGGTTTCCTAACATCGCATGGGGCTAAAATCCAGAATGGCCCTTTGATTGTACGATTGCTGTCTGCACTTACGTGTCCAAAGCACCTGGCAATAGTAAAATGCGAGGCGCATAAAAAAGTAACATGCAAAGTGGGAGAGGGAAAGGCATTTGCAGACAGGATTGCGAAACAAACTGCCACTGACTTGAATACCAAAATGTTAACAGTACAGTCTGAGGAAGTACCCTGCATGATAGAGAATGGAATTGCTACTGTCAAAGAGATGCAGGCGGAAGCTACTGTTGATGAGATCCAAGGTTGGGCTGAGGGCTCTGCAGAATTAGATCTAGAAGGATGATGGGTGGACAAGGGAAGTAGAAACTGGATGTTGCCCAATTCCTATGTAACTGCGATGGTCACGATGGCCCACAGCCCCACTCATATTTGTGCCAAAAAGATAGTCCAACATCTAGCCACAGTATGGGAGAATGCACACAAAGAAAAATGCCGAGAGGTTGGTCCAGAACTGTATCACGTGTCTACAACACAATGTGGGGAAGGGAATGGTGACTCCAACAGGCAGTTTTGGCCCTCCATCTATGCCTTTTGAGGTAATCCATTTTGATTTCCTAGAAATGGAGAGATACCAAAACTTGAAGTATGTTCTGGTGGTCATATGTGCATTTAGCAAAAGGGTGGAAGCATATCCATTAAAAGACTGCACTGCCACGAGCACGGCGAAAGTAATGTCAAAGGAATACTTCTCCCGTTTTGGCTTGCCCCATGTCATATGGTCAGACAACGGTCTGCATTTTGCAGGCACAGTAATATTATAGATTTTTGCAGGTCTCCAGATTGATAAGCGATTCCATTGTTCTAGAAACACCATGTCTGCCGGTCTTATTGAACGCCACAACAGCATCTTGAAGATCAAAATAAGCAAAATATGTGCAGGAAACAAGTTAAGCTAGGTAGATGCATTACCGCTAGCGTTACTGTGCATACGCACATCTGTGCAGGCAAGAACTGGGCTCTTCCTGTACAAAATCGTAATGGGGAGACGGCAAATGTTTGGTGTGCACCTCAGCCGAAAAGGCCGAGGGAACTTGAATACCCTGTGCTCAGCATTTATTGGAATCTTTTAATTCACAAATTGCGCTCGATTCATCAGCATGTGCAGGAGGCATTACCAATAAGATACACTGGCCCAGGACACGCACTGGAGCCAGGAAACTGGGTGCTAATTAAGAACTTTGAGAGGAAGTTATAGTTAGCACCCAGATGGCGTGGACCCTATCTGATCTTCCTAACTACGCAAACGGCAATTCGTATGGAAGGAAGGCGTGGATCCATGCGACACATGCCAAGAAGGTCCCATCACCGTCTGAAAAACTGACTGATCGAAACGACCAGAAGAGACAGCGGTCCCAGAAACAAAATAAACGATTGCCAGTTCTTTGCCACAAAATGTGCCCGATCCTGACACGAAGCCTGAAAAGATTGCTGTAAAAGAGTGCCCCAACGTTGTTCAGCAGAACCTGCATCACTGCTGGCAGACACAAAACGTGTACCACTTTGGCGCCCACCCTCTTTCATTGCACCGCAGCCTGAAACAAAACCTGCATCATCACTGTGGCGCCCACCATCATCTGCTATTGTAACACAGGCTGACTCCGAGCTTGAGTCTGGAAGTGCATCCACACTATTCATTGATCACACGATACCAGGAGCGAGGCGATACAATTTGCGGCCTCGGAAGAAGGAGTGATCAAACCTACATTTCTGTTGATCTTTTTGTTGCCTCTGTTCCCTATTCTCGGATGAAGTAGGAACCGGAGGCCTAGAGGAGAGCGGCGTGAGGGTTGTGCAAATAGGACAGCCCAATAAACGAGGCTCCTCAGTGCTAACATAAAATCCATGTGTCCTGAACCCGTGTGAACGAACGGGGCGCACATGGTACGAAGGCAATTGATAACTGCTCTGGAGTTCTTTGAGCAATGTGCAGACGCACTGAGATCTTACCCAGCATGTAGCAATCCAAGCTGCTAAGAACTGGCAGAACAGACTGTTGACATTTATCGAACTTATTGACATTCCAACGAGTGCAACGAAGAGAGATATTCACGACGAACACTGCTGAAGAAGAGCCGTGAGAGAAAAATGCCGGAACCAGCTTTTGCTCCCTCCTGCACCACTGCTGATAATGAATTAGACATAACGCATAGAAGGTTAAAAAAAGCAAATGGTCGGAAAAATTGTATGCTGAGCTTAACGATAATGTGTATAATGAGTATATTGGCCCCAATAATGACAGTACTGGTATTATGGTACTTGGAAGAAATGCACCCATTAGAAGTACTTTTGCCTGTTAGAAACATCTCCACTGCTGAAAGCCCGGTTCATGTGATTTCTTACACCTTGTCCCCAATGGAAGACATAGGGAGGGTTATGGAAATAACACATTACTACTAATAATGAATATGACACACTCAATATTAAGAAAAAACAATTGTTGGGTTTGTGCCCACTTGCGGCAAATAAACTTAACAATGGTGTCTAAACTTACCAATATTTGTTTATTTACAAGTGTAATTCTATTGGTAATTATACATTTTGCATGTGTTCACATTCAATGAATTGCAAGTGCAGAATTAAGTCACTTATGCACATTACAGAAAATTATGTATGTTACAAAAAATTATATAAATATATGCACAAGTGTGCATCAGTCTCTGTTATTTTTCACAGATAGTAATACATTGCATTCTCGACGCGTTTCGCGAAAGTTCCCTTCATCAGGAGAGATTATAAAGATTCCTCAAAATATATTCCTCTTCATAAACCTTCATCGATTTGTGAATTTCAGTGCTGAATTTTTGCAGGATATCTATAAGAGATCATAGGTCTCAAAATATGTCATGCTCATATTACAGATGTTTAATAAGATGTGTGTTCTGTCATATATCCCACAGGTTTCATACCTCGCATTGGTGCCAGGTGGATGTCTCTAATGCTATGGTCGTAATGGTGGTTCATGATCATTATCAGGGTGTGTGTCCAGCTAGGTACATCACCTAAAGATTACAAAGCAATTCTATTTAGTGTGCAGGTAGTACATGGAACAGAGTTACTTCCAAGGGAAGATGCGGGATAACAGTATAAAATACCTTGGTCCCATGTCTGTGCTAGGATCTTGGAAGAGAGGCTTGGTTGGCCTGGGTGTTCAATGCTTCAGGGTGGAATGTCTGCTTTGCTCCAAGCAGACAGAAAAAGATACAAAATAGGATTTCTAATGAGTCCAGGTAATATGACAGAGGTATGCAGCTCGATTTTTAAGTTAAATAAAGGCATTTTACCTGCATATGGTCTAGATCCCTTGGATAGAGTAATGCAGTAGGGTAGGTGATAACGTATTAAGACAGGATCTCCTATACAAGGAGGGAATGGGAGTTTAGTATTGATGTCAGAGGTGGTTAGCCTTCAGTCTAGTTTACAAAGAGCAAGTAGTATGCTCTATAGGGACTCGCCTTAAAGCCGGCTTTAAGCAGAATGGCTGGAATCAGAAGAAACCTTCCAAGGGCACCGTTACAGGCGAATGGTGCTGCTATAATAAAACGCTCGGGAAGCGAGCGTTAAAATGGCGTTAAGCGTCATCAGCGTGATGACTTCACGCATGTCGTGACGTTACATCTAAACATGTGACGTCACTACGTGCCCACGCGTCACCGTGCTAGGGTGACGCTGATGAGGATGATACAGGATTATGCAGGGGCCATATGAATATGATGTGCTCAGGATCCCTAATTTAGGGGTGAGGTAATGAATAACAGATGTTATAAGTGTCTAAGACAGGGGGGGTAACTGGAACTTAGTACTGAGTCTCGGGGAGGAGACAAGAAGGAGCGTCAGAGACAGTCTATGGATATTTTAAGTTAGAACTATCTAAAATGGACCTGGAGATTAATGTAAACAAAGTGGGAAATGCAAGTCGTGCACCTGTTACTACTGAGGGGTTCACTGTATCAATGCTCATGGTGCAGAGGCGAGTAGTCATAATGGAGTGTAATCAGTATCTTAGCCTTAGCCTGCCGGAGGGAACAGAAGGAAATGACCCCACGCACTTCGTTGAGAACCTGCTGCTGCAGGGGGTCGGAGCCGGGAAATTATCACAGGGGTTCACCATCGAAAGGGCGCATCGATCTCTCACTAAACCCTCACCACCTGGGAATCCGCCAAGGCCGATAATTGCCAAAGTCCTCAATTATAAAGATAGAAAGACGATCTTAGCCCACTCACGGACCGGCGGCCGCATAGAATTTGACTTCGCCAAAATTGCAATCTACCCAGACTATACCCTCCAGGTTCAGAGGAGTAGAGCTCAATACGCCCACATAAAGGCTAGATTGAAAGATGCGGGCTTGCGATATATGCTACTGTACCCGGCCAGACTAAAGGTCATCCGAAACAATAGAACGCACCTCTTTTAATCACCGGCAGAAATCAACGAATGGATGGATAGGGAGCAGATTCCTGACATAGAGGGAAGGCAACACAAAACACGAGAAAATCGCACCCCCAGGGAAGCCAACTGAAACCACCTTCTGAGAAAGCACATGAAGTAACCTCAATTCGCAGATTGTGGCATCATTGAGTGTCTTGGAGCTGGCCGAATGGCACCGCTTGGTATCGGACACTACCAAAGGGATTGTCCCGCACCCCCGAAACTCTTTGGGTGACTAACCCGCCCGTAGGGCACCAAGAGACCGTAGGTCTAATGGAGCGGAAACAGGGATGTCAGAATGGGGGGAACCCCGCTAGACTAGTTTTGTTAGCGGTTAACGCCAAGTTTATAGTTCAAAGGGAAGGGAACCCGTCTGTTGAAATCCCGACTCAGTTAGTTAAAGGGGAAGTCCAGGACCACCTTGATCACCACACACCACCAAATCGATCTAGAGTCAGCAGGGGCTCCTGCCAGAACAGGCCACCGTACCGCATATGGATAGGCCAGAGGGCGACGCTACTACACAGCCCGCCCATATACCCACACACACGCCACATTCATGAATAACGTAGTCAAAGTCATGTCCTAGAACGTCAGGGGCCTGAACAGTTACATTAAACAGCACAGAGTCCACACCTTCCTTAAACGCCACAAGATAGGAATTGCCTTATTAAGGAGACTCATCTGAATGCACAAAAGCTAGCAGCATTGGCTAAGAGTTGGAGAGGAACCCTGATAGGCACCACGTATTCCAACTACGCACGAGGAGTACTGATATGGATCGCCCCCTCCATTCCCATCAACCTAACATATACTAACATCGACAACGAAGGCAGAATGGCCTTGTTAAAAGGCACCATTGAAGGCAGAGAACTCTGCCTGGTGAACACATATGTCCACGATGCGACAGTCTTCTTCCGTTCATTGTATACCCGGCTCAGTCCAAACAGAGACGGCATGCTAATATGGGGTGGGGACCACAACTGCACCCTAGATCCACGCATGGACAGATCGGATAGTAAACACACCCGCCCCTCCCCTCCCGCTAAAATATTGAAAGCCCTCTTACAACAATACGCCCTACAAGATCTCTGGAGGGCTCAGCACCCTGAGGGCAGAGTCTACTCCTTTTACTCACCCCCACACGCAGTACACACTAGAATCGACAGTTTATTGGTGAGCGTGGAACACCCTAGACACATTTGAGGACACACAATATCTGGCCAGAGTGCTATCGGATCATTCCCCCATAGTTACCTCTTGGACAATAATGGCACCCCGACCCCCCATACCCACATGGAGACTCAGAAGAGAAGCAATGTTAGATAAGGCATTCCAAGAACAGATTAGACAATGCACGGCGAACTATTGGCAGACGAACATGGATAGTGTCCAACACATCAGCACGGCATGGGAAGCATACAAAGTAGTGATCAGAGGGGAAATGATAGCCACCACAGGGGGAGCCCAAAAATCCATCACAGCGAAGTTAGCAAGCGCTGAAGAAGAGTTGAAGCAATTAGAATCCATAACCTCCTCAGACCCAGCCCACGTATGCAAAATAATCGAATTAAAGAAGGCCTGCCTACAACACTGGGAGGCCCTAGGAAAGCTCAGCTATGCCAAATACACAGAGAGAAACCATGCCCTCAGTGATAAACCGGGTAAGCTACTAGCGTGGCTTTACAAGCGAGAAGCCCCCAGAACACCCATCTGCCGTATACGTGATGCCAACGCCATAAACCACGCATTTGCTGGGTATTACCAGGCCCTCTACACTGACACCCCGCCGCCTACAGACACAGAAATAGAGGACATACTGGACATCATTAGACTACCACACCTTGAGGAACACGTAGCAGAGTCCCTGGAAGGGCCAGTAACCCCTGAGGAGGTTGCAGTTGTTATTAGAACACTTCCCTCTGGGAAGGCGCCGGGACCGGATGGACTCCCAGGCGAGTTCTACAAGGCCTACGAGGACGAACTAGCCCAGTTACTCTCTCAGGTGTTCAACGAGGCATACGAAACAGGCCAACTACCTAGTACCATGAGGGAGGCGGTCATCATACCACTCTTAAAACCTGACAAAGATAACGCCGAGTGCGGCTCATATAGACCCTTGTCCTTACTAAACACAGACAGTAAGGTACTAACGGCAATACTGGCTATGAGGTTGCGTAAAGTCATCCCGACCCGGATCCATCAAGACCAAACGGCATATGTGCCCGGCAGAACCATCACCGAAAACCTACGTAGACTGCACCATGTTATTTACAGTACCGAAGGTAGACAGACGCAATGCGCAGTGGCGTCCTTGGACGCCTCCAAAGCGTTCGACTCGGTACACTGGAAATGGCTCCTGGCTACCATGTCCAAGATGGGTATAGGGCCTAGCTACATTAAGTGGGTCACACTCATCTACACCAACCCCGAAGCTAGAGTATGCACCAACAACACTTTCTCAGACAAATGGAGGCTATCCCGGGGAACTAGGCAAGGATGCCCCCTATCACCCATGCTGTACATTATGGCTATAGAGCCGGTGGCAGCATACCTTAGACAAGAATATGGAGATGGGGGCATAGTGGTGGACGGGGAGACCCACGTGATCTCCATGTACGCTGACGACATGCTCCTCTAACAAACCCTGCACACATATTGCCCTACATACTAGAAACTTTAGACAGATTCCACAGATATACGGGGATCCAGATTAATCGGAACAAATCCTGCCTGTTCCCCCTGGCCGCCTTGAGCAGAGAAGGGGCCGGAGCGCTCCCCAAGCTAGCCCTGAAATGGGAACCCTCCTCCTTTAAGTACCTGGGCATTAGGGTGCACAGAGACCCCAAGACAGAGCACTCTCTGAATACAGTTAGGGCAAAGGAAGGACTGGCAAAATCTATGGAGTTCTGGAGCAGGCTGCCGCTATCGGTGGCGGGCAGAGTGGGTCTACTAAAAATGGTGGCGTTACCCAGACTTCTTTACTTCTTCACTAACGTACCATATAACATACCGCAACGATTCTTCAATGAATTACACAAGCTGTGCAGGACATTTCTGTGCAAGATGGAAGGCGCAGAGTCGCCCTGGAAACAATGCAGAGGCCATATGACAAAGCGGGCCTCAAGGTTCCTAATTTTGAACTGTATTACCTAGCTGGACAGTTGAAGCATGTGATACAATGGATGGCCGATGAGGCCTCAACAGACACTCGCCTGCTGCAGCCAGGAGTCACGCAACTGCTACTTAGGGACCTGCTATGGATTGAACCGGGAACTAAACACCCACACTCGTACTTGATCCTCTTAGGTATCCAGATATGGAAAAGGGCCTGCAAGGCCGCAAAGCTGCCAGACCCCTACTCCCCACGGATCCCGATAGCTGCCATTATGACAAACAGGCCGGGAAGTCAAAGGATAATAAGAGACACTTGGGAACCTAGCGGCATTGCCACCCTGGGCGACCTGGTGGACGACCAAGGAATCTTAAATTTTACAGAGCTACATGAAGCCTCTGGAATCCACACGGGACAGTTCTTACTGCACAACGCAGTGGTGAAGAGACTAGCAGCCCGCTGGCCCACAATGGAGAACTTGGATACCGGACACGAAAGCATTGAGGGCCTGCTTGGGGCAGCGGAGGGTGGCCACGAGACCTCCAGAATATATGAAACATTGCTCGACAGCACCACCCAACAAAGCCTTAAGTGTAAGGAAAAGTGGGAACAGGAATTTGGCTCGCAGTTCGAAGACAAAGAGTGGGAGTACATAATGGTATACCACAAGAAGGTATCCAGGAACTCCAGGTTCCAACTCATTCAATTCTACATCATGAACAGAGGGTACCTCACACAAGACATCATTTCCAGATTTAGCAGAGCCGAGAATACGGGATGCCCCAAATGCAATGAACCCCAAGCAGGGATGACACATATGTTTTGGGGATGCCCCACCATACAGTCCTTCTGGGCACAGGTCAAAGCCAAGGTGGCCGAGGCGAACGTCACCCTGGAGGTACACACGCCAAAAGCATGTATCCTCGGCAGATATTCCAGAAGCAAGAACAGACCACTTAATAGACTAAAAGACCTAATGCTATGATCTCTTATAGATATCCTGCAAAAGTTCAGCACTGAAATTCACAAATCGAAGGTTTATGAAGAGGAATAGATTTTGAGGAATCTTTAGAATCACTCCTGATGAAGGGAACTTTCACGAAACGCATCGAGAATGCAATGTATTACTATCTGTGAAAAATAACAGACTGATACACACTTGTGCATATATTTATATAATTTGTTGTAACGTACATAATTTTCTGTAATGTACGTAAGTGACTTAATTCTGCACTTGAAATTCATTGAATGTGAACACATGCAAAATGTATAATTATCAATAGAATTACACTTGTAAGTAAATAAATAAATATTGGTAAGTTTAGACACAATTGTTAAGTTTATTTGCCACAAACATATAATTGATGTTTAACTCTTTTCAGAAACTTATACCTATTGACTGTCTAGCTCCAGTACCCAGAGTGTACAGGGGATGCGAGGGGCCCACATTTTGTGGATACCCTCTTTCTTTCTGTTTTCTTAAACTCACAACAAAGTGTCAGGGTTGCGTTTTCTCTCCTCTGCACCTCACAAATGATCGTGAAAATATCTAACAGGCTCATTCCCCAACTCTTTAGGATGCATGTGTGTTCTTTTCTTTTTTGTGCCCACTTGCCACAGCATGATGGTAAGGGGATTGGTTGGTATGTGCAGCCTCTGCCATTGAGTTCTGCGTGTTACGCTTTTTTTAGTGCATTATATTATGGAAAATGGAACGAAAGTGAAACTGGTCGACTACACAGAACAAATATGAATGAATTCGAAGAGATCATTATGAAACCAGTAGGTTGTTGAATATTTCATAAAGCACGATTGATTTCAACAGTAAGGATGCCACAAGATAGATTATCGGTACCCTATAAGTCATCTGTGATCACGTTTCATATGAACCCAGAAGGAAATAAAGACGCAGTGCCCCCTTCATATACAGTAAATTATAGTCCATGTTCTGTCCCCTTTTGTTTGAGTAAGAAGGGTTCCTACTTGGTGGGAACATTCACTAGATGCATGAACATAGCATTCCTTGATAAAGAGGTAGAGCCCATTTATGTAGGAGATCCTGTTTATTTTATATGTGGAGAAAAAGCGTATCCCTGGTTACCTAGAAACTGGGGAGGTACTTGTTACTTAGGCTTCCTATTCCCTGGGGTGTTCCTTTCAAGAACAGCAGACATAACCAAATTGGCCAGGTCACGACCTCGACGAAATGATGAAGGAGGTTTGATTGTAGAGGATATAGCTAAATCATTCATACCATTCTGGGGCCAAGCAAACTCTTATAATATAAGATGACTGTTCAGAATATTAGAGGAAACAATAAATGGAACAGATATATAATATGACCCTCGAGGAAAAAAGGAATTAGATTAATGTCACTCCAAAATAGAATGGCTCTAGATTTAATTCTGGTTGATCGTGGTGGGGTTTGCAAAATAGTGGGATCAGCGTGTTGCGTATTTGTAAGTGACTCCTCCCCCACGATATTCGAAGCGATAAGAAAGTTTCACGTTCTGAGCTCTGACCTTCACCCCTCTGAAGGAGGCTGGGAATTGAACATATGTTCCTGGTTCTGGGAAGTATTACGATCATGGGGATGGAAAGTATTTGCGATCCTAGTAGCAGAACTAGGAATATTTAGGACATGTTGTTGCATACATTGCGTACCCAGAATATGCTCTGAGAGAAGTGAAAAGTGTGTACACATGATAGGAAAAAAGCGCACTATTAAATCAAGTACTCACGGTAATGATGAATCAAAGACAGTAAAAGAATTAATGTCAATTAATATTGATGACAATGAAGATGAGACCAGTAGTGTGCAAGATTCAGAATCTGATTCAGATACTTGGTTCGAGGAGGATGCAAGGCATGGATGAGGCTTTTGGCATACGGCCAAAAGGAGGGTTTTGTCAGTCCAGAAAGAGTAGACAACCCATCGATCGTAGGTTAATATACTTTGTTGGCCGAAGACCAACCGTCTCATGTGTTTTAGTATTAGAAAGGTATAGTAAAAGCTTAACCACAGTGCGGCCATTTTAAAGGTGACCAAAATTTGTTTCCTTCTTGTTTTCTCCAACGTTGCCTTTTTGCTTCATGTAAAACTGCTTTGCTGAAATATTATTCTGCTTCACTGGTGTATAATGCAATGCCGCGAGAGGCATGTTGAAACATAACGCAGTAACCCAGACAGAAATGCCCGGTCTCCTCCCTCACATATCCTTGGAGAGTGAGCGGCAGGGCATTCTAATCAGTACAGCAGGTGCCAGCTAGTCTTGGTAGCACAGTAGAAATGCTAGAGCCAGCATTAAATGACTTTAATTATGCTCTTCTTTGTGGCTCCCCTTTCCTGAGCCCGGTAGAGCCCTGGAGAGCAAGTTGACCCCCAGCACACGAATAGAAACTAGGAGATAGCAAGGCCTGGAATGTGTCTCTCTCTGCAAGCAAGCTGTGCGTAGGACCAGAAGCATCGTGTTCTTTAAAACAAAGACTTATGTCTGCGGGCTTATAAAATTGCAAACTGTTACTAAATTAATGTTTGAAGGTGTCATACTAGTCACCATTGTCAATCATCGTGCCTAGTTCAAAGGAAATGCAATAGGGGCAGTATAGGTTGTGACACTACCGATTACTAGATGCTTGTTTTGTATATATGTAACTGTTGTACAAATTTCTCTCTCTTGCGTCCCCAGAGGTCTTGTAGACATGTCGCGGGGCGTGGGACCAGTTGGTCAACTGAGACTATTTGCTTTGCAATAAACCCTAGATTTTGGGAATACAACCTTGTGTCTGGTGTATCAGTTCGTGTGTGGTGATTGTGCCTTGTTTCCACAAACGAGGGTCCCTCAGGGGCCCCTTCAAACCCAATAATAAAGCTAAAACAGGCACAATTAGGAGATGTACATCCTTTGCTTTTTGAGGAAACCTGACTCAACGAAGGCCATACTCCTCTTGGGCAACCCAAGCAGCAAAGTATAGCAGTCCAAAATAACGGAATGTCCAATCAAGGGTCAATAAAATATATAATTTAATTAAACAGACGATATACAATAACTAAATAGAAATAAATTCTAACAATGGAAAATGTGCAGTACAAAATGTAAATTTGAAATGCAAATAAAAATCGTTACCCCTCAAAAACATTTTTCCATGTGTTTAATACAAATTGGGGGTTGAAAAAGCCTCCTGCCACGCCCCGCCTACCGCCCACATTTACATTTCGGCCCACTATAGCCCTCATGTAAGGTACTTTCGGCCCTCTGTCAAAATCAGTTGTGCACCCGTGCTCTAGGCCCTGGCCACAACCGCTGCAACTTAACGCACCCATAGAATCAAACACTACCAAATATCCACAACCCAAAAACATCCGCCTCAAAACCCATCCACTTCAATTAACATTCTAAAAATAATTACAATCAATGCTCTACGAACAACCCAAAACCAATATAGCCAGTAGGGCATCCAGTATTTGGTATATCCGCGGACAACCGCAGAGACCGCTGACACATCAAGGCCTCCTGCCACCTAAACAAAAACAGAATTTGACCCATCTCTTACTCCCCCACCCTCTCCAAGCACTCCCGCACAAAACACAATCCCCAAAATTGTATTTATGCTCACTTCAACACTGCGCTGTCTGCAGATGTCCGCGGATCCAATATGGCGGCCGCATCGAAACAACGTGACGCACCTCACGCTTCAACCCAGCCAATCAGCGAACACGTCGCATATCCGTGGACACGACGCAAGCAGATTATCCATTCGGTGTCCTGGCCGCTGAGCGAACAGGGAAGTGGACCAATTTTACAAAAGCGCGCTTTCAGGACCAAACTGCCGCTCCTGCCGCAAATTTGGTGAAAATCCGTCCAGCGGTTTGGGCTGTAGGTGCAACAGAAATGTTTTCTCCATTCAGTCTATGGGAAAAAAATAAATGTTGGGACCCCCCTATAACTATGCTCCCCCTGGACCAAACCACAAACTTTGCAAAGAAATTCAGAGTGGCCACGTACCTTTCTTGCAAAGTTTGGTGAGGATTCGTCTACGGGGAGCGAAATTATAAGCCGCCCAAAAAGGGCTCTTCCTATAGGTTTAGCAACGTAACCAAAACTACATTGCCGCTACCGCAGGCCATGTAATTCATTTGTGTAATGCAAGTGTTTTTTTAATATGGAATTAATTGAATAAATATATTTGAGATTACTTAAAAGTAAAATGAAGTGACAAATTTGAGACTATTATGTACACAAGTGTTTTTTACGATGGTAGATATATAGTAATCTTATTTTAAAACATCGCGCAATAAGCATTTTGCACAAATACCAAGCATTTTCCAGGATGCTCAAAATTCTAGTCATCCAATATTTTGCTCTGTATTCTTAAAGGATTTTGTTTTTCGATAAAGGGAGCAAATTAGAATTCAGGGACCTGGAAGTAGCTCCTGGGCATCTGGATTTACTCATCAACACCCAAGAGCTATTAGAGTCCAATCTCTTAAAAGTGTTCGACAGTTTACATTTAATGGATGACTTTAAAAATCAGGGCATGATGAGATGGAAGATTAAAATAACACTGATTGAAAATGTCCTTTTTTAAAGCGATTTAAAACGTGAAGATTCACACGTCCGAATAGCAATTCTGGAGTCCCTGAAATGGAAGCTAGTGGAACATGCATGTTTGTTCCGAAATGTTGCATGCACCCAAAAATGCACAAACCATGTTTTTATTGCGATGTTGCTCTGTCACCATTGCCGCCTTTTTTGGGCGATTCTGAACAAACAAACATGCTGCTTTACATTTCTTTCCCTTTTAACATTTCTTTTAAGCTCGTCGCACTTGCTACTAAATCCCATGGAGTCATCACTGAACCCCAGCCAAGGATCTCCTCCAATGTGGCCAGGGGACGGCAGCCACTACCAGATCCTGACCCTGGAGGTGACATGAGGGAGGATCACGTGGGGGAGATGGCCGTCAGGGAGATGTGGTGACCCCATCAGGAGAGTTGTGGTATTCTTCTCTTCCAAATGAAGGAAGACCCTATAATTCAAAAATTCATGAGGGCCGGATGTCATACACATCCCTCCAGTGTCAAAACACTAAACCTCCTTCCTGCCAGACATTCTAGACATAGTACCATTTGCACCTCATATGTACATAGCACACCCATAACACCTCCTGTCTCTGATGTTTTTGGACCAACTGAAAATTCCAAACAAAACTACCTTAGATGTCCTATAAAACCTGTGGATTCTAACTCCCATAAAACCTCAAGTACTGAGACGAGGAAGAGGAAGGAGGAGTTAATGAGGACCAAGAGAAGCACTAAGTGGAACATGCAGTCTAATTGTTGTAATGAGATCCATCTGTGTGGTACATTTAAAAATGGTGTCTGCATTTGCAAATCAGCGAGAAGCCTAACAGCAGAAGGAAGCAGAACTACGGCGGAAGTACTGGAACAGACCGTGCTGACAGGCGTTCACAGAGTGCTGCTTGCGGACATGACTTACCCGAGTGGTGCGAGGCCACAGAAAGAACTGCAGGCTCAGTGAGAGGACCACTGGGGAACTGACAGCAACAACAGTTGGAACAAGTGTCATCAAAAGCAGTTGAATACTACTGAAGAATTTAAACAGTAAAACTTGAACAATTCTCCATATACGAGATGTCAATGTGGGGAAAGTTGGGACAAGTAGTACCTCAAGCCAAGAAAGTATACACAGTGAAGAAATACGACTACTATATTGAAAGACAGTGAGAACATTACGAAAAAGACCTGGTGAAAGAAGTACATCAGTCAATAAGCATTCCGGGGAGAGGATACCTGGCAGGGGAGTATACCAGGTGGTCTACAGACCCCCAGAAAGGGATTCCTGGCAGGGGAGCATGCCAGGTAATCCATTTGAAATACACAGAAGATAGACATTGTGGGAGGATGCCTGGCAGGAGTGTACACCAGGGGATCCGATAAACCTACTACAGACTTCCTGGGAGGGGAGTATACTAGGAGGTTTAATGTAAGAAATTGTTTGAAAAGGGCACCTTTGACATCCTTGTAAAGTGGTTGTTTGAAAGAGACACTTTTTACATCTTCAAGGAGAAATTGTTTGAAAGAGTCACTTGTCATCCTACACAAGAAATCCAGTGGAAGGGAACCACCCTGTGGATCCAAAGATTATTTTGTTAGATTTATCAAATGTTTTAACACTTTCCACCAAACCTACATCAGAGACACTTTCCCTATACCCTTGGTTGTTTACCCTTAGTGTGAAGGTCCGATTAATGTTTTGGACACAAGGACAGTGCATCCAATTCTGACGACGAGACACAGACTGATCTTTAGTTTTAGTTTCCAAGGAAGGGCAATTCTCTTTAGGGACAGATTGGTCTTTATTCAACCCTCTTATTTTAATTAAGATATCTGATGATGAAAACACTACAACTTGTGTCCACATCATTTCTGACCCCTCAGAGCTTCCTGAGCTTTACGTCTGCACAGAGATCCTGTGCTACAGAAACCAATAACATCCTGTAACACTCACAATTAGATTTCAGTTTCCAGAGAAACTGTATCAGCACTGATATGGTTTAACTGAAAATACAGATGACAAAGAATCCTGTTCCCTTATTCTACTCAATAGCTGAACAGGCTGTTCACAAGCAGCCATCCCATCTTGATTGAAAGTTGCAAGAAACTGGCCTGACAGAAATTGCAGTACTCAGGAAGGTGCCATTCGTCAGACAGAAAACAGAAACCACCAGTCTACCCCCTTTCGCATCAAGTACATGCAACATTTTTTGTTGCTTTATATCCTCTTTGACTACTGTAAAAACCAAAGAAAAAATAATATTTGGGAGAACGGTCATACTTCTAGAAATCACCTACAAAACATGGACTGTATTAGACAAGAATTCCCAGGAATCCAGATAAAATCTTTTTTTGCCGATAAAAACAGTATTAAAAATAATCCTCGGGCCACAAGTAAAGTCTTTCAGTGAGGTGTGTATTAAAGCTAAAGACAACTAAGCTCTCTATAAGCCATGATTATCAAGCTCTTTCACTTTGTATATCCTCAACGGCCAGTGCTCGATGTTGTAAGCTTGCTGGAGTACATCACGTTTAAAGTCTTTGTTCTCAATGTCTCCATTTCTCACTTTATTGAACTCCAGTTGTGTTTCACTGCTGTGTAAACCAGTCGGTGATTAATTCATCTTGCACTGTACACAAGGCAGTTGAGTAATACTGGAAACTCCTCTCTGAACTCAAAACTCTCCCATTGGCTTGTAGTAATCGGGTCATGTCTTTGTGGGATGATACATAAATCATGGAAATGTAAAATCAAACCATTTTAGTGGACAATACCTGGAATAACGAGCATTTATCATAAGTTGGCCAGGTGATGGCGTCCATGATGAGGCCTATGAAATTATGACAGCACTTGATGACAGTTATATCATTGTTCTGTTTGGAGGCCTCACTTGATATTGTTTAAAAAAACAAACACATTTTTGTGGATGGTGCATATTTGAGGAAGTACAGAGACAGGCCAACACATTAAGGAGAAGGATTACTAAAAGATGCAACATTACAGCAATACAGTGGGGGTATAGCACTTACCAAATGAAAATCAAATCCAAACATTTTTGAGAACCCAGGGAAAAAAAAATCTACCAGCATCAAGGCAATAAATATCCAACAATACCACACTCTACCTTTCTCAATCAAGTGCACTAAATTATAGGAAATTGTACCACTGGAAATGTGCACACTTCAAGACCTTCTTGCTTTCCAGAAAGCACTAAACACCTGGATCTTCACCA
The DNA here is from genome assembly GCF_040938575.1 of Ambystoma mexicanum. NCBI lineage: Eukaryota > Metazoa > Chordata > Amphibia > Caudata > Ambystomatidae > Ambystoma > Ambystoma mexicanum. Next base: position 257,032,498 of record NC_090926.1, on the reverse strand, counting down.
TATCTGGAAATTTGGACCACTATTGTGCGGGTGTCCCTGCAGCACCATGTCCTGGGGGCTAGAGGAACATCAAGCTTCAGAAAGAAAGGATTCATTTCTGAAGCCAGAGTGCATGCACCGACTTCAGAAGGAAACGTTACATTTGATATGCTGCGCTGCGCTCCGGCTCCACTGCGCATGGCTTCCTGGTTCCTGTTGTAGTGGTGGAGGCTGCAAGTCCACTGTCCGAGGACTTCCTAGAGAGGACCCCTTCAGGGAAAACATTTGGTGGGGAAATATCACGCAAGAAAACAAAAATGTTTACAACTGTGTGCGTGCTGCATGCTTATGATGCATGTTTGTATGGATGCATGAACAGAAGGGTGTATTATGTAATGTGTGCGTGAATGCATGATATATGGATGGCTGGGTTCATCTGTGAAAAAGCAAGGGTTTGGGTGGCCGAGTAAATGAACAGTGAATGGAGCGCGTAAATGGCGTGCAAATGGATGTGCATGTGTTTGGGCTGGGGAGGCAGTCGAGGAGCTGATGTGGGCCGGTGGAGGAAGGGGTGCGCTACTACGACATTTTTAATGGGCGCAATGCCATGATAAAGCAAGCATTTTATGTATTGTTTTGTGGCTATACTAGCGTTTTGGAGCAGTCAGTCTAGCCATTTTGCAGCATGGCATGACATTTTTTACTGGGCACCTGTGTCAAAGCAAGCAAGATGTGTTATTGCGTGGCTAGACTGGCATTTTGGTGCAGCCAGTTTGAACAGGTTGTCTTATTGTGCCTTGGAATTTTTTTTTAATGGCAAAGCCAAAGGGTGTTCGTCCTTATGTGGGGATACCGTCATATATTGGCAGAGCCCACCTGGACATTTTTTCTTATAGTATCATTACTATGTGCAAAGAATAATAGGAGTATGTTCTTATTTGGGAATACTGGCATATATTGGTGCAGCCATCATGACATGTATGGTCATAGCCAGCGAAAACCTTTTTTTATACTTTTTTATACTGCCATATATTGCGAGCAAAGGCAACATGTAAACGTGGTGAGAAAAGCTACTTTGTACTGTTGGTTTGGAGTTGCCCTACAAAACAGATTGCAACCCGTCTGGCTTGGGGTGAAATAAGCCCCCTTTGGTTGGTTCGAACTCACTTGCTATGCTCGGTTGCTCTGGCAAATTTGTGGCAAACGTTTCCTCCCCTCCAATTAAATAATTCACCAGCCGACAAGGGTGAGGGCTGGTGGGTGAATAGGTTTGAACATGTGCATGCAAGCAAGGCTGGGGAACTGCAAGGTGCATTGAAGCATGAACGTTTTATCACATATTTTACTTCTATTTTTGGGCAAAGCCAACTTGATAATTGTGATTACACAGAGGAGGGTTTGGCGGGGTGGGGAAAGGCTTAGAGCGCAATGAGACAGGAAGAGGGACATTGTCTTTCTGTGGCATGGCATTTTATTTTACTCACATTTATTTTAATTTTTTGGTAGGGCGCTACATGCAGGAGGCGTCAGAGTGGAGCAAGCAAGAATAACAACAAAGCGACAGAGACAGACAAATCAGACCAAGTGAAAGAGGCCATTAGTCAGCTGAGTTGAAGAGTAAAGTTTTTACACTTCTCTTAAATGTTGTCAAGGACTGAGATGCTTTCATAGCAAGAGGCAAGACATTCCATTCTCGCGGAGCATGGAAATCAAAGCTAGATTCCCCAAATCTTGGATTATTGGAGGAACGCAGCTCTCGACTGGGTAGGTTCACTGGCAATCACCTGGCGAGATAAAGCGGAGCACACATTCTGACATTTAAAAGCAAGAGACACATGGCGCAGAGAATTTGAAAGATGGGCGACCGCCGAAACGAGAGCCTGGGAAGACAGCGTGGCTAGATCCACTGACGAGTAGAGTACGGCCCTTGCCGCATGGAAAGACACCATGTCCAGACTGTTTCGCTCCTCCGATAAGCCCCCCTGAACATCCCGCCCGTTCTAGTACATGACCTAAATGGTAGACTAAGACACTTGAAATCGAACCCCCTCAGCACCAACGCTCCTGGGAGGCCCATTCCCACGCCCGTGGCGCCTGGCCACTCCCCCGCTTGTGAATCAATCAGCCACCAATTGCCCCTAGATCGGAGATAGTTAATGTTATTTGTTATGTAAATGTCGTTTTACTTTGCAAAGGCAGAATTTCAGTGATCAAGTCAATTTGAACAGTGATTGTAACTATAAATGTCAATAAACAAATTTTAAAATAAAAGCGAGAGACAATATTGTGTGTCTTATTTTCTACTTAACTGGAAGCCATTGCAGTTCCCTCCTAAAATCTCACAGACCCATTTTGAGTAGCCTGCAGGTTTCTTTGTGAAGTACCCAACAGTAGACTATTGCAGTAATCTAGCCGTGAGTTCACAAGTGAGGATGCCAGGTGTACTCTGTTTACAATAGAGAGATATGGTCTGATCTGGTGAAGCAGCTGGATTACATGACCACAGGATGAACGCAACTGTGATACTGGTTTCTTCATTGATAGCTCAGCATCAAGAAAAACCCCAAGATTCTCCACAGAGTTACTGACAGCAATTGTAATACCAGCAATTTAAAAATGTGCATATTGGGTGTGGAACGTCTTCAAGCGAGGACCAGAGGCCATAATAAGCAGCTCAGTTTTACAGTCGTTAAGAGTGCGAGAGTTTTGCGCCATCCTGATCTGTATTCTATTAAAGACTCGATTTACTGTGTCAGTAGCCAGAGAATAATCACCAGATAGTTTGAAGAAGATCCGAGTGTCGTGCGCGTAATTCGCAAATTGGATGCCCAGATGTTGAAGATCAATAAAAGGTCTTATGTAGGTGATAAGCAGGGCCCCTGCAGCACGCCACAAGTCAATTCGCCTGAGCTACAGGCACAGCCACTCTAGAGGTCCTTGGACCAAGAAAGGAGGCCAACCAATTGGCAGCAGTTTCAGAGCGGTTGGCTACAGTTAGCAAGTTAGCAATCCCTTATGTAAAAGCTTATGATCAATGAAGTCAAATGCTGCCAAGAGATCCAAGGGCTGGGTGACTTCTTTCAATGATTTCCACAATGTTAGATTTAAGATCCAGAAGAGCTGTTTCTGTTCCATGTTGGGATCTGAAACCAAATTAATGGATATTCAATAAATTATTTTCATCTGTGATCTGCTGGAGCTGTAAACACGCCACTCTGTCCAAGATTTTCAACAAATATGGGACATTGGTGATTGGCCAGTAATTCTTCGGAACTGCGAGGTCCACTGTGTCCTTTTTCAGCAGGAGAGTAATCTAAACATCCTTTAAAACGGCAGGAACTGTGCCTGATTCAAATGACTGATTAATAATTTTTGTGATCCAAGGGATCAGAACGTCTGAAGAGCCTTTCAATATGTCAACAGGATTCCCCCCAGACACGAAGTAGATTTCATATTTGTAACAATCACTAAAACCTCATTTTCAGTGCAGCTATGAAAGCATTTAGGAATGGTTTCTGGCAAGTGTAAGTGTGCACGGTTTATGATAGTGGAGCCTATGATAAGGGGCAAGGCTAACAGGATGTGTGTTCTTACATGGGGAGGGTGGAGGCACTTGTGCAGCCAGCAGGTAAATATTTTCTTACTGTGGCACTGCATGTTTTACTGGTGTTAAGGGCGAGGTCAGCATGATGAGAGTTCTAACATTGTGGGTGGAGGCATCTGTGCAGCCTAAAAAGAAAAGGATTCCTTACAGTTGCATTGCACGTTTTACGGTCCTCGAGAGCAATGTCAACACAGAGTATTCTTACATGGCGGTGCAGGGGTTGAGCAAGTATTTGTGCAGCAGCAATAACATGTTTGCTGCCAGTGGCAAGAGATAACTGGCATTGAGGACAAAGACAAGAGGATGTACACACATGTGATACTGGCACATTCTGAGAGCCAGCATGACCATGTTTTAATACGGTATCATTACTGTGCGCAATATTAGTGGCTATGCACAGAGTTGGCTGGAGCCAGGCACAGCCCCGGATTTCAACACTACGTAAAAGATTTACGGTTTTAGTAAAACACATACTTGCATCTTTCACCTAGTGCAGTGCGTGACCTGCCCCTGCTGCACTATGATCATCATGTGTATTGTAAATGCATAGAGCTGAAGGCAGGCATGGAGTGTGTTAAGGCCTGTGCGTGGTTACTGATCTTGGTGGGCTTCCGTATGGCTCGTAAGCAGTGGGGGTACATTGCGTTACGTCCAAGATTCAGACATCCATTTAGAATAAACGATCCGCCAAAGCATACTGCAGTCACAGAAGCCCTTCTTCCAGACTCAAAAGACATTCAGAGAATAATACAACGCACAAGCAGACTAATAAAGACTGAACAGACATCCAACAGATCACAATGCGCCCTCAAGCTTACCATACACATGCCACGTAGATCCGATTTCACCCGATTTACCTGCAGCAAAGCACACCAATAGTCCATTCACTGGACACCAATAACTGGAAGTCACCCTGTGACAGCACTTGCCACCTAGTAACCTTTCAGCATCCCACACTAACCAACACCACTTATCGCCACACCAAACACTCAAGACCAATCATACCGACCTGTATCGCAATAAAAACCAAGATCCACTGCATCCAAATCTTTTGGGCCACCACACACACATGCTAGAGGCTAAAACAAACCTACTGACCACCGCACATTACCATGACACTCAACACTTCATACTAAATAGACAGCAGTACTAGCACAAACACGCTTCTTGCTTACACACCTCGAGATTCACACATGCCATGTCCCATCAGATAGCAAGTCTAAAATGATTAGACGTGTACCCTGTGCAGAGTCCAATCCTTTCCAATCTGCCTGCATCAACACAGCAGCAGCAATCTTGCCCAGTTCCAATTTACCCAACAGATCCTCTTGCAGGACATTACCTCCACGTCCACTCTTCCTCTTCACAGTACTCAAGAAAGAGGTGACCCTCCTCCTATAGGAACCCCTTTTCGATTTCCCTTAGCCATGCCGCCTCCTCCACCCGACTCCAGGCATTGCAGCATGTCTCCCCCAAGCCAGAACAGTTCTTTCATTCCTGCGTCCAGCAGGACTCATGTTCATTTTTGTTCTCCTCCGGTAGCATAGCCTCAGGGGTGGGGGGGGCTGTTACTCGCATCTGTGCCTTGACTGGCCCCCCTCTGGGCGTTGGACTGCTCCGTCACAGGGACCTTTATTCTGGTAGGACCCTGATTGGCAGGGATCCTCCCAGTCACCGGCATAGCCAGGGGGGGGGGGGGGTGTGTGGTGGTTGAGGAGGCCCGCCCCGGTCAGAGGTGGGCCCCAGCTGTTCCCGACCACAGAGTGGCTTGTTGCAGCTGTTGGCCCAAGGGTGATCGCGCCCCAGATGGAGGTAAGGAGTTGGGGGCTTGGGTTGGGTAGTTGCTTTTTCTTGCCTAGACTTGTGGGGCTTTTGGATTTGTAAACTGTGTGCGTTGGTGAGCGGTGGTTGCCTAGCAACGCTGTTTTCGTGCATTCTGGTGCCATAGGCGTCTTCGTTGGCTGGAAGTGCATCTGTCTGCATTTTCAGTGTTGGGCCTGTCATGGGGAAACGCTCTGCAAAGCGGAGACGTGTGGATCCGCCCTCCCCTTCGCCATCCTCCTCTTCCTCTCCCCCTCCCAAGAGAGCCGGATACCAGAGGACAAGCTTCTAAACATTTTCAGAAAGTTCCTGCAGTAGGGCTATCCTCCTCTTCTCCTCCTCCTCCTCCTCCAGGTCTGCAGAGTTTAAGGGCAAATACTTGGACAAGGAAGCGAAAGCTGATGTTCTGCTGCAAATGCCCAACTATATGGCGTTCCAGGACTCTGACCCCACGACGTCTGTCAATGGGTACTAGGCCCCCTCGACCCCAGAGACCTTCCCCTCCTGGCTGAAATGAAGGCCAAGTCTGACTGGAATGGACTGAACCAGTCCCCTGCTTTTTGGCTAAACTGTATCCCTTGCAGGGGAGGAGGAGGATGCCATTCCGCAGGTCGTCCAGGTCGATGACATCATCCCTAGCCTGGTGGGGATGTCTTCTATGTCTGCCAAGGATGCCATCAGGGCCCCTACTGATAGGAAGGTGCACTCCGCCTTGAAGAAGGCTTGGGAGTGCCCATCTGGCCTTGCATTTCTGCCACGTACTACCCCTACACAGCAGAGGCTGCGCTCGGGGTTCTGAAGTCTGCCATCAAAGCTGCAGAGGATGGCTCTTACCTGGCTCCGCTTCTATAGGCAATTAAGGCACCGGTGGAATGTTTGTGGGACCTTGCATATGTTGGTATGAAGGCTGCTATGTCCATGGGTTCCATCATCGCGGGTAGCAGGCACCTTCACACCAGGGATTGGAGGACGGACTCTAGGCAGAGGTCTACCGCGATGAAGATTCCTTTTGAATGCTGCATGTTGTTCGGGGATAACCTTGAAGGCAAGGGGCACAGGGTTTTTAAAACTGACAAACATACAGCAGTTGCAAAGGAAGTCTGCTCCAGTTTCCAGGGGTCCTGTTCCTGCTAGGCAGCCGCAGCCTTCTCTGGGTCGCCCTAGTGTGCAGGGTCATCCTGTGATGGGACGGAAATGGTGCTCCAGTCAGTTCTCTCCTCAACGCCAGCAGAAGTCCTAATGCCATGCCGGTTGGGGGGTTGTCTTAAGTTTTTCTGGACCCTTTGGACCCAGCTTTCTGGAGATGCCTGGGTCAATCGGCTAGTGTGCAGGGGGTACAAGCAGGAGTTTGGGTCACTGCCTCTTCTGTATGGAACTATTTGGACGTCCCTGCCCAGGCACCCCTTCAAGACGTTGGCCATGCATCAGGCCCTGTGGGCCCTACTCTCCAAGAGGGTCTTTCGACTGGTTACACGGATCAAGCAGGGTCTGGGCATTTACTCTGATGTTCCTGGTGCCGAAGCCCTTGGGGTTATACTGTCTCATCATAGACCTCAAGTCCCTGAACCGTCACATTATGACGCAACTTTTCAAGATGGAATGTCTTCAATGTCTTATTCTGTTTGTGGCATCCTTGGATCTGGAGGATTCTTACTTTCACGTTTCCATCTGGACCTCTCTTCAGAGGATACTCAAGTTTGCCGGGGGCAGGGAACATTTCCAGTGCGAGTCTTGGATTTCAGCCCGAAATCTGCACCCTGCCTCTTTACCAAGGTTCTGGGGCCAGTTGCCGCCACTCTTCACCTCCAGGGGATTCAGGTTTTTCCGTATCTCAAAGACTGACTCCTGAAAGGCTGGTCAGAGGTCCTTCTGCTTCGTCATGTAAAAACTACCTGTGCCCTCAAGCACTTCCTTGTCAACTGGACCAAATCTTACCTACAGCTATCTCAAGACCTTCAGTTAATCAGTGCCAGGTTCTGGACGGCGAGGAGTCATGTGCCGCTTCGGCTGGTAAAGGCTCAGCGATTGGGGACTGCCTGGTGGTTCTTTCCCGGGCAGTGGCTTCGGCCAGGGACTTCCTTCAGGCTCTAGGATACATGGCGGCCTGTGCGTTCCTTGTCCCCTGGGCCAGGCTTCATCTTCGTCTCTTGCTGCTCCACGTCCACCGGTTCTGGAAGAAATCCTCTCTGGACTTCAATGCCCCAATTCCTGTGGTTCCCTCCCTCCAGGATACCCTCGAGTGGTGGCTATGTATGTCCAATCTGCTAAGGGGGGGGGGGGAGATTTCCTCTCCGTCAGCCCTCTCTGATCATTATTACCACAGATGCCAGCCTGTTGGGGTGGGGTGCAGTTTCTTTGGGACAGACTCACCAGAAACTGTGATCCAACGTGGAGGCGTCCCAGTCTTCCAACTGGAGGAAACTGCCGGCTGCCTTCGGAGCTCCTTGGGCCTTTGCCCTGGTGCTGCAGGGGGAGGTGGTGCCTTCTTGCGTTCAGACAATACTGCCACAGTCGCCTGTGTCCCCCATGCTTCCTCTCTCTGGGTGTGGAGGGGCAGGGTCTGGATCCGGTGCTCTGACCAATGGGGGTGGTGAGACCACAATACCTGGGGCCTGGAAACAGAGGGCTCGCCTAGTTTCTGCGTGTCTCTCTGCAGAGGTGGTGTCCTTCATTCAACAGGACTAGCTTCCTTCCACCTTAAAGGCTTACAAACTTCAATGGGGGCACATCATGTACTGGTTCCTGGCTAAGGGCTGTTCCTCTGCCTCGAGTTCTGGGGCTCCCGTCCTACAGTTTCTCCAGGAAGGCTTCAACATGGGTCTCTCCGTCTCCACCTTGCATGCTCGGTGGCCTGCCATCTACTCCTTTGGGGGTCCTGATGTGGGGGGGGGGGGTTCACTCTTTGGTGGGGAGGCTTCTGAAGAGTTTCACTTTGGCCAGGCATATCTTTGCTTCTGGGTTGCCCCCCTGGGATCTCCCCTTAGTTCTGCAGGCTCTGCAGTCCTCCATTTGATCCATTGGAGGTGGTGAGTATTAAGATTCTGACTGTTAAAACTGTCTTCCTGGTGGCTGTCACCTCAGCGCGGATGTTGGGTAAGATTTGCACGCTCACCTGCGAAGCGCCCCATCTGGTGGTCTCTCCTGATGCGTTGTTCCTTAAAATGTCACCCCTCTGTCCTTCCTAAGGTTGTTTCCAAATTTCACGTATCGCAGGAGATAATCCTTTCCTTCCCTCCCCCCCCCTCTCCCTCCTCCCCGGAGGAGGTCCTCTGGTCTAATCTGGATATCAGGAGGGCTGTTCTGACTCATTTGGAACGCAGTAGGGTCTTTTGTTCCTCCTCGAGCCTGTATGTCACGTTTGGTGGCGCTGCCCCTGGGATGAGGGTGTCTGTTCCCACGATCAGTAGGTGGCTGCGGGAAGGCATCTCCCTGGGTTCTCCCCTCCCGTCGGAGGTACAGGTTAGGGTCCACACGGGGGATGGCTTGATATTGGGCAGAGGTGCGTGGGGTTCATATTCAGCACATTTGTCGAGCCCCAACCTGGTCTGACCGACACGTTTATTCGGCACTACCGTTTGAACCGCCACCGTAAGGAAACTGGGGGTTCGGGGCTGGGGTCTTAGTGTGGTGCTTCTGTGATTTGCTTTGTTGACACTGTCTTGGACTGTATGCTGCAAGAAATTGGTGTTGGTTGGGTTGCATATCCCAGCTTTGGTCTGCAGTGTTTGGGATCTTGGCCCATTCTCTCTGGCATTGGCATGCCTCATTCTTGAGTATCGGGACGAGGAAGAGTGGACGTGGAGGTAATGCCTTGATTATTTACAGGTAATCTTCGTTAATCCTAGTGCTACTCTTCCTCGTCCCAGTAGGAGTTTCCTGCCTCACCCTCCCCTGTTGTCGAATGGGCCTTTCGGGCAGTGTCATTTACTGTTGTGGCTCGGGGGAGGTGGGCTGTCATGCCCGGAGGCGGGTGCCGGAGGGGGCGTGGCTAAGGGAAATAGAAAAGGGGTTCCTGTAGGAGGTGGGCCACCTCGTCGAGTACTAAGACGAGGAATATTAGGAATAGGAGTAATGAAGATTAGGAGTAATGAGGATTACCAGTAAGTAATCCAGGCATGAACCGCCAAGAAACCACGAAAGATGCATAAACTGCACTATATAAAACCCAATGTCACGTACTAAAATCATGAATGGATTACTTGATTCAACAATGGACCTGCCGGCAAAAGGAAAGATACATACATTATAAAGGCACTTGGCAGGTACTCAACCTTCGCCAGTTTATTTTCGTTGTACATTTCTTTAACTATTCAACTGAATGTATCCAAATACACGCGATTTAAGGTTATTCTTTTTTCAAACACTGTAAACATCTTTTAAAAGCACAGAACAAACTCTTTAATAGACTTTTGAGAAAGAGCCCAATTTACACAAAACACTTATGTGCTGATGTTCAGCAAGAACTACCGCCTTTCCCTCTTAATAAGGCATCGCTGATGGGATGGTTTGATCCGGAGCACACTGCTCTTTGCGTATAATCAACAAATAGGTGGCGTGGGTCTCAAATACAGGGGATACCTATAACAAAATCCGACCCTTGAAACGTATACGTTCGTGCGTCTGGGTGCACAACTATGACGCTGTTGCAGTCTCCTCCTATGAGCCCATTCAGTGACAGCACTCCAACCTCAATGCATAATGGTCGTCTGTATACCTAAACGTTTTAGAATTTTACAAATCTTCGATTCGCACAAATAAAAACAATCGGGGCACTTGAAAAAATAAAAAAACGCTAGAAACTAAATTGTAAACAAAACAAATAGTCAACCATGGTCTTCCATAGGAACAGTGAGCCGAAATAGCACAGGATGTGATTTTACCAGCTGAGCGAGTTAATGTACCTGTTGCACAAATATGTGGCGAACTGCACAACAGTTTTATCTTTCAGTGGGCAACAAAGTCAGGACCATGGAGTTGGCAAGTAAGCTTCAAGGCTGTTAACACCATGAAACTCAAGGGCACAATGAAAGCTACATTTCGGGGGTGGGCGGGTTAAGTGGTGATGGGAGGGGCTACTCCAGAAAATAGGCGTGACAAATGTGTAGGCTCCGCCCCCACTGTTCTACCTCCCTCCTCCATCCATGGTCAGGTGTGGGGACCAACTATCAAATAGTATATTTTAAAGCGCAATATGTAGAGAGGCGATGGAAATCTTTCTTGAAAGTAGCAGCTTTAAAGTTTTACTGCGTTTGTTCAAGTACATTTGTCAGCACAAAGACAGCAAAACTTTAATACCGACAGTTTCGGGGAAAGGCTTCCCTCACACCCCTGCCTAACCAAATGTAAGTGTGCACATCAAGGGTGCATGTAGGGTAAAATTTAGGCTGGGGCTAACCCTTCAAATGTTGGGAGAGCTGCTAACTTCAGAGACGGTTGAGGAGTGGAAAACTTATTTGTGTAGGGGCATCTAACTTCATTACTCATTGTAATGAGACTATTCTAGTGCAGCTTTAGTGTTGCAATCAGTTCACTCTCTCCTTTAAGTCTGAAACACCCACTTCTTGCAGATCCTGAAGGTCCTAGAAAGTGTGAAAATGGCAGATGGCGTGCAATGAAAGACTGAATATCGTAGTATAACAGGACATTGCAGACTGTGGGGGCAGTACTCTGGACGTCCCAAGCAACTTCAGTGGCTGGGAGCAACAGGGGAGAAAATATAATGTTGGTTCTACCACAGTTAGTCCGCTATACTAGAATCTCTGGTGCACTTACTGGCTGTGAGACTATGTCTGCCTGTCAAGTTCTGCCTGTGAAATCAAGTGTTACGAGACTGGGAAGGGTCAGCGCAGCAATAATGCAATTCTATATGGCAGAGGGGCACCAGGGTACACCAATGTGTCCCTATACGTATTAAAACTCTCCTATTTTTAACGGTGTAAATGTAATCACTTATAAGCACTCCAATTTTTGCAGTTGAAGTCAGGGTGAGATTACAGGATTTGCTCAGGATCACACACTTACGCTAAACAGCGAAGCAGGGATTTTAACCCACTTTCAATTTGGGCACGCCCACCTTCTTCCACGCTTTACTTGGAACAACTATTTAAGTTTTGGGTGTCTAGACCTACAATAATACTGTCCTATAGAGTTTACTTGCAAAATACACAAAATTGCATAGTAAAGCATCATGGCAATATGTAAATCCTAATAACAGCATGTTGGGCCAAAATAATATCAGTGTACTTTTATTTTCCACATCCTGAAATTAAAACTATAAGATGCAAAAGGCAAAATGTCTATTCACCTACTTTATTTTCAGCGCTTTAAGAGACACAATAAAATAATTAGTGTCACAAACTCACTTAGGTTTGGAGATTCGTCACAAACCTCGAGTGTGTTATGATGTATGGTTTAAGGACATTCAACTAAGGACATCATAGCAAACTAACATTTTAGCATATCAAGCTATTATAGCTTTATAGACCTGCAGCAAGGGCCCTGAAGACTGAGTTAATTGCCCGAGCCAAGCAAGGGCCTTTAACGAGGTGAGGGACCATAACGCCCGGTACGGCCCTCGCTGCAGGTCTATAAAGCCATTAGAATACCCTAGGTATTTAATTAAGTTAGAAAAAATACAAACGATTTATATATGCTACATACATTATTTTTTTATTGGGAAAACGGTTACAGGGTGGAAAAGGTAATTCTGTAAAGAAAAACATATTTTAGGTTCAAATGTGTGGCGCCATAGAAATTAAGGGTGCAGTTAAATTGCCCATCAGTGTTTTTCCTAGTTGTGCCTTTTTTTTATATGGTTGTAGGAGGTAATTAGCAGAGCGTGGGTGGAGTATTTTTCCAGGTATGCAAAAGTGGTGCCAAAAGTACTTGCACATTACTTACAAATGAACAATAAATACTAATGTTCATGAACATTTAACATGAGTATTGGTATGCTGGTGTGCCCACTGTTCGTCCGTAGCCCTTGGGCAAATGCTTTGTACAGGTTTGTACTAAATTTAAATGGGGCGAGCAACAGCCAGCGAAATAAACTGTATGCCTGCCAACACAACGCTGGTTTGTACTAACTTGAAGCTACAACCCACAGTGAAAATGTCTACTTCGTACTTGGTAACAACTACTAGCCAGATGCACAGAAGACATTACCTACAAATTATTCTCTCCAGCTGTGCGTGAATGTATACCCGTGCTTGTGTCCAAACAATAGCAGCCTTTTAATTCCCCTGCACACACTAGAGAATAAAGGAGACAGCATACCGCCATCAAAGTATTCCTTTTCCTCGTTTTCGAACCCACCAATTGCAATGCATCAAATCCTTGCGCACGGCGACCGTCCAACAGACATTTACATTCCCAAGTAAATCCCCAAGGAGCGTGTGACCACACTTGGGATAAAAAGTAAATTGAAATAAAAAGGCAGCCTTCCCGAGCAAATCACCAAGCGACGCAATGAACGCTGTCATTACTTTCAAAATACACTGTGTTTAACTTAATGAGCGGCACCAGTCAGCATCAATTACTTTCCAAGCTGTATTGAATCTGTGGGCTATACCAGTTCCTATAGTCCACAGATCAGCCAATCAGGTTTGTGCAAACACCACTAGGGTGTTCTAATAGACTTCATGGGTATGAACACATTTTCAAAATGATGCTTTATTGTGTTGCTCCCTTTAACTGTCACGGATTTGCAAGTTGACTGGTGGTCTTTCAGTTGGAAATTCACCATCATGCATAAGAAAAGCTATGCTGCTGATGACAAAAGAAATGTTGCCGAGTTCATCAAGGACACAGCCTGTGTCTGGAGGGTTAAGGGGGGCCGTCACTCTGGGAAACTGGCATTGCTTGATCATCCGACCCGAAGAGTAAGTTGATTTGTCTCGGAAGAAACAAAACGCGCCCAGAAGCATGTTCCTTTTCCTTAGACCTGTTAAAGGGCATGGAAGCCGCGCCCCATATCTAACATTTTGGGGGGTGGGAGGGGTTGCCGAGGGAGCCTTCAGCCTCGTCAGCTCAATGACTACGCGCGCCTTCTGACACCGCTCCCACCCAGGTTTTCTTTTGCAGTCTCAAAAGAGACTCACATGACGACATCCACGAGTACCACAAACGTAATATATTGTAACGATTAGCTGGAAAGAAGAATCGGGAGCCTTCTGGCCTTTAATCCGCTCACACATCCATCCAGGAAACACGAAGCAGCAAGTACAGAAGGTAGGACAAGACCCGTACTGTGTCACTCAGTGCTACCTCAGTGCTACCACACGCATGCAGAGCTCCTAGAAACGAGGTGTGCGCATTTCCATGTACCTGTAAACTGCAGCCCGCGAGACCTCCGCCCGAATTAGGGTCGGAGGGGGCACTCGAGAAGTCGCCAGGCACCTCCCCGTCTGGCTGTCCGTAGAGCTACGCACCTGGACCACCATATACCCTCTCCAGACGTGTACCTGTTCACAACTGCCGCTGATATGGCCACCACTTCAAGTTAAACAGACGTTTGCTAGTGCAAGCTACGCAGGTGCGGTGCGCTTGCGAGGCACATGGAAATCATCCTCGCAGCAGGGAGCATTGCCGAGTTTGTATTATGCTCACTTGTCTCTCCGCAAGGGCCCGGCCACGTAACCCACGCCTACGCGAGGACTGGTAGAGCAACGTGAAGGTTTCCTCAGGTGGCGCTTGCTCAACGTGACCACCGCTCTGGCGGCTCCTGCAGCAAGCAATGGCATGGATGGAACAGCAACGCTGAACTAACCGCGAGAATGAGGCTCCAGCGGAAATGCACACCTCCTGCCTGATCAACGGATGACGGGTGCAGCTTGCCGCTGATCCTCAGCGCACTCTTCCCCCAGCCACTCGCCCCCCCCCCCTCGCCGTCCACGTGCCACGAAAGTATTATCGCCAATTGATCCAGCCGTCTTCGCGCCAGGTCTGTCAGAGCGTTTGGTGAGTGAGGCCGGAGGCAACAGGTAGGTGAAGCCAACTTACTATTTTTCGCACTGGCCAAGAGGAACCACCTACAGGAACTGCAAGAAATCTCCATTGAGTTTTTAGATGGAGGAATGGGATATAAGCTTGGCTTGTTATTATGACTGCAAATCAAAGAAAATAATCAAGGGACAGTCACAGAAATTGCAAAGAAATGTCAATCAATTGGCACCGTGGCATCAGACACCAATAACCAGTTCCTAGGTGAAATTGGAAGCAACTCTTCTCTGGTAATGCAGATGACCAACAACTTACATGGGAGAGCAAAAACAAATATAGCGCATTGATGCTCATTTTATCTTGTGGAAATTCCAGCTAGTCTCCCCAGTTCAGGTTCACTCAAGAGCTACAAATATGCCACTTTTTTTTGTTTTGTTGACAATGCTCGTTAAGTATGCCCTATCATCGGGTGAAAAGATAGTCCTGCCATCATCCACCCTTGCAAGGCTATAAAGCACTGAAAGAGGACAAAGCTTCCTCTAACACATAAGTGGCCATTTCCGAGGCATCCGTCACTTTGTGTATCTCAATTATCAGCTGCATCTTCCGTTTTCCAAAAGCAAGCATATATCTAATTTCGACCCAAATTCCACATTTTTTCTAAATAGATTTCAGTGGATCCAGTTGCTCACACACGGTTTGTACATCGGCTGCACTGCTTTGAAGGATGTTTTAGTGGGAATGTTTGTCCATCCTGTGCAGTGCACCACCCATCCACTTCCACTCCCTGATCATACATCTGTGGATATTGCCATGACAGCCACACTCTTTCCCTCACTAATCACTTCCGTCAACCCTCTTCACCATTCTTTCACTTAACCACCCCCCTTTCCCCTCACTCCTCGCAATCAGTATACCAAAAGGTAAAAACTAGTGGCTTTGGCAAAGCTGGTTTAGTTTTTATATAGTACTTCTTAAGGTGGTCCTCAATTCCTACACTCAAGTGGACGGAGGCATAGAGAGAAGGTAATTTGTCCAGGATGACATTTTTGTAATGTGAACTATCCAGCTTTGCGGTTTACAAATTCTACACCTGCCCCCTCACAAGTTTTACACAAATATGAAGTCATAACAAGCATACATACTAAGCTCCCACCCAAATATTTAGAATTGAGGCGATTTATGACTGCCTAGTAGCTTGCAACTTGAGGTTTCTTTAGATTCCGATCGTCATTACGCTGTTGGGTAGGTTTTTAAAAAAGCACACCCACACACAGGGGCCTACAGCACAAGCTATGAAGTGTTCCAGGAGAAGGCATGTTTAGCGAGACCTGGATTAACTTGTTAACACCAGTTGCTTTCAAATAAAAACTTCAAGGCATCATAACAGAGTAAAACGTGTATCTTGTATCAAGGCATAAAATAAGCAGTGTCACATAGCAATTTTCTATGCAAATCTGTGGTTTTGCTATTTAAATTGAAACTTGTGTAGCAAATCTAGCTATTTAGTTTACCCTGTTCAATGAAAACACAGCTCAGCCTACATTCCTTTCTTGCTGCCAGGGCTTTCGCCATGCTTTTTTTCTTGATTCACTGCAGGTTCAAACGGTCTAATGGCGAGAGAGCGCAAAGAAATCATCTCCTCCACTCTTAAGTGCAAGAAATCAGGATGATACAAGCAAACTAAAGACCAGTATGTGTTACATAATGCATAATTACAGTATTGATACTACAAAACACTGCATGTATCATACTACAAAACACTGCATGCATCTATTCTTAAGTTTATGTTAGTGTATGTAAATCTCAGTGTCAACTATATTTCATTTTGTTAAGGAATATGCATCACATTGACGAGTGAACACTTTTGAAAATGTACATGATCACACGGTCAAATGCTTTAGATGGCAAACTTAATTCTGAGACCAGCTGTTTGCCTACATCTGTGCATCTGGTGCTCAACCCATGAGCTGATCCCACAATCCTAGTCATCCTATCTTTTCATCCCATTGCTTTATTTTAGCTAGCTTGAAACGGAGATAGTAGCAAAGGTCAATCAGGCCTCCAGATAAGGTGTGTACCAGGCATTTTTATGCTTGAACATCTTGTAAATACAACTGCATTATTTTCCTGTGTACATTTACACACAAGTTAAGAGCAGAGGGCAGTGCAAAGGTCAGGTTACTTGACAGAAACCAAAAGGCTTCTTTTGATTTTTATCTACATGGTTGTAATTGCAAGCCATGGATAAAAGCCTCTGAAACAGAATATTTTCCTCTGAAGCCTTTCAAAAAAGGAACCTGCACACTGTGATAAAACAAGTGGTTTATTTCCATTCGGCTTCTGCTGCGTTTCTGCTCATGGAGCCAACAGAAGCACTGTGCATATTTTCCTAGCATTTTAGGATTGTAAAATAAAATGGAAAACTAGGTTGCAATTGAGAATTAATATTTTGTAACAAATTCTGCTTTGTTTCCAGTGAAAGCAAGCCAGTATTGGACAATTGTATTTTTCAGAGTTCCTGTGCTGTAAGAATATGCGCAAGCAGATCATTTTTACACTTCTAATTTAATTTACACTCAATTATAAAAACAGTGTAAAATGTTGACTATGCACAGTCTAGTTTACATCCATTAAACCTTGCAGTCAATGAGTACATTACTATAAATGGTCAGTGGCAGCAGAGTCTTTGTTCAAGGGTGAGTGATTGTCATTACACCAATCACAGGTGTTATAGGGGGCGTGGCCTGGCGCGCATGGCGTGAGGTGGCTGCAGAGCTGAGCTCCAGCCGTGATCCTCCTTATAGATCCTGAATCGACGGTGTAATGGCACAAAATACCCTGAAAATTCCATTAGCGGGTAGAGTCTCATACACACCCTGAGGAAGGAGGCGAGCAAACAGAGGGCAGTGCGCTGTAACAGGCACAAGGATTTATGGGACACTCTCTGAGCATGTCTGGAGGGTTTGCACAGCGCAACTGCAGCGCACGAAATTTATCAAAATCACTAAGCTGCACGAACACTGCAGATAAATAGCCCACTTACCGGCTGGCCGCATGGATCAAGCACAGCCTTAGTGGGACACACCTACGCAAGCAACATGGGACAGTCTGTGCACGGAGCGCAACATACTTCCCTAGTCCACTGACCCGGACCAAAAGAAGCCAACGCAACCTCCCCAATTACTTAGACTGCACTGTGATACAAGCCAATTGGGGGAGACAAAGGCACAACTTGGCACTGAGGGTTGTAAACAAAAAACAAAAAGATCTGGGCACAACAAAACGAAGGGCAGAAGGCTCGAGCAGACCCAGACTACTGAGCGCACAAAAATAAAGGGCCCCACGACAAGCCATCAAAGAGCCACTGAGATGCACAGGGCAACCGAGACTGCAGGGAGCGCAGCACACACAAACCCCTGGCCCTGATGTTTGAACTTCCGTGGAGCCTACGTTAAGACACTAGAAGGTGCTTAGGACAACTGCATAGCCACCACTGGACACCCGAACTGCCATGCCATCCACCAAAGATAAAGACAAAACAAAGTCGACAATAATGGATGCATCCTCTGCGACAAAAACACGGCCCTCACCACAGGAAGGGAAAGCCACACCAGAGGCTCAGAAATCAGCAGAAACAGATAATCGGGATGGACAAGTGCTCGAGGCCATAGTGTGGAATTGGGTAAAATAAGAAGCCTGGGATTGTTATTATTAGAAATCATAACACCCATTAGAAGAATAGGTACTATCTGTAGAGAACCATTACCCATTATTAGACTCACTGTTAGAATCATTAGAATTATCATTGCCTACATTGTTACACTTTGCTATGGAATCATTCTATTATTGCATTCTGTTTAGTTATCCATAGCTGCTTGCTGAAGTAGACACTATCCACATATTAGACTGCCACCTTTGTATGCATTTGCAATATGCTTTTAGAATTATATTGTATGCATATAGCGCTTGCCATTAAGCCACTTTGCACTTTGCCATTTTAAATAGACACTTACACATATTTGAAGTGCCATGTAGTGTTTTAGAGACACAACATATACTCACCATGATTTGCTGTTCATCTACGTTTGCATTAGATATAGCGCTTAGGCTGAGAGAGAAAATGCATTGCTTGCACCGCACACAGTCATATTGGAAATGCACGTAGAGACATTTAGAGTACACATTGTTATGCTTTGTAGACACAAATTTAGAGACTGGTATGTATGTATGTATGTATGTATGTATGTATGTATGTATGTATGTATGTATGTATGTATGTTGAGTCACTTAGAATGAGTTGCTTTATAGTGCCTGGATTTGCGGTAAACGCTAGAGAGCATTAGGGTGGCATTTGGATCCATTCTGATAGAGCATAAGTTGCCTGCACGCACTGGGCTCAGTGCGGAGAATTGTTTCGTAAACATTGGCAGAGTACAGATAACATGGACCCTTGTCCTAGTAGAGATGGCCTAGGAAGCTTATCTGCTTGGCTGGTGTGCTTCGCGGAGACAACCCAAGGGTGTGGGCTGCGTGAAGGGAGTGACGATGGAGAGGTGCCTTTTGTATGAGAGGGACGGGGCCTAAGAGCATTTTGTAATACAGAATGAAGCCTACAGTGGTGAGAATGGAGAAACAGGGAATAGATGATGCATTTCGCAACATACTCGGAAGGCCAAGGCAGAGAGATATGAGGTCACGATGACAGCACACGAAGTGACAGGACATACCGAGACAAGTAACACGCAAGGAGACAGGCAGGCATTTTGCTAAACGCTGAGGGAGGGACATTCTTAGACATTCTGTGCGTCATTGGAGACTATAACCAGGAGGGCTGGAGAGAAAGGACGGAAGAGTTGTGGGGGTCTGCACAAGGGGAGTCTGCATGAGTTGTGGGGCTGCACGAGAGATCGAGAGTTGGCCAGAGAGATCGGGAGAGCCACAGAGAGAGTTGGCTGGAGATGGTGCAGCAGACTGATGGGCCTTGAGATCGATGAGGCAGAGAGAGAGAGGTTGGCAGTTGGCATTCTTGAGGCCTGCCACTGGCTGGATAGACCGCCGAATGGGAAGTATGGGTTTGGCCTAGGCTTAAATTGATTGATAAGAACAGACAGACAGACACACAGCTTTGGGAGAGGAGAGTGTGGATGGTGTCGATTGATGGTGTGGATTTACCCATGAAGGTGATGGATGCTAGCGCTTGCATTAGAACTGCCTGCATTGTCATGCATTATGCTTGGCTGTGTGTATATAAATAAATGTATCCCATTGTTATAAATTGAATCAATTCTTTGTGTTTTCTTTGTGTCTTAATGTTATTTGTTATTGCCCACGGTAGTAAGATAGGTGTATGTTATTAGGCGTAATCTAGGAGTAAGTAACCACAGTGCACATGGGGCCCGATACGAATGCAGTCAATGGGGGGGGGTATAGTGATCCACACCCCCAATAGGAGATTGTCAAAGATAGTCTGAAGACCGCAGCTTGGTTGCCCAAGGGGGGGGGGCAACACGACGGTTAGGGGTTTGGTTTTTTCAGACTGACAATAGCAGCCCCGAGATCCTTTATCGATACAAAAATTGATGAAGTCAAAACGGACATGGAATTGATGAGACAAGATGCGAGGAACCTAACAGAGGGTGTCTACCACCGAAGCCAGGCTACTGGAAACAGAGACCGTAACGGACTTGAAATCCAGGGTGGCTGAACTAGAGAAAAGAGTAGCGACGCAAGAGCTGAAGATGCAAAGGGGAGGGCCAGACGTAGCAACGTCAGATTGCTCGGGATTCCTGAAGGAATGGAAGGCCTGAACCCGACTAGGTATGTGGAGTCCCTACTACAACAAGAGATCTGCGCGGGCAAGCTCTCGCAGGGCTTTGCAGTGGAAAGAGCCCACAGAACCCTCCAGAAAAAACAACCACCGGGCTCGCACCCTCGCCTAATGATTGCGAAGATACTTAATTTCCAAGACAGGGAAATTATACTAGAGCACTCAAGGAAGGGTGGGGTGATAGAACAAGGAGACTCCAAAATAACCATATACCCTGACTATACACCAGCTGTGCAGCAAGCAAGTAACTCCTACGTACCGATTAAAGCACGCCTCAGACAACCACCTGAAATACATGCTGCTGTACCCCTCCAGATTGAAGGTAATCCACAAAGGGCGAGCTATGTTTCTGGAAACGCCGGCGGCAGCCAACATGTGGCTAGAACACAATAACCTGGCAGATGGGAAAGAAAGGGTCACCTGAAATACAACGGCACCAGGAAAATAACAAATTCTGAAGAATGAGACTACCTGTAGCCCTAATAGTAAAAACGAACTACTGCGATGAAAGAACCGTAAAAGTATTTATTTGAACGGCTGGAGACACACTTGGCCATCTAGCCAACACACTTAGGCCTAACCCACGGAATGACCAGTGCGGACCGGTTGTCGGCACGTGAACACTCGCACTGGATGCCTCAGAGGGCAGGACAGTGCGGGAGCGCCTGAGCACATCAGTTTAATGCAGTTGCTGGGCGCGATTGTTTAGTTAATGTTACTTCTTGTTTATTACTGTTCCAATGTCTTCAAGATGAGAAAGGGGTGGTCGAGGAAGGTCCACGATCAGAACATACAATTGTACAGATTTGTGACAGGGCGAGGGCAGAGGGGGCCCTGATGGCGATTGCTTGGGGCAAATGGGGAGGGTGAGATGGGACTCCTGGGAAATGATTGCAACAAAATATGGCAATGCAACTTAAAATACTGATGTGGAATGTGTGCGGAATGGGCCATTTCTTACGCAGAAACGGAATTAAAATCGTACCTACACAGGAAAAGTGTAGACATAGCATTGCTCCAGGAAACCCACCACGCGGCAGAAGTCATTGCTGAATTTAATGAATGCTGGGGTGGCCAGGGCTATGGAACCACTTACTCCTAAAACGCAAGAGGAGTGTTTACGTGGGTTAGCCATGGGGAACCCTTCAGAGTGCTAGGAACTGAGACGGACACTGAAGGTAGATACCGGGTATTGTGGGGCGCCATCGAACAAACAGATTTGTATAGTGAACTCATACTTCCCTAACCATGGTATCCCCGCACATCTCAACAAGCTCTACACTAAAATTACTCAACATCGGGAGGGCTTTTATATTTGGGGCAGAGACTTCAACTGCGTGAAAGACCTAGACAGATCCGAACCACCCAAGAATCGGGCAGAGGCGGCCCCATTGGCACTAAATACCATGTTAGATAAACTGGGCTTAGTAGATGCCTGGAGAGAATACCATCCCGCAATTAGGGCTTATTCGCACTACTCCTCACCACATAGCCTACACACAAGAATTGATTATTTCTTTATAGACTAAACACTTTTGGCACAAGTGGAATCAATACAATACATGGATAGATCAATCTCTGACCATTCACACCTGCTCATGCACTGGGCCACAGCAGGGCCCAGACCCCCCCCCAATCCCTATATGGCGGATGTCCACAGAGGCGCTCACTGACCAAGCATTTAGAGGGGAACTCTGAGATAAACTAGAAGAGTATATCACGATAAATCGAGGAAGTGTAGACCACTGGAGCACGATATGGGATGCCCTGAAAGTAGTTGCACGATGAGAAATCATAGCGGGTGCACGAGGCATTAGGAAAATGCTAAAAAAGGAATTGGAGAAGGAGGACGACATAAAACAGATGTAACAATCTAACCTAGGGACCAGGGCGGCAGAAGAAACAAGGCTAGCTGAGGCTAGGACTGACTGTCAAGTGGCCTGGGGAGACCGTCTAAGTTCGACTATATGACCCGAACCATCAGAACGCATAAAGACGGGGATAAACCCAGTAGACTGTTAGCATGGTTGTGCAGGCGAGAACACCCGAGACACCCAACGACCACTCTTAAGGGGGAGGACGGGACACTACATAAGACACAGAAATCAATTGACACGTTCGCAACCTTCTACACCAAATTGTACACACATGGCACCACAGTGCCCTTGGCAGATATTCGCGACACGTTAGAAGAAATAGGACTCCCTATTCTGGGTAGGACACAACCGGAGGCACTAGATGAGGTAATCAACCCGGAAGATGTAGCAGAAGCGATTAAATCATTGGCCACCTGCAAAACCCCGAGTCCCTCCTGAATTCTACAAAGCATATGGACCGACACCAACCCCAGTATTACATGAGGTGTTTCAAGAAGCATTCGAAACCGGACTCCTCCCAAAAAGTATGAGGGAAACACCAATTGCTCCAATACCCAAACCACATAAACCAACAGATAGCTGCGACTCATACCGCCCTTTAGCCATGATAAACTATGACATTAAAATATTCAACTACCACACTAGCCAAGCGCCTGTCCACAGTGACAGGGAGTCTAATACACGAGAACCAAAGCGGCTTTGTGCCTGGCCATAGCAAAACCACTAACCTACGCAGGCTACAACATATTATGGCACAAACGCAACTAGCAGAAGAACATTTAGCTGTGATGTCACTAGATGCCATCACGGCATTTGATTCCATGTACTGGGAATGGTCGATAGAGGTATTGAAGGAGTTTGGGGAAGGTTTTGTGAGATGGATTAACGTACTGTAGAAAAACCCAGTGGCTAGAGTCAAGACGGGCAAGATGGTTTCAGAGGCCTGGGATATCCAAATCGGAACTAGGCAGGGATGCCCACTGTCACCCATGCTCTACATTCTGGGGCTGGAGCCAATTGCGATATATATTAGAAAACAGTTCTATGACGCTGGGATAAAGGTAGGGGGGAAATACCACGTAATATCACTTTATGCTGATGATGTACTGCTCTACCTAAAGGACTCACAAAACAATGCACAAATGATTCTTGACGTACTTGGCAACTTCGGCCGCTACTCTGGGATACACTTCAGCAGACAAAAATCGTGCATGTACCCATTGGCGGCCTTGAGGGGGACAAAACCTGATAATCTACCAGAGGTGGCAATACAGTGGCAACCGGACTCTTTCAGGTACCTGGGGGTTGAGATCAGACACACGCCCAAACTCATCCACAAGCACAACACAAAGGCGTTGACACAGGATCTACGTAACTCAATGAAGTTCTGGTCCAAGCTACCACTCTCAA
The DNA here is from genome assembly GCF_040938575.1 of Ambystoma mexicanum. Taxonomy (NCBI): domain Eukaryota; kingdom Metazoa; phylum Chordata; class Amphibia; order Caudata; family Ambystomatidae; genus Ambystoma; species Ambystoma mexicanum. The sequence goes on along the minus strand of NC_090926.1, from coordinate 257,009,037 downwards.
TGATGGGCAGGGCATAGATTACTAAAAGGATCATCCTCCCGAGATTCCTATACTATTTCCGGAATGTCTGCTACTACATTAGGCCACCATTCTTTCGAACTCTGGAAGCTCTGATCGGGGGCTTTCTGTGGGGAACGACACGCCATGCACCATTTTACAGAAAGCACATTTACATTTTTTGTCATCTGTTGCCATTGGTCGAGGGCATTTCTCTCAGGTCGAGTAGGTAAACTAAGTTACTCTACCTGAAGGACAGCAGAATTTTAAAGAATTTCCATAGCTTGGCTCATCTCACGAATGTCTTACTCCAATGGTACACACAAATGCTGTATTGATGCTGAATGTATGTCTTTGGTACCAATAACTTCTGGTGTCATTACAAATATTAGTACAACATTCCTAATCAAATGGGTGTGTTTGCTAATGAAGAAAATGTTGGTTAGTAAACTTTTAATCAATTTTTGAAAACTAATGTATGCCTTGCTGTATGGGCCAAAGAGTGCATACACAAAGGTATCCACAATACGGGAACAGCAGGCCCAGCTAGAGAAGAAATGTGACAAAAGGCAACATGATGAAGAAACCAGACTGCCCCATCATTAACACTCTTGCCTCAAAAGCACCCAAATCCGAGGATATTCTTGACATTTGCTCAATGCCCTATGTTTCCCCTAGCCACACTGCAGCCCTGCCGACCACTCAAGCTGCAGGCCAGCCCCAAGCCACTTCCCAGATTTCAGTTCTTAAGAGCTCACCCCCGGTAACTCCTGTCCCCAGACCTCCAACCCGGCTACTTCAGTCTTTCCTGCTTGAGTCACACCCGTGGCCACCTCCTCCTTTGGATTTTCTCACGACCCTTCAGCTCATACACAGCCATTTAATTTTACTTCTGGAACCAGTAAAGGCAGCCCCAAGCTCGAAACAAGTTATGTAACTATGGTAAAGGGGACAAAGATCTCCAGACAATCATCAGATTTTCTGAGGAGACGGACCCAAGACGCAGATATGTGAAGGAAGATGAAATCCTCACATGGTGGGGGACCTCGTCCCATACACAGCTTCCTCCACAGCTAGTCAGGCCATCGAATTCAGGCTCCTCTGCCAAGGACGAGTGATCTGGTCACCATCCCCAGCCCCAAAATATTATTTCCCCTTTGAGAAAACTTCCTGTCCGACATTTTTAATCTTGCTAATTATCATTTTCCCTGGACTACAGCAGAACTTAAAAAGCAGTTTCCACCCCTATGCATGCACCCAACTAAGTTTCTCCTAAAATTAAGGGACTCTGGGGGAGCCTATGAACCCATACTTTCTGACATGGCACAACTCTCAATGATGTGCTGATGGCAGAACAGATCAAGGTCCTGGCCGATCCCCAATGCCCTGACGATTTTGCAGAACCCACTCTCACTGCACTTGTGCAATAAGCTGGCCAGGCAGCGGCTGTGGATTTGCCCCACTGGACAATGATGCACAAAAGAATAAAAGGGGTGGAATTTCCAAGCGGTAAAAGGGCTTGTGCCCCAGCCTACTTGCTAGGAGAAAATGAGGAGGGCATTAACTCAAAAAAAAGATGAGCACTCTGCAGACTTCCTAGACCATGTCCATGAGGAATGGATTGATCTTTCTGGTATCGCAGACCACATCACATCCTCAAAGCAGTTGATAGTCAAGACCTTTAGGGAAGGTCTTCTTTCCAAATAGTCTCAGGATATCATGAAAAACTGAGGGCTGGGAATTAATGGGATAACCCTCCATAATATATCAAGCAGTTCACTATTGGAATGCACATCGTAAAAATAAATCAAAGGCTAGGGGAGACGTCTGGCCCGGCAACTTCAGAAAAAAAAGTGCCCATCATTATATCACAAGATACCCTGAAGATGGAGGCCTATGCCAGGGGCAGGGCCCTCAACAGCCTAATACATCCACCAATAGGGACAGATAGAACAACCACGGTGACAACAGACCCAGACTCATTTCAAGATGCTTTCGAGCCCCGGTACCCACCAAGAGTATGCAACCACTGCCGACAACCCTGCCATTGGAAAGCAGAATGTCACAACAGCCCTCAATATCAGGCATTGTAGTTTAGCCCTGCCTCAATGGGTGGGACCTGGGACCCCCCCCAGACTATTTAGGATCTCTCCTCAGCCCCACAGTTTTACAGTCACCCAATCTTAGACCTGGACGAGGTCAGTGGTAGGTCCTGCTCATACGCAAAAAAAAAAAATGCTGTTTTTGTTCCTTGGCAATCGAATCGCTGAAACACTTAGTCATCGAGTGTCAGAAAACTAGTGCCCTGCCTTCTGTACACCCGAGCCAATTTGCTCCTCTAGATAATGACATGTTCTCTTGGTGGCTTAAGATTTCATCTGGTGCTAATGTTAAACATGATGGTGCAATTGTGAACTATCTAGATGCACTACTGAAATGCCCGTTTTGAGCAGTGATCTCAAGCCTCTATTCTGTGCTTGGGAGGAAACGACCTGGGATAGAACTGCCTCTTCGCATGTTACGTACAAACTGGCTGATGTGCTTTTATCTTTTCTTCCGTTTATTTTCTTTTTCTGATGTGAAAAGCTATCGACCTTTTAAGAGCCTTTTGAGTTATGTTCGTGGAATTGAAACAAAAGTTTATGCATGTTAAAACTGTAGATTTTTCAATTAAAAAAAAAAATGTTTTTAAAAAGGAAACTTTTTTTACATTGTGTTTCATGTCAGAGTCCAGCCTCTTAGACCGAAACCGGTTTTCAAACATATTCTGCTCCACCTGGTCTTGTTTCCAAGATGAGTGCATTGCCTCAGAGCAATTGGGACTCTTGGGTAATCCCTGCACCAACCGTCGTGAAGACAGGTGGCATCCTCTTTACAGACCCCACAGCAGACCAAATTAATATGGCACTGCCGCCTGAGGTTGTCTCAGGTTCCAAAATGCTTATGGTCCACTGGCCAGAATGACACAGGCCTCCTAAAATCATGTGAACCCATTAAGTTTGCTCTTAAGGAAAATGTGACACTGCTCTGCGTGAGCCAATATCCCATAAACCTTGCTGCAGAGAAGGGATAGTTTCAATAATAAATGATCACAAGCTATATTAATTCCAATAACCTCTCCCTGCAATACCCCAATACTTCCTGCCCCTAAACCCAACTCTAACGGCAGGAGATTTGCCCAAGACCAAAGAGCTGTGATATAACCAATGGGGCCTGTTGTTCCGACCGCTGTCCCTATTCTTGCAGATATCTCCTCGGATATCACATTCTTTACTGTTTGACTGCATAAAGAGTCTCATTTTCCGTTTGCATTTATTATTTATTTATAAAATTACTCGGTTGAACCAATGCCAACTTCCTATGAGGGGGTGGGGTGGGGGAGACACCTTCTTAGACTGACCCTTTGTGGACTGCCTTCAAGGCTCTTAAAACCAGTTTATGCTCAGCTACTGCATTAGGTCTTGCAGATTACAATTAATGTATTCTATACTACCATAAGAAAAAAGGGTATTGCCTCAGGAGCTTTACTCCAAGAGCACCAAGTTACACCATGCCCTTTGGCTTATCACATTACTGGTCTGAATCCCATGGCTGCCGCTTTAGCAGAATGCCTATTGGCTGTTGTGACCACTGCACCTCTGGTCCAAAAATCATCCAACATTGTTTTGAAACATCCCTAGCATGCATGCCTGTCCCACACTGTGCATGCCCTGTAAGTTACCCCCAAACACAGCACCTCTCCAACTCCAACCACCACCAGTTAAGATGAGCAATTGCTGTGCAATGATGAGCATCATTCTAGAATGTACAGGCCCTCTTAACCTGGCCTCCCCATTACCTGATCCATCATCTCACCAGGATGATCACAATTGGTTGACGATCGTAACCTTGGTAACAACCATGAGAACTGACCTCACTGACACCTCTCCAAGAGGTACACCAGGTGTTCGTTGATGGGTCGTCATTGCGGTTTCCCTCAGATGGGTCGTCATCATCATCTGCCTATGCAATTGTTAAGTATAATATGAACAGTGATACATTTGTAGTACTAGAAACAGCTTTGTTGCAGCCTTTGATGTCTGCGCAGGTGGATGAGGTCTGCGCAGGTGGAGTAACTTGTAGCTGTCACCCCGAGCTTGTGCCATCTAGGTTTGTGTCTCAGTCGCTAGCTACACTGATAACTGTTACACATTGGTGTACATTAGAATTGCAGGGCTCTGGCAGGAACGTGGATTTGTCACAGGCACCCTTATCAACAACGCAGCTCATATGGCAGCACTACTCAATGCTCAAATACTACTCAATGTTCAAATGCTACCCTCCCAGATGGCTATCTCTAAGTGGCAAGCAGATGAAATGGGGGAAGATCTAGCGGCCAGCGGAAACGTGGCTGCAGATGAGCAGCAACATTACAAGAACAGGAAGCCATATTAATGGGTGAGCAGGAGGTAGACAGAAAAGAAATGTCAGAACATGGCACAGGAGCGTATCAATTTGCCGAACCTGTCTGGCTATTAAGTCTGAGAAACAGAGGTGGGCAAAGACAGGTTGTACTTGGGGTAAAGGACCTCATGTTCCAGAGTGGCGTAACGCGATTGAAAGACATAAATGCCTTGAGTAAGTCTTAATTGCCACGCCACATATTCTTATCATTTTTACGGCAGAGTGCAAGGCGGAACACAACTTGCATTTCTGCCACCTTCCTTCCTCTCCCACATACAAACGCTCCAGCATGTGCACTGGCATGGGGTCCTCCGGCTTTATGCATCAGGAAGCGTTTAATTGCAATTGTGTGCGCTGCTTGCCATGCCAGCATGGCAAGTGGTGCTCACAATTAATAGACAACGCTGCCTGGCATGTGAGCATGCCAGGGAGAGTTTACTTTCGCACAGCAGAGTGCAAAAGTGCAGGGCTAAAGGCGGCGTACACATGCGCCTTTTGCCCTGCACTTTTGCACTCCGCCATGAAAATGAAAATTTGGCAGAGGGGAGCCACCTACATGAATGTCAATACTTAACGGGTATCCACCGCCAAGTTACTAATTTTGTTAAAATGATCTCCAAAGAACGGATCTGCAGGCAGTCCAGGAAGGCAGCGGCCACCACTGGAGCATACAGGCATTTAGCGAGGGCAGCACATGGCACTGCCCACCAGTGGGCAAATGCAATAAAAGCCCATGTACATGTGGGTGGTAGGTGCCAGGCATAGGGACAGTTGTTGGAGCATTAGTGAAGGTCTGTATCCTTCGCAACCAGCACAGCCTAGGAAAACTGTTTGAAGTACTCAAGGCAACACATTCCCCCACCCACAAGGCCCTTTCATACCCCGACAAATGGTCTTCATTCATATGCATAGGACAGCTAGCTACACCTGAGCATTAGTTGGAGTGGATGCATTTTGTGGATGGGTCGAAGCCAAACTGTGCCAGAGATGATTCCATTATGGTTGCTAAAAAACTCGAAAAAATTAATTCCCAGATGGGCGATTCAGGCCTCCATCTATAGTAGCCAGGGCCTCACTCTGCAAATTTACCAATTAAAGCTCTGTGCCAAGCACTGAAAATTGATCACGATTTGCACGGTCTCTATTGGCCTCAATTAAGTAGGGGTGTGCAATGCAAAAAAGTGAGCGAATGGAATGCAAAAATGGAGATCTGCAAATCAAATAAGTAGAAATATGTGCTCGAGAAGCACTACTCTGCTGGGTGGATGCCCTACTGCTTGCCCCCCCTGTATATATGAGATTCAGCACTAATCGCACTACTGGATTATCCTCATATGTAATTATGTTGGGGAGACCCATGAGCGTTCCTAGAGATCTACTCCGGCAAAGTCCCCATCTATGAGCCTCACAGATAATGTGATTTAATCTTCCCTGGATTGACTACCGTATTACAACCTTCTCACCCACAGGTCTACAATACCCTGCCAGAACAGACCAGCAAGCCACTGCATGATCTGATGGAAGGGGACCTTGTCTATGTCCGGGAGAACATCCACAAGAATTGCCTTCAGCCCAGATGTAAGGGATATGGATTATCAGGAGGACAACACGGGCGTGGTAAAGGCAGGTTCTTACTGTGAAGTTTATTTAAAGTAAAATGAGGCCCATCTATCCCTAGAATTATGGGGCGTTTGCTGCCTATCTAAGGTGCTCACCAGTCACGATGAATATCCAAAACATATCCTTCCGCTGTCCAAATCTAAGCTACCACTATTATAACTAAGGTCAGGAGAATGACTGCCTTCTCCTGGTGCTTCTGTTTTGTCCCAAGTTTCTTCTCACTGCTCTTACTCTTTTCAGTAGACCATATGCAAATAGTCGTCATCCACTGTATCATGTTTTGCAGTTCAGTTAGGGGACTGGTACTTCCCTGGTCCTCATCTTTCCTTGCCAGTTTAAGTCTATTTAGGTGCCTTTTCTCCCTAATGTAGGGTTCCTGAATCTCCATTTCACTCTTCTCCACTCTTTAATGGTATCTTAAATTCCAATTACAATTCCCCCATTCTCAAGGTGCAGTTTCATGTAGGAGTTTGGGCTTCCTGGCTTTACAGGTTTTGCTCCCCAAATGTCTCTTTCTTGTGCTTTCTTTCTTATCTTCAAGATATGGTTGGGTCTTCCCTTTTCCCCCAAAGCGATAAGCCTCCAATTGTATAACTTTCCCACTGGTTTTTGGATGTTTTCTGATCTTACTTCAATAGTTCAGTTTTGCTGGATTATTTGCAGTAGTTTTCCCATTAGTACTGGGAGGAGGTTTGCTTAACTTATGAGTCCCATTTGGTGTGCCAGTATTCCCATTCCCGGTTTTACCTTCCGAGTTCTGGGGCAACGTCTGGGATCCCTGCAGGCCCTTGTATTCTCTTTCCTGGATGCGCCGGTCTGGTCTTTGGGACGTCATGGGGATCGGGACTCTGACTGGGAGCTGCTTACTCCCCTGGATGGTCTTGGCGCCGATGTACGGGCAGACTGCCCACCACCGCTCTTTTTCCTGCGCCTTGCTTGGCTTTCTTCCGCTCTCACATGCCAGTTGCTCAGCATTCCTGGTTCCACACTTGGATGGCTCTGTCCGACTTCGGCTCTGTGCTGTTAAAAAGCCCCACCTCCTTCGCTTAATTATGCACAGGGAACTTTCCCTTCGTCTCTCGGGTTTTCACTCTCCCTCGGCCTCCTCTCGCTCACTTGTTTGGTCTTGCATCCCTTTTCAACCTCCTTGTTGCAGTCTACTGGAGACTTGAATTTAAAGGAATATCTTCCATTTCTTGTCGTTCATAATATAACTTCACGTTATCTTCATTAGTGTGATAAGTTTGGTATACTGTATAAGTCCATATAAGCCATCACTTGTGGCCATCAGGGATTTCCTCACAGGAATGGGAAGTCCTTGTCCAAAAAGGGGGAGTCTCTCCCGGTGAGGTCCCACTTGCCTCGACCCCTAGGGAGGGTGTTACTGAGGGGTCTCCCCTCACTAGCCGCACAAGGGGTGGGGGGCTCCTTCTTGGAGAGAATAGCCAAATTCCCTCAATTCATTGCAGGGACCTCTTACTATTCTGCTGACATATCATACCTGTGTGAATTGCGCAAGGGTCCCCACATGGATCCACAGGGAAGCGCCATCATGGATCTGCTCCTCCTCTTAACTCATAGGCTGTACCATTTAGACCCAGTGCCGCCTTGGGGGGCATTCAAAAGGATCGGTACCCAGATGCAACTAGCGGCCGCATACCTAAACCTCCAAAGTAATACAAATCTTGTATTTGGTCCAGCTGAATGTCTGAGGTGGGTTCAGAAGAAGCAACTTATTTTGAGAAATGTTCATGGCCCGATAGGGACCGGGCCAAGCAGTACCAAGAGAAATCTTCACCACACACCTTTGGGCCTCCCAGAAGATCACAACTTGAGCATTTTCGTTCACATGCCTCTTCAAGTGATTGTGAATCCTTAGGCGTTTCCACTACAGGTTATCAGAGATTCAGGCTCCACCTTCCTCCCGGCCGTAAGCACACTCATGATCAGGTGACACGGAAGAACTAACCCTGCTCAATGCACTTACTGTCTGTCGTGAGAGGTGGACCAAGCAACTGTGTATGCAGGTTTATTCATAATTCCGGTAGTGATCAGCTCATGAATTATATTAAAGTGCTGTGCCTTTGAGTCTCTAGCACCATCTCCCCTCTTGATATCGTACGAATCTCCGATACCGGACATGGCACCTGAATGTGGAGATTTAACCAAAAAATTCCTCAGGCTGGCAAGTCTGTACAGTGAACAGAAGGGGGTTGTCCAATATGCACCATTCATGTAAATACTGTAATGATTCTTTTATCTTCCATTTTGCAATGACCCATCTTTTGTCATTTCGCTTACCAGCGCGTTTCCCCCTTGCCCAGCTGTATTTCACATGCGTGCGTCTCTCTGGCGCTTCAGCAGGCTGTTAATCTGTTTTCCTGAAGGATGCATTTCCCTGCTTTTGCTCGCATCTGGGAACGCATCTTGTGCTCGCCTGCCAGACAAAGTTAACCTTTAAATGTCTGGCTAGATTGTCTGGAAGAATGGGGTTTAGAGGGAGAGGTGTCACCTCATTGATATTGTTACGAATTCTGAATGAATTGGGAGGCCTGCAAGGGAGTCAGTAGAAGAGGCGCAGGGGCCCGATGGAAAAGTCAATGCATGTTAGTTTCATTTTAACTATTGATTGATTGATATTTTATTTCTATCGCGCTCGTACACAAGTGTTTCAGAGCGCAGAGCGCGACAAGGCAAGGGAGGGGAACAGGGGAGAACTAAACAGCGATCTTATTAGGCCCAGTGACATTGAGAACGCGCAAGTGCATGGGAGGGGGGGGAGGGGAAAAATGCATGGAAGGGGGAGAGGTGGAAAGTGCGAAGCAGAGGAGAAACAGATAAATAACAATAAATAAATAATAAAGGCAACAAACAGTGGTAATGCAGCCAGCAATTTGCAAGTGCTAGGTTTAAGGCAGCAGACAGGGTAGGTCTGATAAGTGCAGGAAGAAAAAGGGGGGGCTGTATGGGTACAGATACAGACCCCAGTGCAAAGGGTGGCCCGGAGGCAGTGCGGGAGGGTGGCAGGATGAGCAGGTACCTGGGCCCAAAAGACAGAGGGTGGCCAGGTGCACAGTGCCAAGAGAGAACAGATCAGCAGGGGAGAGGGGGAGCGAAGGCAGAAGAAAAGAGGAAGGTCTTGAGGTACTTACGGAACCAGAGATGGTTCTCCTCAAGTTTTAGAGTGGCAGGGAGGCCCCAGCCGAAGACAGATCTACCCCCAGCTCGTTTCTTAGAAAAACGACAGACCCTGAGTGAGTTTGAGGTAGAGGAGCGAAGAGCTCGAGAGGGGAGGTATTTGCGGAGGGATAGCTGAAGGTATTTTGGTCCCAGGCCCCAGAAAGCCTTGTGGACAAGGCAGAGGGTTTTGAATTTAATCCTTGCATCCACTGGGAGCCAGTGGAGAGATTTCAGAGCTGGAGAGATACGATCCCAGGGCTTGAGGCCAAGGAAAAGTCTCGCAGTCCTGTTCTGGATGAGTTGCAGAGGGCGGAGAGTAGAGGCAGGTAGATTTAGAAAGAGGCTGTTACAATAGTCCAAGCTAGAGAGAACCAGAGCTTGAGATACCATGAGCTTCTGGGGGGAGGAGAGGAAAGGCAGAGTACCTCTGAGGAGGTGCAGTCGGAAATTCTACTTTTTAGAGACCTCAGAGATGCGGGCAGAGAAGGAAAGGGTGGAGTCAAAGATTACCCCGAGGTTCTTAGCCTCGCAGATGGTGGTAGGAGGGCGGCCAAGGGAGGCTGGCCAGAGAGTGAGGGGGAAAGGATGGTGAAGGTGTGCCGATGAGGAGGATCTCCGTCTTGCTGGCATTCAGACAAAGATCATTGGCAGCACACCAATCTTGAATGGCAGTTAGGCAATCAGAGAGGAGAGATGGAGAGGAGGTGGCAGGGGGCAGCCTGAAAATGAGTTGAGTGTCGTCAGCGTAGCAATGGAAATTTGAGCAGAAAATGGCAATGCAGTGGGCGAGAGTGGCCAGGTATTGGTTGAAAAGACAGGGCGAGAGGTTAGACCCCTGGGGAACACCACAGGTAGAGAGGAAGATAGATGAAAGGAAGGACCCAAGTTGAACCTGGGAGGGTCGATCTGAGAGGAAAGAGGTCAGCCAGGCCAGAGCCTGATCAGTGATACCCAGGTTTTCACGGAGACGGTTGAGCAGGATGGTATGGTCGACTGTGTCGAAGGCAGAAGAGAGATCGAGGAAGATGAGGACAGATGGAATGTTAGAGTCAAGGTTGGTGAGCAGATCTTCACGGATGTTTAGGAGAGCAGTTTCCGTGCTTCTGGCAGCTCTGAAGCCAGACTGGTGGTCATGGAGACAGTCAACAGAATTGGAATGAAGGTTAAGCTGAGAGATGGCCAACTTTTCCAGGAGTTTGCCAAGAAAGGGAGTAATGGAAATTGGGCGATAGTTGGCTGGACAAGAAGGATCAGCTGCGGGTTTCTTGAGAAGAGGATGCACAAAGGAGTGCTTCAGAGGGGAGGGGAAGGAGTGGTTGAAAAAATCAGCAAGGGCCGGAGCGAGGGTGTCCATGTGGTCCTTGATGGTTTTAGAGGAACAGGGATGAACCTGTTTTGAAGAGGCTTTCATAGATCGGACTGGTCTAGCAACCTCATCAGGGGTGAAAAGAGGAAAGGACGAGAAGGATGGTGGGAGGGTCGCTAAAGGCGGGTCAGCAAGCACAGATGGAGAGGGAAGAGGAGGAGTGTGGGTGGAGAGGGTGGACAGGATGTCCTGGGTTTTTTAAATGAAGTGCGAGGCAAGGGCATTGCAAAGAGCCTGGGAGGCAACAGGAGGGGTAGAGACTGCAGCAGGGTTGGCCAGCTCCTTGCAGATTTTAAAGAGTTCGGCCGAGTTGTTAGGTGCCGCAGAGACACAAGCTTGAATGTGGACTCTCTTCTTGGTGAGGACAGAGTCTGTATTGCCTTTGTAGCAGGCGACAGGCCAGTTTGTCAGAGGATGAACAGGAAGTCCTCCATTTCCTCTCAGCTGCCCTACACTTACGTTTAAGTGTAGCTAGGTCAGAGTCATACCAGGAATTGCACTTGGCTTTGGACTTCAAACGGATCCTCATGACAGGGGCAAGAGCATCAAGCGTATCGGAAATTGAAGAGTAGAGCAGAGACAGGGCTGTATCAGGATGAGAGACAGCCAAAGGTGGAGGGGGGAGGTGGGAGAGAAAGTGGCGGCAAAAGCCTCAACTGACACACGCTTCATGGGCCGGATGTCTGAGAAGGTAGGTGGCAGTGTTGGGGTAGGCTTGGCTTGGGGGGGAAGAGAGGGAGAGATGAGAGGAGGGAGTGATCGCTCCAGGAGAGGGGAGTGGTCAGAGGGATGGAGAGGGGGAGGTCAGAGGAGATCAAGACATCGAGTGTGTGCCCTGCAGAGTGAGTCAGGCCAGAGAGGAGTATGGACAGGGAGAGGGAGTCGCAGAGGTCACGGAAAAGTACAGAAGAGGAGGAGCAAGGAGAGTCAAAATGTATATTTAGGTCACCGAGGAGGAGGAGTTGAGTGGTAGAGGCCAGGAAGGAGGAGGAGAGGTCTGCCCACTCAGAGAGAAATTAGGCGATTTGACCAGGAGGCCAGTAGATGGTAACCACAGTAAGAGAATGAGTAGGCGAGAGAGAAAGCCTACAGATAAGGCATTCAAAAGAGAAGTAGGTCTGAGTGGGAATGACAGAGGCAGGAATCCACTCAGGAAAGATCAGGGCTACCCCCCCCCCCCACTGGACCGGGAGGATCTGGGTGCTGAGAGGATCTTGTAGCCATCAGGGAGGAGAGTGTCAAAGCTCGTGACAGAGCTGGCCGTGAACCATGTCTCAGTAAGACCAAGGACATCAAGGTCTAGTTCTTCAAGGAGGAACTATAGGGTGGCAATTGCCACAATTAGTCAAAAAGTGGTCCAGGCCCATATCCCTCTTGCTAGCAGACAAAGAGATGCCTTTGGCCATGGCCACTGTCCATGTTACATCAATACAACTAAAAGAGCATGGCCAGTGGCCCATGCCCACTTCCCCCGCCCTCCCCTCCCTTCCCTTCCCTTCCCCCCTCTACTTTCATTTCTGGGGTATTTTCCACCTGAGAAATTCTATCTGAAACATTCCACTTCCAAATATTTAGCAATGAAATTCCAAAAACTGTTCTAATCCTTAACATTAGATGCATATTTAAAGGGATTCACATTATTTTCCTCATCCTCCCTCTTTTTCTTGGCTGTTAAGCCTCTAGAGGCAGCTCGCCGTCTCAATCAATACTACAGCAATGGTAAGGCCAATATCATTCCAAATCAATGAGTGCTCACTTGGACATTGTTTTAGACCGTGAATACCTGGAATACAATAACTGGAATATCGGGTTCTGCTGTTTGCTGGCCACCCACGCTGCTCTGGACTGCTTCACGTTAATCCAACTGCTACTGCTTCAAAGATTGGATATTATCTTAGGTAGCCCCGCCCCTTTTTTACCCAGAAGGCCTTATATCCCCCCCCAGGCCGCACGCATTAAGTGCTTTATCAAGTGCTGCTATTTGCTGCCCACCCACGCTGCTCTGGACTGCTTCACGTCAATCCAACTGCTGCTCCTTCACAAATTGGATATTATCTTGGGTAGCCCCACCCTTTTTTTACCCAGAAGGCCTTATGACACCCCCCCAGGCCGCGCACATCTGCGCGCGCGCATCAAGTGCTTGCTCAAGTGCTGCTGTTTGCTGGCCACCCACGCTGCTCTGTACTGTTTCACGTCAATCCAACTGCTGCTCCTTCACAGATTGGATATTATCTTGGGTACATTTACTACGGACTGCCTGAAATGCACCGATTGATCTAATCTACCTAGATTTCTAAATCTAATACTAATAGTGTGCATATTTAAATTCTTTCAGGTAGCCCCGCCCCTTTCTTACCCAGAAGGCCGCGCGCATTTGCGCGCGCGCCTCAAGTGCTTGCTCAAGTGCTGCTGTTTGCAGTTCGCTGGCTCGCCAGCTTCCAGCTCCAGCCTCCAGGTTCTTTGTTAATATTACACTGCTTCCAACCTTTATAATTACCCTATGCCTGAAGTGTGACTAGACGATTCTAAATTGGTAACCAACGCTCCACATGCTCCACACCGCCGCCATTGTTGGAGCATTGTGGAAATCTAGACGTTAAGCAGCTAATTGCTGTATCATATACTAAACTTATATGTACTGTGCTCTATTTTTAAAACATTGCTCTATTAAGCTTAGCAACGGTATTTACTTTCTCACTTTTCTAAATTGGTTAACATTGAATCGCTCGCAGAGACCAGTTTGATTTAGAACAAGTATGGCGAGCGGGCTCCGTAGCGGTCGCTGTAATGAAGTCACTCCGGCCGTCTTAACTTGTACAAGTATCAACTCACTAATATGTGCCGGCCGAACTCCGTATGTTGAGCCGACACTATCTGACATCCCGGCTGCTGGCACAAGCCACGACAATGAAAATTGTGCTGTGTTTACATCTCACGTTGCCCAAATACATTGTGCCGACTCTGTACTCACCGCTTCCTCCTTACAACCGGAACTCCCTAACTACAAAGAAGGGAATAGCGCAGAGAAACAGAGGCTTAGGAAAGATCTTTTAAATTGTATTGCTTCTCCTGCCTCCAACGTTCAGTTTGATACTGCGCTGCGCAAAATGGCAGCATTAGATGAACAGGTAAGGCGTTCCATAGGAATGCCCACGCCGCTTGTATCCAGACCGGAGAAAGCGAAAAACCTTAAATCTAATTCACCAATGAATTACATGCAATATGATGGGGCCAATAAAGACCTAGAGGCCGATATAAATAACCAATCTATGCCTACTGAATTGACATTCTCCAGACTTCACGAAGGAATACTCGAAATGCCCACAACCTGAATCTGTTGACCATTCTGATTCCCACAAGGTGAGCGATGATAGGTCCCCCCAAACTTTCCCAGTTATAATTAAAATCCTTGATCTATTAGACAAAGGGCATGACTTATCTCACCTTGAATTGCGAGAAATTAAATCTACTATGTATCACATATGGTTGAAAATGGATAGGTTGGAGGGATTTCTAATAGCTGCTGATATTTTAAGAATAAAGAATGATGATCTGACAAATATGCAGCCTACGAAAGCTGCACTCTCTCGGAATAACAAAAGTACGCAATATAATTTAGACTCTTCACAACTATCTGTGGCGATCAAACCTACATCACCTGAATTAGATTCTATACCTTCAACCTCACTTCCTAACATGACAATCTGCAATTGTAGCATGGAGCTGAAAGAGCTAAAAGCTGCGATTGAAGAGTCAAATACATTAATGACCAAATTTCTTTTGAAGCCAGTACAACAAGCCGAAGTCCCTGACAGTCCCTCGGTACCCATAAAAGCTATGGATACCATGAACCAAGATGAGAAAATAGATTCTCCTGCTGACAATACTGGCTTCTTTTCTCGTCGTACTAAAAAGATGCATCTGCGTGCCGCTAAACGTCGTGCTAAACGATGCAAGGATACACTTTTAAACGACAAAAAAAGGGCAGATAATTTCCACTAATACATTGGAAATAGTGTGTGATCTTCCATCTCCTAATTCCAGATCAGGAAAACAAAATGAGGACGATCACATTGACCTCTGCCAACTAACTAAAGAGTCAGGATGCCCTAACCTCATCTTTAAAAATGAATTTTTTTTACCCTCATCGGAAAATCCAAAAAAAGTCCAGCATTCAATATATTGGCCCTCACCCCAGAGTTGATATCAGCTAAGAATTCAGACCTTAAACTCAAGAAGCTCCCAATTACGAATATCAACAAGTCCCCAAATGGTACCGATTCGAAACCTAATGAGGGTTTGCCTTTGAAAATACTGAAATAGAACCTAAACAGTTATTTCCCGGTACGTGATAGGAGTTGTACCACCACTGTTTGCGTAAATCCCAGCTTAAATACGCCCAGTTTAACTCCAGGAGTGATTCCACCTACTTGTGAGAAGAAATCTTATAGCGAGGCATGTATGACCAATGTCCCCTCTGCTCTAGTTAAGTCATCCAACCTTCCTGAGGGCAAAGGATCAATTAAAGTTAATGGGGTGAGCAAAGTTATTACTCTAATAAAAGATGGCGACCCCTCTTCAAATGGTATGCTTACGGAACACTGGGCGAATACGATCTATGCTTTATTTGAGGGATCGAAAATCAACACACATCGGCACATGGTTTGGGGTCGAGTAAGGCATTGCCGTACTGCCAACCATTGAGCCCCCTAATTCCAACCGTGCGGATATTTTGGAAACCCTTAGGAAAGCAATCCAGGAAGGCAAAATATCTTCTGAAACTGTATTGAATCAGATGCCCTTAAACTCCCTCTCGAACATCGTGCCCTTTCCACGGCACAACCTCATTTGCACACACCAACTAATAAAACGTATACAATTGGATTTGAGGGAACCGCGACCATATTAGGTAGCTCTCGAATAAATCGTCCCTTCTTACTTGTCTTGTTTTCAAGAATTCCTCAATTAAGGATTCTAAAATCTGACGATATCTTGAGAGCATCACTCGCAAGATTAAACAATTGCAGGGCAATATGCTACCTACCATCAGAGTCTATCATGAAATGCCTATGGTTGAATCGTGATGAAATCAAAGACCAAGGGCTTACATTAACGACATTTTCTGAGGAGCTCGCTGCGAATGAATTTCTTGCATATTCTTGCTTGCCAGCTGCTGATATTGCTGACCTGAAATCCCAACCTGGTATGAAAGATAGCGACGTTGCAGTTCAGGAATTACTGAATTTAGTCGCTAAAAATAAATGACTTCCGTGGCTCGAACCAATGCTAAATGCAATTTTGAACTTTAAAACACCAGCAGCTACGTCATAGCCATTGCGAATTAATGAAATTAAGATTCTCTCTTGGAATGCATGTGGTTTCCATAATATAATGCAATGGTTTAACTCGCTGCCCAAGTGCAATCTTCCCACAATTATACTTCTTCAGGAAACCATGAAACTTAGTGCCCTTTTGTTGCCCGGTTATACTACCTATTGCTCGCCTTCCTCAAAACTAACGCAAGGACGCCCGTCGGGTGGTCTTGCCATTGTGGTTAATAACACCTTGAAAGTGCAAACCAAACTGGTGTGGGAATCTACCAATCTTTTAGGTATAATATGGACTAGGAACAAGGAAAACTGCAGTAATATTCTAATAATTACTTTATACTGGAATCCAACTAATACTAAAATAGAAGCAATGTTAGATGAAATCGACAAGTGTCTTGAAAGTTCTACGAATAATCACGTCCTCTCAAAATAATAATTGGCAGGGATTTTAATACCGATTGCCGTAAAAGCCAGGTGACCGAAGAACTTAATAATAATGTAAACTCTCGGACTAGAGGGGCTGTCTGGAAATCATATTTTCAAGATTGGGATCTGGACATGGCAGAAGTTAGTGAAACATGCTCAAAATTCACTTGGAAGCATGCGTGGGGACTACTCTTCAATGATAAATTATATATTTCTGTCACACAACCTTCTTGCAGTAACTTCCCTTCTATCGATTAGCCCGATAATCCTTGGCGATCATGCTCAACTATCTATTGAATTAGAATGTGAAAGTCCTCTACTTCAATTTGACCCTTCCGTAGTTTTCTCCGAGGTTGATCGCCATCAGATATCCCTTAGATGGAGTACAGGTCTTTGCAAACATTTTGGAAATGTCTCAAAAAATATAGACAAGATTAAAGGTCATAAAACAAAATCAGCCATGGATATAGCAGCCGAGTGCTCAGTCATAATTAGAAAGTGTTTGGTAGACCTTAGTTTTAAGTACTCCAATAAGAAACATTAACATCCTTACAATCCAAACTGTAAAATTCTCAAACGTGAAAAAAATAAAGAGCTTAGGCGATTGAGATATAACAAGCAAGACCATGCAACCTACCAATCTCAGTGTAAACAAATCCATCTCATATATAAGCAAAAATTGAGAAATGCTCGAATATGGAATTATAATCAGATCAATTGTTCACTAATCAGAGCAATTTGTACCCACGACGTTAGAACAATTTGGCGTACTATAAAAAGCTCTGAAAACCTGGGTTTACCGATTATTCCGAATTGCATTTCGGAACAAATATGGTGTGAATACATAGCTTCCAAATATCAGCTTCCAACAAGATTTAAAGATTTATGTATGCATCAGAAGTGTCCTTATGTGGGCAATTTCTAAATTATCATATTCCAAATCAGCAGGACCGGACGGGCTTCCCCCGTGTGTCTACAAGACTGACCCGGGCCTTTGGGCCACAATAATAAAAACAAAATTTAAATCAATAATTAGATCTGGGATCATTCCATGCTCTTGGCCATCCTCGAACATTATTCCTATTTACAAGAAAGGTGACCCTTCTCTGCCTGTGAATTACCGGCCCATCTCGTTGATGGACACGGAAGCCAAGATATTTGCAAAGCTTTTGTTGTACGAACTGGAAAAATGTATTGAGAACCATGATCTCTATTCAAAAGACCAGACGGGCTTTCGCAAAGCGATGAGTACCTCACTCAATGCTTTGATAATGGCACATGTTATCGCTGGTGCGAAAACTAAACAAGCAAACCCTGTTTATATTGCGCTTATTGACATGTCGTCAGCATTTGATACTGTAATACGGAATATCCTATGGACTAAAATCATGAAAATTCTATTAAACCCATTATATTGGTTTATTAAACTCCATACCAATACTTCCTATAAGATAAAGATATCTGCTGATGGGCGAACTACGAAGCCAATAAAGACCTATTTGGGTATAAAACAGGGTTGCAATTTAGCAGCCACATTTTTCAACCTGTATATAGCCGATTTAGATCAAATTTGGAGCACTAAAAATGTATTTTCTGTGAAACTGGGTACTATACATCTTCAATGGCTTGCATTTGCTGACAACATTATATTTAACCCCACTCCGTTTGCTCTACAAGTAAAATTACAACTGTTTGAAGCATTTGCAAGTGCACATAACCTATCTCCGAATCCTGCGAAAACAGCTGTTATGAGGTTTGGTCATGGTACCAGATGTAAAGGCTTCCAGTGGCATCTTATAAAGACTCTGCTACCTATGATCACAAGTACGATTTACCTTGGTTATTATATATCAGAGAAAAAATCAATTACTGCTTGGATGGAACAATTACATCGTAAGAGCAGGCCACTACTCTCCCAAATGAAATTGATCTATGCAAAATATTAGGTATAATTATTATATTAGGTATGATGGGTATAAAATAGGTATAATATTAGATATAAGGTGATTATCATAATTAGGGCACTGGTGCCCTGGGACCCTTCCCTCACTGGCCTGGAGCAGCTTCCGTGGGAAGGGTCTTGGTGCTTACTGTGCCGAAGATGCATATAGTATACTTAGTGCTGACCCATATTGTGATGGCCGGGATCTAGATCTGTGCCGTGTTGGGCTTTGTTAGAGTGTGCACACTGAAACCCAACTGGGCACATCCCCACTGTCGGGACTGCACAATGGAAACTGATACCACACATGAACTGAACCACGGAATCAGGTCTCTTAACTATTCCTAGTAGCTCAGCCCTTGGGCACTAAATATTCACACTAGTTTACCTTAATTCTTTATACGTAGGTATTGACCTCTGCTAAACCAGGCAGTGGGCGGACTGAGCCCTTGCTATTACCACTACCCAGTAACTAACTGATCTACCTGCAACAAGCAGGAACCAGGACAATCCCTCTATTTTACCTACTAGGTGAGATCCCTTGCAAATGAGTCAATCATTACCAAACACTCTAAACCAATTAGGACCATTGCCAACCAAACTTACGGAAATCTCTTCTTTTCTCTCCCTTAACATGTACTCAATACTGTCTATTGATAATTGTTTTTGACTGCAAAATGTATGAACCAATCTGCAAATCACTATGAAACTATATATATATATATATATCTATCACGATCACTGGGAATTAAATCACCCACCCATAATATGTCCAAACACAAATGTCACATGATATACACCCAATCACGAATGGTGAATGCCTGATCTTGGAACCACATTGGCACCAAATATGTATCGAATCCATTGTTATTCAAAATTATGAACGGTAGCCTAGAAAAAGACCCGTTAGGTCGAAACACGTGTCGGCACCACCTGTTATATCATCAATTGATGAATTCGAGAGAATAAAAGATTGGAAAAAATGAAAATCACAAACCTTGTGGAACTACATTTTTCAAACGCAGCAAAAGACAATGGGGTAAATCCCAGCATAAGAAATTGCACACGTGCCGAATGAGTGGAAACTATAACAATTCTCTCTATTCTACTATATGCTTTGGATATCTGCTTATGCAATATGAGTACATATGTGGATTGCTTACAGGGTACTATGTTAAAGTCTGCTATGTATTTTCCTATGTATTTACCTAACCCTATAATTAGACATGTATTAGGGCTAGTTGCATTATCCACGCGTAGGCAATGGAGACAGCTAACTAACTATGCTAAGATAGGTTTTCCTCCATCAAACAGCCTTTACACTGACATGAAAGAAAAACTGAAATTGAGTAATATGCCTTATTGAGTATCAATCAATTTGAAGTCGCTATTGACTGAATTGGAACTGATAGATGACATACATTTTCGACCAGGGTACGCAAAGAAAAAAACTGAGCTAGACTGGATCATAACACTTCAGCAGATAGGGAAATATAAAATGTATACATAATACTCTGCTCACACAAAAAACCTATTCCCAGATATTCTTATTTTGTTTTATTTCCCTGAAATCATTTTAGAAGATCTTTCTTGTGGTTTAAGTTTAACTTGTATCATACACGCGAAAGGATTAAACTTTGGAACAAGGCAAAAGATGCTATAATCTGAAAAATGTCGCTTCCCAGAATGCTCAGAGTCTAAAGAGACATTAAAACATTTGATCCTATATTGCCCGTACTTCAAAGAAAAGCAAACTACTCTGTTGATGAAATTTGTAACTTTGGAGTATAAGGACTGTTTGAATGTTCTAGGGGTAAGAATAATGCAAGGGAACCATAAACCTTTAATATATGCGACTGTCATTTTGCAAATTCATAGAAAAAAGAATGTATATCCTATGAATCTAAGTGATTATGTTTTTCATATACATGATTTCTTATGATTTGCTTATATTTATATAACTTTTCCTGTTTTATAACGATTGTTTTTATGACATTCTATGAAATTCTTGCTATAGCTTTTAAATGTAGAATATTGTATTGAAATTATAAAATTTTGTAAAGGCTCTATTCTTTTTGTATACTGAACCAAAAACAAATTAAAAAAAATATAAAAATAAATCCTGATCTAATAATATATCCTTTAGGCCAGCAATATTCTGCATGAACACAGGTTTCCGTTCCAACAGAAGAGAGGGCCACAGACGCGGATGTAATTCCAAAAAAAGGGGGGAGGGGGGGGGGCGGGGATGACACAGGTTAAGAGCATCCACATCCCATCTGGGTTGCTGCAAGACACATTTGGGTTAAAAGGTGGGGAACAATACAGAGACATGCAATTAGCCCATGCCATCGGATCCCAGTTCCCCTCCTTGGAGGAGGTCTCGAAATGCTAGCCCCTAGCTGCTATTCTTTCCCTGACCGCATTGTTGTTAAGGTCACCTCAACGCTCTATCAGGTACTAACAGCGTTTGGGGCCCAGGAATTGTCCAGGCTCATGTATAGGTGGGAGAGGGATGTTGGACCATTCGATCCTGAGGAATGGTTGGAGGCGCTCATGGCCCCACGAGAGGTTGGAATTGCTGCCAGTCTCTACCTAATCAATACAAAAGATTGCATGGTATATATTATTCACAAACAGCACTGGCTCAATGGGACATAGCAGATGGGGATACCGGTCTGTGTTGTGTGTGGGAGAGCAGGGGGGACACGGGAAAGTGAACAAAACAAAATGTTCGGGGGGGGGGTGCATCCATAGGTCAACCTCATTGAGATCTCAGGTCCCCTGGGATACAAAGCCGGCATTGGTGGGGAATTGGGGGGGAAGGCAGGGTTCACAAGCATGAAAAGGTGTTTGTAACACTCGAGTGGACTAAGAATTGTTGCTGAAACGTGGGGCTCAGCGGACTGCCCATGGCTTAGTCGCTGGACCTCTGAGGTAGACGGATGTGTGCCCCTTGATAGACGTGCATATACTGCTAGGGGATAACCCCAAAAATTCAAGAAGGTGTGGGGCTGGTGGGTGTGGGAGGGGTGGGGGGGTAGTTGGGGAGGGTGAGCTATGTTATTGTCTTTACTATTCGTTGTCCTTACCTGTACCCAGTATTCTGTTAATTTGTTACGTGTGAGGTTCTCTCTCCACCGCTGCGATTTTGATTTCTAGGATATACTTCTGGTGATGTTCAACCAAGAAATGGCATTTGTTTGTTATGTTTTTATTTTAAAACAATAAAAAGTTGTATACAAATAATCAAGAGCATCCAATGTATTATCACATCGAGGGCCATCTGGACTTCCATCCTAACACCTAACAAAGGAGTGGGCCACCACATTGGGACCCAAGCTGTAGACACCACTATGTCACTGCCTCTGCAAAGTCCCCATGCCACTACAAGCACCCGCGACTTCAAATCTCCCTTGCTGAAATGGACCTACACTTGGAACCTGATTTTGACAGGAATCCAAGGATAGAGGTTATCAATCAAAGTCAAACTGATGGCGCCTAGGTTCCAAGAAACTACAATGATGATAAATCAGCTCAGGCTAAGCCCACCAGGGCCCCTAATGGGTAAGCAAGATGCCCAAAGAGGCCCAAAGGAGACACCCTTGGTGTGGAACGGTTGAGATGAACAAAACCAGCCAGGCTGCTCATTAGGGACAGGTATGTCAATAGTATTTTGAAAAGTGGCCTCCAGACCAGATTCTAGCAGGAAATCTGCTACTGCGCCTTAAACGTACAGGCAAGACGGAATTTACTGACAATGCATGGAGAGGCGGGAAATAATTAAGTCCAACCCAAGAACCACATGTCCCACAGGAGGGCTCTTAAATACAGAGCCAGGAATTATTCGCTTCTCTAATTAATCCAAGTGTTCTCGTCAGTTACACAGGTTCACTGGAGGAACTGTTACCATCTGACGTAGACACCCTGCATTACGCTTCAAACACTAGTTAATCAAACCTTAGAGTTTCAAGAAAAGAGACCAATGAAGTTTGAAGACGAACCACCGACATTCTAAGCTCAAACTGAACAGCACAAATTACATAAACCCCAGAGAGAACGCCAATGGCAGTGCCACTCCGCACAAGATGAACTGTTACTCTTACACTGCCTAAATTGGCCAGTCTTAATGAGATTCATGGCCTTGGGATAGATACCTCATCTTCCATCTAACAAGCTAGTGTAAAACCTAAGGCAACAATCACCTCCCCACCAAGTCAGCCAGGTAGCATGCATGTCAAAAGCCTGGCAAGAAATGGGTTGCACATCTTCAGAATGCACAGACGTCAGATTTGGTGTGCCAATTTGTAAAATACCACAAAGACGCTACATTCATTGCACTACGCCATGAACTGGACCGATTAAAAACAAAACCAATGATCCACGAAACTCAAATTAGAACCCTATTGGACCTCATATCCTCTGTTTTAGGGTCACTGGAGGCCAGGGTCAATATCAATATCGCCCCTTATGGCCGAGAGGGTCCCTACTTTCATCTACAGACTTTCAAAACACACTGAAGTCGGAAACTCTGGGCTCTAAGGTGAATCAACCTTCGTCAGTTACTCAGAGTTCAAGTACCAACATTTTAAATGATATTAACACACAATTAGGTCAATGACTAATGTAAAGAAGAAATAATAATGCATCAGTCATTGCTCCGACCTCAATAGTATTGTAGTGTTAAAAATCAAGTTTTTGAACGTCAACGGTACAAAGTCAACAGTCAATACGCCCTCAGGATAAAAAATCTTCCTGTCAATCTCCAGTGCGTTGACATCTGACACTCTTCTGCATGAGACTAAGCAGAGAAAAGTGGCCAGCTTTCCGGATAGCTGCCTCCCAGACAAGAGGTTGTTCCTAGGCCATTGCTCAAATTGCAAAACCTTGTTGACATCCCAAAGAAACAAATACTTGGGTAATGGGGGCTTGCTCACTTTAACCCCTTTAAGAAGCCATGCTACTGCAGGGTGCTCTCCTACTGGTGTTCCGTCGACCAGATCATGACTGGCCGAGATGGCTTGTCTATACACCACTACTGTTCTGAATGCCCTTCCTCTAGAATGCACCATAGCTCCTAGGCCTGCCAAGCGGAACTATAGCTCCGAACTGATGAGCTCTGTAGCTTCCTCTGAAAGCCCTGGCAAGCACCATCTGCGCCTGAAATTCTGCAGGCTAGCAGGTTCAGTGCGTTGTTCTGGATCAGAGGATGAGGAGCACCTGTTGTATCGGACAGGAGTTCCGTCCTGTGAGCAATCCTCTGCGGGAAATCCATGGAAAGTTCCATCAGAACTGGAAACCAAGCTTGCGATTTCTACTCTGGTGTCACCAGGACTAGTTCCGCCTGGTCTCTTCGGACCTTCGCTAGTGCCCTCGCCAGCATCGCGAAGGGGGGAAAGGCATAATGTATGTGATCTTTCCAGCAGTGCAGGAACGCATCTGTCCCCGTCGCTCCTGTATCCACTCTCCAGCTGAAATATCTTGGCAGGTGGGTATTCAGTCTCGAGGCAAAGAGATCTGTATTGAAGGGGGCCCACTTTTGCTGTAACTTCTCGAAGACTGACTTGTGCAGTCTCCAGTAGCTCTAGTCTATCAAGTACCGGGAGATCCAGTCTGCTAGTGTGTTCTTCGCCACCATAACATTTTCTGCTTTGACTGGTATCTCCCTCTCTAAGCAGGAGTGCCAGAAATCCTGGGCTAGTTCTGCTAGCATCTTGGACCTTGTGCCTCCCAGCTTGTTGATATATCTTACCAATGAGATATTGCCCATCTGTAGTAGGATGCAGCATTGTGCTCGGTCTCTGGTAAATGCCTTGACTGCGAACGATCCTGCTAGAAGCTCTAGACAGTTGATGTGCAGCTCTAGTTCTTCTTGAGACCATTTTCCCCCTGTGTCTACGAGGCCGCACCTTGCTCCCCAGCCCGACCTGCTAGCGTCTGATTCTATGATGAGCTCTGGTAGATCTCCAAATATGGCTCGATCGTTCTACGCCTCCATGTTGCTGAGCCACCAGCGGAGCTTTGTTTTGCTGTTCTCGTCTGGAGGAACCTGGTGATGGCATCTCCATCCCTTCTGCAAGTATCTGATCTTGAGTCTCTGAAGGGCTCGATAATGTAAAGGGCCCGGAAATATCGCCTGGATAGAGGCCACAAGAAGTCCAACTACCCTGGCTAGATTCCGAAGCGATATAACCGGTCTCTTCAGAGCTGACCTCAGATCCGTCTTTATTGCTCTCATCTTGGGCGCTGGAAGCTCTAGCGTGGTTTTCCTCATGTCTACCATGAAACCTAGAAATTCTATTCTTTTGCACGACTCCAACGCCGATTTATCGGTATTGATTAGAAATCCTAGCCCTGAGATCAAGGATGTTGCCCATTGAACTTGCATCTGCAACCTCTCCTTGTCTTCGGCCATAAACAGTATGTTGTCTAAATAAATTATCATGCAAATCCCCTGGTCTCGTAGAGCAGACACCAGGGGTCTCAAAAGCTTGGTGAAGACCCAAGGTGCAGATGCGAGGCCGAACGGCAGGGCCTTGAATTGCTATCTTTGCACCTTCCACATAAATTGTATGAAGTGCCTGTACTAAGGTGCAATGGGTACCGTCAGATAGGCGTCCTTCAGGTCTAAGCGCGTTAGCCAATCTTCCTTCCTGACAAGGTCTTCTAGTAGATGGATTCCCTCCATCTTGAAATGTCTGTAAACTAACCAGCTGTTTAGTTCTTTCAGATTGATGACAGGCCGTGCCTTGCCTTTTCGGTGCACTAAAAACATGTTGCTCAAGAAACTTCGAGTGAGGTTGAGCTCTCTATGGACTGCTTTCGCGCTAGCGCTTTTATCTCTCCGTCTAATAATTTCACTTCTGCTTGTGAGCTGTGCATGTACGGCGGGGGACCTTGCTGTATGGGAGGGTGCAGAAATCTAGTTAATACCCCTGCGCGGTTTGAAGAACCCACGCATCCGCTGAAAGCTTGCGCCAATTGTGCATGAAGAGCAAGGTTCTCCCTCCCACAGGGGGGTACACTGCATTGCACCCTCTCACCTGAGTTGTTATTCTGGTGTCTGAAGTATCCTCTGCCTCTTCTTCCCCTGAAGCCTCTGCTTCTATTCCGAAAGAAGGTGTCTTGTTGACACAATTCCCAGTATTGGGCTCTCGGACCCTGGGGCCTCCTGTTTGAATTGAAGCGGCCGGTCGAACGGCCTCTATATTGACCGGCCCGGCAAAAACCCGTCCAGGCAAAACTTTCTGTATTGAAGCTTTCTCAAGTGCCGTACAAGTTCCCAGAAACCTGTTAATTTCCTTAACAAACGTGTCTCCGAAGAGCAAACCTTGCACACCTTCTCCAGCTTCGTACAAGGCCAGGTCACTGAGCCTACGGTCTATCTTAATCCGCATTGATCTCCTCCTCTTGGCCAAGATGGCGGAGTTTGCGTTCCCCAGTAAGCATACGGCTTGATGCGCCAGCCAGCCAGGATAAACGGATCTACGGGTTCCCCCGTGTCCTTGGACCTCTCTGCCAGGTCCATGATCTTTGCTTTGGGCCCTGTGAGGTCCAGTATCTTGTCCTGGCAAGACCTCCATGCACAGTCCATACCCTTCCTGGCATCCTTGCCTGCCTTGGTGACAAAGGTGAGCATCTTAGGGTCCAGCTCCGGGGTATCGGAAAGGTTCCCACTAAGCTCTGGTCTGGGGCATTCTGACTGAAGACGGAATCTCGTTTCCTTCTCTAATGGCTTTCTAATCTTCTGGCTATATGGATATATATCTACTCTTGGCGACTGGGTCCACTCCGTGGACCTAGGGTTTCTAATAGCATTCGGCTCGAACATATCGGATATGTCATCCTCCGGGGTACTCTCCACTATGCTGGCTTTATTACCACAGGTTACCTTGACCTGCACCGTTATGCTCTCTTTGCTCAAACTTCTGTCATCCTCTTCCAGATCCTCCTCTTGTCCGAACTCCTGAGAGGATGAAGGAGCATCCCCTATGTTTTTCACCCCTGGGGTAGGGGGTACGAGGCAGGGCACTGCTGATCTTGCCAGAAACACATCTTTAAGTCTGTTGAAAGCATCAGCTGCCTCCTGGGGCTTCTCTCTTATCCCCATATCAATTGGTGGTGGGGGGGAGGGGTAGAAGAGTGCTTTATCTTCCGGGTGACGCCCTATTAGTGGCTTAGTGGAGGTCCCCTCACCTGGATCATCTTGTAAGCCAGCTCTGATGCCCAGTATGTTCTAAAGGACTTGCAGTCTCTCCTGAATAGGTTGTACTCCCTGAGCCACTGCTCTCACTAGGGAATCACCCAGCACTCTCTTAAAACTGAGTGATAGATCCATCTCCTCCTCTTGCAGCTCTGGCTCCTGCTTGCCGTATTCTTCCCTATATTCCTCATCCCTGTCGCATGCCATGGCTGCTGGGAACTGGTCACTGTAGACCAAGAGGATTGTACTGCTCGACCTGTGCTGAGCTGCAAGCTTGGTCAAGTGTTTCAAAGTAGTTTGTTGAATTTAGGATCCTTTATCTGTCTTTTTAAAAAAAAAAATATGCCTCTGAATGCCAGCAGAGTTTCCCACGGGCGTACGCACTACGGAGCACTGCTGCAAGTCTCTTGAAGGTTAGGGCGACCGCTAGTAAGCGAGTAATGCGCAGGCTGTCGGGACCATCACCACAGCCCGTCAGGAGCGCGGAGCTACGGTGACGCCCTGATGCTCTTCGCGTATTAAGCTTACGAGAGGAAAAACAAGCCTCAATGCGAGCAATATCGCTCGCGGGCTGTTCCTCTCATCCTGACACTCATAATTCCACTATGTCGGATTAGAAAGGAGAAAAAAAAAATCGCTCGGCGACCAGAAATACCTCAGCGCGCCCAATTACTCGCTGCACTTTCTATCTGCAATGCAGATATTTTATATATCTAACAGTGTCAATCAACAGTGTCACACACTTCAATGATACACGCTATAAATATACTTCACTCTAGATATATCATAAGAGGTAATTAGCTGTGCAAGCAGCAAAAAAGAAGAGGAAGGCACCTTGCGCTAGCGAGACTTATACTATCAGGTGAGCCCTCATTGGGGGACGAGACTGAGGCTAGGACTACGACTACTGGCCTTCTGAGGACTCATGGGAGTTGTAGTGGGATCACTACCTTTGGTTTATCAGCAGATCTTTTTAAGATGGAAGTTTGTTTTTATGTCAGTTGTATAGTTTTCAACGGGAAAAAAAAAATTGAGTTAAAATTTGAAAAGCTGTTAAGCAGTATTAAAAGGAGAATAAGCATAATGCTCGCCTCCGGTCTGGCCTTAGAATTCAGATCTAAACATGTTTATGTTTCCCCTTGTTGACGTGAGATTCATTAAAAATCGGGCTAGTTGGTGAGCAGCTCCAATGCATATGGTTTATAGCCATTTGGTCATTATTCCCCAAGGAAGATGGTACTGGAAGGCCCCGCTCATTTACCAGAAACCCATTACCATTGAAACACGTGTTGGCGTTTATGACAAGATCACCAATGGATTGTGAATTCATTTTTGTCATTAAGAAATGTTGCTCTTGTATGCGGTTCAGCAGTTTTGAACAAGACCATGAACAGACTTTATAAGAATTCACATGCTTACATTATTGAATGTTGATTTTGTACAGTTCACTGTGTAATCAAAAACTGATTTCAAATAGCTGAATACTATTAAAGTCAGGATGATGACAGATGCATTATTATTTCTGTAAAGCCCAAAACTAGAGAGGCTGAAGGAAAACCGGCATGCACGAGTTCCCACGGCCAGGAAGCGGCTTGTTTGCTGTTCATAGATTGCGAGTGGGCGGAGTGAGCGGGCGGTGCCACAGAGCACATAGCTTCAGCTGCGGGGAGCCCACAAGGTAGTTGAGTCAGCATCTTTTAAAAAAAATGTTATTTGAGTGCACCTGGCATCTTCATAATTATACAATAGCTTTAAAAAATGTCAAAAGCCTAAATTCAGAATTAACAATATTGAAAACAATTAAAATGTCATTATCAAACACGAACAAATTTCAAGAGTGAATCTTGACAAGAAGAGACAATTAGTGCATTGCATGTAAAGATAGAAATTCACGCCATACTAAATGCAGCAGCGATAACTAAGGATTTAGCCAAGTATATAGAGCTACAAAATCAATCGGAGGTAACAAAGTCACTATTAGTTATTAAGTTCCAGTATCCTTTCTCAAAGAGATTTAATACAGGGCACGCAGATAAAATGTGGCAAGAGGTTTCCACTGCGCTATTACAAAGTCTGCAGCCTCTCTCTTCAATAGGGATTTTTAACCAGCTACCTGTATGATCCCTAGTCTGCAGGAAATGTAATCGTAAAGTATGAACCTTCTCAGTTTCCTATCACATAACTTAGTGAGATAAGAGCATGGGGTTGCGAGCTGGTGGCACTAAAGGCTGTATTCGCTGTAACTTTTTTTTCTCTGAAATTTAGATGCTTTCACAACAGAGTCCCAATATAGCGATTTTTTCTTCGTTGGGGACGAGCAGCATTTGATCAGAAGAAAAGACAATATTAACAAAATGAGACATGGCAATTTCCCTCAAACCTTTAAGGAATCCATTCGCACAATGCTCTCCAATGTGCGTGGCCAAATGCCCCATTACAGTTCGGTCTGCAGGCAAGCAAGCAGTGAGTTGGCTGAAAAGTTTACAAAGCTGCATTAGCCATTGGGATCTAATCAAAAGGACACCCAACTCACTTCTTGCTGTCTCTACAGAGATCATTATAGCCATTCCATGTGTGTGTCTGATAGCATCCCAAGGCCGTACAAAACGCCAAGCACAATGCTGCTGCAATAAATAGACAACAGACCCTCAACATTGTTACCACCTCTTTGCACAATAAATCTTTTGATTACGGTCCAAATTATTGTTGAAATGTGGTTGTCATAAAAAGATTTAGCTGGGCAGGATTTTATAGGAAACCCTAGGTATACATAATTTTCGACCACTTCTAACAAATGCTGGTCCATTTTCCACACAAAATTACTACTTGCGTTACGTTTGTTACCAATTGTCAATACTTTAGTTTTGGCTTTATTGATAGTAAGTTGGTTCAGCAAGGAATAAGAAGTAAGAGCGGTAACAGATTGCTGTAAACCAATAGGCGTATGGTCGAGGAGTACAGTGTCATCTGCATATAGCAGCCACAGCACTGCTTTGTTACCTATATGAGGGGGTCAGAGGGGGAATTGCGCACTGAGCCACGGACATAGTCCACGTCACATATGTAGAGGTTGACCAGCAGGGGTGCCAAAACGCACCCCTGCTTCAATCCCCAATTTGTGCTCATCTGCTTAGAAAGGACCCCCTCCTGGTTTAAACGAACAGTCACCTTTGTATCACTGTATGAGGACCAAAAGAGATCCAAAAGCATTAGGTCCAGACCCCAAGTTTGTGCCACAAAAGTGGATGGGAGACTGAGTCAAACGCTTCTGCGCAGTCTATAAAGTATATGTACAATTTACCATCGGTCTGCTTATAGATTTCGTCAACCAAATAATGAAGAACACATAGGAAGTTAATTGTGCTGTGGCCATTCCTAAAACCGGTCTGAAACTTGTTGAGGAGATGGGTTTTTTCAGCTCACTGTAATATGGTGTTGGGGCCTGGGGACCTGGATGACTTCAATTTGTGAATCAATATTAGAATGTCACCAAGTCCCAATTTGGGATTGACTCTCAAAAGAAATAATTTTGTGGCGTTTTAGTTTGACAAAGAGTTGTCCCAGTAAAGTGAGGATAGGTGATCCAACTACGCCTCTTCTGACACCAGATTGATTTCCAGGGCATTTACATTAGAGAGATATTGTCTGCAATATGTCCAAAGTGTCTTGTTGTCATTGGTGTTCAAAAGGCCAAACATGAATTTCCAGTTAATGTTATACTTACAGTGCCTACGCCCTCTAAGCCAATTTTTGTACTTGGTGGCAAGGGCAATGAGTAATTTGTCTTTCACGTTATTAACTATGCTATTGTCCTTTCCGATCTTTGTTAGTTCTTTAGGATACATTGTTTTTTTGTTTTTGTAGGTCTATATCAAATACTCCCTCTCTGTGATGCTGAAGATATCCTCTTGGGGAATTCAGATTAAGTAGTCGGCCAAGAAAAGTAATGAACGCTCCCAAATCCCAATCGTTACCTTTAAGCCATGATTCTAAGATGTGGTGATCTAGGTGGATTAGAGCAGATTTCTTTTTTTTTGTAGATTTTTTTTTTTTTTTTTTTTTTTTTTTTTTAACATGCCCATCAGACCAGATTATGCGATTCCCTTGCGAGGTCACTCTACAGTTGGGATAAGCTAACGGGAAGGTGCGAGTAGTGCAAAGAGTTTGCATCCATGAGATGGGGAAATGATCACTAAAGCTTAATGCTGTGACAATAACAATACTGGATCTAGCAAAAAGTGTTCGATACAGACAAACAGTTAACTACCGAAGAATATTTGTCACTGGACCACGTTTGTTTCAATGGTTGTCCCTTCAGTAGTTTCTTATTGAGACAAACGAGATCAGAGGAATTGCACAACTTCCCCCAGGCATGGTCCACATCGTTTTCCATAGATATATAGGACAAAAGATAGTCGGCATCAAGAGAATCACTCACTGGGTTTCAAAAGAAAGGTGCGCATTAAAATCACCATCGATAACATTACCACCTGGAAACTGGTCAAACCATGCTATTACCAAAGTTTCCACCTTTTCCTGTATACATTTGGAATATAACCCATCCAGGGGGTCGTATACATCAAGGATCAGAAATCCACTATTGGAGAGGGTTTTAACTCCACCAGCCCGGCCACCTAATGAGCAACCTCTGCAATTAGAGCAGGAAAAGTGAGACAACTTTGTATCCATCAATGCTAAAAGAGTGAGTCAACCAGATCTCTTGTAAAAGAAAAATATTGCGTGATAAAATAGATATACCCAAAGGAGTAGTTAAAAAAGAATGAATTGAAGTTGCAGGTATTTCAAGCTAGCCATTTACACTTAGTCAGTTTGGCATACTTTCAATATTGTTCACTATTGAATGTGAAGGGGACCCTGCCTCCCAATACGTTGTGTAGATACAACAGATGCCATTCAAATGTTCTTTTCAGGCGGATCGGCAGATTTTTGTTTAGGTGGACCAGAAGGCTCCTCGACCATGTGTTGCTCATTTTAGCTAGAAACTAATGTCATGAATTTGTGACCAACAGTTTTTGGAAACCTAAATTACTGTCAGAAAAGCTAAATTACTGTCGGAAAAGCGAGTACTCAGTAGAGCTACCACCGCAGCTGATGTGAATTTATTTACGGCCCAGTTGGTAGGGACATCACTCTTGGGCAACTCTATGTGTTTTATATTGTCTGAGGAAATATTCAACGCTTCAATTTTGTCAAATAGGGAGTAAAAAAACTTTGATTCAGAAAGTTGCTACTGTTGGTGGGCTACAGCTCTTCTAATTTAGCCCCCTTTCCAAAGGGCCTATAATTCCTACCTACAGAAAAATTGGGGGGAGCCTTTGTTGCATTACTTAAAAATATTCCAAAGAAGCCAATCTTAAGAGTTACTAAATCCCATTGGAAAGAGGCAAGGCGAGCCTCATTATAGACGATATTGACCTCTGCGACGCTGTGATGAAGTTTAGTTTATTTATCTGTAGAGCGCACTTAACCGTCAGGTATCTAGGCGCTTATGCTTGAGTACATAGTTACAGAAAAAAGACAGACAGCGATTCACATATATGACATACAGTTTACAGGAGCAAGTTATATAGCAGTTGACTTGTGTTACGTAGCAAGTCTGAGAATCAGGTGGCAGGCAACAGTACAGTGAACATGTCATGAAGACAATTTCATAATATTCTTAGAGTATATAGACAGAGAAGGCCTACAAAGTTACAGGAGAAGGCACTCAGCAATTAGTACAGAGTGGCAAGGAGTGCAAGTTAGTTTTGCTGGACGAAGAGCCAAGCTTTTACGCTGTTTCTGAAGGACCAGAAAGATGGTTCTGCTCTGAGAATGTTAGGCAGGGCATTCCACAGCTTGGCTGAGAGTACGGTAAAGCTGGATCCTCCTGATTTTTGTAGTTTGTATATTGGAATGTTAAGTTGATGTAAATAGTTGGATCTGGTAGGTCTGGTGGATTGGCTTCTGGTAAATTTGACCGTCAGGTATTTTGGAGCCGTACTGGACAGGCATTTATGAGTGATTACAAGTGTTCGCAATGAAATTCTGTCTCGGACTGGTAGCCAGTGTGTATCCCGCCCGATTGCTGAGGCATGGTTAGATCGGGGGGATATTTAGGGCCGATCTGAGCGCGTTATTCTGAAGCACTTTGAGTTTGTTTAGATTTCGTTAATTGGTGCCTTGATAAAGAGTCTTTCAATAGTTGAGTTTGGATAAAATCAGAGCTCTGGCAAGCGTAATGCAGCTGTTGGTGGATAGATACGGTTTGCAGGTGTTCAGCTTAGTAGTGTAAGCTGTTGTAGAGGCAATTGCGTTGACTTGCCTAGTGAGCGAGAAGGTGGAGTCTAAGTAGACACCTAGGGTTTTGACCTCACTAGAGACCTTGATGGAGTTCCCAGTGATGTTCAAAGATTTGTAGAGTATACCTAGATTATTTAGCCATGATTGAGAGCCTATGATAAGACACTAGGTCTTATCATTGTTAAGGCAGATTCCATGGGTGGCCATCCAAGCCTAGATCTGAAGGGATATATGGTTTAATATTTTTGAATCCTTGTCGTAGCAGCCAGTAAGTGCGATGAGGATTTGGGTGTCATCTGCATAGTTAGTGTAGGTGACACCCAAGCCATCGAGGTAGTCAAACAGAAGCTTCATAAAAAATATTATATAAGGTGGGAGCGACGCAGGAGCCCTGAGGGACTCTGCATGAGATTGGTACTGGATCAGCAGAAGATGTGGGAGAGAAGACCCTCATAGTCCTATTGGTTATAAAGGATTGAATCCAAGTAGTGGCATTAGTAGAGAAAGCAACTGCTGTAGTCAAATGCTTGGTAAGGATCTAATGGTCACCAGATCAAAAGCTGCTGAGAGGTCAAGCAGCAGTAGGGTGGCGATGTTGCCTTTGTCCTTTAAATCATCCATTTGGATTTTTAAATGAAGGAGAGCTGTTTCCATACCATGTTTTGGTCTGAATCTGGATTGACGCAGGCCTAAGAGATTGTTGTATTCTAAGTGCTTCTGTATCTGGAGGTATGCCGCTCTAGCAATGATTTTCAGGAGGAACGGTACTGTAGTTATGGGTCTACAGTGTCTACAGTTGGGGAGGGGGGTATATGGATCTAAATTAGGTTTTTTGAGGAGAGGCATGACCCAAGCCACCCTAAGATTATCAGGGACTATGTCAAATTCGAATGAAGCAATAATCAAGGATATGATGAAAGGTGCGAGATCCTTTGCTACTTCTTTATAGCTGTAACTGGGCAAATATCCCTCTGACATCTAGAGGGTTTTAAAGTGGCAATGATGCCTTCCTACCTCTTGAACAGTAATTGGAATGGATAACATGGTATGGGCTGAGAGTCACAAGACTTGTTGAAGTTTGTGCTCAGAGTTAACCTCCGCTTTTCTAATTCTATTTTGGCTTGCAGCATTGACATTTTGTCTAGTAGGGCTTTTTGGATCTTGGCACACCAAGAAGCTTTTTTGGTGCAACGTTCAGTGGGTGGAACTGGAGTCTCCAACTCCCTGAGGATAGTGAAGAGCTCTTTTGCACCAGATTTGGCATTCTGTATTCTTGCATTTCACGTCTCCTCTTTTAGTGTTTAATACAGCTGCTTTGTAGGAGGTGGCAGCAGTTATGAATTTTTCTTTGTTGATAGCAGAAGCTGTTTTTTCCCCCCCAGTTATTTTCGGTGGTCCTTTTGGTTCTGCGCAAGGCTTTTAGGTCAGCAGAGAACCATTTGTTAAGATGTGCTACTGGTTTAGCTTTTCTTGTTTTTAAGTGGGCAATTTTGTTTAAAGCCTGAAGTGGGGTGTGGTTGTACAGGTCCACGAGTAGCGATGGATCCTTATCAAGGCAATTAGGTGGATTGGTAAATCGGCTGTAGTTCGTTCTGTACTACATGTGGAGCTGGCTGTACCCACTTATCCATCAGGCCTGTTAGTGATGCTTGCCTAATGATGCAGTCTTCAGTTATTTTTACAGCTAATGCAAGTTTAGATGTCTCTCGTTGTGAAATAGAAGACCCAGCTACAACTACTGCTGGTGGTGGTTGAAAGTACCCAGCGTTGGCTGACAAGGGTGCCAGTTTGAATACAATTCAATTTGCAAAGCCTCCGTTTTTTTCTGCCGATAACACGCTTGCTCAGAGTTGCAATCGACGAACAAGCCTGTGCTATGCCCGCCTCCACTACCTTCTGAGGCACAATTTTCGCTTTTTCAGAGTGGAGGCCCGGGCTTGCACATTATGTGGTGGGGCACTTTCAGCAATAGGTGCTTCCTGTTGTGATAAGATTTGAGAAAGCATGCTTATGGCCAGCGGGTCAGAGGTAGATAAATCAGCATTAGCAGTCAGCAAAACACCTGAATTTACAAGGATGATGTCGACGACCCAAGATAAGACCAGTTTCAGGTAACGCTGTGCATTTGCAATCTTCGAGCATAAGGAAAATGATGCATCGACAAATGCAGCCACTGCATTCAAAGTAGCTGATGAGCCTGAACATCATTAGGAGTAGGACTCGAAGGTCGGAGCTGCACAGAATACAAATAATCACAGTCACTTTCACTTGTAGAGAAGCATGAAGAGCTTGAAAGCAAATATTCCAAATTCGCCATAGCCGAAAGTTGTGAAGTAAACATCATCATGCTTCATTTCAAGATTCATTGTTGGCCCAGTCTTGTTGGCGGAGTCCTTCTGAAGACCCAAGCAAAGCTTCAATAAAGGAAATGCTGTTGTCAATGGGAGGGGAGCCTGTAGAACTTTCATCAGATTCTCCTAGATCGTGCATCGATCTTACAGGGGATCTCAAAGCAGTAGCAATTTGTTGTTGGGTAAACAGCCGGAAGTAGTTTTGAAAAAGTCTGATCTTTGCGCTTGCATCTGCAATATTACCCAAAACATCAGTCTCATTTGCCGAAATAATTTCCACTGCGTTGTTGGCTAGAACGTCTTTCCCGTTTGCCAGGTTAATGTTAGTTGCCGATGACCGAGTTGCCGAATGATTCACATGCTTTGTTGCCAGAGTCGTGGCACTATGCAAGCCGTACTTTCACACGTTTTGTTTTTTCATTTCAATAAGACTGCGACTAATTCAGAAACTGATTCAGTTTAATTAAATTGCAGGCCTAGCTAATTGTTCAAAATCCTACTAGACCATCAAGGTGAATTCCTTAGTTTACATACTTGACCTAAGAGAAATGCACTCGCCCCAAGGTGACTGGTGTAAACATATTTACCAATGCTTTTTGTAAAATGGTGCATGCCACTATAATCACACTTCATATTTGGTGCAATGCTGCCAAGCATGCACAGTGAAACTTGCATTTGCCAGGTACTGCACACAAAATGTGTTTGCAGTAAATGCAAAATAAGTTTAACATCCCCATACTCTCAAGCAAGGTCAAGTATCCTGCAAATGGACGCTCGCCATTCATAAAAACGACTTGCCAATGCTAGTGGGCTAGTATATTTTGCGAGCTCTAAATGTCACTTTCGACTCACTGTGCTTGCCGCGAGACGCCAATAATCTCAAGGGGTTTAGTTTCTTGGAGCAACTTCTGACATCAATGATGGTGTGCCACGTACAGCAGGGACAGCCTAACTGCCCTACAGAAACACATGGCGCACTCCGCGCTAATGTGGGTTTTTAAGGTCAGCCTCCAGGCACAATGAATGGAAAGTAAAGAAAGACTGGAGCCCAGCCTCAGAAGTCTTGCAAAAGCAATAGAGCCCCAGGCAGCAAAGCAACACTCAAGCGCACATTTCCCCTTAAGAAACACACATCTATGGAGAGAGAGAGAAAAAGAAGTGGCAAGAAAAGAAGGTTAGAAAGCGGAGGTCAGATATGATGCCAGAAAGGAGGAGAGGCGCTCAAAGGATTTGGACGAATTGAGGTGGTGGTTGCTGAGGAACAGCGAGGAGGCGTAGAAGGAGGTGAAACTCGAGAAGTGAGGAAAGTAAGGAGGAAGAAGAGAAAGACCAGGAAGGCAGTCAGGGTTGTCAAAAAGGCAGGAAAGAGAGTAGAGGCAGCTGGGAGAAATCTCCAAGGCGGAGAGGCACATAAAGGAACCCAAAAGGCACTTCAGAACTAAAAAATGTTTACTGCAGCGAAGTTCATTAATGATACATCGTAAAAGCAGTCATTGTTCTAGAAAGTGCTTGCATTGATGATCAGGCGAGTCTACAATAAGAGAAACCCCCACAAATCAAGTGGTAGCCTCATTTTTGGGGCTAGTTAACATTTCATTTTACTAGTTAGTGTTCGCCAAAACACCTCTGGTCATTACTTTAATGTTTCAAAATAACAAAATAAAAATCATAACAGCTTCCTTAAACTCTACTCATCACCTCATGGGTCTGTAACCTTTGGCTCGCCAGATGTTTTATACTAGAACTCCCATCAGCTTTACTCTGCATAGTTAATGAGGACGGATCCTGGGGGGCTGCAGACCTCTGACCCATCTTGAATAAACAAGCACTTAACACTCTAAAATGACGTCTGGGTGAAGTTGATCCCCGCTCGGCTTCATGGCAGGAGGCAAGTCAGAAGATTTTGCTTTCTCTGTGGAATGGCTATGGTGTCCACCACTTCTTCCAAAATGAAGGCGTACAAATGAAGAAACATGATATTTTACCAAGACTTTCACTCCAACATTGAACCACCAAGACCCTTTAAAGAAAAGCACACCATCAAGCACGGTAGGAGAGCAAAGATCAATAATTGATTACATTCTGCTCCCACAAGACACAAATGCCCAGTTTACTGGAGTACTTCTTCAAATAGCAAATTGGCTGTGAATGATCAGATGTTTCCCACCCTTTATCCCTTCCCTTGGGACACTGCTTTGCTGGCAGGCTGAACCTTATGCATCAACCATAAATAAAACTAAATAAAATAAATTCAGATTGACCACAATACCTTGACACTAACTCAGGAAGCTACAATTTCAGTTCAATGGGAACAAGCATAACTCAAGCAATCTAGACCAGAAGATCAAAATCAACAAAAGACATTAATGAAATAACATTCTGGACGACATGTGCGAGAGGGCTTGGTTCTTCAAAGGCTCTGGATTGGCAGCACAAGTGTGTAAACCTTAGTGCTGCAGCGTCTTAATTGGCATTGCAATAAACACGTTCATTTGCCAGTGGAAACAGATAAATCGGTGTCCATAACTACCATCCCCTCTACTAGCACTCTTGTTGACTTATCAAAATCTGCCGATAGCTCGCTCACCCTGCATTACACAACAAGGCACCCCTTTAAATAAAATGACAACTGCAAAAAGCAACAATGCAAGTCAATAGTGCTGATGTTACTGATCAAACAAAAGCCTTCTGGGTAACAAGAGAATTTTGCCAATTTATTGTGACAATCAATTAAATATAAAGGATGCAAAATTGGGGGAGCCCCTCTACTGACAACAAACATGGTTCAAATAACCGGTTATATGGAATTCCACTCAGCATGTTTTAGTTCAATGCGGACATCACAGAGGAACAATTTGCATATCCATCTGCTACCACCCAAAAGGGCAGTCCAGTACCAAAATGCTATGGAATCCTCCTCTGAACACAAATACCATCAGCAAACCCTGAAGGTGGGCCTTGTTGGGGCTCATCAGTTAGGTGAAGCTGAGCCAAGCTAAGACGCGATTGTAGACCCTCTCGAGTGGAGTACTCCAAAGAACAGGTTATTTGAACCATGTTAATATGCAGTAGAGAGAGTCCCACACTTGTGTAATTGTTGTAAAATGGGGTTTTTTCCTAGGTCACTATGCATAACCAAGTGTCACTGAGGGGACATCTTGCCCACAGTGCCTTAGAGAGGCTCAGCATCAAAAAAGGAAGTCCAGCCGTGGAAACATCTAGCTCTGGCACCTTTTAACTTTTATATAAAATTAAATGAATAATGACATCCTAAACATTACCCTTGAGATTCAGTCAACAAGACCAAATGGTCATTACTGCGATATTCCAACAGCAACGAGATCAAAAACAGGCAATGGCCTTTAATAATTGAACTGTATGGTAGCCTATTGTAAAAAGAAGTCAACATAAAACACATCAAGTCCAACATGGTTATCCTGGGGAACAAGAAAGCAAAACAGACATGATGTGGATTGAAATGCCCTGGAGAAGGCAAGGGACTTTAAATAGGTCAGAGAATCTTCACAACAACGCACTTTTCAACTACCATGAAAAGTCAGGGAGCTTCCAAAGGGATCCAGAGGTTTGCAGCTCATTATGCAAACAAGCCATTCCAAAATCCAGATGGCCTATTCCAAGGAACAGTCGGTGCTATGGTCATATGTGGCCAGGATATGGTGCATTCCGCTGCAACTGATAAGCTACATAGCCTAGAATCTGTTGGAAACAAAATCAATGCAAGCTGTCTTGCTCTATGCAAAAGTGACCAAAATCAACAAACTCCATCAACAACAACTGGAAACAGCTCATTAAACCAGAATCCAACAACCCACAATTAAGAGGAGAAATCAGATTTTCCTAATGAGATCTCTTGCTCTGACCAAAACCAACCCCCATGGCTGAATAAGCTGCAGCACGTCAAAGCCACACCAAGGCCCATGATCTTCACAGACCAACTTGCACACCACAAATGATACAATTAACCATCATGTCCTCATAGTCTGTCCATTACAACAAACAAAAGTAGCGACATGCTCAAGCAATATCTTCAACGGCTATATGCCCTTGGAAAGGCATTTAAAGAAGCCACTATCAGATACAGTGATGCCATCTCCTTCAGTCACATTTCTGAAGCAGGTATTGAGTGAGAGAACAGCTAGACATGTTCTTAGCGCCGTCTCCTCATTCAAAACCCAATACGTTGGCATTAGAAGAATGCGTTCAGTGGACCCTGGATTCTTCTAGGACAGAAGCAAGGATCTGTTTTGAGCCCATTCCCAGACTACTTGCTTCCTTCAATCACCAAAATACATCTCTGTGCACCTGGATTATGTTATTGACCACAAGACACTAGATCTTTCCACATTCATATCATAATTTCTCTTCCAACCCCATGATATCCTCTTCCCACTACCCCCCCCCCCTCCGTCTCAACTCATCCCATACAGTGTGTCAGCATTGAGAACCCATACAAGACACCTCCATACATAGATGCATACAACGGTTACAATAAAAGGCCACACCTTTTAGAATGCCCTCAGGATCACCCAGTTATTTCACTTACAGAACAGGGTATTTGGTACCACTTTGGCACTAGCAAGGATGCTTTGGTGCACACTTTGTTCTGCATCCTCTACCCACCTTCATTTCAAATATCCTCTGGTATCTTTCAATAGTCCCTCACCCAGCCCCCTGATATCGCCATACTGGTGCTTTCACCACCTTCACACAAATGAAATATATACACTTGTCGTGGCTTTCTGGTATCTGTGTTAAGCCTTCCCTTCACATAGCTGGTCAGATAGCACAGCGAGTAAAGGGCTTTGACATCCGTGCAGAGCCTGCCGACGCAGGTTCGAATCCCGGCAGGGCCAAACTCAGCCTGTCATCCTTCCGAGGTGGATAAATGAGCACCACACACAGTGGGTAATAATAAGCAGCGCTCAGATACATGAGGGTTTGTAGCGCTATATGAATGCTAAATTATTATTATTATTATTATTATTACTACATCCCATTCCATTGCTTCTTAACATCCATGCAATGGACTCACCTAGTCACTAGAA
Organism: Ambystoma mexicanum; assembly: GCF_040938575.1. Classification (NCBI taxonomy): domain Eukaryota; kingdom Metazoa; phylum Chordata; class Amphibia; order Caudata; family Ambystomatidae; genus Ambystoma; species Ambystoma mexicanum. Next base: position 256,968,810 of record NC_090926.1, on the reverse strand, counting down.
CATTGTTGGGGCAGAAACCCAGTCCATATTCGGGGTTGAATGCCATTTTATACCTATCCTAGTAAAACTTTTTGTTCTCAGACTCGGCAGGGGTTAACTGTGGCTGAGCAGTCACGGTCAAATCTTAGGTGGTATTGGGTTGGCTAAGCTACTCAAATATGCCTCCGAGTAAGGTAACGTGCACAAAGAGGTTTAGGAAATCTTTGGTTGAAGGTAAATTAATGGTTGGTGCAGGTCACAGTGGGTGAAATGTGTGAACGCTTCTATAACTAGAGGATCATAAGCAGGTTAGTTAGGATCAGTAAGTCAAAAGTCAACTGAGTCCATCGGGTACCAAGTTTCACAGTTCATCCCAAAGGTGTACCTTATGGCTTGTATCTGACCAACCAGGAATTAGCCGCTTGTAGAAATCAATGGAAGAGAGACTGTCTGGGCAGTCTCTATGTTAAAACTATAGCACAATTGTAAAGATAGGCCCAATACTAAAAAAGGTAGAACCTCACCACATTGCCTTTCTGGGGAAAAACGAATACATTAAATCCCATGGTCTAGTAACAATTCTGTTCAAAAAGGTTGTGTTCCACTGTCTTACACATTTCTTAGAAGTCTACAACCTTTGAGACCCCCTACAAGCCAGTTTCCAATTCCAATATATATATAAATGAATCACACCTCAGCCACACCTGTGACCCTTCTCACACCTGCTCTACTTTCATCTCCAAAACTGCAATGGCGGCTAGCCACAACCGCCTAAATACTAGGAAAATAAGCCACCTGCTTCCTTTCAATACCGCCAAGCTACTCTTAACCACTCTTGTCTTCTCTAAACTGGACTACTGTGCCAGTATCCTCTTTGGTCTCCCCAACTATGCTTACTGTCCTCTCGATAAGATCATTAACTTCACTGCCAGGACTCTCTTTGATCTCCCTCACATTACACCCATGTCCTCGTACCGTCACCAGGCTGGATGGCCGACGATGCAAAACCAGGCCAGATTTAAATGTCTTCTCCTGGTCCACAAACCTATACACGGTAAGGCACCACCATATCTTTTCTTCTCTATCCAATTCGACAAGCCTTCTTGTAATCTCTGCTCTGCCTTCTCGACTAACCTTGTGGCACTTGGCCCACCCTGTGCTTCCTCTCGCTTCCACTCCTACCTCCTTGCTCCACTTGCCTGGCTCTTCCCCTGGACAACCGAGAAACAGTCCACACCGATCTTCAGCTATTTTCCACCGCTGATTCCCAATGTCCTTGCAAGACTGAATGTTAACAGTGAGGCTTCATGATCTGAAATGCAGCAAAGGTTACAGAGGTGACAGAGGATCCTGTAGAAAGTTGGACTAGTGTGGAGACAACAAATAGAAACGGTACAGATTTATTTGAAATGTTATATAAAAGTCTACACACATTAGGATAATGAGTGTAAGTGATGTTTCACAGCAATACGAAATAGATTAAAACAAGTAGCAGAACAGATAGGAAGAGATTCTTCCTATCTGGCAAGGCTCCAGATAAGATTTTGCAGTGGGAGTATGTTATGCCTTATTTTAAAGGTGGGAGTAAAATTATTTTTTGGAGAGTAAAAAGGCAATTTCAATGCGAGTATTATAAGCAAGTAAAAATAAGTTAACTGGAAAACAGAAATGTTTTTATAATAATTACTAGTAGGTGTACCCATGCTTTGCACAGCAATTCCTACTTCAGTCATTGCGGACGCTATTGAAGAGACATTCACCGTTTCATGTCAGCTAGAATGCGGATAGTGTGGAATGTTAAGGGACAATGAACTGTTAAAGTTTTCATGAACTGCTGAACTTTAGGCACAATGAACATAGACCTATGGCAGAACTGCAGTGCAAAGAGCCATATGGCAAGGGTAAGCATTGCAAACCGCTTAAAAGAAATCTGAAAAAAAAAGTATATTATACTCGTTACACTGTCTACACCATGGAACCTACCCACATGCCAAATTTCAGGTATTTGCATGTTGGGAGGTATGCTGAACATTTGGAACAGACACACACAGATAGCCACAAATTTCCCTTTTATATATAGAGAGATTTCATTGCATGCAATTCTTCCTGTGGTACTACATGCCCCACTGTTCCAAACAAATCCATAGAGCTATTTGGGTGGAAGCAGTGGGCACAAGGCTCTACGTGTCTGTCTCTTATTTGTCTGTTTGTAGCATTTTTACGCCCTCTTTCTTGTATGGAGTTAAAGTGGCCAATAGGGGATGGAAATTACAGAATTTTGGGGCAAGTAAAGCGAAGTAGTGAAAACGGGACGAGGCACATGGGAGTTTAGGGACAGAAAGAAGGAAAAGATGTTTGGAACGAAGAGAACGGCTAGGAGTATAGAAAGAGAGGAGATGCGAGATAGGAAGCAGCAAGACAATGTAGGTAGGCATTTATAGAATATGCAGGGAAAATGAAACAAACGTAGATTCTCAAAAGGAGAGAAGCAGAGCATAAATGAGTCAAAATTGAGGAGCCAGCAGGAAGAGGCAGCTTAAGATGTTTATGTGCGTTTGCTTGTTAGGCACTTATACAGCAAATGCCTTCTGTTTCAAAGTGCCCACAGGGCAACAGAGAGGGAACATGGGATTGCAGTACAATCAAGAAATACAGTGGGGTAGGGGGCTGGGGGGGGGGGGGTGGCTGGACCTACTATGCCTTGTGTGTATTCAGAACATGCAAATGCAGCAAGGAAGAGGGCATTGAAGACAGAATGGAGGGGGACAGGATGGGAGGCAGAGAGGCCAACTAGCAAAGAGGAGCACTAATCGAGTCAGGAAAAGAGGAGTTTAGTGCCATGGGGAGTCAAAAATGGACAGGCATGACGGATATTGAATAAGTGGTAACGACGGGTGCAGGCAATAGAGGAAATTTAGGCAGTGAGCTCAGCTATGGCATATGCCAACATATTTATGTATCATCTGGAACACACTCCTAATCGTGAACATTGGCCAACTAAACTGTTTTTTTTGGAGAAGATACATTAACAATATTTTTGCTGTTTGGAGAGGCTCCGAACCAGAACTCTGATAGTTTGCTGATTATTTGAATACATCACTTCACTGTATCAAATTGACATCACAGATTGGCAAACCGCAGTTACACATTTGATGTTGAAATTATGGTCATACAAAATAGACCAGTCACCAATATATACAGTAAACCAACAGATGTTAATAACGCACTTCACCATCTGAGTTTCCATTCTCAATATCTCAAAAACAGTTTACCAAACAGCCAATTTCTTAGACTTAGAAGGATAATTGCTGGCAATGTAACTAGAGAATGTGAGATACTAGCAGATCACTTTCAATCGAGAGTCTATCCACATACTGTGGTAGAACCAGGTTAACAAAAAGCCATTGGAAAGACAAGAGAGGAAACACTCCTCTCAAAGAAGATTCATTTCCATGTCTTTATACTATGAAATACTCTAACCAGAGCCATCACATAAGTAGGATTAAGAAAAACTGGAAGATTAAACAATTAGACCACCAATTTACACGATGATTCCCACAACCACTTATCGCCTATAAACGCGCAAGGCCTTTCTGTGGCAAATTGGCCAAAGCAGAGACAATTAGTCGTGATAACCAGATATTTCTACATAAGCCCAGGATTGACACATCTGTGTCTTAACTGTCATAATTGCAACAACATTATGAAAGGAAATATTATTAGACATCCACAATCTAGCAGAAAAATTCAAACTTCACCATTATGCAACCTGCAACACAAGGAATGTAATTTACTGGCTTTGCTGCCAATGTGGCCGATATTATATAAGCCAAACATCCCACAGAGTGAAAGATCATTGGACGGAACGTAAATCCAACATTCGCACGGGCAATGAAGAATCGTCTGTGGTAAGACATTTTTTAATGAACGTAGACACAGTATAGCACAACAAAAACTCAGTCTTAAAAGTAGTACACCAACCACCAAGAGGAAATGATATGTCCAAGAAACTCACAGCGTTGAGATGTACTAGATAAACAAACTTGACTCATTGTGCCCATTCGGCATGAACAAAGATTTTCACTTTGGAGCATTTCTTAGAAATCTAAATTCCATTACTTCACAATTGGTTTACTGACATTTTCAATTGTAGCACTGGACCTTTTTCCACATATATATTTGAACAAACATTGCTTTCAACATATATAAAGGATAAGATTGGAAGCTGTGAAACATAATGATAAGTATGCTTATTCTAATTGAATCCTGCCTTTGATACAATGAACCACCGTATCTTACTCAAATGACTAAAGAGGATTGGAAGAGTTTCGGCACAGGCTATCCCTTGTTTTGAGTCTCTTAACAGGACAGCAGCAACAAGTCAATCTGGGAGATTGGGTGTCCGATACTCTGGATCAGACTTGTGGGGTGCCACAGGGATCTTCCTTGTCCCCCATGTTATTTATCTATACCCGAGTCCTCTGATGGACATTTTGAGGCAGCAGAGGGTCAACTATCATTCGTATGCCGACGATACCCAGATGTATGTTAATATTAGCAATGCGAAGACAAGTTCCGGAGAGTTGGGACCTCTCTGGACGAGGTTGGTAGCTGGATGGCTGCCAACTGGTTCCAACTACATGCCAAGAAAACGGAGGTGGCACTGTTCAGCTCTAAATACCTTCTGTAAGCGGGTAACCTCCCCCAAACTCCCCATCCTCTGGGCCTGCACCATCCATTTGCCACCAAGGTCAAGAACCTAAGCTGGGTCAGAGAACCCAAGCAGTGAGGCCCAAGTGTGTGCCAATGTGCAGTAATTTCCTACAACATTCGACTCCTGCGTCAGGCTCTACCTTATGTTCCATCAGATAAGCAGGCAGCAGTGGCCAGAGCACTAAACTCCCAACTCGACTACTGCAATAGCCTGCTTGCAGGGATTCCAGTGAAACATTGACAATGGCTCCAAAGAGCACAGAACGCTGCAGTGAGACTGGTGTTGGGGCAAAGAAATCAGACAATTTTTGGGATTCCATCGCTCACTCAATTGGTTGTCAGTGAGTGACAGAATAGACCATGTTCTTTGTCTTGTTTTTAAATGGTTAAACAACCTGGCACCACAATATTTGACAGACAAAATCCATGGATATAGCCCAGCCCGATCACTCCGGTCTGAGGAAAGAATTGCTGCCAAGTATCCCTTTATCTGCCTGTGTGTCCAGAGGTGACAGTTTTGGAATAGACTGTGCCTAGAAATTTGGGCAGCTAAATCATTGAGTCACTTCCGAAAAGCTGTAAAGACTCATTTGTTTAAATAAACATTTGAGTCAACCAGGGATGACCGACCTTTACCAGATTCTATGGGTTGCCCGAGAGTGGAAACACAAAACCTTTGTAGTCTCTTTATGAGTTGATGTAACATCTGCGCCCAAATACAATGGAGTTTGCCCGGCCTGCGCTAAACAAATAAATCCAAACCAAATCCAGATCAATCTTTTTAAAAGCCTCACAGTTTGGTCATAGCTCATACGAGGACATGTTCTCGTCATGTTACATTTTCTGTCACTGAGATCCTTTGTTGTTGCTCTTACTGCCTTGTTAGTGGAATCTGACAGTACACCTTATGCCATTAAGCTTAAACCCTTACCAAAACATACTTTTATAATCATATTATGCTCATGATAACAAATTCAATGGTATAGGTATGCATCATGTGGTTATATGTAGAAATCTCTTTTGGCTATGTATAAGTGCATAGAATTGACCACCCTTACTATTCATATTCCTGTCAAATTCTTAAGTTTCTTAATATTCTACTAGACCATTTATGACATCCATAGTTGACACTTACTTAGATTAGGATTTAGTACCTTTATAGAGGTGATCTACACTTACACATAACCTTTTACAATTATGCATTAGCTTTATTAAATCCTCGGGCTTCGGTCGCTTTTCGCGATCGTTCATTGAAAATAACTCAGTATGAACATTGGCGTTGTTATGCTATACAAACTTTTTTCAATTTCACTGTCATACGCGTGTGATGTTATACTTACAACGCAGCCAGTTACAAGCACACTTTTACAGCATTCCAATTTAGAATCCATAGCAGGGAATTTATGCTAAATGATTTAATTCCCAAATAATTAGGTAAGATCAGTTCTTCCTGGTTACCACGTTATGGAAATTAGTCAGGAATAATACATATTTTCCCTGGATTATTATCACTATTTTACACCCACGGATTTTTATGAAAAAGACCTACCTTTCCCACTGTACTGCTATAAAGTTACTGATGTATACCCTCATAGCTTCTTTACCCTCATAGCTTCTTTAATTTCATTTCACATATTAAGATTACCCGAATTACATCCTTGCTATATATCATCTTTACCTATTCAGATTTTTATTTGAATTATTCAACTCTGTTGGGATTTTGGAGTTAAATTCTTATCTTGAGTTAACATTTATGTATTATTTCACACAGGCCTAAAATATATATTCGAACATTGATAACTATTTTGATCCCAAATCCCCTTTTCCTTTAAACCAAATATATTAATGTTGTTCCTTAAAAAGGGATTTGTCCCGAAAACATGTTCAGCCTTATATCTCAAGACTGTAGTGAACTGAATAAAAGGATGGTTTAATATACATTCTTACTTTACTATATTAATATCCTATACAATTAATTGTGTCCATTCCAAATTGTCTCAAAATCTCAATATGTTTGTTTACAGTTAGATATAGTGCATGGGGCAGGGATATCCTTACCTATATGATAGGTATTTTTGAGCAGGCAGCGGATTACCAATATTGACCTCAGGCAATATGAGCAATAATAACAATCAAGCAGGGTTAGCAATACGGATCATCGGATGGAAACCTGCTAGAACCATCAATCAGCAGCAGATTAGTAATGGGAGCAGACAGGAAATTAATATATGCAGTACTATGGATGAAGATAATCACACTGGATTAGCTACAATGTCTATACATTACACAGCCTAAACACTGTACCCCCCCATGCATCCTACCATCTCCCTATCCCCGTCAATATATCCCACCTTCAACTGAAAAAGCACATCTCCACCATCCATCAAGGGCCCCACATGCACAACTCTACATTCCATTCATCCAAACACTACCCAGACACATTCCTGCACTCCACCCATCCACCACAAAAAGCACACAGGCATGTGTCCATTGGCCGCTTCATTCATTCAAAGACACATTCCCACCTTCCATCAACAGTTGCACATGCACATTTCCTCATGGTCAACAGCAGCCCACTCTGAGGAGTCAGGAATGAAACTCGGGCACACTGGACATGATTTTGGTTACAGACTTGAATGAAAAGGGGTTGGGAAAATGCACCTCTGACCCTGCTCCGAGTGGATTTCCCGGCCAAAAACAGAACTACGGTCTGTCTGGGTCAGAATGCCATAAACAATACTGTCCGGTGTCCAAAGTCTTATACTGCCGCTCACACTAAACTAAAAGGTGAAACGGGAAAATGTCTTTAATGTCTGGGAGGTTTTGAAAAATAAGAATATATGGTTCCAACACAAAAGGTATTTTGATGGGAAGAAGTCTCTTCTCCAGAGGGTGGCTCCCTTCCCCTGGATCCTTCCTTGTTCTTTGAAGTCTCACATATAACAAGTCTTCAGGGAAACTGCGAAGCCAATTTACTTGACATTTAACTGCTGGATTGTCGGAAGCGGCTGTAGTTTCCATTTAACTGCTGGATTGTCGGAAGCGGCTGCAGTTTCGCTGTTTCTTGTTGTTTCTGCAAGCGTTCTAGCAGTGCGGCTTGACACTGCTCGTGCTCGTTGCTACACCCTTTCCGCTAATGTTTGCTGGCTCCAACTAACAGAGGCTCTGGGGAACTGTGCTGTTGCTGCCCGGCAGCAATTTCATTACACCAGACACAGAGGAACAGGGTATCTGAAGCTCTGCAGCGGTCCCGCTTTCAACCTAAATTGCTGCAGGCCCCGGTGCAGGATTTTTGTATCCTGCTCGTAGAAGGATCTTGGAGCCCTAGCGCCTGAGGTAACGCCCGAGTGGTTAACAGAGGATAGATTGTACTCTAAGAATGCAACGTGGAAATGCCGACGCTCAGAAGTGGCTTTGGACAGGATGGCGATAGTAGCAGGGTGGATGCAGCCTTATTCTGAAATTGACCAGCAAACAAACAATGGTTTTAAGGTGGGATCTACAGACTTATTTCCTCCTATTGTGGAAGCAGTCCCTGTGGCGGGGGCAATTATGGAACTGATCAGAGTGTTTAAGTGGATGTGTGTCAGCACCCCCAATATTAGTTTCAAGGAAGGTGATGAGATGTCATGCCTCGACTCCCCAGCGCACAGGCTCAAATAAAAAAGCTGCAGGCTCTACTGGGGATAATCATTTTTCCTAGTTACCTAAAATAAGGGGCTCTTGTGAAGTGCCAAGAGTCTCAATGGCTTCATCACCCGCCTCCACATCCTCTGTACAGAATGGGTTTTTGTTTGGCAAATATTGCGATTCATTATCAAGAACTCAAAGATTGTTTGAGATTGGCGTTACTGCGGGTGGCGGTAGGGGGGAGTGGGGACAACGATGAAGCACTTGCAATGGAACGGGAGAGTCTCACTATGGAAGATTTGTTCCACATAGCAGCTGCGGCAACTAAGGAGCTGGTGGATATCGAAGGGTATTATTGAGCTGGTGTTACGCTCACCTGGTATCCACGGGGCGCCACACGATACTGGATGGAGGTCTAAGCGCTATCCCAGACCCCTCTCTGCTTGGTTATGTGCCAGACGTTGGGTAGCGCCTATAACAGGAGATTGGAGGGTTAAGATACTGGTTCTGTGATGGGTGGACTCCCACCTCCCTCTGGTCCAAATCCCCTCCCTTGGGGTCATTGCTCACCTTAGGTTTTTGTGCATTGAACTCTCCGTCCTGCGTCTCTGTGCAGGGGCGTGTGGTTGGTGCGGGCATTCCGTGGACCTAGTTGCTTCACTGGTCCGCGTGCCCTTATGTCGGGTCCAGACCAGCTGTGATTCCGACTCTGCTTGCTGTCTTCCAGGTGAGTTATAATGTCTTTTCCGTCTTTATTCTGTCTTTCTTTCCCTCCATTTTCTCTGTCTTCTCGGCGTCTTGCTCCACTACTCTGTTCCCCAACAATGTTTCTTTGTTTTGACAGGGATGGTTACGATCTCGGAGTTGCCACGCCAATGGCGAAGACCACGGTGAGTTATCGATGCGCAGTGCTGCGCTGTTTATTGGTGTTAATTGCTAACCTGTGTAATCTTCCCTTCTTTGTACAGGTTGCGGTGATTTTACGGAGTGATGAGCGACCGAAGCGCTGCTTGCCCAGGTAAGTGCTTTGTTAATGAGGACCTTGTTCTTTCTCCCTTGCAGGTTGCGGTGACATCCGGAGATGGGCAAGGTAAGCGAAGCGCAGGATGGATTCAAGACCGGTTACTTCAAAGGTAAGTGTTCTTGCTCGCTAATGCGATTCTTGTTCTTCCAGGTTATTAATGAAATCCAGATCTAGGGCTTCAGGATCGGGCCGCCGTAGAAGCAGATGAGCTGGACACAGTGAGCGTTACACTGCAGGAGTGCAGACTAACGCAAAGCGGGTTCTGCTGTTTGGGTGTGGTTTAAATAGCACAGGCCAAGTAGTTCCAGGCCAAGTAGTTCCAGGCCAAGCCACACCCAAAACACTAGACTGCATGCCTTGGTTCTAAAGAACTGCGCTGTGTAATAGGCCTCATGCTGGATTAAGGTCCAAAACTGGTATTGCTTTATTCCTGATAATGAGCCTGGCACAAAAGCGCAAGTACGGACTCCATGTATGTTTCTGATGGAGTTTTTGGGGCCAGTGTGAAGGGCCTTAGCCCCACTGCTGCCAGGGGGCTGTTATACCTGAGGGGGTCAGGGGCATGGATCGCGACAGCTGGATATGGCTTCTATTTTGGAACTATAAAGGAATCACATGAGGTTGTCTAGTGTTGGCAAACTGGAGTGGTCCAAGTCTGGCACTAGTTTGGGAGGTGGGGTACTGGGGAATCCATCTACCAATCCCTTTGAATGAGTGCCTCTTGTGGATGGTCTGCTAAACAAAGGGCATGGACATGGGGTACACCTAATTGAATTGGGGAGGGCTAAGGCTGTCGAGGTGGAGATCGTACCTGGTGTCTTGACCAATAGACCATTGACCAATGTTCCAGTTATCCCTCTGCAGGAGAGAATGAGTTGTTCAAACTTGTGTAGAGATAGGCAAGTGTTTCTCACTGAGCCTAGAGCTCTGTGCCTATCACCTAAACAAGTGAATACAGACACAGGACCTGGGAGGGGGGGCCCCAAACCCCCTCCCTCAAATGGTAAAGTTGTGTACAACCAATCTGCGGGGGCCCAAGATCTGGTGACACCCCTACTTGCCAATATGCACATTAGCCTTAATTTAGCCCTCAAGAACCTAGCTGACACCCATGATAGTTTGTGGGGAGTACTTATGGGACAACAAACAGCATTTAATGAATTGATGGCTTTGTGAGCTGCTTGGCTCCAACGACAGCGCCCCCAAGACATGTAGGGGTTGCATCTGATGACTATATGGAGATAATTGTGGGTCCAGGAACCAAGGCTTTGCTTGTTTTGGGCAAACTTTCTATAATTGAGGACATGCAGCGATCAAAAGGACCTGGAAGGGGACCTGGAGGCTATGGCTGGCGATACCCAGGTACCAGCAGTGGAGTCTTTCTCCAATGATGATATACAGGGAGGGCCGGCTTTTGTTCCCCACAGATAGTCGGACGGCCTTGGTAGAAGCTGCTGCGAGTTTGGTGGTATTACAAGAGCATCCTAGCAACAAGAGTTTGATGGGTGCAGATCCTTAAATGTTATCGATATAGATAACCCAATAGATCTGGGTAGAATATCTCCACCTAGGGAAAGGAAACGTAAGAACAAACAGAAGCATTTGAAGAAAACCAAAAATATGACTTCAACTAAGATTAAAAGGGAGGAATTCTAATTCAAAGGCCATTCGTCAAATATCGGGGCTGGATATGGATACCGACAACAGGCCAGGATGCTCAAGGGAGTTCACTAATAACAATTGCAACCAATAGCTATTGCTAGTGGGTGAGGAAGAAGCAACTGAAATTTCTCAGAGTACCTCCAGGGCAGCCAGTGGCTGAGACTGGGGAAATGCCGAAAGGGTACAGACCAAGATAACTGCTTTTGGGAAAATTACAAGTACGACGCACACACGTGTCTCTACAAGTTCCAACGCTCTGGTGAACTTGTTGGGCACCATGGGCGCGAGAGGATCCAATAGTAATCAGGAGGCTGACCTTATTGACCCTCTAGAGGGCACTGTAGCTAAGGAAAAAAAGCAATGCAAACCACAGGAAGTGTTGGATAGCCAGGTTCACCCGACTGGTGACATGGTGGACGAGGGTGCTTCCATATAGCCTGCTCAACCCCCCTCCTCATGTGGAAGAGTCTATTCAATCGGTCTCTAAAATCGTAGGTTGGGTAATCAAAAATTCAGCCACAATACAGTCAAGACTCAATAGATCTAGTATTTTGTCTATCTGCAAAAAGATACCTCTTTTGCGATCTATTACATTAAAGGATAGTGACACCACCTCCTTGCCAATCTTGGATAACCACCAAATGGTCTGTTACTTTAATTCTGAAATCGTGGCCAGTATGGTGTGGGGCCAAAGGAGAAATCCATCATTTTTGGGATCTGACCCAAGACTGTAAAGTATTATGGAGGCCAAGACTTTTCTGGCCTATCGACTGGTTGATCCAACACCTAAAGTCGATTTAGGGGCATCGAAAGAGCAGACCCCAAGCGAGCAGGGACATGTGCCATCTTTGATTTCTAAACTTTTTGGTAATGGTCAGGACTTGTCATGGCTACAACCAGCCCTGAAAACATTTGAGAACATTAGACAGGGGCCAGTGTATGCATGACACTAGTAAAGTTGAAGTGGTCTCCTGGAACACTTGTGGAGGAGCAAATTTGAAGAAAAAAAAATGTATGGCTACTAGTAAAGGAACAGACTCCCCTCGTATCTATCTGTTCCAAGAGACCATGATCAAATCAAACCTTTCACTCAAGGGTTTCCACATCATCAGGAGTCGGGAGGTTAAGGGAAATGCGGGGCGTTCTAGGGGGGGGGGATCTCGCGATTGCCATCGACTGTAACTTGGGGATTAGTTGGGAACTGGTACACAGCAATGAAAGCATTTTGGTTATTAAGCTGGATTTAGGTCTAGGTCAGTTGCCCATTCTACTGGTAAACCTTTACTGGAATCCTGCAAGTGGTGAGATAAAGAATATCTTTGAGTGTGTGAGATCTTTTCGGCTTGGTTCACGAGGGGGTGGGGTGAAAGAATATTTGTTGGAGGGGATTTAAACTCCTATCGTTCGGAGGGTGCACAGTGGAATGAAGCAGGGGTTACCCCTACCCACTTGAAACATCAGGTTCTAAGGGGCATGGGGTGGGATCTTTTTCTCGAAGCATGGGATATGACTTTGTGGGACGATTGTCCATTTTCACCCTCTCCTAGCTACACATGGAAAAGAGGCCCTTTGTCATCCAGGATTGACTACTTTTATATCTCTAATGGCCTCAGGTCCCATTGTTCCCACTTGAACCATCTTGATAATGGCTTGGGCTTATTTCTTTGACTTGGACTGTCCCTTTTCCTACTTTTGCTACTAGACCTGATTTGGTCGGCCTGTCAGTGAATGGGCGAGGGAACACTATCAAATGGAATCAAAAGTTGGTGGCCAGTTTGAATGGACTAATGTCTAAATCTTTGTTTTCTTGGTCCTTGCTATCTGCTGACAGGGGTTGGGCTGAGGGTTATAATAGCTCTCAATACAATAGAATCTTGGCCTGTATTAAAGTTGAACGTGAATGCGCGCCCCCCTCCCCCCGTCTATTGGCAAAACCTACGTGGGAGATGACAGAATTTTCAAGCCCAAGATCGGCAAACGGAGGCAACTCGTTGCTTTGTGGAAACTATCGCTTGACGACTCAGTTTACCAGGCTAAGAAAAAGAAAATGTGCCAAGCTCACAACAACTTGAAAAATCCTTCAAGATGGAGTTTGGCCTTCTTAAACATCAACTTACCATTGAGTCCCTATGTAAGGGCCGTCAAAATACATTTTAGCCTATTATAAATCCGGAACTATCGCTAGGTCGAATTCTACAAGCAGAAATATTCCTTACCTCATACGTTTAGTGGCTGTGGGGGGAGTGGGGCGAGCAGGAGACTTGGGTCATGTGGAGGAGGGTGCTTGCCCATGGGATGGGGATGACATTTCATGGGCGATTAATAAACTCAAACCCTCCCGTGCCCCGGGTCCTCAAGGAATACCTCCCTTTGTTTTGCAAGACTGCCCGCAGACCTGGGCAGCTGTATTAAAACCTCTATTTTACCAGATTTTTCTAACTCATCTAATTGCTCACACATGGACCCAAGCTATCATCATATCTATATTGAAGAAAGAGGATGCATCAAATCCTAACAACTATAGGCCAATCGCCCTGATTGACACTATTGGTAAAGTCTCTGCAATCCTTCTTTTGAGGGATCTTAGCACATTAGTAAAAAAGAACAAATTACCAAGTCAATTTCAGGTTGGTTTTAGGCCCGAAATGGATACTTCTCTTAGTGCCACAATCCTGGCCTAAGTCAGACATCAAGTTCACCATAATCAGGTCAGGAATGTAGTCATGGCATCCCTTGACCTGACCAGTGCTTTTAATGGAGTCATCGGATCCAGGTGATGGCAGAAACTCTTGGAAATGAATGTGCCAAGAAAGTTGGTCCAACTACTTGCGCTTCTTCGCACCAACACGTCCATTCGCATACGTCTAACTAAGGAAGGTGCCCTGTCAAGAACCATTAGAAAGTTTGTTGGGGTAAAACAGGGTTGCAACCTGGCACCTATTTTTTAATATGCATGTGCGTGACGTAGCCAACATCTGGCAAGGCCCTTCCATTGCACCAGCAAGGTTAGGTAACATCAAGTTGGACTGGATGGCCTTTGCCAGCGATTTTATTCTTTTTGGTAGGACGCCTAGAGAACAGAGTTGCAAATTTAATTCATCCATAACTACGCTGTGGCTAACAACTTACTTCCCAACGCTACTAAATCGGCAATGGGCAAAGGAAAAAGTGGAGCAGGTTCTAGTGGTGACCTATCTGGGATACAAGCTCTCTAAAGGGTCCTCCCTGAAATCCTTGAAAACTAGCCTATAAAAGAACGCGACTAAGCTTACTTCTCAGTTTATATTCTTGCACAATAGATTGTGTACATTTTCTTTGCTTCCTCTGCGGCACTACTCCCTTGCCAAATTTAAACAGATAATCCTGTATGGGCTGGACATCTCTTTACATGAGCTGGGTGATCTGCTTACTGGTATTCAGGGAAAGCTTTCGAAGGAGGTATTGGGTCTGTCTGTGGCAGTGCCTAATTCCGTCATTAGACGGGAACTTTGCCTCACTTCCCTGAAGGCTTGGTCTTTGTGGAGACAACTTTGCACCGTCAGGAAAATGCTTGTTCCTCCTGCTAATTCCTTATACAAGGCACTGCATGTATTGATGGATGGACTGGACATGGACTGTCTCTCTTAAACAGTTAGGAATCCGGATGATTGGTTTACTAGACTCTATGGGGCTTTCTGTGTCTTATTTGATACAAGGGCCCGGTGGGGTCAAGACTTGCCTTTTTCAAGCCGATTGGGTCGAAATTTTGGAGGGTGTTGCTTCATATGCGACCTATGTGGAGTATTCAAGGTTTGCACACTCGAAAGACTGTTTACCCCTCTATATCCAGCGCTTTCCGTGTGAGACAGTACGCACAATCTATGTGCGTTACAGACTAAATGTTTCCCACTGCTGAGAGAATAAAGCACTGGAAAGAGCATAATATTCATCTAGGGAACAATCTAGATTGTAGATTCTCTGGTGGGAAAGAAACATACGAAACCTTGAAGCATTTGGTGACAGCATGTCCATATTTTGAAAACCAGTGTAGGCTATGCTTTAAACACCTGGGTGTTGGCACAACAGGAGTGTTCATGGATACGTTTTGGTGTTGTCTGATGTGGGGCACAAATCTATCTCTTATTTTGTGCTTGAACAATTTTCTTAACATTTCTAACTAAAGAATTGGATGTAAAGAATGGAACTAGCAATGTGTGATTCTGTTCATCTCTGATGTAATGTGATGGATTTTATTCTTTGCTTTTTTTTATGTGTATATTTTAATGTTTCTTTTTTCTTTCATGAAATACAAGTTTTGTATTCTCTGTTTCTACTATATTGTTTAAGGTTTCCCCTGCGTCCCCCTCTTCCAGATTCAGACTTCTCTCGATTTTGAGCCTTCCTGCACCAGGCTCACTATGGATTTCAACACAATGTTCTGCGACATCGATTTGATTCACTAATCTTAATGTCGTTTTGAACAGTTCACTGTGGACATCCCTCTACCGGGTTCCCTCTTGTCAACACACTATTCATTGGGACTTCAGACTTCGCACCCTTTGATCGGCATCCCTCAGTCAGGTTCACTCTTGCCAACTTTACAATGTGGGATTTGCTTCCCTTAGCTTCACAATCATCGTCGGTCAAAGGCTTTCGACTGCACAGGAGGATTTTACTAGACCCCTGTATGACCACTTTGACCACCATCTAGCCTTTCTCCCAAGGCCTTCTAGTTACGGTAGATCTACAACAGGGTAATCGCCCAGAATTTCCTGAGTGAGCACACACGTGGTGCTGGACTCTTCTATGCTTGCTTTCCCATTGAACAGTTCTTAGTACTTTATTTAATCAGCCGCTTGCTAGTTTTGTTCAACACAGTTCGCTTTCTTATCGGCTCTCCCCTCGAGTCACTGGCTGCGATGACCGTTGACATCTGCTGCAACACACGCTGGCTACTGTTCATGGTCTTAAGATTCCTTCTGCAGAGGTTTCACAGGCCTTGCTCGGAAAGGGCAAGGTCACTTCTCTCCTTGGCACCCTCTAGATTTGCGCCGTCTTTCTCCTCCTCTTGAACCTGCGTGCTGAGTTAGCTCTCTCGTTGTGCGGTCTGCCTTGCCCGTATTGTGCTTTCGTGCTCCACCCTTTTATCCCTGTGGGGAAGCAGGGCTGTCGGGTGTGTGTGTGTGTGTGTGTGATTCTTGTCAATTGCCTGCCTTTGCCTGACCCTTGCCTTGGGACATGTCAGGTAAATGGCTTTGGTGTTTGTCTTTCGTGATGTGTGGAAGCGTTTGTGTCAGAAAAAGGGGTGAGGGGGGGGGTAGAGTGTGCGAGGATCCTACAGGGGAGGATGGGGAAAAGGTATAATAAGACGGGGGAAACCGCGTCTCACGATCTGTGTCCCACTTCCACTCCCCGAGGACCCCCTCATCCAGGTGATCCTCCCTCACTGGTCCACCCCCAGGAACTGGATCCAATAGCGATGGCCGTGTCCTGGTCACCTGGGTGAAAGATCTCCAGGAACTAGTAGGTGAAACACCTTCAGGTTTCTCACAGTGGGCATTTAAACAATTTGGGTGGGTCTTGCCCACTCTGGCCCTACTTGGTCTACGCCTCTGCAGGATGGGCAGGCTGGGGCAGACCTTCAAGAACAAGGGCCACTCTGACACACTGCGATAGAACCGGGCGGGTCTGCCCTGGGGTGCGCCTTCCCCCAGACAACACCTGTATCTGCAGGCGTAAATGTGGGTGGTACGCGAACAAGAAGAAAGAAAATGCCACAGCCCAGCGCCCAATCTGAACTAAAGGGGTCCCCATGTGGCTCATTTACACATTAGGGATATAGGTGCTGTCTGCAGCAGCCATAGTTTAATATCGGATATTGGGTAATTTGGTAGGTTATGGTATTGTGTTTTGCCCTCTACAGAGCACTTCCTATGAGCCGCTAGGTCATGCCCGACTATGGTCATTTTTATCCTGGGAAGGACTGAAAGACAGTAATCCAGCTAGGTGATCTGTGGACCCTGGGGGGAAATCACCCGCGAGTAGGGGAGGCACTTACCACAAGGGGCTTTACCACAGGGCGTTGATGGGGTGAGTTGTCAAGGTATTCGAGACGTACTGATTTTCTGGTGACTGATCTTGGAAGATATGTTGTGCCATCAAGATATTGCAACAATACCCTTCAGGCTATAGTATGTTGGTATGAAAAATTAAGGACAACCTAGAGAAGTTCAAAAGACATAGCTCATGTGGTGTGTTCTTCAGCGGATTGACCATCAGGCTAAAAACTCAAGATCTTAGGGTTGAGGTAAACATTTACTATAAAAAGGTTACTGAACACCCTCTTACTTCCACAGTTGGCCTGGGGGTTGGTATATGATGGTCCCCCATGGCCTGGTGGGAAAGGGTCCACCAGCAGGCAACAGTAAAAAGACATACCAGGAAATACAAGGCCCATCAAAGTTCTTGTGACAGAAAGTAGTCCATTTGAATTCCTCTGTCAGAAAAAGAAAAGTCCTTGGAATGCGGTCTCATACCAACCTCCTGCCCAACTAGGGCAGGTGCCTCATTATAGGACAGATAATTAGAATATGGCACATTGCTGTCAAATATTATCAGGGTAATTCATAGAATTTCGCAGAAAAGTGTCGCAAGCGGCTGGCGCAGAGTGTCCGCGTGCGATTGACTGCGCCAGGCACGTGCGCTAAAACCGATTTCCGCGCACAGCGTATTCATGGATTTCATGCTCCCAAACCAGCCGTGGCGCAGAGTATCGCAGCGACCCTGCAGCAGCGCCAGTAACGCCCCCAAGAACGCCCTCGCGCAAGGAAAAGCCAGCAAAATCGCTAAATCATCGCAAAGGGCTGCGCTAACCCTGGACCAGTTTACAGGGCAGCCAAACAAGGAACGCAAAGCGGGTAACGTGCATATCAGGGGTACACGTGAAGTCATACACGCGATTAGCCAGGGTAAGTGTATTACAGGGGTACACGTGAAGTCATACACGCGATTAGCCAGGGTACGTGTATTACAGGGGTACGCGGGAAGTTTAACACGCGATTGGCCAGGGTACGTGTATCACAGGGGTACGCGGGAAGTTTAACACGCGATTAGCCAGTGTAAGTGTATTACAGGGGTACACGTGAAGTCATACACGCGATTAGCCAGGGTACGTGTATTACAGGGGTACGCGGGAAGTTTAACACGCGATTAGCCAGGGTAAGTGTATTACAGGGGTACGCGGGAAGTTTAACACGCGATTAGCCAGGGTACGTGTATTACAGGGGTACGCGGGAAGTTTAACACGCGATTGGCCAGGGTACATGTATTACAGGGGTACGCGGGAAGTTTAACACGCGATTGGCCAGGGTACGTGTATTACAGGGGTACGCGTGAAGTTATACACGCGATTAGCCAGGGTACGTGTATTACAGGGGTACGCGGGAAGTTTAACACGCGATTGGCCAGGGTACGTGTATTACAGGGGTACGCGGGAAGTTTCACATGCGATTTGGCCAGGTACGTGTATTACAGGGGTGCGTGGGAATTATCACACGCGATTTGGCTTGGTACGTGTATTACAGGGGTGTGCGGGAATTATCACACGCAATTAGGCTGGGTGGGTCCTCACAGGTGTTCCCTGTACACCCTCCACAGCCCCTGCAGGCAGCCCACAAAACAGGGGACTACCCTGCACACCTGCTCATGTCCCCCTGCACCCCCACCCCCCAGCCACCAGGGGCACCCTCCACCAGGCCCCCACTCATGTCTCCCACCACCCCCACCCCCCAGCAGTGCAGGGGCACCCTCCACCAGGCCCCCACTCATGTCTCCCACCACCCCCACCCCCCAGCCACCAGGGGCACCCTCCACCAGGCCCCCACTCATGTCTCCCACCACCCCCACCCCCCAGCAGTGCAGGGGCACCCTCCACCAGGCCCCCACTCATGTCTCCCACCACCCCCACCCCCCAGCCACCAGGGGCACCCTCCACCAGGCCCCCACTCATGTCTCCCACCACCCCCACCCCCCAGCAGTGCAGGGGCAGCCTCCACCAGGCCCCCACTCATGTCCCCTATCACCCCCACCCCCCCGCCACCAGGGGCACCCTCCACCAGGCCCCCACTCATGTCTCCCACCACCCCCACCGCCCAGCAGTGCAGGGGCAGCCTCCACCAGGCCCCCACTCATGTCTCCCACCACCCCCACCCCCCAGCAGTGCAGGGGCAGCCTCCACCAGGCCCCCACTCATGTCTCCCACCACCCCCACCCCCCAGCAGTGCAGGGGCAGCCTCCACCAGGCCCCCACTCATGTCTCCCACCACCCCCACCCCCCAGCAGTGCAGGGGCAGCCTCCACCAGGCCCCCACTCATGTCCCCTATCACCCCCACCCCCCGCCACCAGGGGCACCCTCCACCAGGCCCCCACTCATGTCTCCCACCACCCCCACCCCCCAGCAGTGCAGGGGCACCCTCCACCAGGCCCCCACTCATGTCTCCCACCACCCCCACCCCCCAGCCACCAGGGGCACCCTCCACCAGGCCCCCACTCATGTCTCCCACCACCCCCACCCCCCAGCAGTGCAGGGGCAGCCTCCACCAGGCCCCCACTCATGTCTCCCACCACCCCCACCCCCCAGCCACCAGGGTCACCCTCCACCAGGCCCCCACTCATGTCTCCCACCACCCCCACCCCCCTGCCACCATGTGCAGGCCCCACCAGGTCCTCACAATGTGCGTAATGGTCAGCCTCCACAGCCAAAAAGCCCTACCAAGTAACCCATTCACCCACATGGAAATGGAAATCACATGTTACACCCCCAATGTTCATGAAGCAAATGAACCCATGTCCGTCACACACATATTTTCCAATTGAATGGGAAAACACACAACATGACATGCATGAAACCAATGAGATGAAACCACACAGTGAACAATGTAAAAAAAAAATGTATTAGAAAAAAATACGAATGCTAAAGAAAGAAAACTAACTACAATGTAAATGTGAAAAAAGAAGCTGCATGTCCGCATAAAAACACAAAACTAGAAAATCTAATCCAAAAAATTTTGTCCAAAGTGAAATGTCAAAACTCTCCGTGCAACAAAGAACTATGTACAAAAATAACAAGGGTCCATCATCACAACAGAACTAAGGAAACCTCCTAAAAAACCTACCTAAATATCAACTATATACAAAAAGTGGAGCAGTGTCCGTCGACTCCAAATCATAAGAAAAAACAAAGGAAACCTAAAACTAAAGAACTATATACAAAGGCGGCGGGCAAGTCCAGCGGCTCACTCTGGTGTTCCGGGCCAGGGCATCATCGAACTCCTGTTCGATGTCCCGGAGGCGGTCCAGTTCCATGGCCCCGAGGGTCCGCAGGGACGACGCCGTGTCCTCCTCCAACCCCCTGCGGATTGCCTCGAGGCACTCGGCCCGCCTCAGGGCCCTCCGCATGGAGTTCTCCGCCCTGACCATTGTGAGCCGCGCCTCTTCCGCCCGCCGCCGCTCCGCACCTATGGCGTGGCCCAACCGCTGCCACACGGAAGACACTCTCTGTCCTGGGTCCTCCTGCCCTCCGGCCGATGCCTGCCCCTCCGATGTCGAAGGCCCCGAGCCTTCATGGCTCCCACCATCTTGCTGCTGCTGCTGCTCTGCCTCTGCCCGTGCACTGCCTCCTGCTGCCTGCACATCCTCCGCCGGCTGGGGTGCAGTTGTTGATGTGGCCACCCCTGCTGGACGTCCGACTCCCGACTGTGGCAGGGATGCCTCCTCCACCAGCCTGGCCGCACTGTCAGAGGCAGCTCCACAGGGCACCCAGGTGACTGATGGGTGGGAAGATGGCACAGAGGACGACTGGCGCGTAGGGGGTCCAGTTGAGGAGGGGGTCGGAACAAGCCCCATCAGACGGAGGAATCCGGTCTGGGTGACCTGTCCCAGCAGGCTGACGTGGTCAACGAGCCATTCGAGATGACGTGCAGTCTCTCCATGAAAAGACTGCAGGTCACCTCGCATGGCCCGTTGACGCAACGCCACACCAGCCAGGACAGGCTCAACCCGGACCTGGATAGCCACGTCCGCAGGCAGAGGAAGGCCAGTTGACGTCAGCTCATCCCCTGCCTGAAAACGGGTCTGGACGTAGGCATCCCTGCTGGTGCAAGATGATGCAGGGACAGGATCGGGGACAGGATTGCACACAGGCACCTCCGCGGCCGCCTGTGCTGCCTCCTGTCCCTGGTCCTGGACTGCACCACTAGCACCAGTGGGATCCCCACCTCCAGACCCCGTCTCTGGTGCTTGCGCGGCCCCCTCCTCCACCAAACCCCCCACCAACCTGGATGACTCTGTGCCATCTTCCCCTGTTGGGCCCTGTGGGGTCCCAGCTGCCCCTTCTGCTGCCGAGGAGTCCAACTGCAACCTCCGCCTCTTGGACCTCCCCCCGGCAGCTGCGGCCTGGGACGCGGCACCGGACTCCTCACTCCCCGACGAGATGACAACACGGGAGGGGAGCCGGGCCTTGCGTCTCCGGCTGGCGGTCGGATCCCCGCCGCTGTGCTCCACAGCACCTTCTCCGCCCTCTTCATCAGTTGACGCTGCAGACAGGGAGAAACAAAACACAGGCATCAGGGCACTGTACAATGGACACATACACGCATGACAGTTGCACATGAGTGGCATTGGCAAACCTCAGACATGTCATCACAATCCCCAACACACATGTCATTGCAACTGGCACACATGAGCCATACCACAGCCATATCGCAACTGCCACCACCATCCCTACACATACAACAGCATCAGCAGCCAAAGGGGAGCCATACATCACATGCAACACAGGAAGTGCACCACACATGTACACACACCACCACACTTGCATGCATGTCTACACCTCTGCCAAGTGTCGCACTGTTCAGACGGGCATCCATGTCACATCTGCCAATCAGGCTTCCACATACCGCTGTCACATGCATCCATGTAGCATCACTGTTGCACCTTTGACAAATACACACACATGCACACAGTGCTCATACATGCAGCCGAAAACAACATACATGCCTGACATCACGGACATGTCTACTTACATACACATTCATCCAAACATGTGTGCACGCACAACTGCATTTGCCATGCAAGCCCACACACACAAGCACCATCCATGTCTCACACATTACAGCCCTCGCATGTGTCAGCCCCACGGCCCTGTACACCCCCACCCATACTCCACCCCATACAAACAGATGTGCAACCGGCACAATGGGGAATGATCACCACACGCCCTGCTCACAACCAGGATGCATGTACACTCACCGCTCGACTCCAGACGGCTCTGCTTCTCTAGGACCTGGACGTGGAGCGCTGGGGATATGCGTTCCAGGACCCCCATCTGTTCTTCCGACAAGTGGCCCCGGCGCCCCTTGGCATCCGCTGCCTTCAAGAGGCGCCGGGCCTTGTTCAGGGTCCTGGACCTGAAGTCCTCCCAGCGCTTCCTGACATGTTGTAAGTCCCGGACTGCCACCCCCTCCGCGTTGATGGCAGTCACGATGTCTGTCCAGATCCGAGTCCGTCCTTCCTTGTCGGCGCGGGAACTTCCAAAGAGGGCATCATACTGCCCCAGGACTTGCTCCACCAGGACACCAACTTCGGTGGCACTGAAGCTGGTGCCCCTCTGCCTCTCTGGCCGGGGGTTGTCAGTGGTCACAGATGGTGTTAGCCCCGACATGACAACCCCAGAGGCAGGAGTGGGTGGGCAACTGGGTCCTGGGGCTGGGCTGTGGAGCGATGGAATTCCAGTCGGGAGTCTTCTGTTCCAGCAGGGGTGGTCACAGCAACAGCACCCCTGGCTGATGTGCAGGCAGCAAATGGCAGTGCACGTGGGCAGCAGGCAGTCAGGCAGCAGCAGATAGCAGGTGGGAGCGTGCGCGGGGCTCTGGGGGGCAGTAATTCGGCCTTCTGGGCAGGAGCGTGGTCTCCCGTGTGCTCACGCGTGGCCAGCTTGGTACGGAGTGAATTGGCACGTGAAAATCCTGCACGTCAGCGTGAAAACCGAGGAAAGGCCCTTAGCGCGTAAGCACGCATACGCGATTCCATTGGACCAAAGGCCCTCAGCGCGTAAGCGCGTCTGTGACGTGACCCGCACGGGTGTTTCCCACACAGCACGTGATGACAGAGCACACGTGGAAAGACTGCACGTCAGAGTCTCATTGCGTGTGATTGGTGGAAATGGCCGTACACCGGGATACAGGTGCGCTGACGTACTTGCGTGTGTAAGTGTCCGCGCACACCTCATATACACGTACATAGGCCAATCGCGTGTACACGCACTTTTGTCCAATTACACGCGATGAGACTCTGACGTGCAGTCTTTCCACGTGTGCTCTGTCATCACGTGCTGTGTGGGAAACACCCGTGCGGGTCACGTCACAGACGCGCTTACGCGCTGAGGGCCTTTGGTCCAATGGAATCGCGTATGCGTGCTGACGCGCTTACGCGCTAAGGGCCTTTCCTCGGTTTTCACGCTGACGTGCAGGATTTTCACGTGCCAATTCACTCCGTACCAAGCTGGCCACGCGTGAGCACACGGGAGACAACGCTCCTGCCCAGAAGGCCGAATTACTGCCCCCCAGAGCCCCGAGCACGCTCCCACCTGCTATCTGCTGCTGCCTGACTGCCTGCTGCCCACGTGCACTGCCATTTGCTGCCTGCACATCAGCCAGGGGTGCTGTTGCTGTGACCACCCCTGCTGGAACAGAAGACTCCCGACTGGAATTCCATCGCTCCACAGCCCAGCCCCAGGACCCAGTTGCCCACCCACTCCTGCCTCTGGGGTTGTCATGTCGGGGCTAACACCATCTGTGACCACTGACAACCCCCGGCCAGAGAGGCAGAGGGGCACCAGCTTCAGTGCCACCGAAGTTGGTGTCCTGGTGGAGCAAGTCCTGGGGCAGTATGATGCCCTCTTTGGAAGTTCCCGCGCCGACAAGGAAGGACGGACTCGGATCTGGACAGACATCGTGACTGCCATCAACGCGGAGGGGGTGGCAGTCCGGGACTTACAACATGTCAGGAAGCGCTGGGAGGACTTCAGGTCCAGGACCCTGAACAAGGCCCGGCGCCTCTTGAAGGCAGCGGATGCCAAGGGGCGCCGGGGCCACTTGTCGGAAGAACAGATGGGGGTCCTGGAACGCATATCCCCAGCGCTCCACGTCCAGGTCCTAGAGAAGCAGAGCCGTCTGGAGTCGAGCGGTGAGTGTACATGCATCCTGGTTGTGAGCAGGGCGTGTGGTGATCATTCCCCATTGTGCCGGTTGCACATCTGTTTGTATGGGGTGGAGTATGGGTGGGGGTGTACAGGGCCGTGGGGCTGACACATGCGAGGGCTGTAATGTGTGAGACATGGATGGTGCTTGTGTGTGTGGGCTTGCATGGCAAATGCAGTTGTGCGTGCACACATGTTTGGATGAATGTGTATGTAAGTAGACATGTCCGTGATGTCAGGCATGTATGTTGTTTTCGGCTGCATGTATGAGCACTGTGTACATGTCCATATGTGTGTGTATTTGTCAAAGGTGCAACAGTGATGCTACATGGATGCATGTGACAGCGGTATGTGGAAGCCTGATTGGCAGATGTGACATGGATGCCCGTCTGAACAGTGTGACACTTGGCAGAGGTGTAGACATGCATGCAAGTGTGGTGGTGTGTGTACATGTGTGGTGCACTTCCTGTGTTGCATGTGATGTATGGCTCCCCTTTGGCTGCTGATGCTGTTGTATGTGTAGGGATGGTGGTGGCAGTTGCGATATGGCTGTGGTATGGCTCATGTGTGCCAGTTGCAATGACATGTGTGTTGGGGATTGTGATGACATGTCTGAGGTTTGCCAATGCCACTCATGTGCAACTGTCATGCGTGTATGTGTCCATTGTACAGTGCCCTGATGCCTGTGTTTTGTTTCTCCCTGTCTGCAGCGTCAACTGATGAAGAGGGCGGAGAAGGTGCTGTGGAGCACAGCGGCGGGGATCCGACCGCCAGCCGGAGACGCAAGGCCCGGCTCCCCTCCCGTGTTGTCATCTCGTCGGGGAGTGAGGAGTCCGGTGCCGCGTCCCAGGCCGCAGCTGCCGGGGGGAGGTCCAAGAGGCGGAGGTTGCAGTTGGACTCCTCGGCAGCAGAAGGGGCAGCTGGGACCCCACAGGGCCCAACAGGGGAAGATGGCACAGAGTCATCCAGGTTGGTGGGGGGTTTGGTGGAGGAGGGGGCCGCGCAAGCACCAGAGACAGGGTCTGGAGGTGGGGATCCCACTGGTGCTAGTGGTGCAGTGCAGGACCAGGGACAGGAGGCAGCACAGGCGGCCGCGGAGGTGCCTGTGTGCAATCCTGTCCCCGATCCTGTCCCTGCATCATCTTGCACCAGCAGGGATGCCTACGTCCAGACCCGTTTTCAGGCAGGGGATGAGCTGACGTCAACTGGCCTTCCTCTGCCTGCGGACGTGGCCATCCAGGACCGGGTTGAGCCTGTCCTGGCTGGCGTGGCGTTGCGTCAACGGGCCATGCGAGGTGACCTGCAGTCTTTTCATGGAGAGACTGCACGTCATCTCGAATGGCTCGTTGACCACGTCAGCCTGCTGGGACAGGTCACCCAGGCCGGATTCCGCTGTCTGATGGGGCTTGCTCCAACCCCCTCCTCAACTGGACCCCCTACGCGCCAGTCGTCCTCTGTGCCATCTTCCCACCCATCAGTCACCTGGGTGCCCTGTGGAGCTGCCTCTGACAGTGCGGCCAGGCTGGTGGAGGAGGCATCCCTGCCACAGTCGGGAGTCGGACGTCCAGCAGGGGTGGCCACATCAACAGGTGCACCCCAGCCGGCGGAGGATGTGCAGGCAGCAGGAGGCAGTGCACGGGCAGAGGCAGAGCAGCAGCAGCAGCAAGATGGTGGGAGCCATGAAGGCTCGGGGCCTTCGACATCGGAGGGGCAGGCATCGGCCGGAGGGCAGGAGGACCCAGGACAGAGAGTGTCTTCCGTGTGGCAGCGGTTGGGCCACGCCATAGGTGCGGAGCGGCGGCGGGCGGAAGAGGCGCGGCTCACAATGGTCAGGGCGGAGAACTCCATGCGGAGGGCCCTGAGGCGGGCCGAGTGCCTCGAGGCAATCCGCAGGGGGTTGGAGGAGGACACGGCGTCGTCCCTGCGGACCCTCGGGGCCATGGAACTGGACCGCCTCCGGGACATCGAACAGGAGTTCGATGATGCCCTGGCCCGGAACACCACAGAGTGAGCCGCTGGACTTGCCCGCCGCCTTTGTATATAGTTCTTTAGTTTTAGGTTTCCTTTCGTTCTTATTATTATTTGGAGTCGACGGACACTGCTCCACTTTTTGTATATAGTTGATATTTAGGTAGGTTTTTTAGGAGGTTTCCTTAGTTCAGTTGTGATGATGGACCCTTGTTATTTTTGTACATAGTTCTTTGTTGCATGGAGAGTTTTTACATTTCACTTTGGACATAATTTTTTTGATTTGATTTTCTAGTTTTGTGTTTTTATGCGGACATGCAGCTTATTTTTTCACATTTACATTGTAGTTAGTTTTCTTTCTTTGGCATTTGTATTTTTTTCAATACATTTTTTTTTCCATTGTTCACTGTGTGGTTTCATCTCATTGGTTTCATGCATGTCATGTTGTGTGTTTTCCCATTCAATTTGAAAATATGTGTGTGACGGACATGGGTTCATTTGCTTCATGTACATTGGGGGTGTAACATGTGATTTCCATTTCCATGTGGGTGAATGGGTTACTTGGTAGGTCTTTTTGCCTGTGGAGGATGACCATTACGCACATGATTGGGGATTGTGAGGACCTGGTGGGGGCTGCACATGGTGGCAGGGGGGTGGGGGTGCAGGGGGACATGAGTGGGGGCCTGGTGGAGGTTGAGCCTGCACTGCTGGGGGGTGGGGGTGGTGGGAGACATGAGTGGGGGCCTGGTGGAGGGTGACCCTGCACTGCTGGGGTGTGGGGGTGATGGGAGACATGAGTGGGGGCCTGGTGGAGGGTGACCCTGGTGGCTGGGGGGTGGGGGTGATAGGGGACATGAGTGGGGGCCTGGTGGAGGGTGACCCTGGTGGCTGGGGGGTGGGGGTGGTGGTAGACATGAGTGGGGGCCTGGTGGAGGTTGAGCCTGCACTGCTGGGGTGTGGGGGTGATGGGAGACATGAGTGGGGGCCTGGTGGAGGGTGACCCTGGTGGCTGGGGGGTGGGGGTGATAGGGGACATGAGTGGGGGCCTGGTGGAGGGTGACCCTGGTGGCTGGGGGGTGGGGGTGGTGGTAGACATGAGTGGGGGCCTGGTGGAGGGTGACCCTGCACTGCTGGGGTGTGGGGGTGGTGGGAGACATGAGTTGGACATGGGTGGGGGCCTACTGGCAGGTGCCCCACAGTGCTGGGGGGTGGGGGTGGTGGGGGACATGAGTTGGACATGGGTGGGGGACTGCTGGCAGGTGCCCCACAGTGCTGGGGGGTGGGGGTGGTGGGAGACATGAGTTGGACATGGGTGGGGGCCTGCTGGCAGGTGCCCCACAGTGCTGGGGGGTGGGGGTGGTGGGAGACATGAGTGGGGCCCTGGTGGAGGGTGACCCTGGTGGCTGGGGGGTGGGGGTGGTGGGAGACATGAGTTGGACATGGGTGGGGGCCTGCTGGCAGGTGCCCCACAGTGCTGGGGGGTGGGGGTGGTGGGAGACATGAGTTGGACATGGGTGGGGGCCTACTGGCAGGTGCCCCACAGTGCTGGGGGGTGGGGGTGGTGGGAGACATGAGTTGGACATGGGTGGGGGCCTGCTGGCAGGTGCCCCACAGTGCTGGGGGGTGGGGGTGGTGGGAGACATGAGTGGGGCCCTGGTGGAGGGTGACCCTGGTGGCTGGGGGGTGGGGGTGGTGGGAGACATGAGTTGGACATGGGTGGGGGCCTACTGGCAGGTGCCCCACAGTGCTGGGGGGTGGGGGTGGTGGGGGACATGAGTTGGACATGGGTGGGGGACTGCTGGCATGTGCCCCACAGTGCTGGGGGGTGGGGGTGCAAGGGGACATGTGTTGGTGTTCAAGGAGACATGTGCCTTTGCTGGGGGGCATGCCCATGTTGGGTGGGCTGCCTGCGGGACATGACCAGGGATGCAGGGTAGTCCCCTGTGGTGTGGGCTGCCTGCAGGGGCCGTGGAGGGTGTACAGGGTACACCTGGGAGGACTCACACTGTCAAATCACATGTGGGACTCCCCGGCACCCCTGAAATACACGTACCGTGCAGAAATCGCGTGTAAAACTTCCCGCGCACCCCTGAAATACACGCGCCCAGGCTATTCGCGTGTAAAACTTCCCGCGCACCCCTGAAATACACGCGCCCAGGCTATTCGCGTGTAAAACTTCCCGCGCACCCCTGAAATACACGCGCCCAGCCTATTCGCGTGTGGAACTTCCCGCGCACCCCTGAAATACACGCGCCCAGCCTATTCGCGTGTGGAACTTCCCGCGCACCCCTGAAATACACGCGCCCAGGCTATTCGCGTGTGGAACTTCCCGCGAACCCCTGAAATACACGCGCCCAGGCTATTCGCGTGTGGAACTTCCCGCGAACCCCTGTAATACACGTAGCCCGCTCCCCCAGCCCCGATCGCGTGAGGAACTTCCCGCGCACCCCTCAAATTCACGCGCCCAGGCTATTCGCGTGTGAAACTTCACGCGAACCCCTGAAATACACGTAGCCCGCTCCCCCAGGCCCGATCGCGTGAGGAACTTCACGCGAACCCCTGTAATACACGTAGCCTGCTCCCCCAGGCCAGATCGCGTGTGGAACTTCCCGCGCACCCCTCAAATTCACGCGCCCAGGCTATTCGCGTGTGAAACTTCACGCGAACCCCTGAAATACACGCGCCCAGGCTATTCGCGTGTGGAACTTCCCGCGAACCCCTGTAATACACGTAGCCCGCTCCCCCAGGCCCGATCGCGTGAGGAACTTCCCGCGCACCCCTCAAATTCACGCGCCCAGGCTATTCGCGTGTGAAACTTCACGCAAACCCCTGAAATACACGTAGCCCGCTCCCCCAGGCCCGATCGCGTGAGGAACTTCACGCGAACCCCTGTAATACACGTAGCCCGCTCCCCCAGGCCCGATCGCGTGTGGAACTTCCCGCGCACCCCTCAAATTCACGCGCCCAGGCTATTCGCGTGTGAAACTTCACGCGAACCCCTGAAATACACGTAGCACGCTCCCCCAGGCCCGATCGCGTGTGGAACTTCACGCGAACCCCTGTAATACACGTAGCCCGCTCCCCCAGGCCCGATCGCGTGTGGAACTTCACGCGAACCCCTGAAATACACGTAGCCCGCTCCCCCAGGCCCGATCGCGTGAGGAACTTCACGCGAACCCCTGTAATACACGTAGCCCGCTCCCCCAGGCCCGATCGCGTGAGGAACTTCACGCGAACCCCTGTAATACACGTAGCCCGCTCCCCCAGGCCCGATCGTGTGAATAACTTCACGCGAACCCCTGTGATGCACGTACCCTGCAAATCGCGTGTGACACTTCCCGCGCACCCCGGTATACATGCACACGTATTTTTTGTCAGCGGGTGTCCGTGTTTGTGGGTACCCCTTTGCACGTCATTTTTCCTGGAGGGCCACAGTATGGGACATTCATCATGGCAGTATATAGGTGCTATTTGTTGGCGCACCTTTTGGCGCACATTTCTTACAGCCGCAGAGACGCTACCGCCTCCTTTCTTGTGGCGGTCGTGTTTGTGCCTGTGCGCTGGTTTGAGCGTGCGCTTTTTTCCCCTATTCTATTCCATGAATACGTGTTGTAGGCGAGCGTGTGGGCGTTCCGCGCACTTGTGCCCTGTACTTCCCCCGTGACGCCCACGTTTTGGCAAGTTGTTCCCCATTCCGAGTGTTACGCCCGTGTTCCGCCTACTTTTATTGCGTGCGCCGCGCTATGTGCGAATTTCGCTGTGGCCTGTGCGATTTTCGCTGTGACCTGGCGCACGCTGTTAGATGGCCTGTGCGCCAACGTGCGCCGCGCACTTTTTTTCGCACATCCGCTGGTTTTCTCGCGCACGGCCTTCCATGAATCGACGTGCGCTGCTTTTCGTGCGATTTTCGCACGTTCACTGCGATTTTCGCTATTCCACTGCGATTCGCACGTTTTTGCCCACTTGCGCCGCGCTAATTATTCCATGAATCGGCCTCTATATATGGTGTTTTGTAAAGACAATTATGTGCCCGGAAAAATGTGCTTGCATGGAAGCAGCACTGGATGGTGTGGCAACAAGGAATGAAGAGACTGACCAAGGGGTGCAATAGTAGTTGCTATACACATTTATTAAATGAAAACCAAACCAATCTATCCCTAACTCTAAGGGGGTTCCCATACCTAAACTAAAGAAACTCGGGTGCTTATCAAGAAGTCCTTGTGAGTCAAAACAAAAAGGCACCATCCCGGTCACAAAGGCTCCTACTCTATCCCAGTCACTATAACAAAACACAATTAAGTCCAGCTACTGTTCGTAATCAGGGAGAATGACTCCCTTCTCCTGGATGTAAAGCATACAAATGCCTCTCAGGTTGTTCAAAGTAAAGGTTCCACAAAAGTTCCAGGTTCAACAGAACATAAACAGTTACATAAAGTTCTTGTGGGGCTAGGAGAAGGACTCCCTTCTCCTAGCTGGTTGCCCAATGTCCTACAGAGTTCTTAAGATTTGCGGTTCCCTTATGGAGGGTTTCACAATCTCTCGGTTTTGCAAAAATGTTGATCCGCCCCAATGGGATTCCCCGGATGTCCCTTTTGACTCTCCAGCACCACACTACCATGGAACTAGACTGGGAACTTCATCACATATTGGTTCACGGTTTTCTCGGTTTCTTTATAATTTAGTCTCAAAGGGTTTTCTATTTTCCTGGATTTTTAAGTGTGAAGAAAATAACAATGTTAACAGTTTTCTTTTTATCTTTGAGGAAGGCAAGGTTAAGGTTATGAGCTGAAAAGACGGGACTCTTGGCAGGATCTGGTGTTGACCAATCAGCAATGGTAACAGTGGTGCTGATGGAAGATGATTGGGGTTTGGCTCGATGGACCAGCCCTAGACGATTCTGGGGTGTGTTCAGTGGTTCTCTCCTTTGGCAGGGGTTTGCCCAACTATTCGATGGTTAAATAGAGAACGAGAGCATAAACATCCCCGGCCCTTCAACCCTTTAGGCCCCTCTGTTGTACTTTTCAGGGTCGATAAGATAACACCCTTTTATGGCTTTTCAGGTCTCCACTTCACGGATAAGGTATCTTCTCAATTGCTGAGGTAGGCGTTAGGTCATACTAATCACTGTTCTCCCTTGTTGCCTTAAGTTTCATGCAACATCTAAATTTCTTAAAACAGACTGTCCGATCCCTCCTGGATTTTCATTAACCCAAGTTACCTGTATTCGGGACAGGATGCTTCACCGGGTTGGTAGGATTTTGAATGGCACCGTCAGCCTTCTCTGTTGTGGGGCGCCAATTCTTGGAGACTTGCGCTGCTCGGGTCTCCGATAGCGATAGTGGCTTTGACACTCCTTATATAGGTCCAGGCACCACCAGCACTCCGATTTTCCCAAGCTCATTCTCCCTTCTCTGTAGAAAGTTTGGGGTAGCTGTCTCGGCGTAGTGGTCGGACCAGACGGGCCACCCACTAGAGGTCATGTCAATGCCATACACACTCTGTCTTTCTGTTGGGCCCTCTGTCGGCCCTCCGAGAAGATGCTTTCCACTCGACGAGGGAATTTGTCTCGCCGGGGCAAAAGACCTTTCGTTCTTGTTTACAATCTTATTTTCATTTGCTAGGCAACAAATAATTCAGATGTTTGGCGTACTGTCTTCTTACAGAACGCATACTCCAGTCTCCGCCTCTACTTCTCCTCTTAACACCAGAGCCACCTGCTGAGCATCCTTGTGCATTTCCCTGAATCATGCCCCTCTCTCTCCAGCCATCCTATTGATACCAATTGCCAAGCCCTTCTCACTCTCTGAACCTCCTCCTTGGCCTTCGTTCTCACCCACAAGTTGGTCTCTCCAGCCTCTACTCGCCCTTCCTCTTTGCCCTTATCCTTCCTGCTCTCTCAGGTTCTCTCTCTACTCTCTCCGGTATGCTTCAGTCATTGTTTCGGACGCCGTAATATAGTAGGGTCCGACTGGACGTAAAGTCCCTTCCATTGACTACAGCTGTTCTGGCATTTCCCCTGCTTGCAACGTTCACGGGAGCTTCATCGTCCATGTACCTAAAGCATCAGGATAGTTCGAGGTTTCACAGTAACGCATGGTTTTAGACCCATAAGGCGCAGATCATATCGTCAACCTACCGGTTTGGGGTTTAAAAAGGGACTGTGCCTCCCAATCGCTTCCTTGTCCCCAGGAGAGGAGTCCCCCCCATGAGATCCTCCCGCATGTTAACACCCCTAGGAGGATTATTGGCTAGCCGCCTCCCCTCCCTAGCCTCATGGGAAGGGATGCTCCCCTGCAGAGAAGCGACGCCATCTGAAGGATCGTCGCAATGGACACCAAACCTTTGTTACAAGGCACTGCAAAAACAGGGTATCCTCACTCCTACTCCCCCTGGATTCTCTTCTCAGGTGGCCAGGGAAAGGCCATCGCTTTTGAATGCTGACCCTGGGGGTGGAGAAGTGAAGGAGGATCACCGGGGTGGAGGGTCCTTGGGGATTGGGAATGGAGTACCCACAGGCGAGACATGGTTCCCCCCCCCTTTCCCTATAGAAGACCAACCTAACACTCACTAGGCCTTTATAGGCTACTGTAAAACGTCTCCCATCATTTTCCCACATTTTACCTCACAGTACTGGTACAAGGAAGAGGCGACAGAGTAATTAACACTAAAAACCCACTTTACCACACTGGGACGAGGAAGATGCCGGCAGAGCACTGCGAGGGTCAGGCATGTCCCTTTAATTATAGTCAGGCAAGTCCAATTGAGAATCCACACCTGCAACCCTGTCACAGGGTTGCAGGTGTATAAAGGGAGAGCCAGAGAACAGCCAGCAGGGGAGCAACAGGGAGGCCTGTGTGGGAGAGACAAGCAGGGAACCCTTGTCGCAAGGAGGCAGCCGTGGTGGGACCTCAGAAGGAGCCAGGACGCCGGCCAACATCCCAGAGGACCTGGGGAGCCAAAGGCGAGCTGGGCCGTTAAGCTACCCAGGTGTGGGAGCATCCGTGCTGGCGAACAAGCAGCTGAGGCTGCGAGCATGCAGTAAAAAAGCAGGGATGCCGTCCACAACTGTGCAGAGGCAGCGGATTTGCCGGCGTGTGCAAGAAAGCACCCGGCGTGCAAGTGGGGGGGGTCGCAGAAGCCGGCCTGCCGACCTGGAAAGCAAAACGGAAGCAGCAGGAGCTTCCGCAGAGGAATGCAGAGGACCAGTGAGTATCGGGGCAAGCCACTCAAAGCTGGGGGACTCCTAGTGGGCTGCACACAAGTAAACAAGATACCGAATTGAATGAAAACCTGAAACCAAGTTGAATTGTACACATTGAATTACAAACTGAAGGAACACTTGAAATTAAGCATATTGAATACTAAATTAAATAAAACGTTATGGGCAAAGCAAATAGAAGCCAAAGGGAAAGTGCATAGGTGAAAGCAAACTACAGAAAAGAGCGCAAATATGAAAGAGACTCATTAAAAGGTGGGCATAAATAAGACCACCACAAAGTGAACTTTATGAATGGATGCAGTCCAAAGACTAGCAGGAGGTGTGTAACCGTTTGTAGCAAAGCCAAGAAGCTAACCAGGAGAAGTCAGAAGAGAATAAAACTGCATATGAGGCCAAGAGGCCGACAAAGAGGAACTAAGTTAAAGTGACTCTGTACACAGGGGCAAGTACAGTGTGGGCTGAGGAGCATAGGGATCCTTATTGCGCGAGCTGTGATGGGTGAACTATGTGGTCCGCCAACTGCGCCTAGACCAGTGAGCCCTAAATTGTAAAAAGCAAAGACATTGTGAAACAAACCAAGGAGAAGCACTTTAAGTGAACTGGTGATGCAATCCAGAAGGAGGGACAGCTTTAGTTGCGAGGACAAGGATAGGTTTTGGACATACAGACTTTCACGTTGAACTCTTGGATCCAGCCTATCCTTAGTTTCGTTCAGGTAGGAAAATCCCACCTTAGCATAGGGCATGTTAGGCCTTCTACCATCCTGACATTTGATTTAATAAATACTTTTATTTTGATCTTTGAATCTGAGTCATGCTTCATGATGCCTTCACAGTCTAAGAAATAGAACATTCGTTACTAGGAACACAATGAGAACCGAGTGCTGAGAGATCCACAGATCCTCATAATCTGTATGAAGGACTCAACTTTTGGACATGGATAAAAGTATGTCAACAGCCATTTTAAAAAGCAACCTTTGGAATATACAAAGAGGAAAGTCCACAAATCTCAGGGAAGAAAAACCTGCAGGTTTCCTTCATGCTAGCTTTCAAATGTCAAGATTAGGAAACAAGACAAGCTGATGCCCTGATGAGAATCTTGCAACCAATAGCACCACAAATGTCTCAAATAAGGAAAAATGTCCTTTCAATAACATCTACTGTACCCACCAGTGATGTTTCTATAGATTAACTTTTTTACAACAGGGAAAAAGCCAAATCTTCCACACATCAACCCCAATATATCTTCTATACTCGTACACAGCTTTTGAGACACTGTTTATAATTTCACCATTAGGGGACTCCTTGCCGTTCAACGGGGTGGAAGCACATGCATCTTCATCTTGACATAGGTGTCCTTCCATGCATAAAGGTGCTCAGAAGCCCTCTGCTCTCTGTATCAACGAGGGCTGTGGGGTTGAATATGTACCTGCTACACTGTGATAGACCGGAGACTGGAGATTGAACCGGGTCTGAGCCTCAACTGGGTGATCCCTCATCCGGGTTCCCAGGATTCAATCCGCCCCACCATTGATACTTGTAATGTGTTCAGTCAATCGTTTTACACATGTGGCATTTATTTACTCTTTATTGTTTTGGTTTATTTGCTGCATTTTCACATCCTCTTGATAGTTGTGTGGAAAATAGGCACCAGTGAATGTGTGCATGGTATATTGTTACTTGTTTATTATTTCATGTTTACATTTATCCCCTCCTGTTTTTACAGTACATATTGAGTTATTCGAGCATATTTTTATGTGCTACAAACAGAAACCATCTACTATACAGTACTATGGTATGCTTCTCGATCCCCCAATCCATCAACTTGTTCAAAAGCGTCGGTATGCTCAAGCTGCCCTCCCTTCGCTCCCCTCACCAGAGTGCCAAGGACTACAGTTTTAGGAGCATGTTGCCTACAGAGCTTGGTGCCATGGAACAGCAACTGGGCTGATGTGAAAGGGTGTGAACACCTTTTAAGAGGCTTTATTAAGCCATTTACATGAGGTTAACATTTATGAACGAGAGGTGTGCCATCGCACCACTAACTAAATAATTTCTTATATAGCGCATTCACTCACCCAAAGGTCTCAGGGCGCTTACATTGACATATACAAACACATACACTTAAGTACCAAAATGGAGGATTGAAAGTAGACGCCATGAATCATGGCGACTAGCAGGTCCTAAGGAGTAAACGGTGATCTTATAGCACTATGTGGGGGTTAGACATCAAAAAGAAAGGTCTTAAGGCGTTTTCTGAATTGTTTAAGTGTAGTGGACTGTTTGAGATGAAGAGGGATTGTGTTCCAGTTCTTTGGGCCCCAGGCCACGAAACTTGCTTCACCCAATTTCTTCTGGAGGGTACGTGGTTGTGCCAGTAGCAGAAGACTATTTGAGCGTAGTGTACGCTTAGGTAACGCTACCTGGAGCCCAGTTTCTAGATATTCTGTGACTTTGCCTGAGAGGCATTTAAAAACTATTACTAATCCTTTGAATTTAAGCCGCTGCTCAATGGAGAGCCAGTGTAGCTTTTTTCAATGCTCTGTAATACGAGTTTGACGACTTAAGCTGCATACAGCTCGGACAGCTCCATTCTGTATAGTTTGGAGACTCCTAATATTTCTCTTAGAAGTGCCTATCAGGAGGCTATTGCAGTAGTCCAGCTTGGTATTAACTATAGCTGCTGCAATGGATGCTCTATTGGCTTCGGACAAGTACGGTCGTATTTGCCATAAGAGATGGATAAAGAAGCTGCATGATGACTTAAGGTAAGATACATGCTTCTGAAATGTCAGATGAGTATCAAAGTAAACTCCCAGCATCTTTACGGAGTCTGATACATGAATGTTGTTACCGCCAATTACAAAAGCTTTGTAGTGTGGGTCCTTATTTTTATGCCTAAACGGTGTACTGATAACCAGCAACTCTGTTTTTTTGTCATTTAGGGCGAGAGAGTGAAGAGCCATCCATTTTTGAATAGTATCATAGATTTAATTTACAGTAGCTAAATTGTCCTTGTAGCCCCCAGATAGTTTAATCACTATCTGTGTGTCGTCGGCATAATTAGCAAATTGTATGCCCATTGATTTCAGCAAATCATAGGCATTTGATGTAAATGTTAAAAAGTAGTGGGGATAAACAAGATCCCTGAGGAACACCACATATCACAGCAATTTTTAGAGATTTAAAAAGATCCCTTCGTGACACGCGCATTTCTGGGGCCCAGGAATGATTTTAGCCAGCGTACTGCTTCGGGAGAGCATAGGCCGGTTTTTTGGAGTCTTTCAGCTAGTAATTCATGGTCGACCAAGTCGAACGCAGAGGAAAGATCCAGCAGGAGCAGTAGAGCAGAATTGCCTTCCTCAAGTATTTCTGTTATATTGGCCTTAAGGTCTAATAGCGCAGTCTCCGTTCCGTGATTGGCTCTGAAACCGGACTGTTCCCTGGCCAGAATGTTATTTTCGACAAATTTCTCCAGCTGTACATATGCTATTTTGTCCAATATTTTAAGTATAAAGGGAACGTTTGTGATGGGATGATAATTCTCAGTTATCAGAGGATCAAGGTTATCCTTCTTAAGTAGAGGGGTGATCCATGCCTCCTTTATGCTGATGGGAACAACAGCTTCCTGAAAAGAGCGGTTAACGAGTTCTGTTAGCCACGGGGTAAGGGTGTTAGCGAATTCCTTAAAAAGTGTAGTAGGAAAGATATCTCCTTTGCATGATGTAGGTTTAAGGCCTTCAATAATCGCTAGGACCTCTGACTCTGTCATGCTAGTGAAAGAAAATGGTTTTATACCATGATGCGGTGATTCTGGAAGAGAGGGTAGTGATGAATCAGTTAAACACACTCAATTTTATCCCTAATGCATCCTTGATGGAGTTCAGTTTTATGAGTAAAACTATAGAGTATATTTTGACACCATTCATTGTTTATAGTGAGCCTATGTTCAATGTTGGAATTTTTGAGTTTATTAAGAACTGTAAAGAGTTATTTGGATTTTATTGCAGCTTTTTTCAATTCTGTCATTAAGAGACAGTTGTTTGGCCTCCAGCACAAGACGTTTGTATTCTCTGGTTGCGACTTGATAGGTCAGTAGGGCGGAAGGGGACGAGTGGTTACGCCACTGGCGTTCACATCTCCGTTTGTTTTTCCTGGTAGAGATGTTCGGGTCTGAACTGAAGTTTAAAACCTTGCTTCTTCTTACTTCTCTCCTGTCGGAGAGGGGCAAGCATATCAAAGGCCTTATTGGTTGCATCTCTAAAGGCAATGGTAAAGTCTTCCAAGGATAGATTACCTCCTAGGGGGGGTAACAGAGGATGTATAGTAGTTTTAAATGTATCAGCTATAATATTTTTTACATTACGTGATTCAGTTATACTACTGGTTTTTAAATCGGAGTAAGGTTACATTTTAGTGCTAGTGCTAAATGCACCAGGAGGTGGTCAGACCATGGGCATGGATCTATGTTGATTACACTAGGTGTAATATTCCTAGTAAGAATCCAGTCGAGTGCGTTTCCAGCTTTGTGGGTTGGTTTATCCACTGACTGTACAAAACCCGATGGAAGAGAGTGTTTGAAGAAAGGATTGGACTTCTGTGTCCTGAAGGTTATTTGCCCATAAGTTAAAATCTCCTAAAATAGCGACAGTAGTATTGATTTTACATATGCTTCCTATGAGAGCTAACAGTTGTTCCCCAACAAGAGGGGTTTCTCTTGGGGGTCTATAGATAATTATTAGGCTCAGAGAGTGAGTTGTGTTCATATTAAGTTTAAGTTGGATTGCTTCGCATCAATCAAGTTGAGGGGAGGAGGAGATATAAAAGTCTAGAGAAGATTTAAAAATAATTGCAACCCCCCCCCCTCCACGTCCAGACTTGCGGTCAACATGTAAGCACTTATATCCTGCTGGGGTAGCAAGAGCTATAGCATGCAAAGCTGTGTCATGAAACCATGTCTCGGTTAGGACAAGAAGATCAAAATTATGATCTATGATGATGTCAGCAATCTCTGCTGCGTGCAGTACCATGGAGCGTGTGTTTAAGAGGCCGCATTAGAGAGTAGTATCATTTGTATGATTTGGGGGGGGGGGGTTTTGATTATTTACACCAAAAAGGTATTGTAGACCTGTAAGAAATTAAACGAGCACGGACAAAGCCAACAATGTTGACATTTGTGTGGGCACGGGATAGGCATTTTGCAAGCTTAATCATCATATTACTACCTGGGATATGATAGCAGCAGCTGACAAATTGGGCAAGTACCTTTGCATATGTCCGTGCGTAGCCTATAAACAAGACAATACTTTTGGCTTTGCCACTGCATATTTTAAACAGGACTTCCGTGTAAGAAATATATTGGCAGGTCATATACATTGCTTATGAATAGAGTAGAAGGCACACTTGGTTAAGAATTTTAAACCAGGAACTCCTTTACCGCTGCAATGAAGCCGGTAACTCTCAGAAGACTGCTTAGACGCAACACTGGCAGGCCCTATGCAGCATAAAGATTGATGTTGCTGTTCGACAGAGATAGCTTGACGAGATCCAAGTTCAAGGAGGGTTGGTTTTGGGGGTGGAGTGCCAGGCACTTCGTGGAAATGGCCATAGGGATCATCATGGCTATGGCGGCCAAGGGAGGGTTTGAAATTGCTGAGAGATATTTAGCTCCTGGTTGTAACCTAGATGAGCCGGGTTAACTTTAAACCAACAGGTACCAGAGGCTATTTCTGGCTCCTAAGGCCACATAAACATACACATACACATACACATGTGACATCACCTCTGTGTGTTTGGTAATATGTACATGGGGCACTAGGATCAAGAAGACATTGAAAGAATAACAGGGGAAACAAAGTTGTTAGTTTGCACCTCATGTTGAAGTTGTATTTACGGTACTAGCTCCATGTTCCCCAGAAGTAGCTTCTGCTCGCTATGTGATGCTTGATACCCAAAAGCTAATTTTATCTCCTGCTCATCCTAAATTTCTTTCAATCCCTGTGATAGATAGGTAAAAATACAAACACCACCAACAAACTGTGTCCATCCTCACATCCCATCGCCCTCCTATCTGTACTCAATGCAATAGTTCGACTTACAGGTGGCGCTAAAGCACCACCAAATAGCCATTACTAAAAAGACGACCCAAACCATTGCACACATCCCATCAAGAGACACCAATAGGATATGCAAAAGTTAATGTGTTAAACGAGTTGGGCGGGGGGGACGTTGCGGTGATCAAAAACCCCATCCAAAATGTAAAGGAAAATGTTAAAGAGTAGGCTATCCTGTTCATGATTATTTTCTCCAAAAACAAAAAAACAATGTTTAAGCATTTCCAAACCTTGTACTATTTGATGACGGAAGAGAGTTTTGTAACCAGTCCCGGGCATCTCAGTACACGGAGAGACTCTCTCGAGCTAGCAAGTAAGTGCATAGAAATACTCAGCCAAACCAACCATCAAC
This sequence comes from Ambystoma mexicanum, assembly GCF_040938575.1. NCBI lineage: Eukaryota > Metazoa > Chordata > Amphibia > Caudata > Ambystomatidae > Ambystoma > Ambystoma mexicanum. Next base: position 256,928,916 of record NC_090926.1, on the reverse strand, counting down.
AAACGCTGCTCAAAGCATACATAAACTACAACCCATTGTCTGTCTAATTATTTGTATTGTTTTTGTAAAAGTATCAAAATACATTTTTGAAAAGACCAGGTCCCGCAGGCATTGGAAGAGGGGGGCGGGGCGGAGGCGTAAAATCGAGCTCTGCTGGCTTCTGGCCACTGCAAGCGAATATTCTCACTGCTTCACAGCTAACAGTATGAAGATAAAGCCTTGAGAAGTGTAGATGGGCTTCAAAGTAACGATCCTGTTTCAGCATATTACAGTATGCAAGACTCCGATACTCCAAGCAAATCTATTTCTGTTCATACAGTTAACTCTGGTATGGCAAAGCTTTGCATATAGGCAGCACGGCTTTGTCCTGCAGGCACTTGACCCATGTCCCTGTGTTCTATAAATTGTCGCATACCCTCATGACATAGGCCCCCCATATTAAAAAAGAGGGTCCTCACCCGTTATATACTGGAAACAGCACTGGACCTGGCCACAAACCAGAGGTCAGTCGCTGACAAAGGGTGCATCATGTGTCAGGCGACATTCAAAATATTGATGTCAAGTATAGTATAACTTCAGTTGTACCTTTAATCTGGGTAATAACAGCAAACTTTTTCCAGCCCTCCATGCCCACCTAGCCAGCAATATGAACATCGTAATTCCATTGAACAATTAAGAAATAACAGCACAGCTGTGGGTGCTGCACACACGTTTTGTCTCGTTTCCCGTCCCATGCACCCTTAACTTGAATCCTCTTACAGCAAAGCGGTGCATTCCGCTTGACTTTAATCGACCCCTTTAGGCATCAACTTTAGTAACTTCTCTCCGATACTTCCTTAGTAGTGGACAATTATGGGCCAGGCAGCCCTACAGATCAGGGAAGTAGCAGCCACTTTTACTCCCTAAAACCGGCAAATACTCTCCCAAAAAAGGATTAAAAATAGGCGCAAAGTGCCTGTTCCCCTCCTTTCATACACACAACCCAAATTGTTCTGATCAGTAGTACACATAGATCCACAGGAAGAAGCTACCATTACTGCCTGATCCGTAGCTTGAATATGCATTTATAACTAGGTGCAAAGAAGTATTTATTACAAAAATATTTCTGTTTTACAGTTGAAACACTTTTATTTGCTTATAAAGTACTCCCTTAGGAATTAAACTTACCTTAATGAGCCCTACATTATAAAAAAAAAAAAAAAAAAAAAAAAACACGAGAAATACTTCCTCTTCAAAATCTCATCTGGAGCGCTAGGGGTAGGCACCACAGATAATGCCCCTTCCCTCTGGCACAGCCTAGCAGACCAGCACCTTCACTTTGGTGTCCCTTGAAAGGTATTGTTAGCGTTTCTACCATCGCCCGCCCTCTGCCCGCAAATGGTGTCCAATCAACTCACTAATGCAGGTTTGGTAGCTATTCTCAGCTAATCTCTGCTGTCACGGATGGTGTGGGGGGGGTTGGAGTTATGACCGACGTGCAGACGCAGCAATATGCGCCTTCAGTCAGAAAAATAGGCATGGGTCATCAATTAAAGAGCAGATGCCCCTACAGTTCTTTATTTCCATGTACATACAATAAAACATTAAAAGTTGATAAACAACCCTGCCCCCCACCCCCCAAGTCACTTGTCACCCCCTGCCCCCCCCCCCGCCCCCGTCACTTGTCACTAGTTGTGCTCTCTTGCACATGATAGCTGGTGGGTCAAAAGAACAAGAATAGTATGGTGCTCCGACTGGCAGATTTATGGCAGCTGCATAGCAGAGCATGTATCATGTCACTGCTTGGTATTATCAAGCAGCAGCACTTGCAGACCGAAGCAGCATACCACAGACCATCTAAAATAGTGCAACTGTATGGGCATTCAGATCACTTTTATGCAGCATTACCCACACATTGTTACACTCGGGGATCTGTAACCTTTGGCATGTTTTGGACTACAACTCACATCAGACCTAGCCAGTACAGACAGTCAATGGTGAGGGATCATCAGAGTTTCAGCCCCAATCCAACATTGAACAGGGGAAATGAGATGCTGTTCGTATGCAGATTAGGCTTTGACCTCTATATTGCCTTTTGTTAGAAAGTCAACAAAAACTCAATAAAACGTTCACACAGATCAGTCGTCATATAAAATGGGTTAACATACAACACTGAAGATCAAGAAGATGAAAAGGTTGCTTACTCCAAGCGAACATAAGCTTCAGGCCTATACTGCTCAAAAGTGCTGTACGTTTTTGTTTTGTTTGTTACATTTGAAAATGGGTGACACAAAAGTGACAAAATAAAAAGCAACAATACAAAATTCAAACTATTCAGAAGCCATACGAAAAACATACACAGCATAGATACAAATGGAGATAGTGGACTGAACTAAAAAGCAGGCTTTGAACCTGTGCCTGCTCTGTAGTGATACAGGTACAATATATTTGACCCTACCACGTTGCAAGAATATTTTGCAGCTCGAGCATAGAGGAGTGGCGACACATCTGCAGATGCTACATTGCCTGCAGCATATTTGTTTTTCCATTTGTCAACCGGTAAACAAAAAACAAAATAAGATGCAGAGGTGTTATTAGAAACAATATACTCTTCATTTGTAGGCCCATACCTAAACACGTCACAATCCACTTCTGTATGCATGAAGCCCAAATAAGCATTGATAAGATTGAATCCCTTCAACCCACAAAACATACCCAAGTGCTCCGCTAGGTGAAAATCTTGAACAATTGCAGCACAGTTTGCATCTAGCTGCAAACTGTAGAGGTGCAGACTTTTTCTCAATCAGTGGTAACAACGAGATAAAAGGGGCATTGTGCGTCTGCTGAAATTACAAATCTCGATGGCAGATAACACAAGTACAACAATATGAGAGCAAACAGTAGAGCATATTCCCATTCCACCAAACGATAGTATACTAGAGCAGAGTAGTTGCTGCAAATCACATTTAAACCAAAAATTAAAAGCCTAGATTACAGTACCAACAGAGCCTTAAAGCAAATGGAAGCAAAAACAAGAAATGTGAGGGGCCACAACTACAGGCTGAGCACAGAAATATCAGCTGGCACCACCTTCACTCATGTAGTCGGAGCTGCAGAGCACTGTGGTAAAATACACCACGAACAAAGGGGATACACTAACAGTAGAGCCATCATGAATCATGTCCAAACGGTAGCGTTGCCCCCAGGCAGTCTCTGGCAACCCACATGGACTTGAAGGTACCAGAGCGACTGTGTACGAATGCAGACCCCTTACCAGCCTGCTGTGCCAGATTTTAAATGCACCTCTCTCTCTGGCTATTGGTAATCCATTCGGTGTTCAGATGCCAATGAACACAGTTCCCCCACTAAGATGGCTGGCAAGCTAGGAAATAGTATGACAAGACCCCCTGCAAAATGGCCACCATAAAACCACGTATACGTAGTACATCAAGACAGAGAACCGACATAAAAACAATAAATAACGGGACTGCAGTGTCTTGCAACTGCTTCAGGTAGTTAGCCCCATGTCGGAAGACATAATAGGTAATTAGCAAGGTAAGTTTAGAATTATTTTTGTACACATTCTTGAATATCTTTTTTGCTTTAGAAGCATGATGCTGTAGATTTAGTGTAGGTTCATTGAGTATTTTTTATGTGATGTAATCAGCCCTACAGATAAGGGGTTTATCTGCCACTTTTACTCCCTAAACTTAGGGAAATACTACCTAAACATTTTTTTTTTTAAAAAAAGGGTGTAAAAATACTCCCAACAAAGAACAGGAATCAGACACAGAACAGTGTGCCCCTGTTTTCACCCAGAGAGCGAGCTCTGTGGATATGTTTGGACCTGTAGTACCACAGGAAGAAACTATTATTATTACTGCCCGATCAGAAGAAATAAGCATGCATCTTTTAATGTGCATAAATAACTAGGTGCAAAGAATCATTATTACAAAAACATTTCTGTTTTCCAATTAAACTTATGTTTACTCGCTTATAAAATACTCCCATTGGGAATTGTAAGTGCATTTTTACTCCCTAAAAAATTATTGTACTCCCAACTGTAAAGAAACAGCTTAATGAGTCATTCAGGACCTTGGCTCCTCCCCCACCGCCATATTGCAGATATGAGAGAAAATATTCACTGATGGGACCATATTGACCACTGTTAGGCGGAATGCAGGAAGAGGCAAACCTGCTGATCGATATGTAATCTGGATGTATGAAGACGGCTATTAAATCGAGATATCAAAATGCTTGCACTTACATATAGACATGAAGCAAATTAGCACCCACCATGAAGTTATATAAACATTAGGCTAAGGATGGAGTTTAAACATGAATACATACACTTCATATTTTATAACATATACAACACGACTAAATATAGGCAATGAAACGCAACAAACACACGCATATGCTTACTTGTACCCCCGAACGCAACAGAGGATGGAAAGTCATCTTGTATTAAATGACTGACAAAACTACATCACAAAGAGAGAGAAGCCTGAAGCTACAAAGAGGCGGTGGGGGAATAAGTTAAAACCACAGAGTCGTGCTGAATTAACAGAAGCCGAAAAGCCCCCATTTCAAGGTCCCTGTGAAAATAAGGGAGGATTGAACAGTCTGGAGAAGAGTCAGGATAACAATATTCTGAATGCCAGACATTGTTCGTGTTAAGATTAGTCGGAGAGAAGCCGACCTCATTAAATGGCAGGTGCAGTAAATAAACAGTGTTCAGGAGACAGCAGACAGATCTCCCAAGTCTCTACGGTCAGAAAGGGTAAGGACACCTGGGTTTATAAGAGCTTAAATCAGAGATGAAACAGTCTGAAATGTGGTCTTCTAGCACGCAATTCATAATTAGACTTACGTCAAGAAAATCTAAACAAAACACAGACAGACACTTGCTCACCTCCCTTTTACTTGAAGGAGCTACAAGGCCAATGAAAAATTAACTACAAGGGAAATTATTTGGCTCAGGGCCTGGGAGATCTGGATGACTAACGTAGCAATGATCAAAGTAGCATCTGGTGTGCAGCTTGTTAGATGTCCAAGGTTAGTAAAACCAACGCCAGCCACTTATTTGTATAATATGATGTTCTTCAGAGCAATGTTAAGCCAATTACAGTGACAGCAATAGTCTTTATTTTCAGCAAATATACAGTATAATATATGCAAGGTCCAATTAAATGGTAGACACGTTTAGTTTCTATATTGTATTTGCAATATTAACCAATTTTTCCTTCCGTAGGTTTTTCACAAGAAATGTAGAATGACATCATACGTGAGGAGTATCTGTAATAAAACACAGCCCGCAATATGTAATTGTGTGAGAGCTACTGAGACATTGTGCTTATATGCTACCCTTGCATTATAATTGTTCAATAAAGCAGGCCTGTTTTGCCATATCTTTCACCCTCTCCGTCATTTGGTTGCAGATTTCCTAGCTTACCAGCTCTGCTTAAAAAGGAATTTCCAGTCACCTTAACACAACTGTAAATAAAATAGGGAGTAAAATACTCCCACTTTCAAATCTTATCTGGGGCACTCAATGTAATATAGGCCATACGTTCGGCAGTGAGACAAGCCCTCAAACCTCATTGTTATTTGAAAAGACTAAATTCACTGCAACTTGAGCTATCCTTCTTGTGAATGAAACAATAAAAAGCTCCTTTGCAGGTGGTTCGAGCCTGGTACTACCAGGGCCATAGTACCGCAGTACAAGACCAGAAGGGAAACCTACAATAAAATGTTCACTTCTCCCCAGAAAGAAAGGGGTGACTGCTGATAAGTCGCCCTTGCCCGATTTTAACTAGTGCTCTCCTATGTGACATTAACTGGAGGTCATTGGTTAAAGTAGTGGCATTCATCGCCAGTCAGGTTGTGTGACATTAGCACCACCAACCGCCTCACAAACAGCACCCATCCCATAGATTCCCCCGTACTTCTAAAAAGTCACACTCATTTGAAGTTCCCATCAGGGGCAGACTGGGACCCAAAAATAAACCGGAGAACCAATTTAAAAAGAAATAAAAAAGGGCAGACCTCTATTCACTATTTATTACTTCTTGCTACAAACTATTTACGAGTAACATACATTTGTGCTAACATTTTCAGCACTTTAATGCATATTGGGTCAATAAAATTGGTCCAAACTAGCACCTCTAGAGCGCATTAACTTTAGATACTGGCCCCAACTAGCCAGAAGGACTGGCCCTTTGAGCATTGCCCTGTTGGCCAGTGCTAGCCTGGGGTCTGAACCCACCTTGCACTCATTTCCATTCTACTAACAAGCCGCCAAACTTTGGCAGCCTCCAAAAGGGGTCACCTCCAGCAAGCCTCCACCAAGGGCCTGTAAAAAACTGCTCATGTACATTGGCTAGAATGGGACTAGTGTCCAAAAACATACGGATTCACTCTGACAATAAGGTGCTCTAGGAGTTGACTGCCTACAGCAAGCAGTTCCTCATATGTTGACCCTATATGGTTGCCCGAGTCTCCTTCGTTGGCTAGTACAGAACAATGACAGGGGAGGGAGGCGCATACGTAATGGTTGACAACTCACCCAAGTGAATCGGTGCCACCGTAAACAATCATGCTACTACCGGTCAAGGAAGGAGCAGAGGTTTCAGTGGAAGGAAAAACTCCATTTGCAGAAGTCTACCTTTGGAGGCAGGGGTTGGGTGTTGCGCGAGCAATGTGTATAAAGTTGACATATTGAAAAAAGTGTTGTCGGGTATGTTAAAGTCAAAAGTTATTGGTACCACACACCGTCACCAACAGAACTGGTCCCCAGGCGGATATACAAACAAGAAGGTGGGGGGGGGGTCGTCGGGTGGAGAGGGAGTAGGAAAGTGAGAGGGTGATGTCCTGTTGGCAGCGCTCAGTTTGGTTTTTATTGTGCGCCAAGCTTGGGTGCAAATATCGATCGATATGAGACCTTGTGTGCTGTTGGTGTGGCTTATGTGTTGATTGTTGTTGCGATGTGGTGAAGTGTGTGTGGCTTGCTGCGCGAGAGGGTGGTTGTGTGTATTGTTGGGAGAGAAGTATGCAGAATGAGTTTTTGGGTTAGTGGGCTATTTAAAAACCCTGGTTTCCTTCCCATCTATTCCTTGTCAGTGATCCATTACTGCCTGTGTTTTGTAGGAGGTGTTAGGACCCCCCCCCCCTTCAAACTGAATGCAGATAACTGGTCAGGCTGATCAGATTTTTTGCAATAGTCGAACTATTGAATTGTAGCGATTTTTAGGCCAAAAAGCACATTTTAGGGTGACATCTTTTAGTGTCAGAATACCTTACGCAGTCGAGGGTCTCTCAGGTATTACACATATTGTGAATATCAAAAATCTAGGCTGAAACAGAAAATGAGTTCTGTTTAAAAGCAGATAGGTCAGCCATTTTGTAATTTAATAGGACATTTAGATTAAGACAAGGTCAGGCAGATTCTAAAATGGATGCCAGAAAACAAGATGTTGGAATTTCACATAGTCATGCTGAAATAATTAAATAATTCTCTAATATCAGTTCATTGAAAGTTCACTAAAGAAGGACATGTCTGGGATTCATATTTAGAACTCCTTGGCAGGAAAGCATGGTATTGCCTGCCAAAATGACTCGACAGCTTGCCAAAATTGCTTTTTCTAGACAAAGGATTTGTAATGAGTTTTTGACTTAATCTTACGCAAGCTAATAGGTTAGGTGCCGGTCAAGTGGGGCATGCCCAGACATGTTATGTGGGCTTGACGATTGACCTTCAAGCCAACCAACCCTGGAATAAATATGGGTTGATCTTTAATTTTCAGACCCAATCAAAATGTATTGTGCAATAAATTATGAAGTTACATGAGCCTTGGAACAGTATAAAAAGGAGCTGATGTTAAGGGCCGTTGCTGTTATTTTCGGATGTCTGAAAAGATGAGGTTTGAAAACCAGTCCAGGTGCCCGTTACTGACTTCTTGCCTTTATGTCCAAACTCTGCATGTCTGATCCTGGGGTGCTAATGCCAGGGAGGGCACTGGGCCCTCCTCTTCAGTTGATTTTGCAGGCCAAGATATTATTGGTTTTTGGGTGAGAAAGGTATGCTGAGGTTTGAGCTATTGGGTTAATGGGTTATTTACAGTCCCTGGTTCCCTTCCTGTCTATTCCTTGTCGATCCATTGCTGCCTGTGTGTACTTTGCAGGCCACTATATTATTGACATATCATCCTTCCCCTTCCATCCTGATCCTTCCCCGATCATTCTTTGATATGACTCTTGCTTTCTATCTTTCAATTGCTAGGATATGCCGTACATTGGTCTTCCTTACTTGAGTAGATGGGTGGTAGCTTAGGGAGATGGGGGAGAGGGGGGGGTGCAAAACAAACAACATCTGTATCCCCTCAGCTTTGTTTAGCTGTGTAAGTGCCCCCTAGGCATTCTTCCTAGTTACGGGGTAAAGAGCCAGGATTTGAGGAGTTTTCTGAACAAGGTGATATGGAGGATCCTCTGAGTTTCCTTTTGTTGTAAAGTTTTTTTCCAAATAGATGTCGCTGTTGGATCTAGGTGGCCTTGTTGGGCGGCGTATGTTTAATTTTTCTCTTAGGAACTCTGCGCCTTGGCCGTGGATAGCTCTGTGCGTTATGCACATTGATTTGAACTTGATTCGCTGTTGTATTGGTAGCCAGTGTACTGTTTTAAATGCTGGTGTGATGGGTACTCTTCGAGGTAATTTCTAGCTGCCGCATTTTGTATGCAAGTTTTTTTTTCTTTTTCTTTTATTTTTTATTATTTTTTTTTTTTTTGGAGTTGTTCTGGCATGCCCAGATATAGACTATTGGCGTAGAATACTCTGGACATGACTAGAGCGATTACGGTGAGCGTTTTGTTAGCGGATGACAGGAATGGTAGGATCCGTTTTCCTGCTTGCAGGAGAAAGAAGCATTTCTTGATTAGAGCATTTACTTGTGGCTCTAGGGTTAGTTGTTGTTCATCAAGACTCCCAGGTTTTTCAAAATCGACGATGGAGCTGGGGTTGGGCCAAGTCCTATTGGCCAGGGGATGTAGTGGTCGTCTTATCTGTTTTTTGTGAAGATCATCATGTCCGTTTTGCGCGGGTAGAATTTGAGGCAGTTCGAGTTCATCCAGTTGTAGATTTCACAGAAGCAGTTCTCCAATGTTGCATTTTATTCTTGTGTGTTTTGTATTTCGCAAACTATTTGTGTGTCGTCAGCTTAGTTCTAACAGGTGAGGCTGTGTCTTTTAATGATCCCGATTAGTTGAGACATGTAGATGTTGAATAATAGTGGGGAGAAGGAAGATCCTTGTGGTGATCTTTGCAAAAGGACTCTTGGGCTGGACTCTCTTGGGCTTCGGCTTGAAAGGTTTGATCCATATGGTTTCTGTTCCGTTTGTTAGGAAGGATTTGATCCATAGTAAGGCGCAATCAGTGATTCCAATTTCTTCCAATCTCATGATGAGGATGTCATGGTTAACTGTGTCAAATGCTGCGGAGAAGTCCAGAAGTATCAGCGCAGTACTCTTGTCCAAGTCTGCATTTGTCTTTATATCATCCCATAGTGAGAGAAGTGACGTTTCCGTTCCTCTCATCGGTCTAAAGCCTTCTTGTGCCTGGTCCAGTAGGTGGTGCTCTTCTATGAAGTCTTCGGTAGTTTTTTATATTTATGTTTCCAGCCGTTTTGTAGGGTGTTGGAGATAGGTCTGTAGTTGAAGAGGTCCTCCACCTTTCCTGTGTCCTTGAGGGGAGGTTTGATTTATGATGATTTGAAGTACTGTGGCACTTTCCCTGTTGACATTTATTTGTATACATCTGTGGGGCAGGGATCTGCAGAGCAACACGTTTTATTGCTTTTGTTTCCAAGTTTGACGAATGTCTCCACTGGTATTTGGGGGAAGCGTCAGAGTTTGTTTGGGCATTCCTCATAGAGATGGGTGGGTTGCACATTATCATCGCATGGTCTGCTTTGTATGGTCTGTTGGATAGTCTTGATTTTGTTTTTGAAATGGTCTGCGAGATCATTGCATAGTTTCTCCGATGGTATTGGAGTATTTTTGCAGCCAGGTGGGTGTTTTATTTCATTTATGATTTTAAAGAGTTCTTTTGGGGTATTTGGTGCTTTGAAGAGTCTGTTGTAGCATTTCCTTTTTGTAGAAGTAGATATGTTGTTTGAGTTTCTTTCCGCAAATGTATTTGATCCTCCATTCTAGTTCAGGTTTTCGATTTTTCCTTTCCATGGTGCCGACTAGTGGGGGGTAAACCATTTTGCTGTTGCTCTTTTGCACGATGGAGAGCGGTTTTTCTTTGGCAATCTCGTCTATCGTCATGATCCAGTTGTGAAGTAATTCTGTTTTTTTGTCCGCGTCAGCTTCGTCAATAGTTGTTGCTTGCGGTTTGTGTTAGGGAGAATTCTCTTTGGGCTGAATTTCCTAACCTAGTGAGTCCCCCAGCAGCTTTGCTGGATTTCTGGAGGTTTTTATTTTCCTCCTGCCAAGAGAGAGACTCTTTTCCTCCCACTCTTGGATAGAATTGATGGTATTCCTTTGACTGGTAATGTGTTTTATGGGGCTATGGGGTCCTTTACTCCATAGGGTCTCATGCATTTTTCTTATGTGTGTTATACAGCACCCTCCGTGCAGTAACACAGGGGTGTCATAATGACACCCCACCATAGACTCCATACCCTGGGACTGACTACTGTCTCCCAGGGCATGTAAAGTCACCATTGGCTTTACTAGTCCCAAATTATTAAGAGAAACCAGTACAAACCATCATATTGTGGACGTACTGGTCGGGGCAATTCGATTGCCCCGGGGTCTGTTAGTCGAGGGGGCATGTCTCCGTCCCCCCTGATCGAGTTTTGGCTGGCGGCAGTGGAAACTACTTTTTATATTCGACCACGAATATTTTCCTATGGGATTTTCCCATTGTTCGAGGCTACCAACTTTAATTATTTAATTCTCATAGCCTCGAACATACCGCCCGTTTATTTAATTAATATTAATTCTCCGGTTGGTATTTTTTTGCCAAGACTCGATTCTAAAATGGCGTTTGTGTTCTCTTCTGTGACTCCAACCCAAGTCGAGCCCTTTGTTCCACTTTTTGGCGGGCTTCTCCACAGAAGCCTCCAAAAGTGGTGCCAATCTGTCTGGGTACCACAGGGGGTGTGGGAGGGGGTTTAGGCACCCTGGACTGAGTTACCGTGGTAACTCAAGTCGCACTCGTGTGATTGGCCCAAGTGGTGAGCCAGCTAGGCTGAGTGAATGGGGATTTTCTGCATAAAAGCAGGGCTTTGGGGACTGGAACTTCAGAAGTCGCCACAGGACCTGAGAATCCGACGAGGGAGAAGCTGAGCCGACCTACCACAACGACACCACCGGTGGAGCCCTGGGGAACCGACTCACCACTTCCTGACGACAGAGAAGATCTCCCGGCTGGAGAGGCTTCTTCCCCTGACTGGTGGGCACAACCAGTTTACCTTTCTTTCTTCGCACCCCAGCCCGGTTTGTGGTCCAACTGCCCGTGCCAAGCATCCCGGCGGCTGGATAGCCACTCACCACTGAACCGCGAATCAACGGACCGCTCCTTGTACCCGAGAAACTCTGCGGCTGGTTTCCTCCCTGGCAGTGCAACGGGCCCCTGTCTTCCTCCACGACGAGATCCTCTCTTCCCCAGGACGATGCACCGACTTGCACCCGCTGCCAGGAACAACTGCCCCCGCTGGAGCGTTCTCACCACTTTAAGGTACTGTGTCCGCCATGCCTCCCTTTCTAAAGATTGCAACAGGGTAATAATAACTCCTTAACCTTCTGGACTGGGCTGGCCGCCTTGACCCTCTAACTGGCCCCTTTTCTTTGATCCAACTTCTTTTTGAACCATTACAAGACTTTTGTGCACTGCAACCGTGTGACCTTGGACACATTTCGTTTGGATCCTCTTAAAGCGGATCCGGCCTACTAACTCTGAATTCACGGTTTTACTTTGCCTTCCTCTCTTGCTATGTTCTGGTAAGTGTTGGGATCTGTTTCAATTTGTTCTCTGCTTTTCTCTCCCTTTTTAAAAACAAACTATTAGAGTGCCATCTACGTTACGCACTCACCGCTGTCTGAAAATAAGTGGGGCTTTACTTAAGACTTGTCTCTAATATTCTTTTAAGGGAGTGTATATCTTTTAGTGACCGTGTTTTTGAATTGCTTACTATTAGTGCCTGTGTGTTTTCTAGATGTGGTTTTAAATAAATAATGATATCTCTTTTACACCAAGCCCTGGTCAGTGTTTACTTGTTCTATTGTGTTCTTTTGACCCATTGTGAATACTCTGTATACTGCCCAACTCTTCTTGAGGGAAGTCCGACTGCTCAGCCACAGCTACCAAGTGAATCTGTGTGGTACAGACTGCTACCAAGTGGGTTTACTGCCAAACACCTGTGGTCCTAAATCTTTTGCAGTGGTCCCAGAGGGAACTGCACAGGTTTCTGCCTAACAGTTTGCCAATTTCCAGTAATTCACTTAAGTTCCAATTTTTGAAAGTTCTCCAATTTTTGAAAGTTCTCCAGTTTCTTTTCATGATGATCAGCGGCTTGTCCCGTTTAATTATTGGTGTGGCCAGTGCGATTACGAAGGGAATGAGGAGGTGGTCGCTCCAGAGGATTTGAATTGGCGGCGCTGTGGTAATTAATTGTTTGTTAACGAAGATTGCGTCGCATGACCTGCCGTGTGGGTGGCTACTTGATGTAATGTCATTTTTGCTAGTTGGCAGGCTAGAGATTTTTGTGTGTTAATGGTTTCTTCGTCGAACCAAATGTTAAAGTCACCGAGGATAATCAGGAGATTGTGCTCGATGACCAGGTTGGTGATTGCTTCCGTGAAGGAGACTACGAAGTTTGCATCGTAAGTTGGTGGTCTATAGATCAGTATGAATGTAAGGTTTATTCCGAGGTTTGTTGATAGGTGAAGAATAAGATTCACAGTTAATGTTTAGTGGATCTTCCAGTTTAATTTCTAGGTGCCCCTTGTGGATTATTGCCAGACGCCACCTCTTTTCGTTTTCCTGTTTGCTTGGACGCATTTGAAGTTATCAGGCCGGCAGCTATTGAGAGTGATCTTGTAATTGTCATCTAGCCATGTTTCAGTTACGAATAGGATGTAGATACCTCCGTCACTTAGGAGGTCGTAGATTTCTGAGGCATGTTTGGACTTTGACCTTGCGTTGATTAGATTGCAATGGATCCTTTCGGTATGGTTCGGTTTATTTGTCGTAACCCGTTTTAATTTGTCGGTGTTCCTTTGGGGTGCTTCTGTGTTGATTTCGGTTGGTTGAGGTTCCGTGGATGCTGCTTCGTCATTGAATCAGTCTGTTAAATTGATGGGCGGATTGTTGACATCTTCTATGGTTTCACATGAATATCGTTAGTGCCCTTTGGTTCTTGCGATATATGAAGGGCATGGTTCGGTATCATCCCATTCTCTTCTTGGGTCTTTCTGTCTTTTTTTCCGTTGCTCGGGGGGAGTTCTTTGCTCGTCTGAAGATGTTCAGGTCATTGAAATATATCGAGCTTCTGCGGTTGTGGCGAGGTATGGTGTAAGGTATAACGATTTTTCTCCAGTGAGGTTTGTTCTGTTGGTTATATTATTTGGTGGGGTTTGTTCTGTGTTCAAGGCAGCATCAATTGGCAGATGAGTCTGTGTGTCCATATTAGTTCTTACATGTGCCTGCACCGTTTGACGGCGTCAGATTCTGCTTCGGGGCATTTTGGGTCTTCGGTGCTAATAGTTGGAGTCCGGTCGTTGAGTCTTAGGGTCGAGACTATGCTGTTTTTTTTTTGCCTTTCCTGCTGCCTGCCAGTCCTCTTTCTGTGGTAACTGCTTTGCTGTTTAGAAACCCATAGACTCCGCACAGCGGCCATGGAGTCCGGTCGCTGAGTCTTAGGGTCTCTGTGGGCTCTAGACTACAGGGACACGGCCGTGCGACGTGCGACGTGGCAAAGATCCACTCTATACATCTACCATCTAAATTGAAGATGCCCAATATAACCGGACCAAGAACTAGACTACGCGGAAAGATCCGGCGGTTCCAGCCAGCATGTCAACACCGCCGTTGGGACAAGCAAAGATTGAACAAACCATGCCCAAACTACAACATCGGAAGAGAGAACCTGCCGAATCGAAGGCGAGTGGTCACGAGGGTCCGACAGAGCAAAGAGAACCTCCCTTCCCCCTCCCTGACCTTTAGAGCAGAGAATTCTACAGCTCATGTAGCTGACAACGCATTGGAGAAAGCAAATGAGAAAGCAAATGAGTCTGCCCCCTGTTCGAAGTTGCCTTTGTTAACAACTAATAATGCTTCACCAAATGATAATAAAGTGGAGAATACCCCCTTGCCCACAGTCCCACACAGTCCGAGCACTCAGTTTCAAGTTAAAACTGCAAGAGTCTGTACAATCCAGTTCCACTAGTCTTTTGGGGACAAAAGAGATAACAGGAGAGTGCAACTCTCAATCAACAGAAACTCTGATGCTTGCATCGCAAGCGCCACCGGGAAGTAGCGAACAACTTGATTCGATCACTGAAGCGAAGGCCACTAAACAGTCGGGCTTAACGCCACAGTTGGATGTACACGAGGTGACGGCAACACCACAAGAAAAAGAACCAAATGAGCGGAGAACCGCAGAACTGTGCGCCAATGATATACAGCCGAGGCATGCTGGCTCGCCACATCTTACCTCACGTCTTAACATGGCTAAACACCTTTAAGCGCCCCACTTGCTTCGGAGGCCTCTCGCAGGACTGCCTTAGCGTTTGGCCAGTACTCAGTCCCGCTGACCAACTGGTTTGAGATAAGAAGAACTGTGACAAGATAAGAAAAAGCTCTGTTGTCGAGGCAAAACTGGTTACAAACACAAGCGAAGAAAATAAAAATTGAAGTGATTACGTCTCAGATACCTCAACCACTTAATCCACAAGCTGCTCGGTTATCTTTAGGTATAACAGAAATTGAATCTTTGGTGAGATGTGTGGCATAAGGAGGAAAGACCCCAACTCACCTCAACACCGGCCGACAGAGGATCCCACCTTAAGAACCAGGTCCCCTACCAGAATGGTCTATTGGACAAGATTGACAGGCCACACATACGTTTCCAACATGAAAGAGAGCTCTAAGGGGAATCCAAGATTGAGCAGGAAAATCACTCAGCACAAAGAGAACACATGTCAATGTGAGCAGCCAGATGGCCGCAGCCATGAGCACATACCTACCACGATGAGCGACCTCGAGAACCTGCTGATTGCAACGACTTCACAATCAATACCATTTCTAAAGCTACACAAAACAAATGTGGAATCTATTAAAGACCAAGCCACTTTGTTGTCTTTAATACATACAAAACAGATACATCTGGGAAACGTTATCACGTTTGTTTAGAGGCGACTAGATACAAAAGCTGAAGTGCGCCGGATATGGCAATCAAGGCTGTTCGATATTGCAAGTGCAGATCAGGTCGAGAAAACAATAACCTCCTTGACGGCTTGGATGAAAAGATCAGCACCAAACCAGATACAGATAAGGGCCAACATAGTTGACAACAATGTGCCCAAATGTTCTGGGACAGAGATGCTGCAAATACCACCCATTGGGAATCGAATTTTAGAGCCGGAAAAGGGCCCATTTGCTGAGTTGATGGTGAACCCTATAAGCCAACTGAGACCGATGAACGCCCCAGCAACTACGAGCTCATCAGTAGATCAGCGGCGACCTTTGAGATTTTTGCGCAATCCAGACAGCCCTCGCCAACTAATAGATCTAAAGAAAAAGGGGAAAAATCCAATAAAAGACAAAACAGGATCTCACGCCTTCTTAAGGAAATTATCAATTCCACGAGTGGAACACCCTAATGAGTTGACTAACAAAGGCTCTGGCAAACCACCTGCAGCAGAGGGAAAGATCGACTTGCCAGTGCCTAATGCGAATGAAAACCAGACACATGCTCGAGAAGCTCTAGTCCTTGAAGAAAAGTTACAACAAGAAGAGCTATTGAAACTTCGACACACACGGATGACTCAACAATGCCTGAAATCGATTTGAAGATTGATAATTCTAGATCAATATCATCAAGACCTCTCAATGCAATCAATCTCAACAGACTTCTCCTGTGGGGCGATCTCAGTGCCAGCAAATTCAATAGACCTCTCTTGTGAAGATATCTCGGAGGATGACTTAGAATGCTACATGGTACAACAGCCAGTGATGGACCTGAGAGATGACGAGCAAGAATTGTCACCAACCATCAATTAGACCGAAACAGACACAAGAGGGGTAAGAGGTGCGCAATCCAACAGGGATAGTATATAGATCCCTGGAGATATGCAACTTCCAGTATTTATGGACCCACAAACCCCTAGGGAGAAATACATCGTTAGTCTAGCACAATTTGATATAAGAAAAGAACGGCTGATACTGAACGGAACAAACGCTCTACGGTTGTTCCAAGTGATACCCCAACTGAAAAGTATACGATCAGGAGATATTAAATTAGTATTGTTTTTGGGTGAAGATAGCCTCGATAAAGTAGAGAATGAGTTACAAAATAAGCAAACATTGAACTTAATCATACAACTGCAGGCTTATTTCCATCGCCTAGGGTTCCATTGTGCAAAAGCATACTTTCCCCTCCGACAGAGCAGGAGAGACAGCGTCCTATGAAACAAGAAGCTCAGGTGGCACATTCTAAGATTAAGACAAATGAAGAAATGTCGAGATGCTCAACATCATATGAAGATCCTCGATCGTCATCAACAGCCCACCAAAACAACTGGAGAAGAATAAATATTGCAAGATCTAACATGACTAAACACTACGTATGTAGAGACATGGAAGACGATGTGGAAAAATGGTCACCAAGTAAGAAAAATTTCTCAAAACCATCAGCCTCTCCAGCAATAAGTGAGTGGTTGATTTGCTCATGGAATTCCAGAGGGCACAGGCATCTATTCCAACAAGCAAACACAGAACTTGAGAATTTTCATATAATATGTTTACATGAAACATGATTTGTCACACAACCAATCTGAGAGGGTTTCATTACCCTCTTGAATCCTGCCATCCAACAAACTTTAGAAAGACCAGCTCCGGACCTGCCGTCAATGATTCAAGTCGACTCTAACTGGACCATAATTACCACCACAAACCTAAACTCATGGGCCCAGTGTACCATCCTACAAAGGCCGAATGCCAATTTGGAGAATCAATTCTATCCAAAAAGAACACAAGCAAAAAGCATCTTGGGAATACTAAACTAGTATTGGAATCCCATAGCCATGAACGAAGAGATCTTCATTGATTTTGTCTTTACAGCCATTGATGAAGCCAGTGACAAATATTGCAATAACGAATTTATCATCTGGTAGAGCAAGAAGATCGTCTAAAGAAATTGCATTGAGAATCCTGACACTAACAGGCAAAGTTAAAGAAGAGAACAGCGAAATGATACCAACTTGGATGCAGCGATCTTCTCAAGCAATAATTGAATATATATATTGCCTCAAATACTGGAGGTGATTAAAAAAACGTAAACTATCACCACAACCAAGAGTGATCACCATAAATACACTTACATGGTCAGGAGCCAGTCGCCCAAAGAAAAAAGAAGACCAGCTCCCTGAGTTGGAGCTCAATTCAGCAATGAATAGGCTGCGTCTAAAACCAAATCAAATCTCTAATCTATCTGATCATTTTGAACAGACAAAGAGGGGACCGAAAAACTGAACTATGAATGGTTACTCTGCCCATTTCAAAAGAAAGTGAATCTAAAAGAAAGGCCTAAAATAATACATAGGCACCAATAACACAGTCAAATTATCAACAAAAAAAGAAAAATGATATGCATTCTATTGACGTCAAAGAATGAAGATCAATTCAGGTTGATAAAACTGGAAAAACAGCGATATAACAACTGGCTGAAAATGACCAGACATACCTTACTACAAGCTAATGCAGAAACTATGCTTGAAACTTTAAACAAAAACACAAGACCGCTATGGAGCCTCCTAAATCCAACAGTAAAGGCACAAGAGTTCCTAATTCTAAACGTAATCAAAGCTAAGTAGATAGAGCATTTTACCTTCTTATATAAAAAGAGGAACCTGGACATCACTGACACCATGCAGGATTCAGCCAAAAAATAAAATTTAAATTTTGATCGGACAAATATTTTAAAAATAATAAATAACCTAAACATGTCCCGAGCCCCAGCCCCTGATGGCCTATCCAATGCAATCTTCAAGCAAGCGCCCGAACTGTGGATGAATATCACTACGCAAATGTTCAGTTTAACTGCAGAACTGAATCAGATTCCGAACACTTGGAGGACAGCCACTTTTATCCCAATGTATAAGCAGGGAGACAAAAAGGATCCGGTCAATTATAGACCTATCACCCTGCTGGACCCTTGGGAAAGATTTTTGCTACCTTTTGTTAAACAAACTTACCAACTGGGCAAAAACCAATAAGAGATTTGCAGTTAGACAAACAAGCTTTGTCCAAAAAGTAGGAACCAACGTGAACTTATTTTTACTAAATCTCAAACAAGAAGCCATCATGACCAAAGCAGCAATCTTCGCAGCATTTGTCGATCTTCATTTAGCGTTCAATGAAGTAAACGGGCAACTACTCTGGAACAAACTAGAGACATCATCAAACCTATAAAACTGTTATATTCCAAAACGAAGATAAAGGGCCTCATTACGACCCTGGCGCTAAACCATGGTGCTATTAGCACCATGGTCCATGCCGGGGTCCGCCATGGTGAATGGCAGAATTACCACCCCATTCCAAGGTTGGCGGGGCGGTAATTCCCCATTCACCATGGGCCCTTCCCCATTCCCATTTTTGCCCCATAGGGCTCAATGGGGAAGGCGCCACGTACGGTGCCGCAAATTGCGGCACCGTACTTAGCACCAAGGTCCCTTTGCGGCACCCTACTTTAACACCTGCTAGAAGCAGGCGTTAAGGTCGGGTCCGCAAAGGGAACTCGTAATCAGGCGTTAAGGGTTTAACGGCGCCAACACCTTTTACGGCGCCGTTAAACCCTTAACGCCAGGGTCGTAATGAGGCCCAAAGTCAGGATGACGATTCTAACATCGCCCATAGAGACGGGGAACGGTCTAAAGCAGGGCTGCCCCCTTGCGGTGACCCTATTTAATCTGTTTGCATCCGACATTGAAGAAGAAATGTGCTCAACGAGATTAAACCCACCCAAACTTAACTCTGTTGCACGCCCCATGATGATGTATGCAGACGATTTGTTCTATTAGATAAAACAACCAGCGGGCTACAACAAAGCCTGATGATGATGATGATGAAACGATATATGGGTAGAAATGATTTAAAAGTCAACACTGCAAAAACAAAAATCATGCCTCTCACTAAAATACAATGTAAGAAAGCAAGACAACCAATTCCAACCCTGGCAGGCAAACCTCTCACAGTAGTTACGTTTAAATATCTAGGAGTTTTTGTAAACCGCTCAAAAGCAAAAACAGAATGGCATGATTATTTGATAACAAAGACAACATTTTAGCACGTCAAGGAAAATACTTACATTCCAAATTTGGTAAATTTTCCTTTAAACCCATTGTTGCCTTTTATAAACAGAAAGTGGTATTGAGCCTGACATATGGAAGTGAAACGATGATAAACCTCCCCATGACCATCTGGCAAAAACGTGAAGCTATATTTTGGAGGAAAAAGTTGTTGCTTCAGTCATCTTTCCCCATGCCAATAATCAGGAATGAAGTAGCAACACAATCACTGGTGTCGATGGTGGTGTGGAAACAAATAAACTTATCGTTAAGTGATGAACGACGAGGAAATCTCAGCAATCGAAATTCTGCGCAAAAATGAGAATGCTCTGTTTAACAAACCATTGATTGCATGGAAATCCGAAATGGAAAAAAGACACTAAGAAATGAAGATATGCCACTAGAAATGTTGCTAAACCGCCCCAGTATGCCAAACCTAAGATCTGACAATATGAAAGGATTAAGACGCTCGCAGAAAAACCAAAGTACCACTGGAATTTGCATTGGAACGCTGAAACAAGAGCCATAACCAACTTCCAACATATCTTGTACTGTTCCCAGACAATGCAATTCGAGATACGTATTTAAGATTGCGTCTAAATATCCCACCGACATGATCCGGAATGGCAAAAAAAGAAACAACTTCCATCATCCTCACAATACTGCAGGTTTTGCAACAAGACGGAATCCATAAAAACAATCCATCACATCATCATGGAGAGTCCTGCAATGGTAGAAAACTATAACATTTTAATATAAAAAAATAAAAAATAATTTAAAAAAAATGGGTTGTTACATGTTCCTGCACCCTTTGTCAGCGTCAGATTCTGCATCGGGGCATTTTGGGTCTTCGGTGGTAAGAGTTGGTTTGGGTATTGAGTTTACAGGGCAGTTACCCACCTACTGTGCCTTGTGCTGGGATAATGTTGAGTTTCTCCACTTGTGTTGTGATTCTTGTATGCTCTCCGAGGGTGGTTGTCTTTCCTGTCTGTAGGGTTGGGGGGTTCCTCTTTCTATGGGAGGGCTATCTAGGGAGGTATGGAAGTACTATGCGTTGGTCATCTGGCTGGTTGAAAAGGAGAGTTATGGGGTGCAGGTTAACCAGCGTAGTGACTATGGTTGTAATTACTAGCTATAAGTGGCTGCTGTGTGAATTATGGGTGTGGGGGACCTAGGAATCAGTTATTGTCTGTACTGATGGAATACCTAGAGGTTTGGAATGACAGGATAATGGGGATCCTAGGGTTTCACCAGTGGTTTACAAAGAGATAGTACTCTTGGATTTGGAGTGTCAGAGTGTGGGGATTAAAACCATGATTCCTGACTCCTAGACAAAAAGGACACTGTCTTATGCTTCAGTGGAGTGGCACACAGTAGTTAAACACCTAGATATGGGAGAAAGGTCTAGGTTTCACTGAGTGATAAGCAACGGCCGCAACACTAAGATTCGAGCCACCTGGACAGTGGGAGAGACCTAGGTTTCACAGGATGGCAGGCAGTAATGGAAACACCTAGATTTGCGACACCTAGAAATTGGAAAGGCCTAGGTTTCACAGAACGGCTGGCAGCAACCAAAACACCTAGGTTCCAGACACTGATCAGGGAGTGGTGGGACGCAAAAGGACAAATGGGGTCCAACAGAGCCCAGGGGCCAACACTCACCTGCGAATGCGTTGCGGCGGGAGAGAGGCATATGCCTCACCATGCAGTTTGAGTACAAGAAAAAAGAAAACACTCCTAGATCCGAGAACCCTGTATAGTGGGAGAGAGGCCTAGGTTTCATAATGCAGTTTGGGTACAAGAGAAAACACCTACATCCGAAAATCCTGTATAGTGGGAGAGGCGCCTAAGTTTTACAATGCAGTTCGAGTACAAGAGAAAACACACCTAGATTTGAGGGTCCTGCTGGGCTCTCATAGTTTCGTTATGCGGTTTTGCTAGGAGCTGCGATTTACAGCCCTATTGTTAGACAAGAGTTTGCCAATACGCAGCAATTCACGCTCATGTTGGAAATGTTAACTGTGATGGGTCATATGCTTTAGTGCTAAGGCCTCACCACAGCTCACAGAGCTTGTTGCAACAATCAAAAAAAAGGTGAAACAAATACTTTTAACAATGCACAAAGCTGCCTCCATGTTTGACATGCCGGAAAGTTGTAACTACACGTTAATTTACAGAACGCAAAACATGCTGCATACCAGTTTCAAATAATGAAAAAGTGACTTATTGATAGCGCAAACAACCCACAAACTACTATACAGACACTGTTTATCTCAGTGTCGCATGTCATTAGGGCAGCCAGCCATACCTTCTGTAAACATCACACGAATCAATCACTAAATAGAAGTACACTTTTGTCCACCAAGTTTGTCAACTCTATTACTTGCTCATTATAAATCAGTGCAGTTCACATATTTTGATATATACATAATTTGCCATACGTGAATATATTATGCTTTGTAGAACGAGCAATGCATTTTAAACCTCATGCTTGTCAGAATTGCTTTGTATTCCTTTTGCAGATTCCTATTGTTCCCTTTCGCCCTTTCAGAGAGAATTTTTACTCAAACATGTTTCTACAAAAACGTCACACATTGTCATGTTGATTTACCATGTGGTTTGGCACTTTAGAAGTTTGCTTTATGCTTTATTGAACAGATAGTACGAGCAGAGCAGTCAACTGACTCGTGGGTTTGGCCTACAATAAAGACCTTAAGGCTGCAAAATGTGTCAGTAAAACCCGCGAGCGGGACAGGCTGAGAAAAAGGTCAACACTTGCTTAACTGATGATCCTTTTACATGCAAAGCAAGCCTTTCATCTCTGTACAATGGCTTTGCTGAGGCCTGCTTCTGCCAGTCACTGAGCTTTGCCCTTATGTGACCTACTAACGTAAGCAGACGTCACAGCCCAGAAATCTATAGCCTTGATGTCACATCTCCAATAAAAAAAACAGGATGTGGGTGCTTTGGGGTCAGGCACACAAGTTATTGGTGAGGTTGCGTTCAAAAAATGGCAATATAAGATTTCTGAAAATAAACCATGCACTGATATACAAGTATTTACAAGTGCGTTAATTGCAAGTCCATGTAATTGCGTTTGTCCCATCACAACATATATTACTGATGTTTCAATGTGTCAAGAAATTGACTGCTAGTGAACACACATTCCCAGAACATTTTTGCCCAAGATCACAAGGCACTCCAGTGCACTTTCATCCCTTCTAAATAACTATCAAATGGTAACTCAAAATTACAATGCAGTGCACACTTTGCTGAGTGACACAAAAAGGTTAAAGTGCTTGTCGTCAAACAAAGCACAAATTACAGTCAACTAAGGAACTGTCACCGCTATTGGGTCAAATACACTATTACAAAAAAAGTAAACACAAGGGAACTGCTCTTTTCTAATTTGTATTCAATTGTCTTCAATATAGCGGGTTGTCAGCACATTTTGTCCTTTAAGTGAGGTGGGCAGACCTATGCATATTTTTTTTTAGAGTGCAGGTTATTTGGAGTGTGGACAACGCATAAGTGACCCTCAAGCCCACTGAAAAGTTGTCATGTAGAAGTACGAGGGTAGCTTTTCAAGAAAAACAGTGCAGAACGCATTGATGTAAAATTAAAAAATGGGCTTGGAAGTGACTTAATCTACTCACTGAATTACAACTGCAGACCCAGTAAATCTGGGCTACAAAACCAGCTTCCCCAGGTGACCAAATGTGTGGTCGACAAGTACTTCAAACGTACAACAGTCACACTGAAGTATAGCTAGTGCTTCATTTAAAAGTACATGATAGCGTTCTGGTTCCCAAATCGCTGTGCTCTCCTTGTAAAGAGGGCAAATCAGTTGTTGGGGAAAACTCAAAAACCCTCCATTCTCCCAATACTATTAAACTACGCCCTCTCCAAATGCCTTCCATACATGTGTTTATGTTGCTAGATTAAAATGGCAGGGTATTAGATAACAGAGCAGGTTGCAATCCTTTGCTTTACACACGTTAATGGCATGAGCAACGGACTGGACTATAGCAGCTCTCCAAGTGTGGCGCACACTATTTGTTACCAACGTTTTAGACGCCTATCTTTAAGATACAAATAAAACCGCCCACGCACTGCTCATACAGCTATAAAGACATCTCACAAATGATCATAACGTTTTATAAGGAACTTGAATAACGGATGTCTCCAACAACAGCTCTACCTCGAAGGGGGTAAATAAGGAAAGAAAACAACGGACCACGATAGCTGCACACTTCAACTCACGCACGGAAAACGGGCGTTTAGGCAACTGCCACTCACCATGCCTGATGCTCACCACCGCATGTCGGGATGGGTATCGGAGAAGTTTGAGCCACCAGTTTGGCGGTAAGCGCTACTTCTCACTAGAGAAACGGACCTAGCAACGCCTCTACCTCACACGTCTAAAGAGTAGTTCCCATCCGAGAAGCGGACCATAGCAACGGCTCGCCCCCTCTGCTTCACGTGACTTCACGTCATCATTGTGCTTTTTCCAAGCAATGAATCGGTTCTGGAGCATAATTTCAGCGAGCGCTGAGCGAAATGCGGAAAGGCTGTGGCTGCCGGTGTAAGTGGGCATTTTCCTCGGGATACACGTTTCTATATAAACCCTGGAGCGTCTGACTTTGTCTTGTCCCTCGTAATTTTTCAGGGAGGGAACCCGGAAGGCACTGGCTGCTGTATGCAGAGCAGCAACAGCGATCCGTGTGCTCTTGGCTGGCTGAGAATACAATTTGCATTTTCTTCGGGATACCGTGAACGAACGTTCCTGCACGACACTAGGTTGAGTCGGGGAGCGGAAAATTACATTTACTTTAAAAAAATCATGCTCAGCTTGTGTCTGGAGGAAGGGATAGGGACACCAGTGTGGGTCCGGAGGGAGGGATAGGGACACAGTGGTGTGGGTCTGTAGGCAGGGATAGGGACACAGTGGTGTGGGTCTGGAGGGAGGAACAGGTACACAGTTATGTGGATCTGGAGGGATGGCTATGATACAGTGGTGTGGGTTGGGAGGGATAGGGTACAGTGGTGAGGGTATGAAGGGAGGGATAGAACACAGTGGTGTGGGTCTTGGGGGATGGTTGAAGACACAGTGGTGAGGCCTCGAGGGATGGTTGGGGTTGGAGACACATTGGTGTGGGTCTGGAGGGATGGTTGGGGACACATTGGTGTGGGTCTGGAGGGAGGGATAGGGACACAGTGGTGTGGGTCTGGAGGGAGGAATAGGACACAGTGGTGTGGGTCTGGAGGGAAAGGATACAGTGGTGTGGGTTGGGAGAGATAGGGTACAGTGGTGTGGATTTGGAGGGAAATGGTACAGTGGTTTTGGTCTGGAGGGAGGGATATGGTACTGTGGTTTTGGTCTGGAGGGAGGGATAGGGTACAGTGGTGTGGGTCGGGAGGGATAGGGGCACAGTGGTGTGGGTCTGGGGAAGGGATGGGAACACAGTGGTGTGGATCGGGTACAGTTGTTTTGGTCTGGAGGGAGGGATGGGGACACAGTGGTGTCGGGTGGGATAGGGACACAGTGGTGTGGGTCTGGGGGGAGGAATAGGGTACAGTGGTGTGGGTCTGGAGGGATGGTTGGGGACACAATATTGTGGGTCTGGAGAGAGGGTTGGGGAAACAGTGGTGTGGGTCTGGAGGAAGGGATGGGGGCACATTGGTGTGGGTTTGATGGAAGGGATTGGGACATTGCTCTGTGTCTGGGGAGGGATGGTTCATCCAGGTTTGGGGCTGGAGGGCAGGATGGGGGCATCTTGCTTTGCGGATGGAGAGATGGGTGCATCTTGGTGGGGTCTGTAATGGATGGGGGTACATTGGTGTTGGTCTGCAGGGAGGGATGGGGCATCCTGGTTTGGGTCGGATGGGGACATCAGTGTGGGTCTGGATGGAGGGGATGGGGGCACATTGGTGTGGGTTTGATGGGAGGGACAGGCACATTGGTCTGGGTGAGGGTATGTGGCACATGTGTGTGGGTCTGGGGAGGGATAAGGGCATATTGGTGTGGATGGCGGGATGGGTGCATCTTACTGTGTGGATAAAGGGATGATGGGATCTGCAGTGGATGGTGGCACATTGGTGTTGGTCTGGAACATGTATCGGGCATCTGTTGGTCTGGAGGGTGGATTGGGGCATCCTGGTGTGGGTGGGATGGGGCACATGGGTTAGGTCGGGAGGGACGGGGACATTGTGGGTGTGAAGAGACGCATAGGACACATTGGTGTGGGTCTGGAGAGAGGGATGGGTACTCATTGGTCATGGGAGGGATAGGGGCATCTTCTGTTTGGGGGGAGGATGGGGCATCATGGTATGGGTCTTTAGGAAGGGATTGGGCATCTTGGTGGAGTCTGGGTCAGGGGGCATCGTTGATCTGCAATGGAGGGACGGCATATGATGAGGGCATGTCAGGGAATGATGGAGCATGTGGGTCTGAGTGAGGGCTGGAGCACTCTGTTGGGGAGGGCATCTTGGTGAATGGAGGGATGGGGTATGTATGCCTAGAGAGAAGGATTTGGTTTATGGGAGGGGTGGGAGCATGTTGTCGAAGGGATGTGGTAATCAGGTGTGGCTATAGAGAGAGGGCGGATGGCGCCATCTGAGTGAATCAGGAGGTAGAGGTGAAGCATGGGTGTGGCTCTGAGAGGTGGAGCTTCTTGGTGTAGGTATGGAGGGACGGATGTTGGTGTCTTTGTGTGGGTTCGGAGGGAGGGATGGTGGCATTTGAATCTGGAACATGTGTTTTGGAAGGAGAAATTGGGCATTTGAGTGTGAATGGGGACGTGTAGGACTGGGGTATTTGCTTGTGAGTGGGGGCATGAAGGATCATTAACAACGGAGCAGCATGGACAGCCACACACCTGACCATGCTGTGTGTGGCTATCTGTGGTGTCCCATGGCTGCTGCCGCCACAGGATGGCCATGGAGCGTGGGCCTCACGACCATGTGGGCTTCGTCCGCAGATCGGGACAGTGCACATTTTACTGCTCCAGAGGCACAGGGCTGGGGCAACCCCCATGTACGGCCTGAGGCCAGCTGCCCCAAGCTTTGTGCTCCCCCCGACTACGGCCTCAGATCAGACATGGCGACCCACTGAATTTAAGCATATTACTAAGCGAAGGAAAATTAAACGAACCAGGATTTCCTCAGTAATGGCCAGTAAAGAGGGAAGAGCCCAGGCATGGGGAAACGTGGCCGGTAGCAGCCTCTGACACGCCGGGATCAGGTCTTCTTGGAGTCGGGTTGCTTGGGAATGCATCCCAAAGCATGTGGTAAACTCTGTCTAAGGCTAAATACGGGCACGAGACGGATGGCTAACAAGTACTGTAAGGGAAAGTTGAAAATAACTTTGAAGAGAGGGATCAAGAGGGCGTGAAACCATTGAGAGGTAAACTCGTGGTGTCTATGCAGTCCGCCCGCATGATTCACCACGGCAGGCAGATCGGTCACCTGGAATGGAGGATGGCACTGCGGCCCGGGCAGACCCGGCCCCCACAGGCACATTTCCTCTGTGACAGTGCACTACGAACGACGGGGAAGGCCCCAGGGGGCAGGTGGCTCTCTGCTCTGGCAGAGAGTGTTACAGCCCCCTGACAGCAGTTTTGCTGTGTCTGCGGGGCTGAGGGAGATTGACCGCTGCCGTGCCCTTCTCTGGCAACAGTCCTGGCCCCTCTTGGGGGTCACCGGGGCAGCGACGGGAGACAGGGCTCCCAATACGACTGTGGTGGACTGCCCTCAGTGCACCCTGACCACGTCGTGCTGCTGGGCGGGGAGGCCCACAAAGGGCGCCAGTGGTCTGAGGTGATGTTGGTTAACCACCCGACCTGTCTTGACACACGGGCCAGGGAGTCTTAAAACATACGTGAGTCAGAGGGCCAAATGAAACCCTGTAGTGCAAAGAAAGTGAGGGCCGGCGCATGGCGATTGCGGTGGGATCCCGTTGTGGTGGCCGCCCCACCGACCCGTCTCTCCCGGTCTGTCAGGGAGATGGCGCATGAGCATGTGTGATAAGACCTGAAACCTGGTGATCCGTAGTGGTCCTAATGTGTAAATTGGTCACCCGACCTGGAGATAGAGACGAAAGACTAATCGAACCTTCTAGTAGCTGGTTCCCTACAAGTTTCCCTCAGGATAGCTGGGTCATGGAAACCCCAGTTTTATCTGG
Source organism: Ambystoma mexicanum (assembly GCF_040938575.1). Classification (NCBI taxonomy): domain Eukaryota; kingdom Metazoa; phylum Chordata; class Amphibia; order Caudata; family Ambystomatidae; genus Ambystoma; species Ambystoma mexicanum. Next base: position 256,901,186 of record NC_090926.1, on the reverse strand, counting down.
TAAAGCGAATGATTGGAGGTCTTAGGGCCAAAGTGATCTCACCCTATTCTCAAACTTTAAATGGGTAAGAAGCCTGGCTCGCTGGCGTGGAGCCGGGTATTGAATGTAGGTGGCCAGTGGGCAAATTTTATTAAGCAGAACTAGCGCTGCGGGATGAACCAAATGCTGGGTTAAGGCACCCGATGCCGACGCTCATCAGACCCCAGAAAAGGTGTTGGTTGATCTAGACAGCAGGACGGTGGCCATGGAAGTCAGAATCTCCTAAGGTACCCCGGGGACAATTCTCTTTTCTTTGTGAAGGGCAGGGCACCCTTGAATTGGTTCGCCCTGAGAGAGGGGCCCAAGCCTTGGGAAGCATTGCGGTTCCCGGCGGCGTGCGGTAAGCTCTTGCTGGTCCTTGAAAATCTGGGGGAGATATATACCATACCCATATCTACAGCAGATCTCCAAGGTGAACAGCCTTTGGCATGCCGAGCCGTACCCATCTCCGCAGCAGGTCTCCAAGGTGAACAACCTCTGGCATGTTGGAACAATGTAGGTAAGGAAAGTCGATCTGTCAGATCTGTAACTTGGGAGTAAGGATTGGCTCTAAGGGCTGGGTCGGTCGGGCTGTGGCGTGAAGCGGGGCTGGGCGCACGCCATGGCTGGACGAGGCGTCTCACACTCTGGGAGTGGTGCCGAGTCTGGATGCGAGCCGGGCCCTGCCTGTGGATCACCCCACCTGCGGTGGTCGCCTCTATCCATTCCGCTACCAGGGTTCGGGGTCGACGCTCTGCCCCGGCCGACGCTTAGCAGCTGACTTGGAACTGGTGCGGACCAGGGAAATCTGACTGTTTAAAACAGCATTGCAAAGGCCTGCGGTGGGTGTTGAAGCAATGTGATTTCTGCCCAGTGCTCTGAATGTCAAAGTGAAGAAATTCAATGAAGCACAGGTAAACGGCAGGAGTAACTGACTCCCTTAAAGTAGGAAAAATGCCTTGTCATCTAATATAGTGATGCGCACTACCTACCATCTAGCGAAACCGCAGCCTTGGGAACGGGCTTGGCAGAATCTGCGGGGAAATAAGACCCAGTTGAGCTTGCCTCTAGTCTGGCACTGTGAAGGGACATGCGAGGTGTAGGAGAAGTGGGAGGCCCTCGGGCCAACGGTGAAATACCACTACTCTCATCATTTTTCACTTACCCAGTGAGGTGGGGGCCAAGCGCCGTGGGTCTCACTTTTGGCCCGGGGCTGCGCTCTTCCACCCTGACCTGCCAGCAGGCAGGTGTCGGTGAGCGCACCCAGGTCGGCAGGGAAGTCCCGAGTGAGGGTAGCCGGGGGAAGCCCGGCCATTCTCATGGGACGCCTTCCCAGGCAGACAGGGGCCTGGCACGCTGGGTGAGCCCTGGTGCAGGCGGTTGTTGAGGTTCCGGCCGCCCACGTCCGTGGGCGAGCCATGGCCAGGCCAGCCGGCGTAGCGGGCAACCTTCCCGGAGCTCGGCCCCATGCAGCCTGGCTGGGGTTTGAAAACTCAAACAATCCCACCCGGCCGTCCCTCCCCCTGCCTCTGCTGTCTCTGGGCCGTCCTCTTCGTCCAGCCACCAAAAGGGGAGCGGCGGACGGGGGTTGGGGAAGGAGGCACGGGATCTGGCCGGTTGATCCAGCAGCGGAGCAGCCTGCCTCCGTAGCCATGGGAAGCCCTGCCGCAGGCTTCCCAGGCCGAGCGCCTGGATTTATTTTTGTTTTGTTTTAAAACCCTGATGATCTTGGGCCGACTCCCAAGTGGGGAAGCTAGACTGCGCGCTGGGCTGTCTCGCCGCGGCAGGCGGGCAGGACAGGCAGCGCGGCCTCATCCCTGGCCTCTTGTCCTAGCTAATTTTCATCCCATTTTGCTTCTTCAATTTATGAAGCTTTTTTAAAAAAAACATTTTTATTGGCGTTTTGAACATTAACAATCCCCTTCCCGACGAATTTAGGACCATATATGCTTTCCTCTGTGGTTTAGTCAGGACTGTGTCCAGCACGTCACTCAGGCCCAGCATATCTTCTCCATATTCTCTCCATGTTTGGGGACCAAAGATTGCTTTCATTTTTTTGTTGACCACTACCCAGAACAGTTTTAGGATGGGACAGGACCACCAGACATGGAGCCACATGCCTGCTTCTTTGCAGCCCCGCCAACACGTGTGATACGGAGGGGCATATTTTATGTAGCTTCTCCAGTGTTAGGTGCTACTGCACCAGTATCCTGGTCCACATTTCCCTGATCTGCATCCCTCTCATCAATTTGGGGATTCGCTGTCACACTTCCCACCACTGTTCTTTGGAGATCGGGAGGGGCAGCTTGTCTGCCCATTGTTTCATATAGGGCCACTGCACCTGTGCCTCTGGCATGGTGAATAATTTGTATATTTTTACTAATCATTTGTCTATCACCAGAATTTGTTAGCAAGTACCTTTCTAGCGGAGTTAATTCTCTGGTGGTGGATTGTTTTGTATCTCGAGAAGCGAGCCAGTGCCGCAGTTGAGCATAGCGGTACCTATCCTCCTCCTACAAACCCGTGGTTTGTTTGCAGAGGGAATGACTTAACATCCTGTCCCTCCATCATGTCCCTTGTGCGAATGCTGCCCGCCTCTTCCCACCTGGCATCAGCCCTGGGGTAAACTGTGGGTTGCAGAATAGGGGAGTGAATGGAGATGGGCAGGATGTGATCTTTGCTTTTTTGAACCGTAGCATCCCATGTATCCCCCACCAGGGCTGTAATTCGGCTTCTGTACATGTTGGGGGACCTGTCAGCTCTTGGGCACCACAGGACCTCACCCAGGGGTCTTCCCACCACTGCCCTATCCATCCTTCGCCAGATGCTGTCGGGATTCCCATTGAACCATTCTCAAATGACCATCAGTTGGGCTGCCCGTTAGTACATTTGAAAGTTCAGAACTCCCACTACCCCTGTGGGAGTGACCATGACTCTCCAGACCCCCCTCGGTCTTTGCCTTTGCCAGATCTAGTTACGTACTAGTTTATTCAGGGTTTTGAAGATTTTGGGGGACCGCCAGGGGGAGAGCCTGAAAGTAATATAGCGCTCTGGGGAGAATTATCATTTTAATGGCATTGGTGCAGCCCATCCATGATATGTTAAGGCGCCTCCTATCTCCCAGCCAGGTCTTGATAGTTTCCAACAGGTGGGGATAGTTTGCTTGGTACGTATCCTCTAGGGTACTGGTTGTCTCCCCCCAGGTATCGAAGGGATCCACCTGCTCGTGCGAATTGCCCTGTATCTGATGTTTCTGAGGGCATGCCTTGTTATAGCACCAATAGTTCTGATTTTTGGTTGTTGGTCTTCAGGCCTGTCAAATTCCCCTAAGAGTGCCGTTAAGCTCGGGAGGGAAGTGTCCATGTCTGTTAGCACGACCAAGGGGTCGTCGGCAAAGCCATTGCCTTATGATCTTCCCCACAGAATGTAATCCCTTTTTGTTCCCCTCCCCTATCTCGAATCCTTCCTAGCTAGAATTAGAAAGATTGCGTACAGGACTGGTGACATGGGGGTAGATCTGCTTAGTACCCCTACTGACCCTTATCGCCTGGGAGACATGCCCATTGATAGCTAACCTGATAAGAGGTGCTCCATAGTTGGCTTTGACCAGGCGAAGAAAGCCTGGCCCAAACCCCATAACCTCCATGGTAGCAAACAAGAATGACCTTGACTCAGTCGAATGCCTTCTCTGCATCCAGCGCTAACATCCCCACCCTCAGGCCCGCCCTGTTTGTCTTCTCGATCAGGTGGGATATTCGCCTAATGTTTGTCTCCCCTTGACAAAGCCCGCTTGATCTGGGTAGATCAGGTCAGGGATTACTTTATCCATTCTAGATGTTAGAATTTTTGTAAATATTTTGTCAAGGTTTATTAGGACAGTAGGGAGGTAGGAGCTACAGAGGATTTGTTTCTTGTTAGGCTTGGGGAAGAGGATTACCTTGGCCTCCTCCATGGACTGGGAGATGCGGCCCGTATAGGAGGAGTTGAACAGGGATGTCATTAACGGGACTAATGTGGTCTGGAATGCTTTATAGAATGTGGCGGGGTAGCCGTCCGGGCCTGGGGCTTTATTTGGTAGTAGCGATTGGATCAATGCGCACACCTCGTCTTCGCTAATCGTCCCTTCTAAAGCGTCACACTGTCTGTGTTCTAATCTTTTTAGCCGGCAAGATTTTAAGAAGGCCTTTTGAAGGTCACTGCCGGTGCCTGCGTAGAGTAGAGGCTCGTATAGAACTCTGTGAATGCCTGCAGGATTTCCTATGTGCGTGTGGTTTCCTGTCCCCCCACCATCTGAATGTGCCGTATTGTATCTGCAGCCTCCTTCTGCTTAACCTGCCTGGCTAAGAGCCGGCCTGTCTTGTTTACCTGGAGGTAATACTTCTGCCTTAAGAATAGGAGCTATTTTACTGCTTGTTTAGCTAGAAGGATATTGATTGGCCTTTTGATATGCCTATACTCTCTCCTGATTGTTACCCCCCCGCCCCCATCGTTCTCCATTACCCCCTTTTAAGCACTGTTCTAGGTCCACCTGGAGGACCTTCTCCTGTTTGGCTCGAGATGCCTGCTTTGCTATGAGCATCCCCGCATGGTTGCCTTAAAGGCGTCCGATACTACATGTTCCTGCACCTCCGGGGTCTTATTTTCCCCAAAGAAGTTGCGAATGGACTCTTGTATCTCGTTGCAAATTACTGCATCTCTCAGCAGATGTCAGGGGCATCGCCACTTCCAGAGCCCCGGCCCCCCCCTCTCCCACTCCCCTTTCCCATTGGATATCTATCTGCAGGGGAGTGTGGTTGGACAGCTATGGGTCCCCTTTTATGTTCCGTACTTTGCCAAGCAGTGTCACCGAAACCCATATGTGATCAATTCTTGAATCTGTGCACATGTGAGTAATAAATATACCCCTTTTGAGTCCCCTTTTAGTTCATGCCATGTATCTGCTAATGCCATTCTGTTTATGCTTGCCTGTAGTTTACTAGATGGGCCTTTAGATGTGGGTGTCCCATCCGCGCTTCTGTCCATGGATGGGCACCACGCCAAGTTAAAATCCCCTCTCAGTATTAGCTGGCACGTTGTGAACTGGTCTAGCTTCTCAAAGCCTCCTGCAAGTATCCGTCCTTCCCTGAGTTGGGGGCGTACACCGTGACGATTGTGAGAGGTTCCCCGTCCCCCCATTGTAGCTGGACGAAGAGGAATCTACCTTCCTTGTCGGCTTTTGTGCCTATTATTTGGATGTCGGGTAGGTGTGTAAACGCTACGAGGAGCCCTCGAGTCTTGCTCTTGTTGTTGGCCTGCGGAACCTGGGAGTACCCTCTCAACTTCATTCTGTTTGTCTTGCTTACGTATATGGGTCCCCTGGAGTGTCACACTGTCAGGCTTGGTATCCTGGAGGAGGTTCTCCAGTTTCCATCTCTTAGCCGGTGTGTTTAATCCTCTAACATTGAGTGCTAGTATTTGGATCCCTTTTTCTGCTACCCATACCCCCTTACGCCCTTAGAGTAACCATGTTGCAGCGATTATTATTATTCTCCCCCCCCCCCAACCCGCCTTCCCTCTAGCTCCCTCCGGCTGGACTGAGCTCAACTTCCCCAGGCTGTAACGTCGTCCTAGGTTGCTGGGTCTCATTTCCGTTTCCATCCCAAAGAATAATTGTGCAGGGAGAGCCATTCCTCTGCTCTCCCCCATTTCCAAGATCCGTCGCCATCTCCCCATCTCCCTGAGCCGACCCATAGGCTGACATTCCTCTTGTAACCCCACTGGGTCTTAACCCTTGTCTCGTGATCCCCACCGCTGCTGTTAAGTGGACAGCCTCGGAGCTTCGGTTGCTGCCCCCCTGGGCCCCACAATTGTTTGTGTCTTGTCTTTGACTGCTCTACTCTTCTCCATTCACATGGCTTCTCTTGCTGACTTTCATGTTCTGGCCTCCTATTATGTCCTCCCCCTGCATCCCTTTCTTCAATATTCAGGATCTTGAGTCCCTCATCCAATGTGGTGATGCAGTGTTGGCGCCCTTCCCACTTGAAGACCATTCCAAAGGTGAATGTCCACCTGTATCTTAGCTGGGCATTGGTCACCAGGTCAATTTGCCTCCTCTTTGTTAGTGTGTATTTGGCCAGGTCCTGGAAAAGTTCTATGATGGTGCTGTTCGCCTTTATCAGTGTTGCTTTCCTCGACCTTTGGAGGATCGATCACCTTCACCCTAATGTTGGACCTTCTCAAGCGGTTCTCCAAGTCCTCTGCTTGGAGCTCCACGTTGTGTGTCGCGACCGCCAGCTCCTCCGCTGATGCATCAATCTTCCGGATGTATTCTTGAATGGCCTTTTCATTTGTATCAACTCTGTCACCCAATTCAACTATGTCGCCTTTGATTTCCTGCAGGGATTGTGCAAGTTCTGTGCATATTAGGCTTAATTGTGTCTTAAGGGTTGCCGTCATTTGGTCACTGAATGCCTTAAAGCACTGTTGCAGCACCCTGTTTGTGACCTCTTGCCCCTGTGGCATCATTTGGGGTTCCTCCGACCCCTGCCTCTCTGTCACCGCTGGATCATCTTCCTCCGGGGCTTCCCCCTCCTTTCTCCATAGCTTTTGGAGGGTCTCTTCCTGTTTTTTGAGATCTTGGCCCCTGGGGGTCCCTCTTTGGCCTCCTTGGGCTTGTTGCGCGACATTGCTGGGTGATGGTGAGTGCCTGCCTACACCTTACTGTGGGGTGCTTCTCCCCATGCCTCTGAGGTTCCTCTTGACCCCGGGGTATTGGCCAGTTCTGTAAGAAGGGGATGCTCCTCTTTCCCTCCTGTGTGCGGTGGGGGGGTCTAGCACCCCTTTAGAGCCTGGATTGGTTGCCCCCTGGGGGCCTTGGGTCTAGTATGCTCAAAGATGACCTTGAAGTGGTCTAGGTGTGTTGTCACACTGGCCTGGAGCCCAAGAGCTTCTTGAATTTCTTCCCAGGTTCCCCCCTGTGCTCTGACTGCTCCTGGGCCTCTGAGTACACTCTTGTCCCCCTGGAGGTTCCTTCTCGGTTAACCTTGTATGGCAGGGTTAGTTTTCATGAGGGTTGGCGGTGGAGCGGAGCAGCGCTCTCCTGCAGAGTCCAATGCTGGTGGTTTGGAGCACACGTGACCTCCCTGCCCCCCCCGGATTCCTTCCCAGGCTGTTTTCCAGGGGGATGCTGCTGGAGACTTAGTGCTGCTGCCCTTCTATTACTGCAGTTTGCCTCTGATGTTGCTGAATGGTATGCGTTTGGGCCTTTGCCTGGGTCCGGGTAAAGTGCGGGTCTCCTGCCGTAGGGGGTCCCCTTCCAAGTGTAAGTTATGGTGCATTGGGGCAGATGCTTTCATAAACCTCTATGTCCGTTGTTTGGGAGGGGAGTGGTTTGCTTGTGCCTACTTCGTGGCTGCTGACTCCCGTAATTATGCCTGCTTACCCTCTGCCAGCTGGGGCGCATCACAGCTCATGGGGGCCTTGCACTGCGTGGTTCGTGGAGGCCCTGCGCCGCGCGGTGCCGGGCTTGCTGCATGGGGCCGAGGCAGGCGCAGGATTTCAGGGGAATACTACCAGCTCCCCCCCATCCTTACTTTTGTAGCTGGGCGTCCGGGCCGCGCCGGCATGCTGGATTGCTGCGGTGCACCACCTGCGGGGGTTCTCTCTGATCTCCTCCGGCTCGGCTGCCAGTCCCCACGCAGGCATCGCTGCTGGCGGTCTCAGGTCTACTCACTCTGCCCCTCTCTGCCTTCAGGCGCTGCGGTTGCAGTTTTCTTGGGGACCGCTCAGTTCTCGGGTCATCCCCTTTGCTTTTGCTGCCATGAGATCTTGTTTTTTACGCTGCTTATGGCTCATTTTTTGGGTCGCAGGGGAGGGGCGCGCTCCTCACGGTGGAGTGGTCACAGTGGCCATCTTGGAAGCTTTTTGAAGCCTTTGTTGGCCCTTTCTTGAGTAATCTTTCTTCTTCCACACTTCCCAATCTGGTTTTCGTCCAGGATGTGGAACAGAGAACAGAGGGGGTGCTGGTCTCCAACGTTGATGTGGTTTGGCTGTACGACTCGGGCTGCGTCGGTGCTTTATTGTTACTTATCTGCCGCCTTTGATACCATTGACCATGCCCTCTTGCTTGTCCGGGCCTGCTTTTCTGGTGCCGTTCTTTCCTGGTTTTCTTCTTTTCCCTCGGACCGAACAGTCAATTTCTCTCCCCCTTTTCACTCTGTGCCCACTGCCTTGATATGTGGAGTCCCTTAGGTTTCCTGCTCTCACAGCTTCCAATGTTATTCTTAACAGATGACACAGATCCTGGTCCATTTAGATGGCTATCTTGTCACAGCGACCAGATTTAGGGCCTGCCTTGAAGCTGTGGGTGCATGGATGTGTAAGAGATGGCTCAAGTTGAACATGGAAGAAATTGAGGTGTTGGTGGTAGGCCCTCCTTCCTCTGTTTTTTGGACCCCCCTCTTTTTGGCCATCTTTAGAGGTAAAATATTAGCTTTTCTGTCTGCGGAATCACAGATAAGTTCAGAATGTCAAAGGGGCTATCTTCAACTGAAAACCCCTTAGTAAGGTTCTTTGTTTACTCCTTTCTCAGTTACGTGCCCCTGTGGTGTCCTCACTTATGTCCTCCATGGACCAATGCCACACCCTATTTCTGGCACAACCGGTCTACCTCTTATGGGACATTGAGGTCCTGCAGACCTCTGCAGCCAGAGTAGCCACTTAAACACCTAGTTGTGCTCACATTACTCAAGTTGTGCACCATCTTCATTTGCTACCCATGGCCAAGCCCATTCAGGTCAAGGCCTAATGTCTAGTTCATCGTACCTTTTATGGAACTGGGGCCAAATTATGTCTGTACATTGCTACTCGGCCACTCTGCTTGGTCCACTTGGCCACTCTGCCTGATGTTAAATACTGACAAAACTGCCTTGTGCATACAAATCCATTATACGTCCATATAAAAGTGCTGAGTGCAAAATGCGTCAAAGTCAACACAGAACCATATTACTTCCCCTAGGCAAATCATAAATATTGGAAATTCCTGAGTAAAGTGTAAAGAGTGTAACTGATTCAAAAAGTGCCAGGTGCACTTCAGAAAAGTGTTAAGTGTTTGAGTTCCTTCCACTCTAATCACATTTTTTATTTAGGCAGTGTGAGTTGGGTTTCATGTTATTTCAATTCGCTGTCCTATAAATCCATATTTCGAGTACAATTTTTAACTTGCAAATGTTCTTTCTTAGATCTTTAGTTGTCCATAGTTTACCTGTACTTGTTCACACTACAGCACCATTATGCAAAGCAAATCATTTATAGATCAATAATTGTGTCGCAAACCTCCGGCACTGTATGTTAGCGTGCCCTTGCTGAAGGTGTTAAGTTGTGCTATCTGTTGAGCTCTTACAGGAAATATTGTGAACATTTGCAATAGTAAAGTTTACTTTTTCTGTTATACAATTATTGCTTTTCATGTGCAGTTATGAGAACTGTTTTTCCACAAATGTTTCACTATTCGGCTTCTTTTTCTTCCAATCTCCCCAGGTAAAGCAGGTTCGCTCCATATGGCTCCACCAATACGATCTTTTGGTTTTAAAAAGGCAATTGCCACATATACTGTGTAATGTATAGTATGTATTCGGTCTACACATGTATATGTACTATTTGTTGCTTTACAGTGTAAGCGCTTGTCATAATAAAAACACTTCCATTACCCATATTTCTTTAAGCTAATGTGTTATTCGTTTTTATCCCCTTAACTTCCAATGTTTCTCGCCACCCCTGTGCCAAGCCCTTTTTTGGTGGTTTCGGTATATCGCCATTCAATCCCTTGTAACCTTTTTGTTACATGTGATATCTCGGCAAGATTTGGCCCCCTTTCTTCTCACATGTAGGTGGTCACACGGCCACCAAGGAATCCTAGTTTGCTGTATGGGGTTGAGAGAAAATAACCAAAAGGGAGCAAGCACATTTTGTGTTTTTTCAGAAAATGCCAATAAAACTATGTACAAAGAAGTATGTGTTTTTGTCCTTGTAAGAGCAAGGAACAAATGGTTTGCTGTGCTGAATTCGCTATTTTCCAGGCTTTCAAGAACAGGTTCAGTGGAAACAAAACCATTTTTATAAGATTACTACCAAATTTTGTGAGAGGTAGGCGATTTTTACCATTTTTTCCCAATAGTCCATGCGTGGACGGAATGGAAGAGGAGGGTAGGATGCTGAATGGGAAGACAGAAAAGCATGTATTTCTGAAAAGTAGACAAAATTCCAAGTTTAGGAAAGGGTGATTTACTCAGGTCAGGCAACATCTATGTAGGGAAAATGCCCATAGCTTGGGGAAAATTGGAAAATGACAAAAAGGTATGTGCTGGACGTGGTTGGACCTGTAAGGTAATGGGTTCTGTGAATATTGAGAAAAGCAATGCCACGCTATGTTCCCCCTGACTCTTCCAGTTGGGAAATCTCATATTTTTTGTATTGTTTCACAAAACAAGCAATACTACAAGCCAAAAACAGAGCCATGGTACACAGGATTTTTATGCTGACTGCCTAAACAGACGTACTTAGCATGTGTACATATGGACAATAAATGTGAGGAATGGCAAGCGTACTGTTTTTTAAAGAGCACAGGCAGAACCTTTGAAGGGTAGGTGACTTTTGCAGGTTACAAAAGCATACAGTGCCTAAATCAGCAACTAAATGTAGGTCACATTTGGGAAATGAAAAGGTTGTGTAACAAAGTGCTGTAGCAAATTTATGGAAACTAAGAAAACACAAATGTCCTACTTTCCCACAGGTGTCCCAATGAAAACGGTAGAGATAGGAAAAGGGGAGCCTGATTATTGTCTATGGCCCTTTAGGCAATTCTGCAATATAATAAAGGGATAGGGCCAACTAGACCAGAGATGACAACTGACTATTATTTAAATCAGAATAGTTTTCTGTTTATTATCCAAATACACATATCATGAAAAAATCGGCTCCACAAACCAAATGCAATACATCCCTCCAAAAACCATTCATTCCTAACTCATCCATACAATAATCATATTTGCAAAAATTAAATAAAACAAAGTGATACTTTGTATATACCACAAATAATAAATCAGACAATTATAAATTCAACAGTCGATTGTTTTACAATGTGCCCCTCTGTTGGTATTCAGGGGTTTTTTGAAAACTGTTGTCAACATGTTTCGGTTAAGTTTTCACACGAGGATGAGACAGTCCCCTCGTGTATTGACTTCGTGTTCAACCTTCTTCAGGACAGGAGAGCAATCGCCAATTTGGTGTTGCCTCTTGGTAAAAAACCAAAGGTAGGGGGTGTGTGGCAAGAGAGCCTTAAATCTAAAAGTAAAAATAAATAAATAAATAAATAAAAAGTTGTCATCTCTGTGTTTACTCAACAAACTATTTACTTAGTATCTAAATACAGTTCTCTTAGTTAACTGTATATCACCTGCTAACCTCCTCTGAATCTTTCAGGGGCTGGCGAACCGGTGTGGTGGAATCGATCCCATGGTGAATGCTTCCAACAATGGCGCTTCACGTGGGTGCATCTACCTGGGAGCAAAGGAGGAAAAGGCTAAACCACTGGTAGCCCCAAGTGTTTTGGTAGAGCAGATTTTGCGGAAATTTGCTTTCGTGGACAACCTATGGATTTGGGCCTGGAGTATCGCAGCCTCCAAGGAAAACGGAACCAAATGCATTTCCGAAAAGAAGGCACCCGTGGTAATCCACAGAGGTCTGACTTGTGCGAATCGTCCCAGAATGTATTACTCACAAGCCCTGGCAAAGTCCAGAATTTAGGGGAAAAAGCTACATTTTCAGACATTTCCCACCTCCAATCCACCAAAACACACTGACAACAACACGTGTACCTCACGTGTTGGTGCACCTTCCTGGGCGCAAAGGGAAAAGGCTATACTACTGGGTACCCAAGTGTTTCGGGAGAGCAGACTCCCATGGGAACCCACAGAGGTCTGACTTGTGCGAATCGCTCTAGAATTTATTACCCCAAAGCCCGGAAAAGTATGAAATTTAGGGGGACAAAACAACATTTTCAGACTTTTCCCACCTGGAAACTACTGAGACATACCGCCAACAACACATTTTATACCTTCCCACAGGTGTCTGGATGAAAACAGTACCTTGTGTGGGTGCACCTACCTGGGTGAAAAGGAAACAGTGTCGACCGTCCCTAAGTCCAACGGCAGTACCAAGGAGCCCTGGCAGGGTCCCCATCCGTTCCCCGACAGAAATTCTGTAATGCTGCCTACCCAGAGCCTTGGATGACTCTACCGTGTGGGTCCACCACCCCCAAGCGCAAGAGTACTCCCAGGGAGCCCTGGCAGGGTCCCCAACCTTTCCTGGAGGGAGGAGCTGTAACACAAGTCAGCCAGAGCTCCAGGATAGTTAGGGGGGGTGGGTAATGTTACTGGCTTTGGGCAGTTTTCTCCCATATGGGGTGACCATCTCCAAGTGCAGCGGCTGTCCCAGGGAACCCCAGCAGGGTCCCCTTCCCTGAGAAAGTGGGCTGTCGGGGCTTCCTGGAACCACTGCTGGGCTGCGTAACGGTCAACCCACATGGGAGACAGCCACCCAATGCCAGGGATATCACCCTGACCATTTTGGAGCTCTGGCTGTCCTGTGTTACAGGCTTTCCCTCTGAGGAAGAATGGGGACCCTGCCCGGGCTCACCGGAACTGCCGCTGAACTTGGGGACAATCGACCCACATGGCAGACGGGTGCCCAAGGCCAGGAACATCACCCCGACCATCCTGGAATGTTGGCTGGCTGCTTTACAGTATTTCCCTTGGAGAAGGGATGGGGACCCTGCCAGGGGCTTCCTGGGACAGCCACTGCACTTGGGGATGGTTGCCCAAGGCCAGGGGCATTGCCCTCGACTATCCTGGAGCTATGGCTGCCCTGTGTTACAGCTTCTCCCTCTTGGAAAAGATAGGTACCTATGACGGGGCTCTTTCCGACTGCCGGTGTGCTTGGAAGTGGTCAACCCACATGGGGGACACCCGCCCAAGGCCGGGGACATCACCGCCGACCATCTTGGAGCTCTGGCTGGCCTGTGTTACAGCTTTTCCCCACCAGGGAGCCCAGGCAGTGTGCCAATCCCTCCACAGAGGGAAAATCTGTAACGCAGCTCAGCCAAAACTCCAGGACGGCTGGAGGTGATGTCCCCGGCCTTCGGCATCTGCCTCTCATGTGAGTCCAACATCCCCAAGTGCAGCGGCAGCCGCAGGAGGCCCAACAGGGTCCCCTTCACTGAACAAAATTGTATAATGCAGGCCAACCCACAGCTCCAGGATGGTCGAGGTGAACGTCCACAAACCTAGCAGCGGTTGCGGGGAGCTTTGGCAGAGTCTACGTCCTTCCCAGAGTGGGAAGCTGTAACGCAACCCAGCCAGAGCTCATTTCCTGTGTGAGTCTACTGTCCCCAAGCACAACGGCTGTCCCAGGGATCCCTGGCAGGATCCCTGTCCTTTCCCGGAGGGAGAAGCTGTAACGCAGGCTAGCCAAAGCTCCAGGAAAGTGGGGAGTGATGTCCCTGGCCTTGGGTGGCTGTCTCTCATGTGGGTCGACCGTCCCCAAGTCCAGGGGCAGTTCTGAGGAGCCCCGGCAGGGTCTCCATTCCTCCCCGGAGAAGAAGGGTTCCCATTCCTCCCTGGAGGTGAAATCTGTAACGCAGCACAGCCAGAGGTGCAGCCTGGGCTTGCGGACACTCAAGTCACATGGGAGACAGCCACTCCCAGGGAAACACCAATGATTTGCTGCATGGGGGGGGGGGGGGGCAATTTGTTGCCTGACCCTGCATTTGTGTCCCAGCCCACCAAAATACCTCCCCAGATTGCCCAATCCCGTAGAATAAAAAAACTACTCGCTTAACTTAGCAGCTCTGCATGTAAAAAAATCTAAACAAAACAAAAAACATTAATTACCTATGTTCAGCACAGCAAAAACAAATCGTAACTATCATGCTCCGATCACTGCCCCCCCCCCTTTCAAGCCATCCCTGGTGGTCTAGTGACCGTCAGACCCCAGTAAATATATTTGCCCCTTCGTAGGGGTAGATTTTTAATAAGAATATTAGTGACCATAACACCAGTTAACATTATAATTATAGGTTTATGGATTTTGGTCGATTTTTATTTTGGTCCTTATTTTTTTTCTTTAGCCCGCCCCTCCCCAAACTGATTGAAAATCCCCTGCCCACTTCCTTCAATTTCTTTCCTTTTTTCATACCACCAAAGGTAGATGGTGGGTTGGAGTCAGGGCATATTGGCTTGTGTAAGGGGTGGTGAGGTGGGTGGGTGGGTGGAGAGGTGATCTACCCCACAATCTTACATTTAAAAAAATTAGGTACAAAACATTTGCAAAAAATGCAAAAAGTTCAGGTTCAATTTGAACACACAGAGCCATAATTATGACAATGGCTAAGATATCGTACACTTTGGTCTAATTAAATGGTTATAATCTTGAATATGATAAATATGTAAGAACCATGAACTGATAACTCGAGTAATACAGTAAATGAAAATAAGGCCTACCTTAACAATATAAATACTTTCATGGAATATAAATGACTGAAATTATGAAACCGTCAATGAAAGGAATTACATATTCAGTACAGCAATGACCTGAGTTACAGCATAATAAAAGGAGAGAACTGTGACCATGTTTCTAGGTGGACACATGGGAATGGAGATACGAGACTCTGGCGGGGCCTATACCTTCAGAAAGATAATAGCCAGCATATAAGGTATTCCCAAGGTGTCTACCCTATGCACTTTATCCTTTGCCAGGTACCAGTCTCTAATTCAAGACCTGGTAGAGTTTTGAAGAATGAACAACTCTGCATTAAAAGGCCAAAAGGTCTGTGGGTATCATCTCTGATCCCACTACAAGTACATTTGAATACACAGTCTGCAGGATGGACTGTGAAAAAGACGTACTTGAGCTTGAGGGTATGCAATGAAGTGGCAGATGAGGCTTAAGGTTGGCAAAGTTATTGTGCAGCTACCTGCAGGAGGCACCGTGGTGGGGTCAGGCAGCTACCATGACAGCGCTGCTTGACTTCGAGTTGGCAGCTGACAATTTATAACTGATACAAATACCTAGATCTGAAGATGGTGAGTTACTCAGAAGAGCCAATCACTTTGTCACGTACACACAAGGACTTGGGCACATTAATTAACACCCTTCCTTTTCCAGTTTCAAAAGGGACAGGACTATACAGGGAGGCTTGGGTAGAAGGCCTAGTATGGGAGTTTGGAAACAAAAGTTGCAGTAAAGAATGGAGTAAAGGAGGAAGAAGGAAGGCGAAGGGAGTGGCACAAGAGTAAGACTTAAAGAGAGGTGGATGGGAGAGGAAGGTGAAGCTGCGTCAAAAGAAGGGAAAGGGAGGCCACGAGGGGGCGCACAGGCAATGGCCAGTTCGAATTGGGGATTGAGCCCACCCCTCCCCCCCCCGAGACTCCCCACGTAGAACGAAGGAGCCGGCACGGGCAGTTACCCGCCAGGGCCCCCACTGAGAGAAACAGCGACATCGGAAGCCCCCCGGAAGGCTGAGATCCAGAGCCGCGGCCTCTGCGGCAAAACCGCCTCCGGAGAGCTGGGCGGGGGAGGAGCCGTGGGCCGCCTAATCCAGAGGCCTGCTTCCGTGCCGTGCCTGGCGCCCCACGCGAGAGGCCTGAAGAGCAGCGACTCCGTCTCCCTCCGCGGACCGAGTCCACCACCTGTGGACGCGGCGACGACCTCCTCCTGCGGCTCCCAATTGGGCGGTGCGAACCGCCGGGGACCCGCGGAGGAGGGGCCCTGCCCGCCTTTCCCCAGGCCCGACGACCGTCCCCGCGAGGGACGCCACCAACACCACAGGTGGGTTGGAGCATCGGCTCTCCACCCTGGAGGGAACGAGGCACTCCCCCCTCCTCCCTGGAGTGCTCTGGGTGTGAGGCCCCCGCCGGAGGCCGGCGGGGCGTGTGCTCGCCCAACAGCACTCGCTCGGACACGCAGGAGGCCCGAGGAGGGGAGAGCGAGTTATCGGCAGACCCGCCAGGCGACTTTGTGGCCCCCGCGGGAGCGAGGCACACTCAACGGTAAGCGGGGCAATCAGATGGGCTGGCAGAGGAAGCTACAAAAATACTGTTACCAAGAATCCAGGCCCCGCGCTTCCAGCCCGCCCCACCACAGTGTAATGGCCCAGTCTGAAGCCTCCGCGCCCTCGCCGGAGGCAATGGAAAGGGGCTTTGCATCCATTCTGCAGGAGATAAGACATGCGCTCCGACTTTGCCGAAAAGTTCGACAAAATGGGCCAAAGAATAGAGAAAGTGGAGGACAGGCTCCTTCAGGTTGAATCTAACCAGTCATCCTCAGCGACCCTGGAGGTGGAGATAGACTTGAGGCTGTCCGCCCTTGAGAAACGGGAGGACGAGAGGTTGAGACAAATGGACGATTTTGAAAACAGGGAATGGAGAAACAACCTCAGATTCTTTGGGGTCCCTGAAGCGGAGGGGGAGATGGAGAGAGAGGTCACCCGAGTGGTACGAGACATTATTGCCCTCCTCTTTGGAGATGAGATGACCACTGAACTCTTATCTGATCGGGTGCACAGGGCGGGGGGACGGGCGGGTGGACCTCGATCCATTCTGGTCCGGTTCCACTACTATGCCGACAAGACACGGGTGCTGGAGGCCGCCAGAAAAGCTCAGGGAGTCACGTATAACAACCTCTCCGCATATACGTTGGCCAAGCGCAGGATGTACCGTCCCCTCACACATCTGTTAAAAGAGAAGGGGGTACGCTACAGATGGGGCTACCCCTTCTCTCTAACCTTCGAATACCTGGGTCAGCGGATGACGTTGACCACCGAAGAGGATATCAAGGGGGCCATCCAGGACTACGTGACGGACCCGGCCCCTCGGAGGGGGCCAACTGGACCCGCCTCGGGTGGAGCGAAAGGCCAGGGCCCGTCGAGCGAAAGAAGGAAGAAATCTGGCCCAAGGAAATTCAGGAAGATGAACACACCCTCCCCGACAAAGGAGGGAGAACGGAATGACTCCGAGGGATGAACGCCTGGTATCCCGGCCGAGATCGGCACGGGAGCTCGGAACATGGGGACGTGTAGTGGGGCATGACCACTTGTTGGTCTGGAAATGAGAAACTGCAGTCTAAGTAGTTCCCTGAATCCCCTAGTAAAGCAAGTATGGCGGGGCCAACCGGGAGGACGAGGGGAGGGGGCTCAAGAAGATAGGTGTTTTTGAAAAGATTGCCTGGCCGAGGAAGGCGGGCTGGTGGTCTGGTCAAAATGCCAGAAATGGCGGAACTATCTGGCTGGACGCCGGGGTTGGGGGAGGGGGAGTACGCATTAGTTGGGGTTTGTTTGTTGGGGAAAGGGTTTGGGGGGCAGTTGGGGGAAGGTTCCAAAAGTGTCCAAAAGATGAAACAAGGGGAGCAAGAAGGGAGTAATGATGCGATGACAGTGACTAACAGAGAGGAAAACATAGATCATGGCTGATGCCCGGCCGGCCCTGGGTGTGGGCACCCTCAACGTGCGGGGGCTGAACACCCCCACGAAGAGGTCCCTGGTCCATAGGGAGTTTAGGAGGGCGAAACTGGACCTGCTCTTTCTGCAGGAGACACACTGGGAAAAGGGAAAAGAGCCTAGAATGCGAGGGGGAAGAATTGGGGAGGTCTTTCACGCCTCCCACAAGACCAAAAAAAGAGGGGTGGCCATATTGGTGGCGAGGGACATGGACTTCGAGAAGGAGGCCATCCATAGAGACTCCGAGGGTCGGTACCTGATGGTGCGGGGTTCCTTGCAGGGATCCCCCTTGACTCTAGCAGTAGTGTATAGTCCTAATGAATGCCAGGCCCAATTCTGGGAGGAGGTAGGGGACAAATTGAGGCTGTTCGTACAGGGCCCACTGGTGGTGAGGGGAGATTTTAACATGGTCCTAGACCCAACTATTGACAGAAGACAGGTTTGCCCCCACTACCTCAGACACACGGATGAGGTCATGGCGCAGCACTTCCAGAGGGTTAACGGGGACCTGGGACTGTCGGATACGATCCCATCTCCCAGAGTAGGGACCCCCTCCTTTTCCTATTACTCAGCTATCCATAACTCGTTTTTGAGAATAAACCACATCTTGGTAGACGAGGTGCTTACTCCATATGTAGCGGGCTACGGGATAGAACCAGTCCCCTGGTCGGACCACGACATGGTCCGAATCACCTTAGCGCTGGGTTGGTGTGAAGAACGTAGAGGGCGCTGGAAATGCAATGACGCCCTATTATGAGATGAGGTACTGGCCCAGGAAATCCTCGACTCCATAACAGAGTTTTTTGAGTTTAACGATAACGGAGAGGTGGCCATGCACACACTTTGAGACGCCTTTAACCCTACGGGGAGTCCTCATAAAAATAGGCTCCATGAAAAAGGAGAGGGAAGCCCAGGAGAAAGCCCTGCGGGGTAAAATAGCCTGTCTCCAGCCGGGGGCTCCCCGGACCAGGCTTTAGAGCATGACCGTGTGGCTGCGCTGGAGGACTACAGGCTCCAACTGAAAGATCTGCTCCTACACAAAACTGAGAGGAGCCTCTTAATGGTAAAACAAAAATACTATGAGAAGGGGGACAAAGCTGATAAAATCCTAGCCTGGAAGCTAAGGGAGGTCCAGAGAAGCAGAAGGGTGAAGGAGGTGAGGGATACCCAGGGACATATCGGCCGCGACTCCTCCCACATAGGAGAGGCCTTTCGCCAATACTACAGAACCCTCTACTCCTCGGAATACGACGGGGACGATACCCAGATAGAGGATTTCCTGAAATCCATACAGATCCCATCCCTCTCGTGGGAGATGGCATAGGGGCTGGAGGGCCCGGTGACAGAGGATGAGATTGATAAGGTGGTAGGTGGGATGAAAGTGGGAACCTCCCCCGGGGATGACGGCTTCACCGTCTATTTCTATAAAAGATTCAGCTCCACCCTGGCCCCGATCTTAGCGAGAGTCTTCAATGCTGTGCTGGAGGACAGCATCCTCCCCGAGTCCATGATGGGGGCCATAATAGCAGTTCTGCCCAAGGAGGGGAGGGACCCTGCAGGATGCTCCTCATATCGCCCCATATCTCTGTTAAATATTGATGTCAAGATCCTGGTCAAGGTGGTGGGGAGGCGAATGGAGGGAATTATGCCAAAGCTAATCCATGGTGACCAAGTGGGCTTTATTACGGGAAGGCAAGGGTCGGACAATATACGCAAGACAATAGACCTGCTCCACTTTGCCCAGACGTCGGGGCTAAATGCATGTGTCCTCTCCCTGGACTCGGACAAGGCCTTCGACAGGGTCGAGTGGCGATACATGGGGCTCCTCCTCCAGAGGATGGGCTTCGGGCCCCACATCATGAGCTGGGTGACCGCCCTTTACAGGGCCCCCACGGCAAGGGTTCAGGTGAACGGGAGCCTGTCCAAACCATTCCCCCTCTCCCAAGGGACAAGACAGGGCTGCCCTCTCTCCCCCCTGATATACGTCCTCACGATGGAGGTATTGGCAATAGCAATTAGAGCTCACCCGGACATCAGGGGGACCAGAAGGGGGGACGTTAAATTCAAACTTTCCCTGTTTGCAGATGACATCTTGGCATATCTGGTGGACCCTAGTGCATCACTTCCCCCCTTCCTGGTGCTGGTGGCCATGTTCGGTCGCTTCTCAGGTCTGAAGATAAATGCTGCTAAATCTGTCTTGCTCCCTATGAGGACAATAGACCCGGGGCTCGACCCTCTGGACTGGTTTCACAGGATTAGAGTGGAGAAGGCCGCTGTACGGTACCTGGGGGTACTCCTCAAGATATATCGAAATTGAGCACCGCTAACTATGACCCCATGATGGCAGAGATCAAATCAGATTTGAGGAGATGGGACAAGATGATCCTATCATGGCATGGCCGAATGACTGCAGTAAAAATGAATATATTACCACGGCTTCTCTATCTCTTCACAGCTCTTCCAACCAACATCACTGCTCAGACATTTAGAGAGCTACAAAAGGGGGTTCGAGACTTTGTGTGGCAGGGGAAAACCCCGAGAATAGGAAAGACCACCTTGACTCTGCCTAGGGAGGAGGGGGGATTTGGGCTCCCGGACTTTCACCTCTACTTTTGTGCCGCCCAACTGCGCGTCCTACTGGAGCATATGAAAGAGGGAATGGGGACGTATTGGACATACTTGGAAGATATGGACGCCCATCCCCTGAAGGTCTGAGACCTCTTGTGGCCCCCTCGCAGATCGATTCCACAACACTTAAGGTCCCACCCGACCCTGGGAGTCCTCTGGGACATTTGGAGAGAGGGCCCCCAGACTGCTCACCTCACCACCTGGCCGTCCCCGATGACCTCTCTCTGGGGCCACCCCAGGGACACTCTCGGTAGAGATTCGCTATCCATCTTCGAATACCTCTGCCTGAAGGGCATCCTCTGCAACCCGTCATGGGGCCCGAACCTGAGGACACAGCTGACCCCCTTCGAGAAACTCCTCGATCTGGCGACCTCAAGGAAGGGGGCGGTGTCCAAAATGTACAAAATCTTAAACACCTACGACCTTCAAGGCAGGAGGAACTTTCGTATGTTTTGGAAAAACCTAGCAGGGGATGAGATCTCCGAGGACTCCTGGGCCAGCATCTTCAAGATAGCATTTCACGGAAATTTGTTTACCTCTGACATGGAGCATAACTTTAAGGTGTTACAGGGGTGGCACAGGGACCCCGCGAAGTTGTCGAGGATGTTCGCGAGGGTCTTGACTAGGTGCCCGAGAGGATGCGGACAGTCTGGCACCAGAGGACACATGTGGTGGCTCTGCCCGAAAGTTCAGGACTACTGGGGTTCAGTGCGGGATTGGATGGCGGAGGTAATAGAAGAACGCTTGCCACTGAATCCCCTAACGATGTTGTTGGGTTTCCCCCCGGAGGAAACAGAGCTATATCGATACCCTAGGATGTGGGAAACCATGCTGAGGGCGGGCAGAGTAGCCCTTGCCCAGAAGTGGAAAAGCCCTGAGCCCCCCTCCAAAGAGGACTGGCTGCTAAAAGTGAAAAATATGTTCTTGATGGACAAACTAACTGCGATGGTGAACAAAGAAAGCAGCACGTTCCTCACAAACTGGTATGGTGTACAGCAGTCTTGGGGCTGGGACGTTCATTGATTCGGACGCCAGGCTTCCGGCCTGAACGAGCCAGGATTGACCCCGAAAGGTGATACAACACGCCAGGCAACCCACGACCTGGGGAAAGGCGGCATCTAACCATCAGATGAAAGGCCACAAATCGCATCATCTCCACGGTACAGACGAAGGACTGAACATTGACATTCTCCCAAGGCAAATATAGGTTTTGGAACACAGGGTAGGGGGATGGGCAGGGGATGGGGTGGGGGGATCGGGCAGGGGGGGTTTGGGTTTCTGAATGTGTTTGTTGTATCTAAAAATGCTAATAAAAACTAAAGTATAAAAAGAAAAGAAGGGAAAGGGGAGAGCAGTGTGAAGAGGGGAAATTAGCGAGATGGAAGGTGAGACACAAGAGAAAGCAGGAAATGACTTGGAGAACAGTTTGAAAGGTACAGACAAAATTGGTGTAGGACGATGAGGGCCACCGATGGAGGAACATTTTGGGAGAGGTACTGAGGAAGAAAAGGGAGATGGAGGAAGGAAGAAGTGCAGAAATCGGACCCTAAATATAAGGTAAATTCTGTGGAAGAAGGCCTGTGTCCATTAAGAAGTAGGCTAACTGGCACCTGGTTATACATCTTAACCTAATAACAAGCCCAAAGTAGAGAGGGGTAGTGGAAAGACGAGGAGGAGTGCAGTACCCTGGGAAAAACAACTTGACCGTGGTTTAACTCTCAACACCAAGGTGAGTGGTGCCTCTCTTCGGTTTCTGGCTCTGCCGATGCATCACATCATCAGTTTCTGTGTCACGACCCGTGACCCAGAACCCCACTGACATGGTCACATGCCAGGTAGGGTTAGGGCTCGGGGTTCATTTAGGGCCCCAAGGGCCTTCCATTTTCACCGGGGACTCTCCTGGAGTCAGTCCTCGCGCCAGGCTCATATTTGGAATGGGACTTGAAGGGACTACTTTTTATGTGGAGGCCTGCAGCCAACATGGAGGCACCGACACAGTCTAGTCCCTAAGAACCAGACTGTGCAGTGCAGTGTTTTAGGGTGTGGTAGCCCGGACTACTTTACCTGGACTACTTTACAGGGTAGGCTATACAAACCACACCCAAGCTCAAGAACGTGCTTTGCGTTATTCAGCCAGCAGCATGACGCTCACCCTGTTCAGAGAGCGTCACCCAGCATTCCTGGAATCGCGGACCTGCAGAGGAGACAAAAGAACATCATTAGCAGTTCTAGTTTACCTGCAGTCTTCCATCCTTCGATCCCAGCTGCTCGCGGTCTTCCATCCCGTTGGCAGCATCTTCAGGGCATCACGCTCTCACCGGAATGAAGCACCTGGGGAGGAGAGAAAAAGGGCAACGTTAAACAGGTTACTCACGGCAATCTCAGCAGCAACCAAAATCTCACCTGGCTGGGCATATCTTGGCCGGTTCCGCTCCAGAAATCACTGCACGCCCAGAAAGACCACCGTAACCTAAAAAAGGAATAAAGAATGCAGGTTAGCCCAAAAAGACATTAGCGTGCCGCACTTTGCGCTGAACCTACCTTTCTTCATACGCTCCGCGTCCATAAATCCCGGCAGGAGCTGAACCCGAGCAGCGCACCCAGCGAACCTCCGCATACCTAAGGGGGAAGACAATTAAGGAAAGACATTAATAGCCCGAAAGAAAGCAAAGGCCCTCAAAGACTACTATAATCGAATTTACCTCTTTAAAGACACTTGAATGGGTTGGCGTCAGTGAAGTTAACTTGGTCGCTTCAACCCGCAGAAACTACGTGCCCCTGCGCAGAAAGCAGGACGGAGAGCACGCCAGACATCATAACAAGGCCCACCTGCCATAGAAGACATCATCCCGAATTGAGTACATCTGGGGGGGAATCCGGCAACCAGGGCATACAGGCGTCCCCGTGGATATCAGGTGAGCGTAACATTCTGGCCCCTGGCAGAATCTTTGTCTTCAAGCCCAAGGCAGACAAATGGTCTTTCTGGTCAGGAGAGCAAACAAATCTTCATGCGTAATAGGGCCAATGTGTCGTCACTCCTGGGAGGGTCAACCCATGCTCATATAGAGCACTAGAGGGGGACTAGCTGAACCATTTACACTTGGCAATACAACTCTAGTTGAGTAATATTAGAATACGGAAAGTGGCCATGGGAATAAAGTCCTCTAGAAAGGGGGCCTCCTCACGGTGTTAGGAATGTCAGCATAGGGAATGTTATGGGTGTGGAATGCGAACAGAGAATGCAAAGCAAGTATTGCAGTGTTTGGTTTAAGGGTGAGGACAGATAGAGTTGTTACAGCATAGAGATGAACTAAAAAGAAATTGTCACACATACTAGCTGTGTCCTGGTTCACTTCCTTAACTATTGATGAGTTGCGGCAATGACAAAGAGCCTGCACTTGCCATTGATTGTGGTTGCCCTGGCTGCGCAGGTACAGGGTTAGTTGCACAGTCGAATGGTGGCTCATTGGGACTCTCCAGGCCTGTGTTGGGGAGTATCTGGGCTGTGCGTGAGCCTATGAGGATACAGGAAGCCCCCTAGCAGCATAGCCATGCATGCACAATACAGAACACACGATCCAAGGATACATCGTCCGCTGTTGCCAGTCGTTACCTGGCAATTTGAAACATGATAAGGAGTTGACATGTCGATTGCTTTGCTACGTAACAAGCTGAAGGCCTTCAATGCGTGCACTGCGCTCGGTGCTGTGCCCATCCCACGTGCAGTGTAGCGACTGAATGAAACACTTGCACACATAAAGAAGGGAGCATGCCGTAGCACAATTGGCTGTTACTCTGAGAGGTTTTTTTTCATTGCACCTTAAAAGGGACATAACATACATTTGTCCCTGTAAACAGTGTGACAAATACCAAGGGCACGAAAATAGAGAAGCAACAGAAACACATTCAAAGATCATGGCAAATATACCAGGCACTGGGTTATTCCTAGCTCATTAAATGGAAAGAAAGATTCCAGAAGTATATGTTGCCAGTATATGGTACTAATTAATTGAGTAAAAAGAGAGAGGCACTGTTTTATTGTCGAGGTCGGACTGGACAACAATTTCTTAAAACTACCTGAATGCATCAAAATGGGCAACCGACTCAGTTTGATATATGCATAGCCAAGATGGACAAGCATTACGAGGTGAAGGGGAATAACATTTTGGATGGTTATCAATTTGCCATCGGACAACAGAAATATTGTGAGACCATTGAGGAGTTTGTTACAGCACTATGAGGGTTGGCTATAAAGTGTTTTTGAACATTATCAGAAACAGTACATTCGGGACAAGTTGATAATCAACAGGAGAACAAGAGGTCCCCTCGTCTAATGGGAACTAGTCCACTAACACTGAAGCAGCTTTTTCCCATTAGGGAAACGGCCCGCTTTCATGGCCACATCTCCCAGAACACAAAAACCACAACATCTAGGGATGGGGGCAATGGGTAACTTGACTCACTTATGTCCCTTTGAGACTCATAAACGCAGGGGCCCTGGCTGGACTCAGTCCTGGCACCAGGCTTATGTAGAAATGTGACCCGGAACACTTTATTTCAGTGCAGGAGTGCTTTTATTTTACTTCAGTGCAGGAGTGCTTTTATTTTACAAGAACTTGAAAGCCTTTATTTGAGAGAACATCCCTATATGCTGACTCATCGGATGTGGCTCCTTAGGCCTGGTCTTCAGGTGCTGACTCATCAGGTGTGGCAGGCAGGCTGAACCTGGTGGGCTTGTCTTCCGAAGCTGAGCTATATAAGCTGCTCCATCCTTAAGGCCGGTGCTTCGCGTTACTGTGCACTGTTTGTTTGTTTGTTTTATTATGTATATTACGCACCAGACCCAGGGGTATTCGGGCGCAAAAGCATAAGAGGGTTGTTAGGCTTAGGTTACATATGTACAAGGATAGGTACAGCTGAGGTTACAATGCTGTATAAATGACAATAGACAATGTAGATAGGCAGAGGGAGTGCGTGTGATATACATACAAATGTTCAGGCAGTTGCCAGTGTACAAGGATAGGTACAGCTGTGTTACATTGCTGTATAGCTGCCACAATGGGCAGGCAGAAACAAAGTGTACAAAGTGTGGCATAGATCAGTAAGACACACCTAAAAATAGTGAGGCAATATAGTTACTTATATACAATGGGTGCAGGCTGGATCCAAGTATAGTCTGGTCAGACGTCCTGTTCCTTTATCCAGTGGATCAGGTTAGCTCGGAATTGTGGGTAGGGTAGATTTTACCTTAATGCAGGGGAGAGAGAGTTACAACATTGAGCTGCTTTAACAGGGAAGCTGCTCCCACCGGACTTGGTGAGCCTAAATCTAGGTACTAATAGGAGGTATGAATTGACCTTTCTTAGTGGGCGGGAGGCTGTTTGTCTATTGAATCTGTCTGAGAGGTATTGTGGGGCTGCGTGGTTGAGGCATTTGTGTGTCAGGGATGATGAGGTAGACTCTGTTTACAAAGGCCAAATCCTTGTCATAATCTCCCGTCAACGGGATGAGGATCTATGTATCATCAGCATCATTAGTGTAGGTGATACCTAGATCATCTAGATCATCGAAAAGGGGCTTTGCACTCTCATGCAACGTGACGCTCACCACCGCTTGGACGAGTTTACTTACCTTTGAAACCAGGCATTTTCCTGCAGACTCATCTCCTGACATCCAGTGATCTTGATCCCGACGCCGCAGCACCGCGCTCTGCATCCACAAACTCAGACCCTTTGAAGAAGAAGAAAGACAAGGTTAGAACATTCATCCTAGGGCTGCGCCGCATTTGAACCCGTGCGCCCCCTAGTTAACAACTTACCAGCTACTGTACTGCAGTAGCTTCGTTCCTCGTTCCCTCTGGCTTCCGTCTCGAGCTCCGCAGCTTCTGCCAGGCCGGCAACATCACCTCCAAGGGAAGAAAGCAAAAGAGCAAACATCAAAAGTGGAACGGACAACAATACAAGACAACAAACTTTACAATTCAACAAAAACAGATGAGGAAAGACAAAGGCAAACAGGAACACTTACCTCTTACCTGGAGTATAGTGGCTTAGTCGCAGCTGGACAGGACTACCACGTGCAAGGGGCCAGTGAAGGAACTCGGTCCAGAACATGCAAGTGCCCCTGCCAGAAGCAGTAGGACAGAGTGCTTGCCAAAGTTAATCAACAGGTGAGCTTTCCAGGGGCAGCGCATCCCACGGGTACCACGGTTTGGGAGAAGGGGTCTGGGAGAGGATCAGGCTCACAAGCAGGCATACTCACGCCCCCTATTCTACACTCGGGGGCAGTTCGAGCAGCATCACCTATTACCACCAGTCACCACATAAGCGCAGAAAGCGAAGTCGGACCCAAGCAACCCCACCCCCGGGAGGGCTGCAACCGTGCCCCAATGCCTCCACAGAGACCAGGTGAGCGTAACAGAATGCAAAGCCTCTTTGAATCTCTGCCTGGGCGTTATGGAAACATCTGAAACGGACCAGTTGTCCCGATTACTGGGAGAGTTACGGGCTGAAGTTCATGCCTCAAGACAGGAAACTAATGCCCCAAGGAGGGATCTAAGTGTGAACCGGGAGCGGACAGATAAACTAGCAAGGCAAATGCTCCAGGCACAGGCAGGCCAGGTCCCACTGCCGGACTATGACCCTTCTGTGGTGCCTTCACAGCCCACCCCAGTACAGGTGGTTCTTACAGAGGGGTTTCCCCTTGCCCCACCAGAACGCTTCACAGGTGATCCGAATAAGTACGCCATCTTTATGAATCAATGTCGCCTACATTTCTTGTGCAGACCTGGGGCATTCCCAGACGATCAAGCGAGAGTGGCATTTGTACTCTCATATTTGGGAGGTAGTGCAGCGGACTGGTCAATACCCTTGGTAAACCAGGATGATCCTTTGCTTCGAGACTTCAGAGGTTTCCAGCGTGAAATGGAGAAACTATTTGCACGGCATACTCAAGGGCAGCCTCTGGACAATGAGCTGTTATCACTACGGCAGGGTAATCAAGACCTACTAACATATATCACTTCCTTCAATAGTCTGATAGCACAAACTAACTGGCCAGAGGAGAAAAGAACTATGCTCTTTTACCAATGCTTGTGAGGGGAACTTAAGGACATATTAGCCCAAGTAGTCAAATCCCCCGGAAAGATGTGCTGAATACATCGACCTGGCAGTGCAGCTCGATCAAAGATTGCAGGATCAGAAGATGGATCAGGCCAAGGCCAAGGGGCGGGCGGTCTATGTGTGACCCCGTGAGAATCAAACCAAATCACACGATCAGTCTGAGCCAATGCAAATCAGAGGCTTGCAGAGCCCACTCACCAAGGCAGAAAGGGAGAAAAGAAGACAGCAGCAGCTTCGTTTGTACTGTGGTAAGGCAGTTCACTATCCCCGAGAATGCCCGTTGAGACCACCCAGGAAAGCAGTTAGAGCAACTGACAAGGGTGAAGAAGAAGAACAGGACTCGGGGAAACTCCAACTCGAGCAGTAAAAAGGAACCCATACAGACCTCACATATAGTCATCCCTGTGCTCCTGGTAAACCACAAACAGCCATCAAAAATGCATGCCTTGGAGGCATACATTGACAGTGGGGCTATGGGAAATTACATGGACCAAGATCTGGCTACCCGGATAGGCCTTCCTCTCTGACAGAAGCAGGTTTGGGAAAACGTCACAGCAGTTGATGGATCTCAGCTATCATCTGGCCCAGTGACGCATTACACAGAGAAGGTCACACTTCTGTGTTAGGACGGTCACCAAGAAGACATCACCTTCGATCTCATCGGCACTCCTCAGTTCCGGATGATATTGGGAATGCCCTGGCTGGAGACCCGCAATCCCAGGATTGACTGGCGTAAACGAGTTCTGACCTTTCCCCAAGACTGAGCCGACACCTGTTATAGCAAGGGATTCTCATTAAAAGGTCTTACCAACACAGGTTTGTCGAAGAAAGAAACCATCTGGGCCGCACCAGTTCACTACCACCTGAATATCTGGATTACCAAGATGTCTTTCAAAAAGAGCAAGCGAACACCCTACCTCCGCACAGACCGTATGACTGCCAAATTGAACTCAGTTTGTCTCTGCATTCTGGAAAAGGTGTTGTAAAATTGCTAAAATCGACCCCCGGTTATCTACATGACATCACCCCCAAACCGACGGCCAAACCGAATGGACTAGCCAGACCCTCAAGCAATACATAAGGTGTATGCTTCCACAAACCGAAGATACTTGGACACACTTTGGTTAGCAGAATACGCATATAACAACTCCATTCACACCAGTACGGGACAAAGACTATTCTACATAGTAAACGGTCGACATCCACGGACGTCTGTTTTCGACCCACTGAAATCATTAGAAATGCCCGCTGTAACGACCTTACACAAAACCATCACCCAGGTTCTTAAGGAAGCAGCAGAGCATCTTGCCAGAGCCAAAGAGAAACAGAAGCAGTTTGCGGATCGACACCGAAGGGAAGCTCCTAACTACCAAGTTGGAGACAAGGTTTGGTTAGCATCCAAAAACATCCTCCTGAAAGGACCACGGGCATTCCATCCCAGATATCTGGGACCCTACCCTATCAAGGCTGTGATCAACCCTTTTGCCATGAAATTAGAATTTCATGCTATTCCCTTCAACCTCGGAGAAGCAGAACCTGCAAGGAGACAAAAGGAACATCATTAGCAGCAGCATCTTACCTGCAGTCTTCATCTTTAAACACTTGCATCTACTGAGAACAGCTTCCTCGAATCTGCACGCCTCCCAGATAGAATGACCTGAAAGAGGAAGATAGAGGCAACATTAAAGAAAGCAGTAGAGACATTTACAAATTACGAACTGCTCAAAAGGCTTACCTGGTCGCCTCTCGGCTGGCACCACTCCGGACATTCCACTCGCGCTGAAGAACACCGCGA
Organism: Ambystoma mexicanum; assembly: GCF_040938575.1. NCBI lineage: Eukaryota > Metazoa > Chordata > Amphibia > Caudata > Ambystomatidae > Ambystoma > Ambystoma mexicanum. The sequence goes on along the minus strand of NC_090926.1, from coordinate 256,872,097 downwards.
CCTACAAGGAAGGAAAACACAGGTTAGCAAAGGCAAGACTTCGCAGTGCTGCGCATAACGCTTACTTACCGCATCATAGCGCTCTTAATGCGCCATCATTTACCAGCGGGGCTCAACCAAGCAAGTTCGCTGAGCTGAAGCTCTGCATACCTAAGGGAGAAAAAAGAGACATTTTAAACAAAGAAAGGCATGCAGGATAGCAACAAAACTAAAGAGCAGCAATAAGACCTACCTGAACAATATCAAACGGGCCGGCGTCAGTGAAGTAAATGGACCACACTCACCCATGAAAGACAACGCGCCCCTGCAAAGAAGGCAGGACGGAGAGCACGCCTAATTCTACCACAAGGTGAGGAGAGGGCGTCAGAGGGACTGAAATCATACGGGGGTGGAGGGAGGATACTTACCCCAGTTGGTCAGTCTTGAACACAGTCCTCCTGTATTTTCAGGCAGAACCTTCCCCGCAGACCACATCAGGGCAAAGCTGAGACGCATACCCGTGAGTAACCCGGCTGGGTGGCGTCCCTGTGGATACCAGGTGAGCGTAACACTAGCCCACTCACACTGAAGCAGCTATTTCTCATTAGAGAAACGGCCCTCTGACTTGCAGAGGCAGAAAGGTCCCTTCGTCTAATGGTAACTAGTCCACTCAAACTGAAGAAACTATTTCCCATTAGAGAAACGGCCCTCCGACCTGGAGAGGCAGAAAGGTCCCCTTGTCTAATGGGAACTAGCCCAATCACACTGAAGTAGCTATTTCCCATTAGAGAAAAGGCCCTCCGACCTGCAGAGGCAGACAAGTCCCCTTGTCTAATGGGAACTAACCCACTCGCACCGAAGCAGCTATTTCCCATTAGAGAAACGGCCCTCCGACCTGCACAGGCAGAAAGGTCCCCTTGTCTAAGGGAACTAGCCCACACGCACTGAGGCAGCTATTTTCCATTAGAGAAATGGCCCCCGACCTGCAGAGGCATAAAGGTCCCCTCGTCTAATGGGAACTAGCCCACTCGCACTGAAGCAGCTATTTCCCATTAGAGAGACGGCCCTCCGTCCTGGAGAGGCATAAAGGTCCCCTCGTCTAATGGGAACGAGCCCACTCGCACGGAAGCAGCTATTTCCCATGTTAGGCAGAATTCTGTGCAGTTCCCTTAGGGACCACTGCAAAAGACTTAAGACTACAGGTGTTTGGCAGTAAACCCACTTGGTAGCAGTCTGTACCACACAGATTCACTTGGTAGCTGTGGCTGAGCAGTCAGACTTCCCTCAAGAAGAGTTAGGCAGTATATAGAGTATACACAATAGGTACAGAGATACAGTAGCACAAGCAAACACTGACCAGAGCTTTGGTGTAAAAGTATATAATTATTTATTTAAAGACACACGGGTAAATTACACTAGCATAAAGAGAAAAGTAAATTCAGCACACAGTGACTATTATATATATACAACCCTAATTGCATATTAGACAAGTCTTAATGAGAAACGCCACTTATTTTCAGACAGAGGTGAGCGCTTAACATAAGATGGCACTCTAATAAGTTATTAAAAAGGGAGGGAAAAAGGCAGAGTTATGAAAGCACAGACACTTCAATACATTTTAAAGAACCACAGTAAGGCAGGATAGGCAGAGTTCTACTGGAGAGCAAGGAAGTCAATTGCAAGGCCCACTCTTGGAGAGAGCAAGCAGAAGGGGTCCAGGTTCACACAGTGGGGTTATTCCCAAAGAGTCTTGTAGATAGTTTGACCAAAAAGAGTGAAATTAAAGTCAGGAAAAGTTAGCTAGGTTGTCCCAGGCCAGCCCAGGTTAGAAAGTCGAGGCTTTACTGTCACCCCGAACGATCTGTCGCAAGGGAAGCCAGGCGGGACACAGTACCTTAAGTGTGAAGGAAACTCCAGCGGGGGCAGTTGTTCCTGGCAGCGGGTGCAAGTCGGTGTTTCGTCCAGAGGAAGAGGAGGTCTCGCCATGGAGGAAAGATGAAGGTCGTTGCACTGCCAGGGAAGAAACCAGCCACGGAGTTCTTCGGTTAAAAGGTACTACCCTTCTCTTCGCGGTAGTGGTAAGCCGTGGTGTTCCGGTTGCTGGGGTGCTTGGCATGGGCAAGACGGCCACGAGATGCTCCAGGAAGGTGAAAAGAAGGCAAAACTGGTTATACCCACCAATCAAAGGAAGAAGACTCTCCGGACTGGAGACCTCCTCTGTCGTCGGGAAAAGTGGTGAGGCGGTTCAGGAGGGCTCCACCGGTGGTGTCGTCGTTGCAGGTCGGCTCAGCTTCTCCCTCCTTGGATTCTTAGGTCCTGTGGCGACTTCTGAAGTTCCAGTCCCCAAAGCCCTGCTTTTATGCAGCAAACCCCCATTCATTCAGCCTAGCGGTCAATCAAACATGCTAAGTGGTGAGCCGGCCGGCTCACCACTTGGGCCAATCACACAAGAGTGCGACTTGAGTTGCCAATGCAACTCAGTCCAGGGTGCCTGAACCCCCTCCCACACCCACTGTGGTATCCAGTCAGAGTGGCACCACTTTTGGAGGCTTCTGTTGAGAAGCCCGCCAAAAAGTGGAACAAAGGGCTCGACTTGGGTTGGAGTCACAGAAGAGAACACAAACTCCATTTTAGAATCGAGCTCTGGCAAAAAATACCAACCGGTGAATTAATATTAAATAAATAAACCGGCGGTATCTTCGAGGCTATAAGAATGAAATAATTAAAGTTGGTAGCCTCATAGAGATATATTCGCGGTCAAATATAAAAAGTAGTATCCACTGCCACCAGCCAAAACTCGATCAGGGGGGATGGAGACGTGCCCCCTCGAACAACAGACCCTGGTGCAATCGAATTGCCCCGACCAGTACGTCCACAATAGGATGGTTTGTACTGGTTTCTGTTCATAATTTGGGACTAGTAAAGTCAATGGTGACTTTACATGCCCTGGGAGACAGTAGTCAGTCCCAGGGTATGGAGTCTATGTTTGGGGGTCACTACGACACCCCTGGGTTACTGCACGGAGGGTGCTGTGTAACCCACATAAAAAACACATGAGACCCTATGGAGTAAAAGACCCCATAGCCCATAAAACACATGGAAAGACAAAGGAACACCTCAAATCATGTCTAAGAGTGGGAGTAAAAGAGTCTCACTCTTAGCAGGAGAAAAATATAAACCCCAAAAATCCAGCAAAGCTGCTGGGGGACTCACTAGGTTTGGGAAATTAGCCTTTACAGAGAATTCTCCCTAAAACTCGCCCCCCAGACTAAGGGACAGGAGGATTTAATCCACTGCTGGATGAATCTCATACCTCTAGTCGGTTACAAACACCCTAGAGAGACCATCAGCATTTTGGTGGTGACACCCTAACCTATGTTCTATGGTCAAATCAAAGGATTTCCTTTGTAAGCTATATGACCTACAAACCCTTTGAGGAACATCAGTCTTTTCGAAACTATATGGGATCTGGTTGACCAGTCCTCAGAAGTTGGTACAACGTCTGAACCCGTGTTAGGCTTTTTCAAGGGGTCCTTATAAAGGATTCCCTTAGATCTAGAGGGGCCTCCAGAGGTCCTCACCACCTCTCTGTTGGGAGAAGCTTGGGTTTTAGGCCTCTTGGTTGGAGGGGATGGAGATAAGCAAGGTACATGCTTCTCCTTCATCTTAGATCTACCTTTACCTACTTTAGGAGTTTCCCCCTTAAGACTAGGAATTGGGTTGGAATCTTCTGTGGAAGGGCCAACAGTCTGAAGGGTTTTGGCCTTAGACTTTTCATTTCTGGTTTTTCACCAGCAATGAGAATTACCAGTTCTCTTAGGCCTAGTTAGGGTTCCAGTAGGTCTATCCACCTCTTCCTCAGAAGCACGGGGAGTCACAGACTCTATAACTGGGGGAACAATGATGGAGCTTGGTTGGGGCTCCCATTTCCCTAACATGTTAGCCTGAAATTTGCCTGGGTCAGAAGTCAATTTACCAACACCAGGGCTTGTAGTGGGGTTCTCAGTAGAGGTTCCCACAGGCTTAGATTGGTTCCTTAAGGTGGCCTCTCTAGCCAATTTGTTTTGGTTCTGGGTCTCCATACTGGGAGGCCTGGGGGTACTGGATACTACTCCTAGAGTTCTTAGATCATTCCCCAACAGGACTCTCCCAGGCACCTCAGTCTGAACAATGACAGGAATCAACACTGTCATGTCATTACACTGAATGAGGGCTGGTAGAATTGGAACCATTTGGACAGGGCCTCCAGACATCTTAGTTGGACCTTTGGGTGCCTTAGCAACATCCTCAGGCCTGAAAAAGCTTTCATCCACTACTGTTCTGCTGGCCCCAGAGTCTCGCCTGGCAGGGGTATCCTGGCCATTGACAAGAACACTGTCCATATAATAAACTTTAGAGTTTTCTGGTATGGAGTTGTACACACTCCTATTCTGATCACTAACCAGACCAATGGACTCTACTGTTACACTTGCTTGAAGACCCAAAGGTTCTTCAGCAAAGACTTCAAAGTGAGCACTAGCCATTTGGACTTCCTCCTCAGGAGTGAAGGCTAAGGAGACTGTGCTGATCCCTGTAGGTTTACCCTTACATCTGGGATCTCCTTTGTTGTGGTCAGTTGCCCCACAGAGATAGCATGTTCCAAATGCTCTCTGGAAGGGTGGCTTGGCCTGACCTCCTTCTGGTTTGTGACCAGAAGGTACACTAGCCTGTTGTGGTTTACCCTGGGGCTTACCCTGGTTATTATGTTGTTTGGGGCCCTCTTTGGGTTGGGAGGTATTAGAAATCTCTTGGTTCCCTTTTGGTGGCTGCTTTCCCTCATCCTTTTTCTGAGTGACCCCTGAATCCTTGTGAGTGGCCCTGTTGGCAACCCACAAGTCAGCAGCCTTAGCTAGCTTCCTGGAATCTAATTCCTTTGGATCAGCCAAGTGCTGTCTGAGCTCAGGAGAGCAGGCATCATAAATTGACTCCAACATAACAAGATTTCTCATTCCCTCATAAGTGTTCACCTTGTAACCCTTAATCCATCCCTCTAAGTTTTTCAAACACTCACTCACCCAGGTAGCCCAAGGGGTACCATCATTCTTTTTGAGGGTCCTAAACCTCTTAAGGTACTGGGAAGGGGTCTTCCCAAATCTAGCTATCAAAGCTAGCTTCACACATTCATAATCCTTCTTATCCACCTCCCCCAACTCCATTACCACATCAGTTGCAACAGGGGGAAGCCTAGAGAACAACCAGGGAAGTAATTCATCCCCTGTGATGTCCTGGAGCCCATGATTATACTCAAACATTTTCAACCAATCCAACACATCCAATCTAGGATCATACATACCCACTAATTCCTTAGGCATCCACGGTCTTTTGGGACTGGAACTCCTAGAAGAACCAGAGGAGAGAGAAGCATTTTCCACAGACAACATTTTCATTTCTAGTTCATGATTAAGCTCTATTTCTCTGAGTCTTAATTCAGCTTGCTTCTGCTCAGCCTGGGCATCCATTCTTCTGAACTCTAGCTCTTGGTTTCTTTCAGATTGAGCTAAAAAGCGTTTGTACTCTAATTCAAGCTTCATTTTTTCAAGTTCAAAATAAGCAGGGTTACATGTGGGACCTGGCATAGGCCCAGTAGGTACAGGAGGTAAAGCAGACAGAGGCTCAGAGTGGCTAACTTCATTAGGTTCACTTTCCTCTTCTGCCTCATTATCAAGACTTTGATTCAGATCAATACCATCACTGTTTTCTACATTTGCTGGGGGGGTGCGGGTAGATTCCTCTGTACCACCCAGACTTTGCTTTTCTAACAATCTTTCTATAAGTTCCATTTTCTTGCCCTTCTCAGAGAGATTTTTTATGTCTACACAATACTTTTAAGCAATCAGCAGTTTTGGCAGACAATGATTCTAGGGTATAACTCTCCATAGCAGACATAGTTAGAAAATCAGCTTTTTAGTGCTAAGCTCTGTGGTTAGTTGTCCTAAAGTGTCCAACAAGCACTCTAAAGTGTATACTCAATACAAATCCCACCGCTGTGCACCAGTGTTAGCAGAAACCTGTGCATTTCCCTCTGGGACCACTGCAAAAGATTTAGGACTACAGGTGTTTGGCAGTAAACCCACTTGGTAGCAGTCTGTACCACACAGATTCACTTGGTAGCTGTGGCTGAGCAGTCAGACTTCCCTCAAGAAGAGTTAGGCAGTATACAGAGTATTCACAATAGGTCAAGAGAACACAGTAGAACAAGTAAACGCTGACCAGGGCTTGGTGTAAAAGAGGTATAATTATTTATTTAAAACCACATCTAGAAAAACAAACAGGCACTAATAGTAAGCAACTCAAAAACATGGTCACTAAAAGATATACACTCCCTTAAAAGAATATTAGACAACTCTTAAGTAAAGCCACACTTATTTTCAGACAGCGGTGAGTGCTTAACGTAGATGGCACTCTAATAGTTCGTTTTTAAAAAGGGAGAGAAAAGCAGAGAACAAGTTGAAACAGATCCCAACACTTTTATCAGAACATAACAAGAGAGGAATGCAAAGTAAAACCATGAAGTTAGAGTTCAAGAGGCCGGACCCACTTTCAGAGGATCCAAACGAAATGTGTCCAAGGTCACACGGTTGCAGTGCACAAAATTCTTGTAAAGGTTCAAAAAGGAGTTGGACCAAAGAAAGGGACCAGTTAGAGGGTCATGGCGGCCAGCCCAGTCCAGAAGGTTAAGGGGTTATAATTACCTTGTAGCAATCTTTAGAAAGGGAAGCCTGGCGGACACAGTGCCTTAAAGTGGTGAGAACGCTCCAGCGGAGGCAGTTCCTGGCAGCGGGTGCAAGTCGGTGCTTCGTCCTGGGGAAAGGAGGATCTTGTCGGGGAGGAAGACAGGAGTCCGTTGCACTGCCAGGGAAGAAACCAGCAGCGGAGTTTCTCAGGTACAAGGAACGGTCCGGTGATTCTCGGTTCAGTGGTGAGTGGCTATCCGGCTGCCGGGGTGCTTGGCACGGGCAGTTTGACCACAAACCGGGCTGGGGTGCGAAGAAAGGAAGGTAAACTGGTTGTGCCCACCAGTCAGGGGAAGAAGCCTCTCCAGCCGGGAGATCTTCTCTGTCGTCGGGAAGTGGTGAGTCGGTTCTGCAGGGCTCCACCAGTGGTGTCATCGTGGTAGGTTGGCTCAGCTTCTCCCTCGTCGGATTCTCAGGTCCTCTGGCGACTTCTCCCGTTCCAGTCCCCAAAGCCCTGCTTTTATGCAGAAAACCCCCATTCACTCAGCCTAGCTGTCACTCAAACATGCTAAGTGGTGAGCCGGCCGGCTCACCACTTGGGCCAATCACACAAGAGTGCGACATTAGTTACCAAGGTAACTCAGTCCAGGGTGCCTAAACCCCCTCCCACACCCCCTGTGGTACCCAGACAGAGTGGCACCACGTTTGGAGGCTTCTGTGGAGAAGCCCGTCAAAAAGTGGAACAAAGGGCTCGACTTGGGTTGGAGTCACAGAAGAGAACACAAACGCCATTTTAGAATCGAGTCTTGGCAAAAAATACCAACCAGCAAATTAATATTAATTAAATAAACCGGCGGTATGTTCGAGGCTATGAGAATTAAATAATTAAAGTTGGTAGCCTCGAACAATGGGAAAATCCCATAGGAAAATATTCGCGGTCGAATATAAAAAGTAGTTTCCACTGCCACCAGCCAAAACTCGATCAGGGGGGACGGAGGCGTGCCCCCTCGACTAACAGACTCCGGGGCAATCGAATTGCCCCGACCAGTACGTCCACAATATGATGGTTTGTACTGGTTCCTGTTAATAATCTGGGACTAGTAAAGCCAATGGTGACTTTACATGCCCTGGGAGACAGTAGTCAGTCCCAGGGTATGTAGTCTATGGTGGGGTGTCACTATGACACCCCTGTGTTACTGCACGGAGGGTGCTGTGTAACACACATAGGAAAAACGCATGAGACCCTATGGAGTAAAGGACCCCATAGCCCATAAAACACATTACCAGTCAAAGGAATACCATAAATCATGTCCAAGAGTGGGAAAAAAAGAGTCTCACTCTTGGCAGGAGGAAAAAAAACAACTCCAGAAATCCAGCAAAGCTGCTGGGGGACTCACTAGGTTAGGAAATTCAGCCTAAAGAGGGAATTCTCCCTAACAGGCAGTAAACCCAATTGGTAGCAGTCTGTACCACCCAGATTTACCTGGTAGCTGTGGCTGAGCAGCCAGACTTCTCTCAAGAAGAGTTAGACAGTATATAGAGTATACAAGATAGGTACTAAAATACAGAAGCACAAGCAAACACTGACCAGAGCTTGGGTATAAAAGTATATAATTATTTATTTAAAAACACACTTTGTAATATACACTAACACTAATTTGGCAAGCAAGTTCAAACACAGTCACTATTAATATATATACATCCCTGATTACTTATTGAACAAGTCTTAGTTAAAACACCACTTATTTTCAGACAGTTGTGTGCGCTTAACCTAAGATGGCACTCCAATAAGTTAGTTAAAAAGGGAGGGGAAAAGGCAGAATTAGGAAATTACACAATACCAACACTTTAAGAGAACCAGAGCTTGTCAGAAAAGGCAGAGTCTACTGAGGAGTCTGAAAGTCATAGGCCCGGCCCACTCTTGGAGAGAGCAAGGCGGAATGTGTCCAAGATCACACAGTTGAATAGTACTTTAAAGAGTCTTTGCAGATAGTTCAAAAAGGGTAGGATCAAGTCAGGAAAAGTTAGTTAGCAGGTCCCAAGTCACCCCAGGATAGAAAGTCAAGGATTTACGGGACACTTTGAACAGTCTGTTGCAAGGGAGACCAGGCGGGACACAGTACCTCAAATGGTGAGAAAGCTCCAGCGGGGGCAGTTGTTCCTGGCAGTGGGTGCAAGTTGGTGCTTCATCCAGGGGAAGAGGAGATATCGATGGGAAGGAAAGCTGGAGGTTGTTGCACTGCCAGGGAAGAAACCAGCTGCGGAGTTTCCCGGTTAAAAGGTACTACCCTTTTATTCACGGTAGTAGTAGAGCGTGGCTATCCGGCCGCCGGGGTGCTTGGCACAGGTGCTTCGACCATGAGACAATCCAGGAAGGCAAAAAGAGGGCGAACTGGTTATCCCCACCAGTTCAGAGGAAGAAGACTCTCCGGGATGAAGATCTTCTCTGTCGTTGGGAAGTGGTGAGACGGTTCAGCAGGGCTCCACCGGTGGTGTCGTCGTTGCAGGTCGGCTCAGCTTCTCCCTCTTCGGATTCTTTGGTCCTGTGGCGACTTCTGAAGTTCCAGTCCCCAAAGCCCTGCTTTTATGCAGAAAACCCCCATTCATCAGTCCTAGCTGTCACTCAAACATGCTATGTGGTGAGCCGGGCGGCTCACCACTGGGCCAATCACACAAGAGTGCGACTTGAGTTGCAGAGGCAACTCAGTCCAGGGTGCCTAAACCCCCCTCCCACACATCCTGTAGACCCAGACAGAGTGGCACCACTTTTGGAGGTTTCTGTGCAGAAGCCCGCCAAAAAAGTGGAACAAAGAGCTCGACTTGGGTTGGAGTTACAGAGGCGAACACAAACGCCATTTTAAAACCGAGTCCTGGCAAAAAGACCCAACCAGGGAATAAATATTAAATAAATAACCCGGCAGTATCTTTAACATTGCCCCAAAAAAAGTGGTGCGTTTAAAATGAATGGGAAAATCCCATAGGAAATATTCTGGTGGAATATTTCGTGTGGTAACCACTGCCACCAGCCAGAAACTCGACGAGGGGGGACTGCACAGTGCCCCCTCGAAAAAACAGACCCAGGGGCAATCTAATTACCCCTACCAGTACTTCCACAATATGATGGTTTGTACTGGTTCTGTTCACAATTTAAGACTGGTAAAGTCAATGGTGACTTTACATGCCCTGGGAGACAGTAGTCAGTCCCAGGGTATGGAGTCTATGTTTGAGGGTCACTATGACACCCCTGTGTTACTGCACTGAGGGTACTGTGTAACACACTTACCAAAAATACATGAAACCCTATGGAGTAAAAGACCCCATAGCCCATAAAACACATTACAAAGTCAAAGGATATCTCAAATCATGTCTAAGAGTGGGAGAAAAAGAGTCTCACTCTTAGCAGGAGAAAAGAATAAACCCCCAAAATCCAGCAAAGCTGCTGGGGGACTCACTAGGTTTGGGAAATTAGCCTTAACAGAGAATTCTCCCTAACAACCACTAGGGGATCAACAAGAGCCCTGTCTCTAAAGGGAACTAGCCTTCTCAGTGAGAATAATCGAAAACCCATTATTAAGCAGGACTTGACCTCTAGGGGCACAAAGGCCATTTCTCTAATGGGAACTATCGTTCTCATTGAGAGTAATCTAAAACCCATTATTATGCAGGACTTGGGCACTAGGGGCACACAGGGCCAATTCTCTAATGGGAACTAGCCTACTCACAATGAAGCAGCTGTTTCCCATCTGAGAAATGGCCCTAGCAACCAAAGGTCCGTTTCTCAGATGGGAGCTAGTATGAACCCTGCCTACAGGCTCTCATGATCTATGTGCGTTGCATTACGTTTTGAGCATAGCAACACCTTGTAGTGGGACTATAGTGAGTGGATGGGAAGCAGTGGCGCAACACCATTGAGCTGATCAGGCTCTAGCCCACCTCCCCCGACTCTCCCCACCCTGAAACTTTGGGCTATGCTGACTAGACCAGGCTGACCCACAAAGCTGTGGCCGGACAGAACAGGACACATACATTAAACAGAGCCTGGTCTTCGCTGTTAACAAAGGACCTGCCATTGAAGCATTTCATTGTTAGTACCTGCATTCTTATGCATACTTTTTTATGCAATTGAAATCGTGATGTGTGATTAGTACTTGCATCTCAGAATAAAGGAGGAACCCCGGGTGTGCACTCATTAAGCAAATATATGAGTGCTGCCTCTATCTAGTTCCGGGTGGGGGTTACATATGAGAAAAGAAGAGGAATAGACGCAAGTCTGGGAGGTTAGGAAACAATACAGAAAGGGGGACTACTTTCAGTAGTTTAAAACCAATTTAATCATGACAAACTTAAACATTAGTCTTCGTACAATACATTTTCTAAAATCACTTAAAAAAACAAAACCTGGATAAATAACTCATTGGTTAAACATATTTCCAAAAACTGCCACATCTGTGGCCAGGGTATCGTATCAACCAATGATTGTGAACTTTGTTAGCTCCTAGTTTTCCCTAAATCTAAGAAAACATAGGTTTTTTTGCATAAACCACTGTGATTATTTGCATCCATTTTTTCACTGTATTGACATTACACAGTATATTCTCTCTTGTATCTGATCAAGGGAAAGTGCTTTTCACGTTGACAAAACGTTCGTTTTTACATTTCCTGACTTGACCTGCACTGCGAGCTGAGACGGGGCTCTTGCAGGTGCAGGCAATTTCACGCTTCCCAGAGGAGGCGGGGCTTGCACGCAGCACGTGACCTATCACGTGATCCATCTGAGCTTCAAAGCCCACTGACATCCGCCCGAGCGGCGTGTATCTGATCAAGGGAAAGTGCTTTTCACGTTGACAAAACGTTCGTTTTTACATTTCCTGACTTGACCTGCACTGCGAGCTGAGACGGGGCTCTTGCAGGTGCAGGCAATTTCACGCTTCCCAGAGGAGGCGGGGCTTGCACGCAGCACGTGACCTATCACGTGATCCATCTGAGCTTCAAAGCCCACTGACATCCGCCCGAGCGGCGTGTATCTGATCAAGGGAAAGTGCTTTTCACATTGACAAAACGTTCGTTTTTACATTTCCTGACCTGACCTGCACTGCGAGCTGAGACGGGGCTCTTGCAGGTGCAGGCAATTTCACGCTGCCCAGAGGAGGCGGGGCTTGCACGCAGCACGTGACCTATCACGTGATCCATCTGAGCTTCAAAGCCCACTGACATCCGCCCGAGCGGCGTGTATCTGATCAAGGGAAAGTGCTTTTCACGTTGACAAAACGTTCGTTTTTACATTTCCTGACCTGACCTGCACTGCGAGCTGAGACGGGGCTCTTGCAGGTGCAGGCAATTTCACGCTGCCCAGAGGAGACGGGGCTTGCACGCAGCACGTGACCTATCACGTGATCCATCTGAGCTTCAAAGCCCACTGACATCCGCCCGAGCGGCGTGTATCTGATCAAGGGAAAGTGCTTTTCACATTGACAAAACGTTCGTTTTTACATTTCCTGACCTGACCTGCACTGCGAGCTGAGACGGGGCTCTTGCAGGTGCAGGCAATTTCACGCTGCCCAGAGGAGGCGGGGCTTGCACGCAGCACGTGACCTATCACGTGATCCATCTGAGCTTCAAAGCCCACTGACATCCGCCCGAGCGGCGTGTATCTGATCAAGGGAAAGTGCTTTTCACGTTGACAAAACGTTCGTTTTTACATTTCCTGACCTGACCTGCACTGCGAGCTGAGACGGGGCTCTTGCAGGTGCAGGCAATTTCACGCTGCCCAGAGGAGACGGGGCTTGCACGCAGCACGTGACCTATCACGTGATCCATCTGAGCTTCAAAGCCCACTGACATCCGCCCGAGCGGCGTGTATCTGATCAAGGGAAAGTGCTTTTCACATTGACAAAACGTTCGTTTTTACATTTCCTGACCTGACCTGCACTGCGAGCTGAGACGGGGCTCTTGCAGGTGCAGGCAATTTCACGCTGCCCAGAGGAGGCGGGGCTTGCACGCAGCACGTGACCTATCACGTGATCCATCTGAGCTTCAAAGCCCACTGACATCCGCCCGAGCGGCGTGTATCTGATCAAGGGAAAGTGCTTTTCACGTTGACAAAACGTTCGTTTTTACATTTCCTGACCTGACCTGCACTGCGAGCTGAGACGGGGCTCTTGCAGGTGCAGGCAATTTCACGCTGCCCAGAGGAGACGGGGCTTGCACGCAGCACGTGACCTATCACGTGATCCATCTGAGCTTCAAAGCCCACTGACATCCGCCCGAGCGGCGTGTATCTGATCAAGGGAAAGTGCTTTTCACATTGACAAAACGTTCGTTTTTACATTTCCTGACCTGACCTGCACTGCGAGCTGAGACGGGGCTCTTGCAGGTGCAGGCAATTTCACGCTGCCCAGAGGAGACGGGGCTTGCACGCAGCACGTGACCTATCACGTGATCCATCTGAGCTTCAAAGCCCACTGACATCCGCCCGAGCGGCGTGTATCTGATCAAGGGAAAGTGCTTTTCACATTGACAAAACGTTCGTTTTTACATTTCCTGACCTGACCTGCACTGCGAGCTGAGACGGGGCTCTTGCAGGTGCAGGCAATTTCACGCTGCCCAGAGGAGGCGGGGCTTGCACGCAGCACGTGACCTATCACGTGATCCATCTGAGCTTCAAAGCCCACTGACATCCGCCCGAGCGGCGTGTATCTGATCAAGGGAAAGTGCTTTTCACGTTGACAAAACGTTCGTTTTTACATTTCCTGACCTGACCTGCACTGCGAGCTGAGACGGGGCTCTTGCAGGTGCAGGCAATTTCACGCTGCCCAGAGGAGACGGGGCTTGCACGCAGCACGTGACCTATCACGTGATCCATCTGAGCTTCAAAGCCCACTGACATCCGCCCGAGCGGCGTGTATCTGATCAAGGGAAAGTGCTTTTCACATTGACAAAACGTTCGTTTTTACATTTCCTGACCTGACCTGCACTGCGAGCTGAGACGGGGCTCTTGCAGGTGCAGGCAATTTCACGCTGCCCAGAGGAGGCGGGGCTTGCACGCAGCACGTGACCTATCACGTGATCCATCTGAGCTTCAAAGCCCACTGACATCCACCCTTGCGGCGTTAAGCCCTGTAGGATCAAGTCCATTGGCTGTTGTGCGGCTGTTTGGTGTGCTGTGCATGGGAACATCTATACGTGGAGGTACTTCTCTAAATACAGAGTTCATACTTTTATTCTTGATGACAAGTAAATGAAGCTCACATTTGCCATTTGATAAAGTAATCATCACATCATAATATGAAGAGAGGCACTACTTCTTTAAAATCAGGAATGCCTGCGATTACTAAAAATCATGTCACTAATGTGGAGCGATCCTTTTTCAATCCTTCGTCTTGTCTAACCAAGAAATGTCGTTTGAGCTCTACTCCTTGTGCAACTACAACTAAGCATTCCGTAAAATCCAAAACTGACCCCTCATTGCAAGTGGACATTCGCCCTTTTCTTTGTGATATGGATAACCTACATTCTAAAGCGAAGGGTCGGATGACTACATCTGATGAATTCATCGGTTCAGTGATTAAACCTGCTACAACGTACAACCATGGCATGAATACTTCTGTCTCTGAGACAGGTGGTTCGCAAGACACTCCAGGAGCATCGAGCGCACAAACTAATGGTGGAACTGCAGGCACACCCACTGTCACATTTGCTAAGGAAAATGTTTCTTTAACAGACAGTATACTTTTAAACAATGTACTTACTGCAAAGACAATAGTGTCTGCAAATAATTCTGTTCTGCCCTTACTTGTTGTAAATGGTGCTAAAACACCAATTTCTAGCGACTTGGCAGTAATAGGTTTGGACATAAATGCTTCTTGTTTTACTGTGCACACTCTTTCGGATAACCTCTCTAAATCACCAATTATGTTCACAAATATTAGTGATTCTTACTCTGCTGAGAAAATATCATTTACTGCTCCCACCCCGCGTAAAATTGCTCCTGATCATCACTCTATAATGGAAGTAGCAAACACACAAAATAACATGGTCACTATTGCCTTGTCATCTATGAACACAGCTATTCTGTCTCTTGCAAAGCTATTTGAAGCTTTGGCTTCTAAGGCAGATGTACATTCAGAGCAACTAAATCAGCTGCTATCTGGTCATCTTGATATAGTAAACAAACTAAACGATCCACATTTTCCATCTTGTCTACTTCCACAGAAAAAATCTGTTAGCTCTCAAACTACTGTATGGTCTGATGAGTGTCGTCAAACATACTCTATCCTACCCTACATAAGTAAGCCCATTGTGGATTTAACGGCTAGCTCTAAGGAGCAGTTGCCTGTCTCTACCATTCAGGAGAAAAAACCAAACTATGCTTTGTTTGGTAATATGGGGACAGAGAGCTTACCCTTAAAGCAAGGGAAATCTAAGGATGATTCACGGAAGAAATCAAAAAATATCAAATCTGTCCCTAAACGATCTTCACAAATTAAAGAATTTGTTAAAAATATTACATCTCCCGTATCAAATTCTCGAATGGCTTCCAAGGCAATAACAAAAAAATATTTAATAATGTCCCAGACAAAGTCAACTAGAGAAGCATTGGTGAAAAATAAAATTGTTCAGTCGTACAGTCCATTGAATGACTTGGTTGATGTAGCGCTGGAAGTAGAACAGGATTTACCTGTAAGTAATTTGAAAAAAAAACCGTCATCTCTACAACCCAAACAACTTACACAAGAACCGAATCTAATGGCTCAGCGACGAGAAATTAGACAGGCTGTTGATGACTATATGGCTTCCCAGCCGGTCTTAAAGAAGTTGGTATTACCAAACTGTGAACCTATTGTTCCTGATGTCAAAACATTGAGTCTGAATGTTAACTCCAGCTCTGGTAACTCTGGATCTCTGAATTTTAGCAAAATCCAAGGGCCAGGGCAGCAAGTGATCGATGACACTATGACAGCGCCTCATAAGAACAAAACACAAGAAGAAAATTCGTCTTGCTTGAATATTGAATCTCTGATTAAAACTACGTTAGTCAAAATTCTTAATATTGATACCTCTGTAGTTGGAAAAGACCCCAAATTGGCGATTCTGAGAAATAAAACATCTATGGAGGCTAATAACAACTTCGAATTGACTCAAGGGAATTTGCGCCCTAAGAGACCTGCTGTCCATTCGCTATCTTTCAAATGCTGTCCCTTACCGGCCATTCAGTACCACTTGAATCGCGCATCTATTTTAGCCATATTCAGTGAGTTCTCAGAGCTGGATGATATTGGCTCTATCGATATCGAACAAGTGGAATTCCCTGACCACTCTCAACGGTCTTCAGTAATATTGTGGCTAAATTCTCGCATTGTAGTTAATACCATCTGGGCAGCTCGAGCAAAACTACTTGAATTGGGCTTTATGGTTTCGGTACATTCTAGTACACCAGAATTTATTTCAGGAAAAAACACCCAGCCTCTCACACATCAATTTGCAAACCGTGATCTGAGTTGCAGTCCTGTAAAGTGTGCCTGCAATCAAAAGCAAACTCAGCGTTAGCATCAGGTAAACAACGAGGTCACCTTTTCCTTGATCAGCTGGAATTCCAGGGGGCATCGACATCTGATGAATAATCGACTTTATGATCTATCGAAGCATGATGTCTTACTGATACAGGAATCTTGGCTCATGCATCTGCCATCCTGGGATAACTATGACATCTTGCTTATACCCGCTGAGAAGGGGAAATATGGAAGGCCTACTTCTGGTCTTCTTATGGCCGTTAAACAAAATTCCACTCTTAAAGTTGAACCATGGTTTTTCCCTAATGCTTC
The DNA here is from genome assembly GCF_040938575.1 of Ambystoma mexicanum. NCBI lineage: Eukaryota > Metazoa > Chordata > Amphibia > Caudata > Ambystomatidae > Ambystoma > Ambystoma mexicanum. The sequence continues at coordinate 256,855,584 of NC_090926.1, read as the reverse complement.
TATTCAAATGTCAAGGCTCATTGGTCCCGACATGCATTGTGCACTTATCAATGTATATTGGAATGCCTTGAGCATTACAGATGATATATTATTGGGCACTATAACTAATGCACTTGATCTTACTATTGTAGATGACAAAGTGGATTCTATTATCATTGCTGGAGACTTTAATCTCCATTGTCTTGGCATGCCCCGAAGTATAGAGTTGAGTCGGTTGAACAAATGGCTGAATTTAGTTGAGGACAGAGGATTGTTTATGTTAAATGGTTCAATTGCTCCTGATATACCTGCAAGAGCAACATGGCAACGTGCCTTTAGTAAAGGAACCATTGACTATATCTATGTAGATAGCCGTATGTGAGACAGGGTTAAATCATTTCAGGTTATAGATGCAGAAGCAAGTGACCATAATATTCTCAACATGTCTTGGACTTCTAAGAGTCCCATGAGTCACGAAACGCCACAATGCTTAAGAGGCTCCATAAATGTAAATACAGCTGGGAACAGATTACATTGAACAGAAACCTCTTTGGAAGCATTTAGACATCATTATGAGGCTCAACTTGAACATCAGTGTATGTTGGATCATAACCCTACAGTTATATATTCCGAGTTAATGCAATTGTTTCAACCTGCCTCTATCATGCATACACAAAGACAATCACCTCATTTTCACACTTTTGATCATGAAATTAAAACTATGAAAACTCTAGTTCGAGCAGAAAAAAGGGTAGCTTGTAAACTTAATCATGATGATCGAAAGAAAATGCTTATTTTGATTAAATCCAGGTATAGGAACTGGTTAAGAGGTAAGCGGGCTAAACTATATCAACAAGATGGTAGTAAGATGTTAAAAATATTGGCTAGCAAAAACTCGAAAGCATCATGGGAAATTATAAACCAGGCAACTGCAGGACATCAGGTCGCCATTCAGATGAACGGGGTGAGTGAAGGATCTTGGGTACAATATTACTCTAACTTGTACGCTTCTCGTACTATTACAGTAGACATGCTTGAACCTTTACACCAGTCTGCTTTTGAGCTTAATTTTGACGAAGAAGACCTTTTATTCTTTATTAACAAAGCCAATTCTTCACGGGCCCCTGGGCCCGATGGTTTGTCAAACATGCATCTGAAGCAATTTCCTATAATTTGGGCCAAAATACTGTATTCTATTTTTGTGCACATACACAAGACCCAATGCATCCCGGCATCGTGGAAAAAGTCCATTGTTGTTCCTATTTATAAAAAAGGGGATCGATCTAACCCGGCTAGTTATCGCCCAATATCCTTGTTGGACCTGCCGGGAAAAATTTTTTGTCGTCTAATTTTAAGAGATCTGCGTGTGTGGTCGACCAACAATCATGTGGCAGATCCTTTTCAATCTGGCTTTATTTCAGGAGTTGGTACTTTGCCTAACATTATGACCATTAACATGTTAAAATCTCAATACGCAGTACAGAAGCAGTTTTTATACTTTGCTTTCATAGACTTCAGGTCAGCTTTCGATTCTATAAATAGGAGACTTATGTTTCAGAAATTGCATCTTTTAGGTTGCCCTCCCTCACTGTTAACCCTTATTGTACAGCTACATTCTAACACCTCCATGCGTGTAAAGTTAAATTTAGATGGGCTTCTATCATCTTCCTTCTTTACATACATGGGCCTTAAGCAAGGCTGTATATTGGCCTCTTTCTTGTTTAATTTATTTATTCTTGATTTGGGTAAGCTTTTTTCTAAGGTGTCCTCCGATGCCCCAGAGTTAGGGGGTCAGCGTATAGGATGGTTACTATACGCTGATGACTTAGTCCTAATATCGCAGACCCCAAAAGGATTGCAAAATCTATTAACTGCACTGTCGACTTATGCTGAAGATAATTATCTAATTATAAACTTTGATAAATCTCAGATTTTGATGTGTAATCCTCATGTTAACAGAAAATCTACTTACTTTTCTTGGTTTATTGGTAATGAACCTTTGAAAATTGTTTTAGAATACAAATATTTGGGCTTCATGGTACAGAACACATTTACCTTAAAACACATTTTGCTCTTTTACGAACAAAAGGTTATACCTGTATTATTATATGCTGCAGAATCCAAGCATTGTCTTAGTGATAAAATATGGAATAAGCTTGAAGCTATGTTTTGGAAGAGAGTTTTACGCTTACCAAATTGTGTTCCTATGCCCATACTAAGATTCGAACTTGGCTTGAATTCAATGGCTCCTAGAGTCAAATGGCGGATGTGTGCTTTTTTCCGCAAATGTTTATTGGGCCTAGGAATGAATAATATACTAAGTACTGTAGCACGTTACCTAATTTCTTCTACTCACTTTTATCCACGCACGTGGCGTAATTATGTAATTGATATTTTGCTTGTAGCTAATATATCAATCCCTCTTTTACTTGAAAATCCTGCACGGGCAAAGATAACATTTTATCAATGGACATGGATTCTTAATCAATCAGCATGCCTGAAATATAAAGACTTTGATAGACGTATCTTTGGTCATAAACTTCTGGGCTATGCTGCGCCTTATTTGTTGAAATGTCCTTCCACTGACATAAGGAACAAATACCTACGGTTTAGGTTGAATTTGTTTCCAACTAGGGAAGTCCTTGTGAGGCGGCATCTGATTCCAAATAATTTGGACCATTGTCGCTATTGTGGAATAATTGATGAAAAGGAGACATTGCAGCATTTGATCATTTTCTGTAGTGGTCTGCACGATCAACGGTCCAAATTTTTTTCAAATTTAATGAATTATTATAGCCAAAAAGATGGTATGCAAATTTGGGAAGCAGTATGTGCCGATATGAAATTTTCTATAATCAAATCATTAGTGCAATTTCTTGATGTAATTTTACCTGCTATAACTAAGTAATGTGGAGCTATTTAATAAGGAATGAGTTAGATCTGTTCATTAATTGATTCGAAATTTTTACATTGCCATAATTGTAATTTTATAGAAGAATTGATGTATGTATAATTGCATATCTGTTGTTTTCATTTTGTTTTTTTTCTCTCTCTTTTTTTGAAAAGTTGAATTATTCAGCTAAATTAAAATCAAAATAAAAAAAAAAAATATTCTCTCAGCATGTTTCAGTTCTCAAAGGCACAAATCCAGAGCATTTATCAGGAGTTGAACCATGTTTTTTTGTGCACGCGTTTAGACTACTCTACAGTCCTTTGGACGGATTTCTTTGTTTCCTTCCCCTATCAGACAAAACAACAAACAGATTAGTATGAGCTATTGTTTCTCAAAATACAGTCAAACTCATTAAATGAGTGATACACCTTGATGGGTTGCTAGGTACCTGTGTTGGTGTATGTAGAAGGCGAAGCCAATCATAAATGATGGTGGTAGGTGCAGTATGCATCCTTCCTTGTGCCTAGTAGGTGGATGAGCATATATGAAGTATGCCTTTCATACTTCATGTGTTTCGTGAAGATTAGCAAGAGTGAAGATTAGCAAGAGTGAATCCGGCCGAGGGATGCTATTGAAAAGGGGCGAAATCTAAAAGTCCCATGAGAAATTGTTGGTAAAGGCTGGCAAGAGTGAGCCCAGCAGAGGGAAGCCAACAATCAAGTAAAGTGTGGAACGAAGTGACCCTGACCAAGGGGTGTGTACATGAACAATATGTTACAGAGGTCATTGAGAGTGAACCCGGAAGAGGGATGCTGACAACCAAAGGCGAAGCCAGAAGAATTGTTTAAGATTTATGAACCCGAGAAGCAATACATGACAAGGGGAGGTGAACTGTCCCCCTTGTTGTTTGGGGACCGAGTCCACCCAAGGGTGATCCAGGGGTGGAAAGTCATCTTTGTGTGCAGGTCTTTTAGCGTAGTTATTGCTTCTGTCAGGGTCCCCATTGTCCTGTCATAGCTCTTGCTTTGCACACAACCACTTCTTCAGCCCATCCATCAGGAGTGAGCACTGTTCCTTTAATTTGTAATTGTGCTCTTTCCCAACAGATCAGTATCTCTTCTTCATTCTTGCCTTGGCAATTTAGCATCTTACTGTCTTCACTCTTGATTCCTACTCCATTTACTCCCGGTTGTTCATATTTTAGTATCATATGCACCGTATCTTTATTTTCTTTTGTTGCTTGCACATAACCGTCTTCTCTTTCTAATGTATTCTTGGTCATCCATACTAGGGATGCTGTTCAGCCCTCAAATTGTCCTCTGGTTAAGCAAAGTGCAAGGTGTGTCAAACAGTGTGCCTTTTTCTACTGATACTTCTAGAGCTATGAATATTTTAGATGTTGCCAAAGCATAAGGTATTAGGGAACAGATATAGCAATTTTCATCTGACCTCTCCTTCCCACCTCTTTCATGTGCTGATACAGAGGTTATTTTTTAAATGAACCGTATTTTCAAGGTACGTATCCATACCTTCATGGTTTACTTCAACATTTCTTTTAAAGCGAAATATGACTGGAAGGTTATTATCTAACAGGCTATCCATGCTTATAATGGTGACAATAGAAGATGTTTCATTCTCCCCCTCCATACTTGTATCATTTTTTTTAACCGTTTGCAATGCCATAATAAAAAAGAGAAAAGTAAAAATCCTAATACCAAGTGCTTCACCAGTATGAGACGACAGTTCCAATGGTAGTTCTCAAGACGTCGATGGCCGAGTCTCGTTTCCTTAGAACGTCTCTTGCCTTCGAGCCTGAAGTGTTCAAACAATAAAACAAAAGTTCCTTTACCAAATGAAAGTTTGTTTCCAAAACTCAATACAGGTGATGGTTTCACCCCTGGGTCCCCCTCTTCTGGGCTGACCCCTTTTGTATTTGTATTTTCACAATTTCCAATAGGGTGACGCTTCACCCCTGGGTCGCCCTCTTCTGGGCTGACCCTTCTCAATGTGAACCCAAAGTTCAAATAGGGTGATGGTTTCACCCTTGGGTCACCCTCTCCTGGGCTGACCCTTGCTCAATATTACTTGATAACAGTTCAAAGTTCAACTGTGGTGATGGCTTCACCCCTAAATCCCCCTCTTCTGGGCTGACCCTTCTCAATTGTAATACTTCTTATTCCTTTCTCATCATCTTTGGGTGATAGCTGAACTCCTTGGATCGCCCTCGCTCGGGCTCGGACCTCTCTCGACTGCCAGCCCTTGGGTGATGGCTTCACCCCTGGATCCCCCTCATCCGGGCTCAGACCTCTCTCGACTGTCAGTATTGAGTTTTTAGCTTCACCCATGATCTCCCTTGTCCGGGCTCAGACCCTTCTTAACTTCTCAGTGTCTTCATCAAAACAGCCCAGTGGAACTCCCTTCTTTGGGTTCACTAATGTCTTTTCTTTAGTGCTTTCAATTCAGTTCAAATGTTCACAGGATTCACGTCCCTTTCCGTTCATTCACTAGGTGGGATTCACTTCCCTTACTTTTATTCAACTTGCGGATCAAAGTCTTTCGAATGTACAGGGCTTTTGTTCAACCTTCACATATGACCACTTTGCCTCCATTGGCGGCCCTCCTATGGCCTTCTGGTTTCTGTAGTTTCTCAATATGGGGCTCATCCAGAGTCTCTTTGGTTGGCATCCACTCGTTGCCACTTTCTTACTGCAGCTGGTCTCCCCTTCACAATTTTAACAGTTCATCAAAGTTCATTAGCTCTGTCTGAAACTTAAGCCACTCTACGATTCTCCCTCAACACAGCCTGGTGCTTATTGGGCCTCCCCTCGACTCAACGGCTGTGATCAACCGTTTGGCTTTCAGTTTCTGTGGAGTCAAGGCCGGTACCATGGGCTCTGTAGTCTCCTCTGCTCTGCCTTATCTGTATAGGCATGCCCCGTGTACCGTTGACATCTGCAGCAGGACACTTGTGCTATTGTTTGCGGCCTTCCATTCTCCTCCATGAAGGATCTGTGGGCTGGGAACGAAAAAGGGCAGGGTCACTTCTCTCCTCGCCACCCTTTCGCTTCCTGCCGCCTTTCTCCTTCTCTCACCGTGCTGTCTTACATACTCGTCTTCCTTACCTTGCTCGTGCTGTGCTCTCTGGCTCCACCTTTTATCCCTTTGGGAAGGGAAAGGGTAGTCAGGTGTGTGTGATTCTGATCAATTGCCTGACTTTGCCTGACCCTGGCACTGGAACATGTTAGGGAAACGGTTTGAGTATTAGTCCATTGTCTTTTGTGTTGTGCGAAAGTGTTAGGGTTGAAAAGGGGCGGGGGTTAGTGGATTAGAATGTCCTACGTGAGAGGACGGGGGAAAAAGTGTTAAGGGAAGGGGGATACCGCATCTCACCCGTCGGTGTCCCACTCCTATTCCGTGAGGACCCCCCATCCAGGTGATCCTGCCTCACTGGTCCACCCCCAGGAACTGCATCCAATAGCGATGGCTGTGTCCTGGCCACCTGGATGATAGATCCTAGAGGTTTAGGCAGGGAGACACCTTTAGGTTTCTCACATATTGTAATGCATCGACCTTGGAAGGTTTGGAACCGATGGAAGTACACCTAACAGTGATGCTGGAAAGTTCGTGTGGCGGTCTATGCCTCATCCAAGATGGCCACCAGCACGTATTTACGCACAACGCACCAGTGCTACGATGCGTTGTATCAAAGTACTTTCGTACCTTCCCAGCGCTGTGTTCTGAACTCTCGCTACTTATTATTGCTTCCTGTTGATTATTCATCTCTCTTCTTCGACAATCTTTACACTGCGGTTTACGAACCTTTTTTCGGGTAACTTTTCTTATAACGGTTGGATCCTTGTTAATTGCACTTTGAGGTTTGTTCTTAAACTCCTCAGTCTCTGTATCTATCCTTCCTGCTACATATCTTGTTTACTTTTGCCTTGCCTTCCAGTTTCTTTTCATTACATATTGTTTCTATTTATTTTACTTACTCTGTTTTCTTCCGCCTGGATTTCATCTCTCGAGTGACAGTCTATCCTTTCTAGGCTGTTACTTACCGGGTTGTCGGTTCGCCGTCTTTGGTGTTCTTCGACCATCCGGCCATTATTCTGTGCTCCTGGTGTGCCTTATCTACAAATCCTTCACATCTACAGTCTACAGTCTACAGTAACGCATCTTCATTTCCTTCGGCACCACCTGCTACTTGGAACTGCCTTTTTGGACACGATCTCTCAGTACTCTATGTACTCTTGCCGTCCTTATCATCTTACCCTTGCTTTTGGAGAGACTACTGTATGGACATTCGATACCAGAGTGCCTACTATACTGAAGAGAAGACCGGACTCGCTTCTACTCTTCTACACAACCTGAAGTAGACCATTCACACAGGGTTTTTTCAGTTTACGGCTTTTTCCCTGGAATAGCGGGTTGACTCCTGGGAGGCTTCTGGGATTAGGTTCCTATCCGGTCACGGTGGCCTCCGTGGAGTAACGTCCGTATTTGCATCAAAAGAAGAGTAAAGATACCAGAAAGACATGAAGGAAAAAGAAGACGGAACCCCAAGAAGACTCCGCCGGTGTTTCAGGTGAGGAGGAGTTGGAAAAGAGGGGAACTAAGGTTGCAAGTTTTGACACTATACAGTGCCAAAAGACAAAGAGGATGGCCACTCCAGAACAGGTTCAAGAAATGTGTAACGCCATTCAAGCACTACAAATCGATATGCAGAATCTACAGGCAGAAAATCAGTCTCTTCGTCAGCAAGTAGCTAACCGAGATGAAGGAAGAGGTGAACTACCACTGATGCCCCTATCCATTAACAAATATGATGGAAACCCTAAGGGAATGAAGGAATTTCTCGATGCTTGTACCGTGTGTTTCTCTTTCAGAAGGAGGAATTTTGAGTCGGGAAGATCACGGTTTGGATTCCTGATAGCTAACCTAATGGTTAGTGCATTAAAGTGGGCAACACCTCTAGTTACTTCTGATGATCCTTCGGTAAATGATTACGACTTATTTGTTCGCAATTTCAAGACCAGGTTCAAAAGACCAGAGGTTCAGTACTCTATCTATGAGGCCCTTATGGACGTCAAGCAAGGGAACCAAGATGTACAGACTTATATATCTCACTTCCAAGGTTTGGCAAGCTTAGTAGGATGGCCAGACACTGCGCAGCAGATCATATTTCGAAGAGGGTTGCACGAAGATATAAAGGATGAATTGGCACGGGTCGAAAGACCTGAGACGTTCTCCGATCTGGTGTCCTTGGTACTCCGGATAGAATTCAGGTTGAATGAGAGACGCCAGGAGAAACGGAAGGGCCGAGGACTCCAATGAAACACCCAAACTGGTTCACACCTTAAGGATCGTGTGTCTGCAGAGGAACCTATGCAGATAGGTGCACCCAGAGGACCTTTGTCTGTTAATGAGAGAAGACGCAGAAGAGAACACAATTTGTGCATGTATTGTGGGTCTTCGGAGCATCAGTTGAAAGATTGTACAGAGATTCCATCTCGGCGTTCGGGAAATGCGCAGCCCCGAGTCTACGCAAGGGAGACTACAGGGAAGGTGGCACAAACCCTTGCAACACCACTAACACAGGAGACACAACCGACTTATGATATTTCAAGTATCATTGACCCCTACTAATGGAACCTCGATTCCGGTATTAGCCATGTTGGACTGCGGTGCTGCAGGCAACTTTATTGGCTCCTCAAGGGCACATGACAAGGGGATTCCGCTCAGGCAGAAGGAGATTCCGCTCCTGCAGAAGATGGACGCCCATTGTTGTCAGGACCTGTTACTATGGAAACATTACCCTTACAGGTAACCATGGAGGACCATCCTGAAGAGATAATCTTTGACGTTATCAGGGCTGCTCACTTTCCTGTTATACTTGGCATCTCTTTGTTGAGACTTCACAACCCTTCTATTGATTGGAGTGCTAATCGACTGAGTTTCAATTCAGATTTCTGCGGAAGGAATTGCATTAAGGTGCAACTGGTTGAAGTTCCTGCTTACTCGATCAACCAGTCTACTGTTTCTATTTCTGCCATTCCCATCCAGTATCAAGAATACAAAGAGGTTTTTGAAGATGTTGTTCCCAAACTCCTCCCACCTCACCGACCTGACGATTGCAGGATAGACTTAAAAGAGGAAGTCTCAATACCTTTCGGTAGGATGTATCCGTTGTCCCAGCAGGAACGGACTGCCTTGAAAGAATATCTGGACTCCAATCTTCAGAACGGACTGATTCGGAAGTCAAAATCATCCGGAGGTGCATCACTTTTCTTTGTAGCCAAGAAGGGAACTAAAGAACTATGCCCATGTATAGACTATCGAGAACTAAACAGAATTACTGTCTGGGATCGTTAACCTATGCCCTTGATAAGGGACATTCTCGAAGCTGTTAAGGACTCCAAGATCTTCACAAAGATCGATCTACGCGGAGCATACCACTTACCCAGGATCCATGCAGGCGATGAATGGAAAACCGCCTTCCGAACACCGTTGGGGTTGTTCGAATATTGTGTGATGCCGTTTGGATTAGTAAACGCCCCATCGGTGTTCCAGCGGTTCATGGACCACATTTTCGCTGATATTCTAGGAACTTCCGTTGTAGTGTACTTAGATGATATTTTGATCTACTCCTCCACTCTAACGGAACATCGGAACCTTGTTAAGGAAGTACTGCAGAGGCTCAAGGGAAATCGTCTGTATGCTAAGGCCGAGAAGTGCACCTTTGAGGCAGCCGAAGTACCCCACCTCGGTTTTATCTTATCCTCAAATGGAATACGGATGGATCCGGACAAAGTAAAGGCCATTCTCAGGGGGTCAGAACCTTCTTCCCCTAAGGATAGCCAAAGATTTCTTGGTCTGGCTAATTTCTACTGTCGTTTCATTCCTCACTTCTCCGAGATGGTACTTCCTCTGACAATGCTTCTCAAGAAGGGAAGTGTCTTCGACTGGAATCCTACCGCACAATCAGCCTTTTCGGACCTCAAGAAATTGTTTACCACAGCTCCGGTGCTTATCCAACCGGATCAGTCAAAGCCCTTTATTGTGGAAACAGATGCTTCAGGCGGAGTCCTCGGAGCTGTTTTGTTACAAGAGGATAATGAGGGAGTAGAACATCCCATCGCCTAATATTCACGTACTCTTACAGTCAGTGAACAAAACTATTCTGTACTCGAGCGAGAACTATTAGCTATGAGAAGAGCATGCGAGGAGTGGAGACATTTGTTACAAGGGGCCATACATTCATTCCTAATTCGCACTGACCACAGGAATCTGCAGGTTCTCCAGCAGATGGAATGCCGCAATTCCCGTCATGCCAGATGGGCATACTATTTCTCCAACTTTGATTTCCAGATAACATATATACCAACATATATACCAGGCTCACAAAATGGAGTGGCTGACGCCCTTTCAAGAAGCTGGTCGGAAGGACAGGGAATGGAAGCTACACCTACCGAGAAGGAGAGAATGTTACCTACTACAAGATTTATAGCAGTGATCAACTGCTTTCTTCAGAAGGTGAGGAAGGAATATAACACATGGACTAGACAGAAGCTAATGTCTAAGGGTCTTCAAGAAAGAGGTGGTTTATGGTTCTACAATTCAGCTCTCTTTCTTCCTTCTTCGCAACTCCAAGCCAAGGCGCTACATTTTTGCCATGATCTCCCATTAGCTGGTCATAGGGGACAAAAGGCCACCTACGAACTATTGCCCAGAAGTTTTTGGTGGGCTTCGATGCGAGCTGATTTCAACTCATACGTCAACTCCTGTTCGGTATGTGTAAGTTCAAAGGTCTCTAGACAGAGGCCTGTAGGTCTTCTGCAGCAAGCTGATTTACCTTCTCGTCCCTGGGAGAATCTATCTATGAACTTTATCGTAGAGTTACCTCCATCCCAAGGGAAGACAGCTATAATGGTTACTGTTGATTCCTTTTCCAAGCAGGCTCATTTCTCCTCTCTAATAGGAGTGCCTTCCACTTCAGAGACAGCTTCTGTGTTCCTACGAGACATCATAAGATTGCACGGTTTTACTCGAGTGATCGTCTTGGACAGAGGAGTACAATTCACCTCTAAATTTTGGTCCATTTTGTGTAAGGAACTAGGGATCCATAGAGCGGATACCACCCTCAGTCCAATGGACAAACGGAGAGACTAAATGCCACACTGGAGGGGTATCTTCGGTGTTTCTGTAACAAGGAACAAGATAATTGGGCATCATTGCTACCCATGGCGGAGTTCACATATAACAAAACAGTACATACAGCTATCGGAATGAGCCCTTTTCAGTGTACCTATGGTTACCATCCACATTTTCTACCCACCAATATAGCCGGAAGTACCAAGGCTCTGGCAGTTGACGAGGTAGTGTCCAAGATCCAACAAGCTCATCAAATGGCATTGCAGACTCTAGAGGAAAGTAGGAGGAACTACAAAAGACATGCTGATGCCAAGAGAAGACCAAATCCTCAATGGGGTCCTGGTTCAATGGTATGGTTGTCCATCAGGTATTTACCTCACTGGACACAAATGGGCAAATTTTTTCCACGATATATCGGTCCATACAAGATCGAGGCTATGATCAATCCTGTTGCCTACAAGTTGAAGCTACCACCTCGATTCAAGAGAATACACCCGGTATTCCATACTTCCTTACTAAAGGCTCATGTGGAAGATCCTTATCATAGGAGTGTTAAGAAGATGAGTGTAGCAGATCTCAATGAGACCAAGGAGTATGAAGTGGACAGATTGGTGGACTCACATTATCGACAAGGTATCTTGCAGTATCTGGTACACTGGAAGGGATATCCCAGATCAGAGAGAACCTGGGAGCCCAAAACCCATATAAGTGCTCCAAGACTTGTTCAGAAGTTCCACAGGTTGTACCCGAGTAAACCAGGTGGTGACCGGCATCGAAGGGGGCATACTGTAATGCATCGACCTTGGAAGGCTTGGAACCGATGAAAGTACACCTAACATGGATGCTGGAAAGTTTGTGTGGCAGTCTATGCCTCATCCAAGATGGCCGCCAGCACGTATTTACGCACAACGCACCAGTGCTCCGATGCGTTGTATCAAAGTACTTTCGTACCTTCCCAGCGCTGTGATCTGAACTCTCGCTACTTATTATTGCTTCCTGTTGATTATTCATCTCTCTTCTTCGACAATCTTTACACCGCGGTTTACGTACCTTTTTTCTGGTAACTTTTCTTATAACGGTTGGATCCTTGTTAATCGCACTTTGAGGTTTGTTCTTAAACTCCTCAGTCTCTGTATCTATCCTTCCTGCTACATATCTTATTTACTTTCGCCTTGCCTTCCAGTTTCTTTTCATTACATATTGTTTCTATTTATTTTACTTACTCTGTTTTCTTCCGCCTGGATTTCATCTCTCGAGTGACAGTCTATCCTTTCAAGGCTGTTGCTTACCGGGTTGTCGGTTCGCCGTCTTTGGCGTTCTTCGACCATCCGGCCATTATCCTGTGCTCCTGGTGTGCCTTATCTACAAATCCTTCACATCTACAGTCTACAGTAGCGCATCTTCATTTCCTTCGGCACCACCTGCTACTTGGAACTGCCTTTTTGGACACGATCTCTCAGTACTCTCTATGCACTCTTGCAGTCCTTATCATTTTACCTTTGCTTTTGGAGAGACTACTGTATGGACATTCGATACCAGAGTGCATACTACACTGAAGAGAAGACCGGACTCGCTTCTACTCTTCTACACAACCTGTAGTAGACCATCCACACAGGGTTTTTTCAGCTTATGGCTTTTTCCCTGGAATAGCGGGTGGACTCCTGGGAGGCTTCTGGGATTAGGTTCCTATCCGGTCACGGTGGCCTCCGGGGAGTCACGTCCGTATTTGCATCAAAAGAAGAGTAAAGATACCAGAAAGACACGAAGGAAAAAGAAGATGGAACCCCAAGAAGACTCCGCCGGTGATTCAGGTGAGGAGGAGTTGGAAAAGAGGGGAACTAAGGTTGCAAGTTTTGACACATATCCTTCCCCTGTGCAAGGTGCATATGCCTGTTTTTTGGTCAGGTATTCTGTGTTTAGGACCGGGCAGAGAACAGGGATGAAAGATGTTCAAGCACTCTCACATATTCCACTGATTGGGTTTTGTAGGTATTTATTTATTTATTTCTATTTATATAGCGCACAACTGCCCTCAGGCATCGTGGCGCTGTTAAGAATGCTTTGCTTGGTTACATAAGTGCATGAAGACAAGTTACAGGTTACAGTGTTTGAAAGACATGTTACATAAGTGTTTGAAGGAATATACATTTGCATGTGCCTGGTGTCAGGGTGGCTTACTTAATTCAATAAAGCATGTGGATGCAGTCAAAGTAGATATTACAAACGTTTTTGCCTTACCCCATGTTGCAGGGAGGCAGCATCAAAAGTCAAAATAGTTGGTACAGAACTTGATGCCTAGCCCCACATTGCAGGGAGGCAGCATGAGTTGCAGAGTCATGATCGGTGGCACAAGAGCATGATGCCCTGCCCATGTTGCAGGGGGCAACGTACAAAACATGATGCGTGTTACATTAGGTGGCATTCAGGTGTGGAGGTCAGGTGGCCAGCTTTGTTAGGGGCACAGGGTGAGACAGAGGAGGAGGCATATCAGTAAGGCGATCATGCAGGATGATGAAACAAATGGGCGACCATGGGGGATTGAGGGGGGGACACAAGACCAATGGGCGACCATGAGGGGGAGGGACACAAGACCAACCAGCGTTCATGAGGGAGGGAGAGGGGAACACGAGACAAACGGGCGACCATGGGGAAGGAAGGGGGGATCATGAGACAAACGGGCGATCATGGGGAGGGAAGGGTACACGAAACAAATGGGCGTCACGTTCATGAGGGAGGGAGGGAGGGAGGGGGGACACAAGACAAACGGGCGACCATGGTGGAGGGAGGGGGGACACAAGACCAACAGGCGATCAAGAGGGAGGGAGGGGGGGAACGAGACAAACGGATGATCATGGGGATGGTTGGTAGGAGAGCCAGGTAATATATACATGGATTAAGCGTACATGCAGTCAATATTAGGTAACAATGATGAGGAGCTTGCATCACGTTGTAATCAAAGATAGATATGCATGGAGACAGAGTGGTTATAAGCATGGTAAGGTTTGGATAAGACACAGAGAGGATAAAGTAGGTTCAGAGAGGTTAGGAGAAGGATTGGAGTATATGATACATTAGTGTCTGAGGTATAGTCTTGAGGGTCATCAGTTAGCCGTACCTTGTTAAGTGTGGCGAGCAGGGGTCCGGGTGCCTTATGCTACTGCCTTTGGCTAATGCCGGCTCTGCCTCCGCTTTCCGGCTCCGGTGTCTGGACTGGAGTTGGTGGGTGCTCCAGCAAATGGGTGCCCCTGATGGTGCAGGGCTGATGCAGGGCCAGTTGATCGTGGCTGTAGCTAGTCTCCCCCATGTCGGCCATCTTCAAGTGCTTGAGGCAGCATTCCGTGTGAATGCGAGCACAGCACTTTAGGTGAGGAAATTAAGTAAGATTGCTCTCCTGACCAGGGGACATGAAGGTAGAGGGATTGTGGTTGTATCATTCTCCTTGCAATAACCCATGAACTGGGTGTCGGGGACTATTTTAGATTCTGCTTGTTCTAGACTTTCCCAGTACTATACAGGCAAGTTTGGGGATAGGCAGTTTTCTTGCCAAGATCTTTGGGGTAGAAAATCTCCAAACGGAGGTGGAGGTTCTTGTAATAGTGTAGAGAAAATTGGAAAATCTCATCCCAGGATAATTTCCTCAGAGAGCCCTGGAATGATGGCTGAATGTGTTTCATAGGATTCACCCCTTATTTCAATGCTCACTGGAATTTATGGGCATACCTCGTTATCTCCATGTACACAAATCACTCGGACCAAGGCCGTGCGATCTAGATCCTTCGTTGTAACTAAATTGGCCCGTATAGCGGTCTGTTTACTACCGGAGTCGATTAGGGCCTCCCATTTACCCACGCTTTTCATATATAAACTCTGCAGGGGCTTGACATAAACAGATACTAAAGGTTTCTAATTCTTCCTTGACCTCTTCCCACTCTTCTCCCTTCAAACATGATATCTCCATAGGCTCTTCCTTTCTGTTTTTGGGACAGTGTCTAGCTAAATGTCCAATTTCTCTACAGGAAAAACAGACCAGAGGGGATGGTTTACCTCCTCTTACTTCTTCTCTTCTACTTTCCTCTTTGGGTTTTGGGTCAATCTTCCTGTCTTCTAATCTTTCTCTCGACATCCCTTCCTTGCTTTTGTATATTCCCTCTGATTTGTCTATTCCTTGGGGCTGAGGCCGATGGATAGGCCTATGATCTCTTTCATCCTCCCACTGATGGCTAGGTGAAAATGTTTAGCCGCATCCAAGTGGTTTTGCGCCATCCCGGTGGCCATGGCTAGGGTAGGCTGATTTAATTGAAGAACAGCTTTTTGCAAAAAAGGGGATAAGGAGTTGATAAATTGCTTTAGGGTGACCATCTCTGTTAGCTCATCATCTAGAGTTGTATTAGTAGTCCATAGGGCCACAGTGTTTTTCATTTGTTCGCCCATGTCTAAAGGGGTTTCTCCCGGGTTTAACCTGATGGCTCGTATTTTCTGCCATTAAAAGTTGCAGGTTTTCCCTACTCTTTTCAATAAGCCTTCCTTGATGGATGGGAAGGAAGCTCCTTGTGCAAGGTGGAGTAATTGGTAGGAAGTTTGGAGCTCACCTTTTAGTAGAGGTCCCAGATAACATCTTTTAAGGTTCTCATCCCAACCCAATTGGCCATCTAAGCGCTCAAAGTAAAAAAAAAATTAAAAAAAAGAATCCCAAATCTTTGCCTTCAAGATAGGGTTGAAGTATACCCTGTGGTAGGGAAGGTCTTGCCTGTAACTCGATTAGTTTGCTTAAACTCCCTTGGAGTTTATTTTCAGCCTGTATCTGGTGGGGCACTTGTTGGGCAATTACATTGAACAGAGCGGCCATTTCGTCAGGAGGTGTAACGGTTTCTGCTGAGGTGTCTAAATCAGATAGAAAACAGCTCCCTGTTCCTTCAGACAAGGATTCAAAATCTTCTTAGTCCTCCGATTCTAAGTTGGTCGAAGGAGTGGACTGGGGTAAATTAGTGGCTATCCCAGGCGGTCCCGCCACTGATGAAAACTGATTACCCTGAAAAAGAAAGGGTTCAGAAGGAGGGGGATTTCAAAGAACTGGGTCTAATGAAAGAAAAAAACAGTTGAACTCTAAGAATTATCCGATCCCAAGGTTGTAGGTTATAATGAGAGAGAGGAAGGGTATCTAACAAGACCTGAGTCTTGAAAAATAGATCCTGTTGGCCAGATAGAATATTTAACTGAGAGGATAACACCTCTTTCAACATGGACACACAGTCTGATTCTAGGAGATCGACTATCCTATTTTCCCCTTCTGGTGTCACCACAATTATTAGCATGGGTTTTCAATGTGTATCAGTTGAATCAAATCCCACCGCTGACATCATATGTGAGAAACTCATGGTGAACAAAGTAAGACAGGCACACGTGATCACAAAATGGTATTTGGGTTTGAAAAATGCTTAATCTAAACCTAAATCCAAGATGGAGACAGAGGTCGACCATCAAATGAAAAATAAGGCAGTCCTAGTGGTATCAAGTCAAATTAAAAGGCCTACACGAAGAAAACCTATTGCCAATTCCATACACGAAATACAAAGGGTGTTGGGTTAGGTTTTAAGAAAGAAAGAAAGGAAGATTTGTTCTCAAATAATAAGTCAGGATGCAGTGGCTTGGATCTCCTTCCCCACGTTTCAAGCACGGGGCAAGGTTGGAGCTTGGAGCCTGGAGCACAGTATGATCTGGGGCTTCACGAGCATGAGACAACAGTTCTAATGCTAGATGGACTCGGGCTTCACCAGCACGAGACAACAGTTCCAATGGTAGTTCTCAAGACGTTGATGGCCAAGTCTCGTTTCCTTAGAAAGTCTCTTGCCTTTGGGCCTGATGTGTTCAAACAATAAAATAAAAGTTCCTTTACCAAATGAACGTTTGTTTCCAAAACTCAATATGGGTGATGGTGTCACCCCTGGGCCCCCCTCTTCTGGGCTGAACCCTTTTGTATTTGTATTTTCACAATTTCCGACCCGTCTCAATGTCAATCCAAAGTTCAAATAGGGTGATGGGTTCACCCTTGGGTCCCCCTCTTCTGGGCTGACCCTTGCTCAATATTACTTGATAACATTTCAACTGGGGTGATAGCTTCACCCCTGGGTCAGCCTCTTCTGGGCTAACCCTTCTCAATTGTAATACTTTGTACCTCTTATTCCTTCCTCATCATCTTTGGGTGATAGCTGAACTCGTTGGATCCCCCTCGCTCGGGCTCGGACCTCTCTCTACTGCCAGCCCTTGGGTGACAGCTTCACCCTTGGATCACCCTCATCCGGGCTCGGACATCTCTCTTGACTGTGAGTGTTGAGTTTTAGCTTCATCCCGGATCTCCCTCTTCTATGCTCAGACCTTTCTTAACTTCCTAATGTCATCAAAACAGCCCAGTGGAGCTCCCTTCTTTGGGTTCACTACTGCCTTTTCTTTAGTGTTTTCCATTCAGTTCAAATGTTCACAGGATTCACGTTCCTTTCTTTCATTCAACAGGTGGGATGCACTTCCCTTACTTTTATTCAACTTGCGGATCAAAGTCTTTCGAATGTATGAGGCTTTTGCTCGACTCTCATGTATGACTACTTTGCTTCCATTGGCGGCCCTCCTATGGCCTTCTGGTGCCTGTAGTTTCTAATATGGGGCTCGACCAGAGTGTCTTGAATTGACACCCATGTGGTGCCACTTTCTTCCTGCAGCTGGTCTCCCCTTTTCAATTTTAGCAGTTCATCAAAGTTCATTAGCTCCAATTCAAACTTTAGTCACTCTACGATTCTCCCTCAACACAGCCCGGTGCTTATCAATCCTCCCCTCGACTCACTAGCTGTGATGAACCATTTGACTTTCAGCTTCTGTGGAGTCAATGCGAGTACCACGGGCACTGGGGTCTCCTCTGCTCCACCTTGTGCTATTGTTTGCGGTCTTGCATTCTCCTCCATGAAGGTTCCGCGGGCCGGGGATGAAAAGGGCAAGGTCACTTCTCTCCTCGCCACCCTTCCGCTTTCCGCCGCCTTTCTCCTTCTCTTGAACTGCTGCTTGGCAGCCGTCTTGCTGTGCCGTCGGCAGTACTAGACTTCCTCACCTTCACCGTACTGTGCTCTCTGGCTCCACCTTTTATCCCTGTGGGTAAGGGTAGTAAGGTGTGTGTGATTCTGATCAATTGCCTGACTTTGCCTGACCCTGGAATCGGGACATGTTATGGAAACAGTTTGAGTATTAGTCCATTGTCTTTTGTGTTGTGCGAAGGTGTTAGGGTCAAAAAGGGGGGGGGGTTTAGTGGTTTAGAATGTCCTACGTGAGAGGATGGGGAAAGAGTGTTAAGGGAAGGGGACTACTGCATCTCACCCATCGGTGTCCCACTCCAACTCCCCAAAGGCCCTCCATCCAGGTGCTCCTCCCTCGCTGGCCCACCCCAGGAACTGCATCCAATAGCGATGGCCGTGTCCTGGCCACCTGGATGACGGATCAACAAGGTTTAGCAGGGAGACACCTTCAGGTTTCTCACACTGCTAAAATATATCAGTGGGATATGCGAGAGTTCATGGACATCTCTCATCCCTGTTCTCTTCCCGGTCTTAACCACAAAAGACCTAACCAAAGAACATGCATATCCACCTCGCATATGGGAAGGATATGTGAGAAACCTGAAGGTGTATCCCTGGCTAAACCCCGGGGTCTTCCATCCCGGTGGCCAGGACACGACCATTGCTATTGGATCCAGTTCCTGGGGGTGGACCAGTAAGGGAGGATCACCTGGATGGGGTGTCCTCGGGGAGTGGGAGTTGGACACCAATGGATGAGACGCGGTATTCTCCTTCTTTGCACACCTTTTTCCTCAGCCTCTTCGATGGGACATTCAAAAACACTGCCCCCCCTCTTTCCGACACAAACACTTCCTCCCGACACGAACGACAACGAACTAATACACAACCTGTTTACCTGACATGTCCCAACCCAAGGGTCAGACAAAGTCGGCAATTGACCAAAATTACACACACCCGACAGCCCTTTCCTTTGCCCACAGGGATAAAAGGTGGATCACGTCTTATGGTTCTCCAGGAATGCAACAATGTTTATTCCCCTTCAAATCAAAGCTGGATATGTTTGAAAAATATAGGAAAAAAGAATAACTAAGAATGTATATGCCAAAGTAATGATGGGTATCATAAACAAAGATCAGAACATTTTTTTTTATAAAGCTTGCACTCTTCTCTCAATGTCTCTTTAGGCTTATCTAGGGAAAGTGTTCCAAGACCACTGTAAATTAACCAGTTCATAAGACAACCCTAATCTAAAAATGTTTTAGTTTAGTTTATTTTAGTTTGTTTATTTATAAAGCGCGTCCGAACCCCCAAGTATCTGGCACATAATCATGTGCACAACAGAGTTACATATCGTTACACGAACACATTAATAAAGCAGTAAAAGCAAGGTGCATACATTAGTCCAGGCTCTGAACAGTTACATACAGAGAACAGAGTGTGCGGAATACCTGGTGCAAGATAAATTACAGTGTAAAGTGAGGACCGAGTTACAGGGTGGTCCTGAACAGGATTTAGATAGAGTAAACGTTTCTACATGGTGGAGAGAAGCGGCTGGCCGTACGTGTAGGTGAGAGACTAGGTATTTAAGCTGATAGCCATGATTTCACCATGGCTCTGAATGGCCAGAACGAGGCTTCTGATCTGATTGCAGGATGGAGAGCGTTCCAGCATTGTGCTGCGGGAACTGGGAAGCTGGAACCTCCTGCTGTTTTTAGGTTGTAGTTAGGTACCTTTAGTTGGTGCAGGTAAGGGGTTCTGGTGGGTCTATTGGAGCAGTGTCTGGAGAATTTGTCTGAGAGGTAGCGTGGGGCAGTGAGAGACAGGCACTTATGGGTGATGACAAGTGTTCTTAACTTAATTCTGAATCGGATAGGGAGCCAATGGGCTTCTTTGCAAGCCGTGGATATGTGAGCCTTGCGCGGGAGGTTAAGGGCACATCTTAATGCATTATTTTGAAGGATCTGGAGCCTGTTCAGGTTTTTAGTGGTGGTGCCTAGGTAGAGTGTGTTGCAGTAGTCTAATTTAGACAAACTCAGCGCTCTGGATAGGGTGAGGCAATTTGAGGGGGAGAGAAAGGGCCTGCAGGCATTGATCAATTTATTGGTGTAGGTGGTGGTTGAAATGGTGGCGTTTATTTGTTTTTTTTGTGACAAGGTGGAGTCAAGGTACACACCTAGTGTTTTGACCTCTTTTGGAGACTTTTATGATGTTGCCATCAATGGTAAAGGATTGGTACCTGCGGTCCAATTTGTAGAGGCGAGCCTGGGAGCCTGTGATAATCAGTTCTGTCTTATCGTCATTGAGACAAAGGCTGTGTGTGGCCATCCAGGCTTGGATTTCTAGGTAGATTTCATTAAGCTTTGCAACATTTTCTTCGTAGCTGCCTGTGAGAGACATGAGGACCTGAGTGTCATCCTCCTAATTAGTGTAGCTGACACCCAGATCGTCAAGACGGTCAAAGAGGAGCTTAGTGAAGATGTTGTAAAGTGTGGGAGAAATGCAGGAGCCTTGGGGAACTCCACATTGGATTGGGATGGGGTCTGCAGCCGCGGAGGGGGCGAAGACCCTAGTCGACCTGTCGGTCAGAAGTGACTGGATCCACTTAGTGGCATTCTGTGAGAATACTGCAGCCGAGGAGAGGTGTTGTGTGAGGATCTGGTGGTCAACCAGATCAAAGGCGGCAGAGAGATCCAGCAAGAGCAAAATGGCCAATTTGCCCTTGTCTTATGCATAATCCATTTGGATTTTTAGATCCAAGAGGGCAGTTTTGGTCCCATGCCTTGGTCTAAAGCCGGATTGTCGCAGGCCTAGGAGGTTGTTGTCTTCCAAATGTTGTTGTATTTGGAGGTAGGCAACCCTGTCCAAGATTTTGAGGAGAAATAGGACTGTGGTGATGGGTCTGTAATTTGTGGGGGTGTTGGTGTCTAGGTTTGGTTTTTTGAGCAGGGGGAGGACCCACACTTCTTTGAGGTTTATGGGGACCACTGAGCTTTTGAAGGAGGAATTAATCAATGAGGTGATGAGAGGGGCTAACTCATTAGCTCCATCTTTGATGACGGAGGCGGGACATGTGTCGCCTTTGCAGTTGGATGGTTTGAGGCTGGCGATTATCTTGACTACTTCCTCCTCTGTGACTGGTGAGAAGTGGAAGGCGGGGCAATTAGGGGTGGGGTGGTCAATTTTGCTGTTGCGGTTATCTTTGGTGGCAAGGTTGGCTTTTTTAGCTTCTATCTTAGCTTGGAGGAGGGCAATTTTGTTGGCGAGGGCAAGCTGGATATTATTGCACCAGCCCTTGTCTTTAGTGCAGTCCTCTGTAGGTGGCAGTGGTGATTCGAGTTCCCTTAATATAGAGAATAATTCTTTAGTGCCAGATTTGGCGTTTTGTATTCTCGTGTTATAGATCTCTTTTTTAGCGTTTAGAATGGCAGTTTTGAAGGTGGAGGCTGCTGAAGCGAATTTCTCTTTAGTGGAGAGAGATGGGGCTTTTCTCCAACTAGTTTCTGCAGTTCTTTTGATGTTGCGGAGAGCCTTTAATTCAGCTGCAAACCATTTGTTGGAGTGGGCAATAGGTTTGGCTTTTCGTTGTTTAAGAGGAGCTATCTGGTTGAGAGCTAGTTCCAGAGTGTTGTTGTATAGGTCTACAAGGGCTGAAGGGTTGTCATTCTGCGTGGGAAGATTAGCTTTATTGATCGGCCCGAGAAGAGATGTAAGGTTCTCTATGGAGATGTTGCGGTTATTTCTGGAGATTATTTGAGGTAACCTAGTGGGTAGTGTGGTTAAGGGTATGGATCTGGGAATAGAGAAGGTAATAAGGTGATGGTGAGTCCAAGCACAGGGAGTGATGTCAGTTAGTGAGAGGTTGCAATGGGCATCTGCAAGCCAGTCCAGAGATCTTCCTTTTAAGTGTGTAGGTTTATTGATGTGTTGGGTGAGGCCTGGATGAGTAAAGGTGTCATTAAGAGAGGTGGCGTGATTGTCGTTGGGGTCATTGAGTCCCAAATTGAAATCCCCTAAAATGATGATTTGTGATTTAGGTTTCATGTTAGTAGTGAGTAGGAGAGAGATATCCTCTTCAAAGGTGGAGAGGGGGCCTGGAGGTCTGTATATAATGTGGAGAAGGATGGTTTGGGTGTTAGATAATGGGAGTTTGATGGATAGGAGTTCGGCTGAGGGTAGGGTTGTGCTGGTTACTTCTCTGATGTTTAGGGTGGATTTAGCAATAATTGCTATCCCTCCTCCGATTAAATTTTTTCTGTCAGCTCGGATAATGTTGTAGTTATCCGGGGTGGCTAGAGCTATTGTGTGACCAGCTGCTGGGTGGAGCCATGTCTCAGTGATAGCGATAAAGTCTAGGTGGTTGGTGGAGATAATGTCGGCGACATCAGTGGCGTGGGCTACCAGTGAGCGTACATTGATAAGCGCACCCTTGATGGAGGTGGGGGGTGGGTTGACTTTCGTGTGTGGTGGAATGTGAGGTGTTATAGGATTGTGGCTAGGAGGTGGGTCGGTGTGTGAAGTAAGTTGCGCGGGGTTCTTGTCGTGATTTGTAAGCATTCTAGTGAGTTTTAGGACAGTTGTACAGTGATTAGTATGATGGCTAAGTCTTGCGTTCCTTATCATATTTGGTGGGTCTGGGTTCAGGAAGGTGGTGATGGATACAAGAAGGCAGGAGCCTAGTCTTATATTTCTGAGGGGTGTGGGACAAGGTATGAAAGGTGTAGGTGGTCGGGCAAATCTGTTTATCCAGTCCACTGGAGATAGTAAGTCTGGGTAGAGTGGTGCAGTAGTGTTATTGCAATTCTGTGGCGCAATATTATGGAGCAGTGGGAGGAGTGTAGCCATGGTTAGAGTGGCCTTCATGGGTTGCTTGACTCTAGGTGAAGATAAACATAGGCACCTACTCAAGTTGCAGCAGGCAGTGGGCAAAGTGTACCTTAAATGAACATTTCAGTAACAATAAGCAAAGGCACCAACTCGAAATGCAGCAGGCAGTGGGCAAAGTGTACCTTAAATGAACATTTCAGTAACAATAAGCAAAGGCACCAACTCGAAATGCAGCAGGCAGTGGGCAGAGTGTACCTTAAATGAACATTTCAGTAACAATAAGCAAAGGCACCAACTCGAAATGCAGCAGGCAGTGGGCAGAGTGTACCTTAAATGAACATTTCAGTAACAATAAGCAAAGGCACCAACTCGAAATGCAGCAGGCAGTGGGCAGAGTGTACCTTAAATGAACATTTCAGTAACAATAAGCAAAGGCACCAACTCGAAATGCAGCAGGCAGTGGGCAAAGTGTACCTTAAATGAACATTTCAGTAGCAATGAGCAAAGGCAGCAACAAGGCAGTACGTGTTAGCAGCGAGTGGTGTGCAATATGTCTGAAGTAAGCAATT
This sequence comes from Ambystoma mexicanum, assembly GCF_040938575.1. Taxonomy (NCBI): domain Eukaryota; kingdom Metazoa; phylum Chordata; class Amphibia; order Caudata; family Ambystomatidae; genus Ambystoma; species Ambystoma mexicanum. The sequence continues at coordinate 256,832,113 of NC_090926.1, read as the reverse complement.
GCAGACACGGTATGGTGAACGTTTAAGGATGTTATGCAGCAGTAGCAGGGGCCTATTGGTGCAGTTCATAAGTGCACGCGATAGAGCAGGTATAGATACCTGCTAGGTATGCGATGGACAAATGCAGAGGGCCAGGATGGGCGCAGTTAATCTAGGGATCTCGGAGGTCACTCACCAGATGCTGTGAGTTAAACAAGGATGCAGGCAAATATTTGTGTGCTGCGTAGAATATGAAATATATATAACAGTATCGCGCTCGTGATGATCCGCAGAGCAGTGGAATTAAAGGAATGGTTCGGTCAAAATTGTTTATTGCCCCTACGGGTCGGCCATATGTTTTTATGCCTAAGTCGCTCGCTTTTAGAAAAATTTCCTATGGACCTTACCCGAGTTTTCGTCCATTAAACGCACGCGAAAAACAGGCATCAGGGAGCCGCCATTTTGTGATAATCCTTTCATTTCCCCCATCGCCCTGGCTGACCTGCTTTTGCGGCACTAAATCCCCCGCCCCTGAGCCTGTGATCAGCAGACGCGTACCGCCCATTTCACAACGCCAAAGCACATCTCGTGTCAACATTTGCTGCGCTTCAGCTAATGACGTGTCGCCATGGAAATGGCAGGACACCTTTTTCCTCAATAAGTATAAACAGACCGTTTCACAACACACAGCAGCAGATTTTCGATTCCATTCCTCTCTCTGTGTTACTTTGAGTATTCTGGGACTCGTTTCCGTGCTTTGGTCAGCTACCTTCGTTGCTTGTAGCCCGTGTAAACAGATACCAGTACCACCGCTATAAATTATTTTAGTTTGTTTAACACACAATGGATACAATAATGCCCTACATGTACGAGCCCGAGTATACCGAGGAGGAACTACTGGAAAGGGAAACACGCAAAAACGATGGGTCTTCGGACGGCAGTTGGGAGGACGATTCAACAGCTGAAGAGCCTGGACCTAGTCGCATGGACGGTGTTTCCACCTGGTGCACATGCAATCAGTGCGAGCTCATGCCAACCGAGGATGAGAACTGCTGCTGCTGTGAAAACTCGGGATGCGTGGCCTACATTTCGGAAGGCGAGCCACGACCGCAATGCATCACCGAGCTGCCAGACTTCAGGGCAGCCTGCCTCACACGGTCCGTGTTGAGGATAATGATGCTGCTTATGCACGAACTTCACGCAACTGTTCGTCCTCGTAATCCGAGTAACGAGTAAGTATACTCTTCTTGTCATGCCACTCCTATTTCATGATCGTTCCTTTACATGGTGGCTTCACGGGAGGCTTGGACACCGCGTTCGAAGAGTGATACCCGCCTGTGCCATTCGTGCCATAAGAGAAACGTTCCCGAGTGACAGCGGTCAGTACAGGGGATTTTCTCTCGCTGTGCTTCAAACTAAACTGTACAATGTTTAAAGTCTTGTATTTTTGTGTCATCAAAATAAGATACAAAATAAAACACCACATATATTTTAACAACGGTTGTTTCGATTTTTTAAATGAATCAAGTGTGTCTCCATTCAAGGATGGACGTCAGACATCTGTGCTCGGAATGGGTGAAGGTCAGGTCGCTGTGAAGCGGGGTGGTCACTATCTAAGCTAACATATTATATTATCAATAATGCATGCACTAAATAACACTTGTTCAAAGTCTTTCCGTCGGTTATGTCTCTATAAAAGTCACATATCTATACTATCAATTAACATTGGATTATACAGGCCTTAGGTCAAGGGTCTTGATCACTATAATACACTGTTTGAAGTGTGGGTCTGTGCTCAAAAGAATCTCCGGTATGTGGCATTTGTTATTGATAGGCAACGATATACTGCAGTAGGGGTCTAATGTTAGTTAGGGATCTGCTAGGTGGGCATCATGGCGTGGTCAGTGGTCTGGCACATGAAGAGAATACCTTGCAGGGACACCGGGTCAGAATGGCAGTAAGTTTCCACTGGCGAGGGTGCGTGGGCAAGGACACGTTTGTGGAGATGAACGAGCTATGTGCTTGGTTCAGGCTGGTTCACATGCAGGACCGTGATCACAGAGGAAGAGTGATGTGTTACATTTATTAGCTGTTGCAAATACCTCTGGAGTTTTCCAGTCAGAGTGGGAACGAGAGTGTGGGCCATGTGCTCTGCGTGCTGTACTATCGCAGTGAGGCCTGGTCACCAAGATGGAGTGGAAAGGGGGTACACAAATGGATGCCCCGTGTCCTGCTCAGTGTTCCCATCTGCTCAAATGTCATCCAAAGTTAACATCACATAAGGGCAAGGGGCGAACCCACTACTGGAGGCACTTGGTACGAGTTTCTACTGAGAAGTAAAGGATGAGAGGTGCCTGATGGCCCCTCGCTCCCACACACTTGCCTGCATGCCCCAGGCCCATCCATCCCACCCCCTCTATCAAAGGCGGTTCGCACCCGGAGATGAGCTCTGGCATGGGGGGCTGTCACGGGCGCAAACAGCCAAGGTGCCAAACAGCATGTACACTTCAAAAGGTATCCCAGGCCCAGGGGCCATTGCTCACATGGCCTCCTCAGACCCCGTGTCTCCAGGCAGGCCTCCCCCGAGGCAGGACGCCCCCCTGAAATCCACATACGTGTGTCTCCATTCAGCAGTCTTCCTTTGCCTTATCTGCACGCCCCAGGCCCATCCATCCCACCCCCTCTATCAAAGGCGGTTCGCACCCGGAGATGAGCGCTGGCATGGGGGGCTGTCACGGGCGCAAACGGCCAAGGTGCCAAACAGCATGTACACTTCAAAAGGTATCCCACGCCCAGGGGCCATCGCTCACATGGCCTCCTCAGACCCTGTGTCTCCAGGCAGGCCTCCCCCGAGGCAGGCCGCCCCCCCTGCAATAAACATAATACCACGACATACACACGTCATTCATTCACAAACACACCCCTGTTTCTAATACTTTATAAACCACTTGATATGTCTCATGAGAACATCTTTGTGCTTTGCAAGTCAACTCTTGAAGCTTCTACCTGTGAAGCACTGAGATCTATGCTAATCTGCTTGTCGCCGTGCTATCTGTGACCGCTTCGAGCAAACTCATCAGTGTGCTACCTGTGGCCATCTATCTGTTCTCCTGCAACATACTGCTCGGCCTGCTGAATCCAACTGTTTGTTGGTCAAGGTAAGGCCATGCATCCTAGTCATATTTCGGTCATTTTTACATTTCAATCTATTTGCTATTACAGTACCCAATAGAGCTATGGTCATTGGTCTCATTGCTATTGACTTGAGTTTCAATTGTTATGCTATCAATAGATCTATTTATTTTCATCTGTGTCAATTGTCATCGAATTGCATCCTTCGGGGGTCCAGTCTAAAATGTAAGCATGGTTCCTTTTCGTGCAAGACAGAACATCCAAGGGACGAGTCACATGTTCAGAGTTTAGTCACATAATTTAAAACATTTCTGTAATTTATGCAAATACTAAGCCGCACATGATGAACTGGTATAGTTCCGGCGACCAAAACAAACCTTGCATTGAGCATGGTATGGTTCATTTACTTTTTTGACATTTTTATTCATCGAGGTTTTATAATAATCTTGATATTTACTTTTCAGAATTTTCAATAATGCCTGCTTGTTCGATTAGCGGTTGCCCTTCGAAGACCCATACTAAATCTGAAGGCACTGCAATGCATGTATTCCCGAAAACTGTTGATCGAATAAGAGAATGGGTCAGACATTGCGGATATCCACTGGATGAGCTGGAAAGTAGAGTCCAACAAGTCTTTGAGGACAAGAGGGGTGATCGATACCGCATCTGCAGCCGCACTTTCCCTCGAACATGTACATCACATCTTGGGTAACAAAGAAGAATAAACGGCGATCGACACGAAAATTGCTCGCAAACGCTATTCCCACTCTATTCGTCCACAATCCGCCACTGGTGAGTCAAGTGTCCGTTTTTAGCTTTAGGCCTTGCAGAAGTGTGTAGGTAGCCGAATGGATTCATTGATATTTTAGGTGTTGTTTCCAATTTGTAATACTTTCGACATTGATATGAGTGTATAGCTTTTTGAATAATGACATTTATCAATATATTATTTTTAGATTTCATAACCCACAAACGAAATCTATATATGGGCACAGGGAACTGTGCTATATTGCGCATTACTCAAGTATTCTGTCTCCTTACATGGCAATTTTAAAAATTGGCTTTTCATTATCAAACAGTAATTTACCTTTACAACTTCTTGACTATCCCTTGAATCTGAAGCAAGAACATTCTACTTCCGTCACGTGCTCGCAGTTATCAACCACTTCTAGCGCGTATCAGGTAATCATTCTTGGCTATTCCGCTACAGACTTGTTTTATGCATGTCAAGTAATAGTTTGTATGTATCGTGTGATTATTTTACCAATTGTTTGGTTAGTGCTTTCCAATTGATATACACCTTAGTTGTCGTACCCTGGTGTTTGTTTTCAGTTATAATTAGTGTTATCCATACTAATGCAAGTACTGTCTTTCAGGGAGATGCTGAAGCGTCCACCAAATTGACAACAGCCCTAGATGTTCTTCAGCAGCACGAGGTATGGATACTGAGAGCTCAATCGACCGTGATCATCAGGACTGGAACACTTGTCGTTTGATTGTTCTACACCATGTTTCATTCATGGTTAGCCGTTGATATGTACCTGTGCAGTCGACCCCAAGTGTGTATTGTGTTTTCATTATTGTAATCCTTACTAATGCAAATACTATGTTTCAGGCAGTTGTTGAATCGTCAACCCACGCACTTGATGCAGAGCCTGACATTCAAGTAATTCCGGTGGAAGCAGGAACATGCGGATACGAATCGGCGCAACAGCTTTCGGAAGTGTGCACCACATTGACAACAGCCCTAGATATTCTTCAGCAGCACGAGCTATGGATACTGACAGCTCCATCGAGCGTGATCATATAACGTGATTCCATTTGCTATACCTTATTCCCTATTAACGCAAGTACTGTGTTTCAGGGAGACGATGGAGCTTCCACTACAATCACAAGATCCCATTTAGATGATGCAGATGTAAAGAAATCGGAGAAATAAGTCGATTAAATCTGATCATATTTAAATATTCCTTGATTCTTTTAGACAATGCAACATTTGTGGTTATCTCTTTATATGTACCTGTGCCGACGACCCCAAGTGTGTGTTATGTTTACAATATTGAAAACCATACTAACGCAAGTACTGTGTTTCAGGGAGTTGCTGATGCCTCCTCTTCAATACAATCATTCGTGGCAGTCCATGCAGAGCCAGAGGTATGGATACTGACAGCTCCATCGAACTAGGTCATCAGAGCTCGAATACTTGTCGTTTGATTGTTCCACACAATGTTTAAATCGTGTTTGGCTATTGAGATGTACATGTGTGTTCGTCCTCACGTGTGTTTTATGCTAACAATATTTTGATACACAGTAATGAAAATACTATGTTTCAGGGAGTCGATTGAGCCTCATTCCGTGCTGTGTATGCGGATACAGAAAATATAGTCGTTGCAGCGCAAGAGGAAGGGGAAACATGCGGATACGTATCGGAGCAACAGCGTGCAGATATTGAAGGTCGAGTCAAAAAAGTTGCAAAGAAAAGAAACAAAAATAAGGTTAGTTACAAACAGTTCATAACTTTAGAATTTCTTTTCTGCTGGGGACTATTTTATGTTTTTTTCAAGTCAATTGTACTATACTTTATCTTGTGTTTAAACTGAACATCCCTTTGCCAATCTGTCCTCTAGTTACCCGTGGGTCTACGAACTATACGTACACAGACAGTGAAGCGAATGAGAGATGTTGCTTGCCAGACCATTTACACTATGGAGGCTATGGAGGAACTATTAATTCAGACGCGGCGTGTTGAGACTCAGGATGCTCATGTCCAATGGCCAGAACATTAAATGAATGTGTCCGGAGAATCCAGCAAAGTTGTATTGGACCATTGCTACAGTACGACCGCACCACCGCAACAACATGATACTGGATGTATTGAAGATAGCTCTGAAGTAGTCACAGATCAATTCACATAATCTACACCCGCCAAAAAATTGCCACCAAAAAAGCTGTCGACTTTGTTGTGTTCTCCCATCAATGTTGAGGTACCAGATGTTGAAATGACAGAGAATGAACCAGCAGCAGCATTCACCAACGCATCAGAACTTGATAGCAGCGATATTTCTTTCAAATGTGGTGATATGTACTCAACGTCACAGGCCGAAACAACTTTGACGCAGGATGACAGTCTAATGAAAGAGGACAAATACATAGTATTCGACAGTTGTTTGATGGATATTATAAGTATGCTGAAATGTGGGCATTCCGTCAGAGGGAAAGTATGTGGGAAGCCATTGATTCATGTGACTCGTCAAAAACAAGGCAGTAACGTCACAATACTGCCGCCTGTAGATTACATCATACGTTCTCATGGTCTGCACAACTGATGCTGGGGAAACTGCCAGCAGGCAATCTACTGTGTGCAGCTGCATCACTTTTTAGTGGCTCCAGTTATAGAAAGTTAGTCTTTCTTTCAGTTCGTGGGACTCCATTTCAATAAAAAAACACAGTACTACAAATGCCAACATGATTATCTGTTTCCGGCCATTAGTGATGCTTGGAAAATTGAACAATTGTCTCTAGCAAGTACATTCGAAGGCAAACGATTCAGGCTAGCCGGCGATGGACAGTGCGACAGCCCTGGATTTTCTGCCAAGTACTGCACCTACCACTTTCAGGACATGGATAGTAAGAACATTGTGAGTTCGGTGGTCGTGCAGGTAACACAATGTACATCCTCAGTGGCCATGGAGAAACTAGGATTTATAAAATTAGTGGGGAATCTGCAATCGAGGGGAATGCACATCGACCTCATAGCCACGGACAGACACGTTTCAATTGCCAAGACAATGAGAGAGCAGTTCCCACATATTAAACATCAATTTGAAGTATGGCATCTTGCTAAATCAATCAATAAGAAAATCGTGGCTGCAGGGGAAAAAAAAGGTTTGGAAAGTATTTCAGAGTGGTCCCAGTCTATCAGAAACCATCTTTGGTGGAGCTCCAAAACTTGTGAAGGGTCAGTGGAAATACTACTTGAAAAATGGCGGTCACTGATGCACCACTGTACCAACGTGCACCGCTGGTCAGAAAACCTACATTTCCACCAATGTGAACATGGCCCTTTGTCCCCAGTGGAGGCACGGAAGAAGAAGTGGTTGAATCCATCTTCACCGACACACAAAGCCATTGAGAAGATTGTTTTCGATAAAACTCTATCAAGAGATTTGAGGGGACTGACAGAATTCTGTCACACAGGAGGTTTGGAGGTGTTCCACAATATGTGCCTAAAGTACAGGCCAAAGCGCTTGCATTTCAGCATACAGGGCATGAGACATAGGGCTCTACTTGCCGTCTTGGCCCATAACGAGAATCTCGGCCGTGAACAATCTAGGACTAAGGGTAATGTAAGGATGCCTCGCTACACTAAGGCCTTTTCAAAAAGAAGTAAGCAATGGGTGATCAAACCAGTCTATGAGGAAATGGAGTTCGACTTTGTCAAAAGCCTTATTGATGCTGTATTAGAGAAGCACAGGTATGGAATTTTTAACATTTCTGTGCAGAGCACTGATCCATTGCCACCCAACATTGCCACTGTGCCATGTCCACCCAAAGGAGAGCTGGTTGTGAAGTACAAATCCTGGTTTAAGTAATTGTAATACGATTGTCTTTTTGTAAATAAATGTTGTTGTACAGTGTGCATACAAAGTACGCTAACCCTAACCCCTACCTTCACTATCCTGGGTGCCGAACAACCTGTGTGTCATCTTTGAATTCTCTCTCTATTCACCTCATATTGCTGACCTTGTCTATATGTGTATGTATATATTTTTGTTGATGTAACTAATTTTCGCAATCTCTTCTAAATGCTGCGCATTGTTAACCGAGGCTTGCGTATTGCAAATAATAAAACAAACAAACAATAAATCTCACTTTCAACTCAACTCCTCGGGTACTTTATACTTTCCCTGACCTTCGCCAAAAATTAAAAGTCTCAGTAGTTATGGTTCTTTGGGGCTTCAAAGCTTGCAGACAACGAGGACAAAATTGGGGCCCTTAGAACGCGCCAAGCGAGCCATTGCAGATGGGAGAGAAGCCAGTTCGCATTTGCACATTGAGGCGCACTACATAGATGGATTCGAAACTTCAAGTGCTCACAGATGGCTTTACTACGGGATGTTGCAAAGAAAGAATGTATGCTCATTTCTAGTGAAGGTCAGCGGCTTTGATTTTCAGCTCGCGCCCTGAAGAGGCCCACAACTCACACTGGCAGTATAAGGTTCTATTGTTTTTTGACCTTGAGAGACAGGGACCATGCCGAAAGAACTTCATTTGAAGGGGGGGGGTGCAATAACGTAAGAGACGATAAGGCAGAAAATTGTGAAACTAGACCGAGTTTCATGTTAGTTCAGTATACGAAAAATCGTTGTCAAGAGCACAGTGGGATTTACGGACTGCATTACGCAGAGACACAATGGAAATTGCAAATATAATGTAAGTAACTCTTTAGACGCTTTTGTACCGGAATGAAGAATTAGTGAATGGATGCATGAATAAATGAATGAATGAAGAGCTTGGAAAACGTTTGTGGGATCGTCCTTGTAGCGGGCACATGGGCATGCAGGCCCACATTCCACACGCATGTAGACAAAAAGTAGTTTCTCAAAGTGTACTAACCTCGATTTATTTTGTTAGTTTTCGCATTGATTTTAGAGCCGAACATACTCCATTGCACTATCCTTGAAAGCAAATAGTTTCAGCTCGGCCGTAATAAATAAATTAATAATATTAATAAAGATCGGCTGGCGAGACTAATTATACATTTTATGTTTTCAAAACAGGTATATCCTTCCCTTTTGCTACTGTCACCAGTTTCAGACACAGGCAGATGGTTTTTTTAACCGCCAGGTGCAGCTTAATGTAAACAACTGCACAATCCTGATGATTTTATGGGACGATCGCCAAGGGCCCATATGCCCTTACGCGGTACTGCAGCTAGAAGCAACATATCAACCTTTACGCTGGCCTAGTGCCTACTTGATGGAACAGCCTTGCGGTTCAACGTGCGACAAAAGTGCTTCTTTGAATGAAAACCAACACCCTGTGTACCATAAAGGAACAGCGCGTGACTCACGATAAACTTTCACGGATTTGCAGATAGAGATAAAAGAAAATAAATGACTTTCGGAGTTCATATGGCAATTGCTGAATATTCTATAAACATTTAATGTCAAATAAATGTACTTTACCAAATGTACCGTGTTGCTGTTTGATTTTAAAGTACAGTTTCATATTCCGAATTGTGGCACGCTGTGTTACGCAGCACAGTAACGTTACGGAGAGAGGCGGGCAATATGAATGTTTTGATAATGTTATGCTCAGGGGCGGGGGATATGATTTAGTGCCGCAAAAGCAGGTCAGCCAGGGCGATGGGGGAAATGATAGGATTATCACAAAATGGCAGCGCCCTGATGCCTGTTTTCTCGTGCGTTTAATGGACGAAAACTCGGGTAAGGTCCATAGGAATTTTTTATAAAATCGAGCGATTTAGGCTTAAAAACACATGGCCGACCCGTAGGGGCAATAACATTTTTTGACCGAACCATTCCTTTAAGGCAGGTATGAGAAGGTGGAATCTCACCCACGGGACGGAGAATCTCCAGGCGAATGTTCAACAGTTCGGGTGTGTGTGGCATGCGTGTAGAACATAGAGTCCTCGCCTTGTGCCGGTGGCGCTAGGTCAGCTTGGTCAGTGGATAGTCGGCCTTCTTTCTAAGGCCTTACTTCGTAGGCCGGCTGATAGCCTGCCGGCTATTGGTCCACTTCAAAAACAACTAACAAGCCAATCAGGGCTAGGTGGGGACAAGCACCGGCAGATGCTCAGAGAGCAGACAGGCATGGATGTGCTGCGGCGGCGGCCATTTTATGACCGGTTCCCTGATGTTGCATTACATATGAGATTGGTGGCAATATCTCGGTGTAAATGCAGACAGTGGGTCGGAATAAATCACGGAATTCCGCAGGTGCGCTCCGATTCATGCAGCGATTTAGCGCAGATGAGGAGGGCTTCAGGCACAATTCTTCAGATGCCTTGGCCTTACCTCCGTAGCGCGATGCTTCTCCGGGGGTGGCGGGGGGTTCTGCTCCTGCAGCCCACGCGGTTATGCTCAGGAGCTCCAGCTCTGGCATGGAAGAGGAGAGGTGGATGGATAGTGAAGGCGCAGGTCAGCTTGGTCAGTGGCAACGCCGCCCTGGACTACAAGAAGACCCGCATCATCCCCAGACACCTGCAGCTCGCCATCCGCAACGACGAGGAGCTCAACAAGCTGCTGGGCAAAGTCACCATTGCCCAGGGTGGTGTCCTGCCCAACATCGAGGCTGTGCTGCTGCCCAAGAAGACAGAGGGCCACAAGGCAGGGGGCAAAGCCAGCAAGTAACAGCCCAAGTTACACACTGCTTTCTATATGAGTGTATGGAGCGGATGAGTGTATGGAGCGGATCAGTGTATGGTGCAGATAGGTGGATAGAGCGGAGCAGACTAGTGCACGCGGGGTGGACCGGAGCGTGTTATACCAGACTGGGGTGCACGGAGTGGATTTGTGTGCACGCTACAGACTGGAGCGCATAGAATGGGACGTACATAGTATGGTTTGGAATGCAGAGAACATTGAAAGAACATATAACCCATCATATCACACCACCATGCTTACTCTCTCCTTTACATCACCACTCAACTAGAACACAGGGATACTATGACACCATTCGGTATAACTGTTCTCATACCAACATCCGCCGCTTACTCCACATCACTCTGAATAAACACTGCTGGTTTCACACCCCCAGCCAAGCGTTCTCCTCAGGCCTAATGCAGCCACAACCGTTCTGGATAAAACCTGCCAGTACGAACACATTCTCCTGATCCCTCAACCACCACACCTACCACTAAGAAGCAGCTATTACACTAATACCGCATGAGCTGCACACATACCCGGTGCTCACATGCACCTTTGACCCTCTCTACTCTCTCTACTGATCTGAACTTCGGTTCCCAAGGGTGTTCAACCTACCAGCACCTTCAGACCATAGCAATGGTATATAAGGCGCTATATAAGTGCAAAATAATATAACATAACATATCTGTGTTCTTGGCCATATATCGCGTTGTCATCCATTGCCACTCTTCTCTTGCTTCACGGGGGGTACTTGCTTCATTGCGAGTAGTTGCAGGAGAGATCAAAGCTTCACCCTTATATGGCTTGATATCATGCAGATGTATCCAAGCCTGTCGGCCTTTGAGTTTCACAGCATTAGGGCTTATTTCCTCCACCTCGTAAGGTCCATTGAATCAAGGGGTACTCCAGGTATGCACGAATTTCCTCACTAGCACCTGGTCCCCTGGGTAGAGTTCCAAACTGATAGGCAAGTTGTCTGTTTTGTCTCTTTTGACCCCTCCTGTTGATTCTTGATCTGTTGAGAAATATAAGAAATTTGGGGGGTCATTGAGCCGCTAAAACAGGCTGGTAAAAACAGCCGGTGTTACGCTCACCTGGCTCCCACAGAGGCGTCGATCTGGACTGGGCTGCTGCGGTCTCCTCCAATGTGACGCGTAGGGCCGAGATGACGGACTGGACTGGCCCACCTAGCTTCTTTTGCTTGGCCCGTAGGAATATTCTTCTGCAAATGGAGAAAGGGAATTAACCACCCGTGGAGTTGAGCGTAAATCCCCCCACCCCGCTGTTCTCCCCACTGATCACCTTGGATGTCCCCTCTTATAGTCTCGCCTGATGATTTGAAAAGATGAGCTCTCCATCCTGCATTGAGCGCAGGGGCGCGTAGATAACCAGTTGCTTCACTGGTTCGAAGGAATTGGTGAGTTCCAGGACAATATTGACTCCGATATTCCCGGCAAGACGCCGTAAATATGTAGTTCGTAAGAATTCAAATGCCTGACTTTCACTCTTGTCCGATTCCTTGCAGGTTGCAGCTTGACCCTACTCCTCTTGGCAACCGGTAATGTTCTGGTAAGGATTTGTATTATCCAACACAGTTCAATAAAATAATGTCCATATGTAACCTGTTGCTTTCTCCCTTATTCAGGCGCTGAGAGAAAGTATGAAGTCTCGGGGAATAATGCCGCCGGCGGTAAAATCAGGTAAGTCTTTTGTGGTGAGGAGGGTTCCCCTTGTTAGTCCCTTGTTTCACCTTGCTGTCCTTTTGTTTCCCCTTAGTGACCGGGGTTCGGCCAGGAAGCAGTGGAAGCTGCGCCGACCCGTGAAGAATAGTACCCCCGGTGGTAAAATCAGGTAAGTCTATGGGGGTATTCCTCTGTGTATTCCAGTGGCTCACCTTGCTGTTCTTGTATTCTCCTTAGGTGCCGGAGTGCGGCGGGAACATGCAGGAGGATGCGGTGAAATGTGAAGATGCTGCGAAGGCCGGTGAGTTCAGCGCGGCGCTGCAGCAGGCAAGGCGACGCGCATAAAATAACTTCTTTCTTCCAGCTCGAAGGCGCGATGGATCGGGAATTCAGGTAAGGATCAAAGGTATTGCTCTTGTTCTAACCTTTTCTCCTTCTTTCTCCCTTTTTCTAGGAGCTCCAAACTCCAGGAAGGCGTGGCAGAAGACTGGATGCAGACTTGCAGGCACGGTGAGCGTTACGCTGCTGGATGCAGAATAACACGAAGTGTGTGCTGCTCTTCGGGCGTGGTTTGAATAGCCTCCAAAATAGTCCCAGGTAAGTATTCCTCTCCAGCCCCACCCGAGTAAAAAAATAGTCCCTAGGTAAAATAGTCCCTTCCAAGCCTCGTTTGGCTTGGAGCTCTTGCCGCATGGTCTGCATCAGGTAAGTTTGCAGCATGGTCTGCATCAGGTAAGTTTTAATCTATGAGCCTGGCGCCTATGGCGCCAGGACTGACTCGCCATATGAGCCTGGTGCCATAGGCGTCAGGACTGCACCCAAATAGCCCCTAGCGGGGGTTGTTGGGATTGCTTGGGGTAACTTGATGCCTGCTTCCGGGGTTGCTGGACTTGGTCTGGGTCCCTGGGGGTAGGCATCATGACAGCCGGTCCTGGTGGGACCCGCTATTCCAGTGGCTCACCTTGCTGTTCTTGTATTCTCCTTAGGTGCTGGAGTGCGGCGGGAACATGCAGGAGGATGCAGTGAAATGTGAAGATGCTGTGAAGGCCGGTGAGTTCAGCGCGGCGCTGCAGCAGGTGAGGCGACGCGCATAAAATAACTTCTTTCTTCCAGCTCGAAGGTGCGATGGATCGGGAATTCGGGTAAGGATCAAAGGTATTGCTCTTGTTCTAACCTTTTCTCCTTCTTTCTCCCTTTTTCTAGGAGCTCCAAACTCGAGGCGGGCATGGCAGAAGACTGGATGCAGACTTGCAGGCATGGTGAGCGTTACGCTGCTGGATGCAGAATAACGCGAAGCGTGTGCTGCTCTTCGGGCGTGGTTTAAATAGCCACCAAAGTAGTCCCAGGTAAGTATTCCTTCCCAGCCCCACCCAAGTAAAAAAATAGTCCCTAGGTAAAATAGTCCCTTCCAAGCCTCGTTTGGCTTGGAGCTCTTGCAGCATGGTCTGCATCAGGTAAGTTTGCAGCATGGTCTGCATCAGGTAAGTTTTAATCTATGAGCCTGGCGCCTATGGCGCCAGGACTGACTCGCCATATGAGCCTGGTGCCATAGGCGCCAGGACTGCACCCAAATAGCTCCTAGCGGGGGTTGATGGGATTGCTTGGGGTAGCTTGATGCCTGCTTCCGGGGTTGCTGGACTTGGTCTGGGTCCCTGGGGATAGGCATCATGACAGCCGGTCCTGGTGGGACCCGCTAAGGGACCTTGTAATAGGGCGGTAGGGGGTTAATGGCACCGGCATCCTTACCAGTGCCGTTAACCCCCTACCGCCAGGGTCGTAATGACCCCCATTGTTTTCAAATAATCATGCATCCTGTCACCTAATACCTTTGCTACACTGTGGGCATCTGTATTTGCCCTTGTTGGGGGGTAAGGGGTTGAGAGGAGTTCTCACACGGCATCCAGTCATCAACTCATGGGACCTTAAATGGTGATCTGAACTAGGCTGATTGCGTAATGCACACAATGCAAGGGCTAGGCAATGCAGCCATCCCATCTTTAATGTTATTTTAAGCTTTGCTATTCTCTCCTTTAAAAGGCAATTTAATTTCTCACAATACCCATTGGCTTGCAGATGATAGGCCAAAGCAAACTTATACTTGATGCCTAAGAGTGAGACTATATTTTCAAAGAGTTCATTCACAAAGTGCGGCCCATTGTCGGATCGCAAAACTTTGCACACCCCCCATCTTGAAAATACTTTGCGGACTAGAAACCTTGCAGCGCATGCAGCATCAGGATGCGTGCATGGACCTGCTTTGATCCATCTAGAAAAGGGACATACTACAACTAACATGTATCGATAACCATTACATGTTTGAAACATATCCACATAATCTATGTGCAGATGTTGGAAGGGGCCGTTATGTCTAGTGATTACTCGTCTCACTGTTCGCAGAGTGTTTCCTGGACTGTGCCACATGTTCACTGAGGTTTGGTACGAACAAGTCTTCTTCTATTGTATCAGTGTGAGAAACCTCAGTGCCATCCAGGTGGCCAGGACACGCCCATCGCTATTGGATCCAGTCCCTGGGGGTGGACCAGTGAGTGAGGATCACCTGGATGGGGGGTTCCTTGGGGATTTTGAGTGGGCACTGATGGGTGAGACGCGGTACCCCCCCTTCTTTCAACACCTTTTTTCCATCCTACCAGGTACGATATTTCAAAACACTACCCCTTCCCTTTTCCAACACAAACACTTTCCCACAACACGAAAGACAACGGACTAACAACAGAGCCGTTTACCTGACATGTCCCAATATAAGGGTCAGGCAAAGTCAGTCAATTGACCAGAATCACACACACCTGATGGCCCTTTCACTTTCCCAAAGGGATAAAAGGTGGAGCATAAGAGCACAGGACGAGCAAGGCAGACCGCACAACGTGAGAGTTAACTTAGCATGGCAGTTCAAGAGGAGGAGAAAGATGGCGCATAATGAGAGGGTGTCAAGGAGAGAAGCGACCGTGCCCTTTCCGACCAAGGCCCGTGAAACCTCCACAGAAGAAATCATAAGACCGCGAACAATAGCCAGCGGGTATTGTAGCAGATGTCAACGGTACACAAGACCCTCCTCTGCTGATTACCAAGATGGGGAGAGATGCTTGTCTCGGAGGTACCAACCCTGACTCCAAAGAGAAAGAAAGCCAAGCGGTTCATCACAGCGGGTGAGTTAAGGAGAGTCGATAAGAAACCGAACTGTGCTGGTCAAAAAGCAGCAAACGGCTTATTTGAACTGTGAAAGAGCTACTGATGAAAAGGGGGGAAAACAAGCAACAGAGGAGTCCGGCACCACGTGGATTCTCACGCAGGAAACTCTGGGCGATTACCTGATGGTAGAAACTACCGTATCCAGAAGACCTTGGGAAAAGGCAAAGAGGGGTCAAAGTGGATACAGGGCTCTTGTAAAATCCTCTGCACAGTCGAAAGTCTTTGGCCGACAGATGATTGTGATGTTAAGGGAAATGAATCCTGCATGACAACAGATGAATGAGAAAGACAAGATTGACAAGAGTGAACCCGAAGGAGGGATGCCAATAAAAAGGGTGAAGACTAAAGTCCCGAAATACAGTGAAATGTTTAGCAAAGGTTGGCAAGAGTGAAACCGGCAAAGCAATGCTAACAAAAAGTGGGGGAGGCCTAAAGTCCCTATGAACAGTGTGTTGACAGGAATGAACACGACCGAGGGATGTCCACAGTGAACTGTTTTGCAAAAGTTGGCAAGAGTGAACCCGACAGAAGGAGGCCAACCAAAAAGGGGAAAAGCTGAACAACTGTTTAAAAAGACATTAAGAGTCGTGAATGCAAGGAGTATTGTAAGACCAGGGGAATCAGATTGTCCCTCTTGGGATCGGTGCCCGACAGAGGGAGTTCAAGGGGATTGTTTGTTTTGTTGAATACATCAGGCCCTCGAAGGCAAGAGACTTTGATTGAAAAGAGACTTGACCATCGAACTGTCGACTCATGCTGGGAAACCTTGAGTGTGTGCTGTGCTCAGGAGATTCTTGTCCCGTGCTGAAAACGTGGGGAAGGAAGACCCCTAGCAATCACATCCTGACTTATTTGTGAACACTTCTTTCTTTATTGAAAACCCTATCCCACACTCTTTCTGTAATTAGTTGCAAGGATTTGGCAATAGTTTCTATTTTAGTATAGGCCTTTTACTTTGACAAGACGCCACAAGGACTGCCTTATTTTTCGTTTGATGGTCGAATCTTGCTCCCAGCTTAGATTTAGGTTAGGCGTTTTTCCCCCCTGCATTTACAGTTTAATAAACACCCTTGAACTGTGATCACTTGTGTCTGTCTTTAATGTTGCCACCATGAATTCCTTATATATGATGTCAGAGTGGGATTTGATTCAACTGATAAAAATTGCAACCCATGCTAATAATTGTGGTACCACCGAAAGGGGAAAACAAAAATGTTGATCTCCTAGATTCTGACAGTGTATACACATTAAAAGAGGTGTTGTCCTCTCAGTTACTTATTCCATCTAGTCAACAGGATCTGTTCTTTAAGACTCAAGTCTTACTAGATACCCTTCCACTCTCTCATTATAACATACAACCGTGGGACAGAATAATTCTAAAGGTGCGGCCGGTCTTTTGTTTCATCAGACCCAGTGCTCTAAATTCTCTTCCCTCCGAGCCTTTTTTTTAATGGTATTCAGTCTTCATCAGCGGGGCCATCGGGGTTAAAACCTAATATACCGCAGTCCCCTCCGTTGACAGACTCTGAGGCAGAATAAGAGGACTCTGAGGATTTCAAAACCTTATACGAAGGGGCCGATTCTTGTTTCTTTTCTGATTCGGACATAACAGGGGCAACCCTCACATCCCCGGAAGAAATGGCCGATCTAGCCAATATCATAGCCCAATTAGAAGCTCATCAGATACAAGCCGAAAACAGACTCCAGGAAGTCCTAACTAGACTAACTGAATTGCAAACTAGGCCTTTACTGCCCCAAGGTGTACTTCAACCTTATCTCGAAGGCAAAGATTTGGGAAAGTTTTCCTAAACTTCGAGTGCCTAGCCGAACATCTTGGTTGGGGAGAGAACCTTAAGAAATGCTATTTGGAACCCTTGTTAAAAGGGGAATGCTAAACTTCATATCTACTACTCAACCTTGCACAGATAGCCTCCTTCCTATCCATCAAGGAGGGCTTGTTAAAAAGAGTAGGGCAAACCTGCAATTTTTATCGGCAGAAGTTACGAGCCATTAGGTTGAACCCGGGAGAAACCCCTTTAGAGATGGGTGAGTGGATCAAAAACACAGCGGACCTATGGACTAATAATAAAACTCTAGAAGAATTGACAGAGATGATTACCTTAGAATACTTTACAAGTTCCTTACCCCCTTTTTTGTAAAAATCCGCCCTTCAATTAAATCGACCTACCCTGCCATGGCTATTGAGACTGTGCAAAACCACTCGGATGCGGCTAAATGCTTCCAGCCAGCCCATCGGTGGGAAGATCAAAGAGATCATAAATAAACCCATCAATCATCCTCAACCCCAGGGAATAGATAACCAAGGGGGGGCCATATAGAGTCAAGGAAGGGATGCCTCGCGAAAGAGTAGAGATCAGGAAAGCCAATCCAAACCTAAAGATGTAATCAGAAGGGAGGAAGTAAAAGGAAGCAAACCACCTCCTCTGGTCTGTTTTTCCTGTAGAGAAATGGGACATCTAGCTAGACACTGATATGATATGATATGATAAGGCATTTGTAACGCGCCTATACACAAGTGTTTCAAGGCGCGACGAGGCAGGGGGGGAAACAAGGGGAGACAGACAACGATCTTACTAGGCCAGGTGTCATTCAGATCGCGCAAGTGCAAGGGTAGAGGGGAAGGGAAAAGTGCATGGCACTGTCCAAAGAATATACAAGACAAACCTATGGAATTAGGCTGCTTGAAGGGTGAAGAGTGGGAAGAAACCGAGGAAGAGATAGAGACCTCTAGCATCTGCTTATGTAAAACACCTCCCGAGTTCACCTATGAAAAGGCTTGGGTGAATGGGAAGCAGGTAAAGGCCTTTATCGACTTGGGTAGCGAATTTAGTTACACCACATGACCTAAACCACGCAACCCTAGTCTGAGTAACTTGTGTACATAGAGGCAACAAAATATATCCTAAAATAAAGTACACATAGAAATCCGGGGAAAGTCCTGTGAAATACCATCAGCTATAATTACAGGGCTCCCTGAGGAAGTTATTCTGGGGCGACACTTTCCCATCTTCTCTACTCTCTTACAGGAATCTCCATCCCCTGCTGGGAAAGCGCAAGTGTGTGCTGCGCTCAGGAGACCCACCTTGTCCCGTGCTCAAAACGTGGCGAAGGAAGACCCCTGGCAATCACATCCTGACTTATTATTTGTGAACACTTCTTTCTTTATTGACAACCCTGTTCCACACTCTTTTTGTATTTATGTATTTTTTTTAGTATAGGCCTTTTACTTTGACAAGATGCCACAAGGACTGTCTCATTTTACGTTTGATGGTCGACGCTTACTCCCATTTTAGATTTAGGTTTTGGTGAGATGTTTTTCCACCCTGCATTTACATTTTAATAAACATCCTTGAACTGTCATAACTTGTGTCTGTATTTACTGCTGACACCATGTGCTCCTTACAACCAGTTAGACTCCTTTGAGTCACATGCGCTGGGTAATGGTGCTGTTCCATTGCTACTCTCAACAATGCTAGAGGCACAACTGGCTTTCCTGTGCTGTCCTGCCTCCAAATTGCCTCAGTGTGGGACAAAGAACACCCCTGCTTTTTCTATAGCTCCTTTTTTTCTTGCGATGGTCGTCCTTGTACCTCAATTAATTGTACAATGGATGTCATATTAAACCCTACTTTAACCAACATGCATCGCCCTGCCACTTTCTTTATATCTTTCGTCTCATTTTCAAATGTGATTGAATAATATGCGGCACGTTTGGCCTCTAAGTCTGCAGCTTCGTTCCTGCGAGAGATTAAAACTGTTATTTTGAATGCACTGCACACTTCACGATGACTATGGTTTCTGAAAAGCTTAAGGCTTCAACAAGCTTGTTTAATAGCCCTGCATGATGGAGTGCCATCTGCGCGTAGGAAGCCCCTTCATTTCCAACGTGACAGGCCTGCGTGTACGATTGACATCACATAGGGGGAGTCAGAGTACACCGTCACTTCCTCATCCTCAAAACTTCATAGTGCATCAATAAGCACAGCAAATTCTGCAGCCTGCACTGAATAGGTTGACAGCAATATTCTACTTTCAATACTTCAAATGCACTCCCTCGTGTAATCTTTAGTACTGCTGATTCCTGTATGTCTCACCTCCATTTTCTGGTCGATTCTAGATGACCCATCAATGAGAACCACTCCCCCCTCTTCCTAGAGCATTCTCTCTAACATGGAGAAAATCATTATATCATTCTGTATATGTAACACAGGCATGCACATCATCATCTTCTCCCAATGGTTCTGCTATGAATGTCGCTGGATTGACTCTGCTAGACCTAACAATTTTGATCACAGGGTTTGAGATAATTACCTCTTACCCTGATGCTCTTTGAGAAGTCAATGTACTTTTGGCTTTTTCTAGAATTGCAAATAATGCATGCTCTACAAATAGAGTTACGGAACACCCCATAGTAATACTTGAAGCCTTTTCTATGTTTTGTTTGTTTTTTATTCATTTGTAGTGTGCGCCAGACCCAAGGGTATCAGGGCGCAGCAGCAACAAGGTTATTCTCAGCTTGGTTACAGTGCTGTACAGTAATTTACAGGTGTGTACATGGGTACGTACAGGTATAGGTACAGGCAGAGACATTAAGAAGCAATTCACAAAATGTTCATAAGGAAGGCAAGCATGGTGAGGTTAGCAGTCATTTTCCTTTATCCACTGGATGTAGTTGCGCCTAAAGTGGGGGTAGGTTTGATGTGTCCTTAAGGTAGGTGGAAGGGAGTTCCAGTGTTGGGCAGCTTTCACCTGGAGACTATTACCACCAGTTTGGTTCGTTTGAATCTGGGGACTGTAAGTAAATTGGCGTTGGCAGTTCTGGTAGATCGGTTAGGGGTGTATCTCTTAACTCTGTCGACAAGGTAGCGCGGGCTGCATTATTGAGGCATTTGTGCATCAGAGAAGCTACCTTGAGCATGATTTTGTTGGTGGTGGTGAGCCAGTTGTAGGCTCTCCTAATGTTGGAGATGTGTTCTTTTTTGGAAATACTCAGAGCTGCTCTGAGTGCACTGTTCTGCAAAATATGGATTTTGTTTGTAACATATTTATTGGCACCTATATATAGGGCGTTACAATAATCCAGTTTTGATAGGATTAGAGCTCTGGCTAGGGTAGTGCAGCTCTGGGTCGATAGGAAGGTTTTAGCTGTTCTTATTAATTTGCAGGTGTAAGCTGTAGAGGAGGCCATAGAGCTAACCTGTTTATGGAAGCATAGGGTAGCGTCCAGATAGAATCCTAGCGTTTTAACTTCTTTGGCTATGTTAATAGGATTGCAATCTATATTGAAGCTGGCGTATTTGTGATCCAGTTTGTTTAAGAAAGAGGTGGAACCAAGGATGATGAGTTCGGTTTTGTCATCATTCAGGCATAGACTATGAGAGTGGCTAAGAAGTCCAGTTTTTCTTCTAGTAAGAGGTCTGCTATGTCTGTAGCATGGGTTACTAAGGAGCGTGCATTTATTAGGGCACATCTAATGGGAGGGGCTGTGTTTTTTGTAGGCGTTGGTAGAGTGGCTAAGTTGTGAGGCTTGAGCTTGATAGAGGTGTTAGTGTCACGACCCATGACCCAAAATCCCATTGGCATGGTCACATGCCAGGTAGGGTTAAGACTCAGGGTTCATTTAGGGCCCTAAGGGCCTTGCACTATCCTCATGGACTCTCCTGGAGTCAGTCCTGGCGCCTTTGGCGCCAGGCTCATGTTCGGATTGAGACACAGTCTTAAAGGGACTACTTTTCATTGGAGGCCTGCAGCCAACATGGAGGCACCCACACAGCCTTTTTCCTAGAACCAGACTGTGCGGTGCAGTGTGTTGGGTGTGGTAGCCCGGACTACTTTACCTGGACTACTTTACTAGAGGGCTATATAAACCACACCCAAGTTACAGAACGTGCTTCGCGTTATTCTGCAGCCAGCAGCGTGACGCTCATCGTGTTCAGAGACCAGAATCCGGCGATCCTTGAACAGCGGACCTGCAGAGGAGAAAAAGAATATCAATAACAGTCTCTGTTTACCTGCAGCTTCCAATCTGTCAAGAATCCATCTTCCTGCAGCTCGCTGTCTTTCATCCAGTCGGCAGCATCACCGGGACATCACGCACGCACCAGAACGAAGCCCATGGAGGGCAGAGAGAAAGAAGGACAGTGTTAAAACAGGCTACTCACAGCATTTACGGCAGTAATCACAAGAACCTCACCTGGCTGGGCATTTCTTGGCCGGCTCCACTCCGGAAATCTTCACACGCCCAGAAAGACCATCGCGACCTGAAAAGGAATAAAGAACACAGGTTAGCAAAAGAATACATTATCGCGCTGCACTTCGCGCTTAACCTACCATCCATCACACGCTCCTGCGTCCATCATCCGATTAGGAGCCCGATCCAAGCTGCGCATCCACCGAACCTCCGTGCACTTAAGGGGGAATAAATAAGGAAAAGACATTAATAGCAAGAAAGGGAAGCAAGGACATTTTAAGATTGCTTTAACCAGACTTACCTCCTTAAAGACACTTGAATGGTTTAGCACCAGTGAAGTTAACTCGGTCGCTCAAACCCGCAGAAATCTATGCGCCCCTGCACAGAAGGCAGGACGGAGGGCACGACAGACATCACAACAAGGTGAGGAGTGGGCCATCAGATCGAATCCAGGGAGCGGGGGGAAGAAAATGAAATCTGTTCCTAAGTCCAGTCCTCCTGTGTTTTCAGGCCCGACCTCCATAGAAGGCACCATCTGGAATCGAGAAGGGTCCTGGGTGAATCCGGCAACCAGGGCATAAGGGCGCCCCCGTGGATACCAGGTGAGCGTAACAGTTAGTTGAGTTGTTCGTAGGTCTACACATGGGCCTGAAGGAGGTGTGACTATGTACTCGGGTGAAGTCCAGTTAGTATGTTTAGAGTGAGGGCTGTCGCTGGCACGAGGTTCGTATAGTTTGGGTAGCCTGACACGTAGTCTGGAGTTTCTGGCCGGGGGACTACAAGGGATAGATAAGAGGGGTAGTGTAGATGGGTGGGTGTAAGTCATGGTATTGGGGGGTGGGGTGACTGTGGAGGCGAAGCTCAAGGTGGGGCTTGAATGGCTAGATGAGTGAGTTAGGTGGAGAATTACTCTCAGCCAGGCTGGGTAGATACCTGGTAGGTACATTGTGTTAGTCGATGATAGTTGGTGAATACATACATATATATTACATTACTTGATTGCAGCAGTAGATTTGGCCCTTGAATTGGGTTATAATGAGTATAATTCCTATCATGACAAATGCTCTATAAGGCAGGTAACCTGTTAAAGCTTAGGCTGACTGTGGGTGTGATAGCGTGAAGCTGACGATACATGAAGCAATATGTTACAGTTTGACAATGCAGTTATGATGTCATTAATCTTCATACAGTGATGTTATAAACACAATGAGCAGCAGTGAGAAAAGATGTTATAGAGTTAACACCAGGTTGGACAGAACATTGTAGCAAATGAATAGTGGGCAGACCAGGCCGGGAGAATGCATAACAGAGTACATGGGAATTGGGCAGCTGGTATTGGCATACTTGTCACTGGATACATGCGTGGTGAACGCTGACCTTCGGAGCAGGATCTCAAAAGCCGGCTTACATGTCGAGAGGAGGCTTATAGATCAGCACATGTGCCAGGTGTGGTGACATTAGTGGGCGAGTGTAGTGCACATGGTCAATGACTTACAGAGATAAGCTGTGGCAGATGCAGTAGCTAGCAAAGACTGTTTGCAGTGATAGTGTCCTTTCATAAATGGATCTAAAATCCCACTGTAATTTCCGAATGGTTATGACCATGTCCTAATGTCATTTTCTGTGTAAGGACTGCTGTCATGACGTCTCCATTTGAATGGGAAAATAAGTAAAATTCTTCACTATAATTTGGAATCCCTAATACAGGAGCAGTACTAATCGTGTTTTTTAATTCACTAAATCCTTCAGTCATGTCTTCTGTCTACACTAATTTAGTTTTAGCCACCTGTGCTTCTTTAAGCACTTTTAAAAGTGGTTGAATATATGTACTGTAGTGAAAAACCCAGGACCTGCAATAATTGCATAGACCTAAAAATTGCTGCATTTGTCTCACCGTTTTTGGCTGTACAGTTCTCATAATGGCTTCTGCTCTTTCAGTTGTCACTTTTTTCCTTCATGCAAGATTAACTGTCCTATGTATAATACTTCTTCTTGACAATGTTGTAATTTTTCTTTGTCTACTTTATACCCTTTCTCTGCGAGTATCATCATACATTTGACAGAGTCTTCTCTATATATTTCTTCTGTCTCACTACACACTAAAATATCATCCACGTATTGAATTATGTTGCTTTGGAGATTAATATTTCCCAGGTCCATCTGAAGGACTCTATGGAAAAAAATGCAGGGGACTCACAGTACCTCTGGGGCAAGCGAGTATGTTTCAGGCGAATCGTTCTACGTGAGAACAAAGTAAAATCCTGTGAGTCTTCATGTAGGGGAATTGAGAAAAACGCATTTTTCAAATTGATACCAGTAAAATACCTGGCTTTTGATGGAATATTGCCAATATTTTTGCAGGGTTTGGAACTAAATGAAATTCGGCTTCGACTGTATTGTTTAGGGGGCGAAGATCCGGTATAAATCTCCACGACCCACCCGTTGATTTATTGACAGGGTACACAGCCGTGTTACATGGAGAACCTGATGGTACTAGAATGCCTTGTTTCATTAGGGCGGATATAGTTTCGAATATCCCCTCATCCGCTGCATGGACATCGGGTACTGTTTTGCAAAATAGCTCCTGGTTTAAGCTTAATTTTCACTGCTCCCAGACTTGTAGTCCATTAAATACTTGGCACCTTTTCCAAATCTTCCTGAGAAAATGGCAGTTTCTCTTTTACCAACGCCATTCTTTGTAGTATCCCTATGTTCTCAACTTTAACCCATTAAGTGAGACTTATAAAGACTACTAATTCATCATCTAAATAGTCCTCCCTAAAAAGTTCTTCATCTGTCAAATGTCAGTCTATATCCATCATTGGGGGCTATCACTGTTCTCCATCCCCTTCCCTCATCGTCTGTCCCATGAAGCATCACCCTTTCTTCTCTTACCACTTCTGCTTCTAATTCCAAAGAAATAACTTGCCCTTTCTTATCATCCCTAGGAATTTCTGGCCTGAACAAACATTTCTCAGGTATCCTTAATAATTTACCTACCATTTTAGGTAACCATGATAATAAAACAGTCACTACATATAAAAATACCTCTAATCTAGAGGGACTTCCCATAAGGCTGTGTTTGTTGTAAAGGCTAATATAAATTCCCTCACATTCATATAATATATCCCCAGGGTTGAACACACTATGCCTTCATTAGTAAAAGATATTTTCATGTTAAACTTTGTCATTAAATCACGTCCTAGTATCTTTACCGGTGTCTGTTTGGAGTATAGCAATGGCATAGACATGCTGCATTCCCGTATAGAAATGAGTAATTCATCTGTAAATGGAACTAAATGTGTCACCCCATAAAATCCCTGAGCCTACAAGAAATGAAAACGTCTTGCCTCCTATCATCACCTTGACCCTTGGTCCCTCTTTAGGGTCTGGTGTTAAAGATAGTACTGAGCACGTCAGGTCATCCTGTGGGCTGTGCTATTTGGGCATAAATTCATCTCTGTGCCTGTGAAATAATTCCCTCGCACCACAGTCGCACTCCCTAATTTGGGTTTTACTACTTGTGTAGCTCCTGTGTCCATTTGTCATTGTGATGCGCATGTTTGTTGCATTGGGATGTCTGTTATGTTTGCATAGGTGCTTTCTGTTGCTGCCCCTGTAATGACTGTGTCTGCATTGGTGCTTGTTGGAATTGCTGGGGTTGTGGCAATTGTGTCTTTACTGTGTAAGGAACTCATGGTGGCAACAGTAAAGACAGACACAAGTGATCACAGTTCAAGGGTATTTATTAAACTGTATAAATGGGTGTGAAAACGCCTAATCTAAACCTAAATCTAAGATGGGAGCAAGCTACGACCATCAAATAATAATAAGGTAGTCCTGGTGGCGTCTTGTCAAATAAAAAGGGTCTATATTAAAATAAAACTAATGGCAATCCTTAGCGCTAAGTTACAAAACAGTGTGGGATAGTGTTCACAAGAAAAGAACGAAGTGTTCACAAATTATAAGTCAGGCTGTGATGACCAGATCTCTTTTCTCCATGTTTTTAGTACGGGACAAGGTGGGACTCTTGCGCACAGCCCACTCCTGGCCATCTCCAGCATGAGGTTACAGTTCCTTTCAGCGATATCAAGACCTTCGGTGGTCAAGACTCCTTTCTGCAATTTCGACAATGTGAAATGTAAGAATCTCCAGTTCACTCTATCAAACTCTTTTTCAGCGTCTAAAAAAATATTAAAACATCTTTGATCTCAGAATCTGGCAAATCCAAAACATCTAACAACGTTCCGATATTGTCATACCAATATCGATACTTCATATATCCTGTCTGAGATCATTCTATCAATTCCCCCACATAATTATTAAGTCGAGCAGTCAGAATCCAAGTCAAAATTGGGGTTTGGGCCTTTGTTTATTAGGGCTGCTCAGTCTTTGCAGACTGAGATAACAGCTAAGGTGTGGGTTAATGGTGGTTTTTCAGAATGGTTACAACTGTTTAGGGGCACGAGGCAAGGCTGTCCTTTGTCCCCGCTGTTATTTAATTTCGTATTAGAGCCTTTATTGGCGTATATTCGACAGCATAGGGGGATTAAAGGTTTGTGTGTGGGGGACAGAGAAATTAAGGTGTTGGCTCATGCAGACAATGTTGTAGTTATGAGTAATCCTGCTGAGGGGGGTGTTTTGTTGAATAGTATTTTTGAAGAAGTAGGTAAGTTGTCAGGTTACCGGATTAATTGGGGGAAGACTGAGGTGTTTCCAGTAAGTAGCTCACCAAGGCAAGAACAGCTGTTAGGCTGGGATTGTAAATGGGAAAATGTGAGTGTAAAATATTTAGGTATATACATTATTCGTGATATAGGTAAATTGGTCATTTATAATGTAGATAGGATTATAGAGGTCCTTCGTAGAGATATTAGAAGATGGGAACGATTCACATTGACCATTTGGGCTAAAGTTAATGCAATCAATATGATTTTATTACCAAAAGTCCTGTATGTTATCCAATCATTGCCCTTACTTTTCACAAGGAATGTGTTGCAGCAGTTGGATAGATTATTTCAAGATTTTCTTTGGCGAGTGGGGAAAAGGGCCAAAATTCCACGTTATATTATGATTCGCAGTGTCAAGGATGGAGGTTTTGGATACCCGAACCTTAAAAATTATTGTAATGGTTTGCTTTTGAAAAAGGTGTCTAAGTATTCTGTCGGTGATCCGAATCAGATGCCTTAGTGAGTACAGATTGAAATGCAAAAAGTCTTGCTGTACGACATTAAGTGTTTGTATTCATTTGGAAAGTTGCCTGGGAAATTAAGGCAATTGAAAACAATTTTGGCGACGAAAGAGGCATTGACGTCACTAATAGTGGGTAATGAGCAAGGTTTATTTATCTACAAGGAGGCTTCCCTTTGGCACAGCCGTGGCCTGCAGATTAATAATAGACCTTTGAATTGGAGAAGTTGGATTGGTAGGGGTATTTTAAAGTTTGGTGATATTTGGGGAGAGGATGGAATGGTCTCCTTTGAAAGGCTAGTAGAAAAATTTGGATTACAAAACTGAGAGTTAAGGAGGTATGGTGAGTTGGTGGGTTTAATATCTGAAAGGATTCGAATGATGGAAGCTCCGCTATTGCGGGAACCTGAGGTCCGCAATTTATTGGCCTGTGGATCACAAAATGTATCGGATATTTTGAAAGTTATGCAGTTGGATGTGCAGTGGACTGATTCATGGGAAAAATTGAGGTTAGCATGGATAGAGGAACTGGGTAGAGAATTGAGATTAGTTGAATGGGAAAAGGTCTGGAGAGTCTCAGTTAGGGCTAAAGCAGATTTGTAACTACACTACACTCATCAGAGGATTTTGGGTAGAATCTATTGGACTCCAGCTCGTATGTGTGCCTTGGGTATGATTGATTGTGATAGTTTTTGGGGATGTGGGTAGGAGAAAGGTACTTTGATTCACATACTGTGGAGCTGTGAGAGAGTAAAGAACTTTTGGAGTGATGTGGTTGATGGGATTGAACAGGTTTGGGACATTACATATCCTAGGAACCCATCTGCAATTATTTTTCAATTACCGAGCAATGATTATAAAATTGATTGGGTTACATCGTGTTGGGTTACTAAAGTTTTGTTGGTAGCTACTAAACAGATATTGGAGGTCTGGAAGACGAGGAAGAAACCAATAGTGGAAGACTGAATTTTTGATGTGCAAGTGCTTTCCAATTACGAGAAGACTATGTTTTGTAAGTTGCACAAAGAAACATGCTATGATGAACAATGGGGGAATTTCATTGATCTTTATGGGTGAATTTTGATTATTTCGATAATATTTATTAGGATTGTATGTAGTCTAATACATATGTTAGGGGGGTGGGTGTTTGTGTTTTGTTCTATGCGGTCTTTTGTGGTTGTGCATGTGGGGTTGTTAATTGCAATTATTTTGTGGACTGTGTTGAATTTTGTTGGGGTTAACAGATTTTAACAGATTTGTGATTGTTTTTCTTTGATTGATGTCTCTCATATGATACGCTTTGTCGTTTGCTAGCGACCTAGTTGTTATTATTTTGCATGTATTATGTTTCTTTATTGCTGAAAATGAAAATAAAGTTAAAAAGAAAAAAAAGAAAAGACTCCTTTCTGCAAAGTCTTTTACCTCTGAGGGCCTGATGTGTCAAAATAACAAAAAAACAAAAGTTCCTTTCTGTATTCTTTTACGTTGGGTGATAACTTCTTCCTAAATAACATTTTGTGTTTATACAAATGAAAGTGAAGACAGACTTAGGGCATCTGACGTCGCATCACTATTATGTGACTATATAATGGCTGTTAAAATGGCGATCGCGGTAGATTGCCATGCAGAACGCTGAAATCCAAACAGGATGACACTCCATTTCGGGAGGATTCAAATGTTATTCAGGTAAGATGTGCAATAGTTGTATAGTGATCTGGGTTACAAGATATTGGATATTGACCATATGAGTTGTTATGGTATCTACGCTCACATGGGCTTTTCACTTTGGTCCAGATGCAGATAGAATTTCGGAACAAGTCGTTTAAGCAAATTGATGTATCACAATTAAACTTTATTTTGGAAGAATTCTGACACAATATAGGTAAGAAGCACATTAGTTACTAGTGTCCTGGGCCACATAAAACTTGACATTGATCCTATAAATTGATATGCTATCAACGGTTCTTTACATGAGGCCTCTAAATTTGGTCTAGATGCTGGTAGAAATATCGGAATGAGGAATTTAACCATATGACATATCAAGATATACATTCATAGCATTATATGAATTGAGAAATGGGTGAGAATTATTCAATTCATTTATACCACAATGGAATACATTTATTATTTTATTCATCAATTCATAAATTGATTATATTTATCCACTATTTATATATTTTTCATAGAATGACAGTCAAGTCAGACATAATTGGTGAGTTATAATTAGGTACATTATCTGACTGTACACACTAAGGTGTGATACGGTGTGGGACTCACCACAGCTAACACTATTTACATGTCTTGTCCCAGTGAATCTTACTAATGGAAGGTACTATCCTTAATAGAAATGCCTATATTGCCACATGCACATATGTGGGTAAGCAACTTTTAATTAATCAAAAATTCTGGCGAATTGAAATCTTTCATTTATCAAATTTCTGGATTTCTTGATTAATCATTATGACAAATGTCTTTAATTTATCAACTGTAATTGTATCAACTGAACAATGGATGTGGAAGGTTACAATTACTAAGAGAGCTCTTTGTAATATCTTCCTTATTATTTTATTAATTTATTTTGATTCACTTTTATTTCCCAAACTCTTTTCATCCTTTTTGAAATGATGGAATTTGAAAACAGAAGGGTAATGTTAATGAACTTTTTGATCGATTTACTTTATTATTATTACTGTATTTGACATTATTTTTCACAAAATAGTTGTTTATAATTCATTGTGTGTATTGACTGTATATAGCAAAGCCTTGATAATGACCAGAAGGTCGAAACACGTGTCAGCAACAGTAACCAGTCAAGCAATTAATACATTGCAGTCATGAACAATAATCTGTACATTCACAGGTGTGCAGCTATCCAATTCATTGACCATTTAATCAAGGGCTGACTCCCTAAGCGCTTTCACTATCCACACTTACGCCACAGTGGTTTAGCACAAGTGAATGTTTTGATTCTAGGCGCTTTAGCACGCAGAAAATGTTTAACTATAGGGGGGGGGCATGGACTCAGTAATTGTCCTTTTTGAGTCTAAGAGTATGTAACCAGCTACGGAATCTAGAATTATTTGTACATTGTAACCTAGCTCTGAATCCAAGTGCCTGTAAAATGTAGCCACTGATTCAACCTAGGTGACTTGGAGTGTAGTCAATGGGCCTCATTACGAGTCCGGCGGTAGCCCTGACGGTCCTACCAGCATGTTACAGGTGCCTGACTTCCCAGTGCCACCGGGTCATTACAAGTCCGGTGATCCGGGAAGTCAGGCGCTGGGAAAACATTAGTCCCCATTCCCATAGAGGTCGATAGGACTCTATCGGAGTGGGGACTCAGAAGTGCCAGCACTGTTGGTAACAGTGCCAGCGCTACCGTGAAGGCTCTGCCTGCCATGGCCACGGTGCCCGGCAGGGTCAGACCTGTCGGGCGCAGCAGCCCCGGCAGGCAAACTCGTAGTTTTTTAAAACGTTTTTTTAATTACTTTATTTTTGCATTTTACAACAAAGAAACTCAGAGTCTGATTCCCGCCCCGGTGCCAACCACCAATACGATTCCCAAAGAGGCAGCATAAGACACAGTCACAAAAAAGTAAGCAGCGGTGGAATGATTGGGGCATTTTGCGTTATCAGTCTGCAGTTGTAATCAGGTATTGAACATACGGGACCCAAATCTCTGGGGGGCGCGCATGCAGGGGTAGGATCCGAATAAAGACAGTTTCAGTGTCATAACAATAGGCAACATCCTGCAGCCACCACCAATGAGGACTAGGTGAACGACCCCTCCCCTAGGACATGGCCACCCTCTTGCGTGCCACCACCATCAGCAGACCGGCCAGTCGTCGCATGGCCAGCTGCAGGGCTCATGTGCATCCCAGCATGGCCACCTCAGGGTCAGGTTCTAGTGGTTCCCCAATAATCTGTGATATTATCACCAGCACCTCAACCCAGAACTTGGAAATCCATGGGCACTCGCAAGGCAGATGGAGAAAGCCTGCCAGCGTAAATGCACCTCTAGCACACGCAGGCGGGTTGGTAGGAAAGTGTTTGTGGATCCTGGCCAGGGAGTGATAAGTCTGGTGCAGGAAATTGAACACAAAGATCCTTTATGATGAGGTAACAGTCTCTGAAATGGATGGGGATGCAGATCTTACTCGTACATCAATAATCAGGTCGACTCAGGAAGTTGGCAAAAACTCAACTGTTTTAATAACAATTCTCTAAAACAGGGAGTACAACGTGCATCTACGGACACCTCACAAGCATTCTCAACGATTTACATGACAAAACACACATTTATATTGAAAATTCGTCATTACTGAGGTCCTACTATGTGGCAAATTAAGAAAACCTACTTGGGGTTGTGGTTGGTCTATGGGGAACATCTACATATACTTTCTATGGGGTATGGGGTTGTGATTGGGTCTCTAAGGTCAGGTGAACAATTATGCCCACCCCTAGTGCATGTCCTCTTCCGCATCATGAAAATACACACTGTTTTATTGGCTTTCAAACTATAGGGCTCCTCTGCTATGTGGCCCACTTTTTTTTTTATTTATTGTGTAAAATTTAGTTTACATTACAAAACTTTTATCACACTTCTTCCTTTTAGGTCTGTTTCATGACCTTCTTCGAAGACATTTTTTTTTTTCGACCACCTTCATTAAATGTTCTTAACACAAGTCTTTTTCCGTGAGTTCTCTTGCAACCTCATTTTCCTTATCTTTCAATATTTTTTCCAGAAAGTTTATACCTGCACAGGAGAATCTGGGATTGTGTCCTTGAATAAAATAATCCCATCTATCCTCAGCATTGCTTTGTGTCATAGCCATATGACTTGTCAGCATTTGATTTCTAACTTTTGTTACCGCTCTGCAATTCATGAGGAGATGTGAAGGTGTCTCCTGTTGATCGTTATCTGTGCAAAATCGTCCTTCGATGGTTCCTCTGCCGCCAGTTCTGTTTTTATAGTCATTGGTCGGGTACACTCCTAGCCAAATTTTCATTAGTAGTCCTCTATGAAATTTTTTTTTTTATATCATGTTTTTATTCATTTTACATATCAACTTCCAACCAACATATTTTGACGGAAATCTTGTTAGGTACTCTGGGAGCATTTTTCTCCTCCGGTGCTCTACAGCCATGTTTTTTATGTTTTTTAGTTTCATTTTGGCTTCTCTTGTAGATAGCCAGTCTTGTCTGAACAATTTCTATTTTACTTTGTTAGGATTTGAGACTAGTTCTTCTTCTGTCGATTCCAAATCTAATAGGACTTGAGTCCATTCCCTTTTCCATTGGTTTAAATAAGTTGAACTCTTTCCCAAACCATTCGTTGCTAGGATTTTGTAGCCCAGAGCTGGACTCCCTTCAAGTATTTTCCTCAGCAGACTTAGTGATTTCCATTTCATGGTGGCCTCTAGTGACTCTAGCCCAAGCTCTGCTCTTATTGCTACTGTCAGTGTATTCATCTCTTATTGCTACTGTCGGTGTATTCATCGGTAGCCTCAATATGGGTTTCCAAAACCCACTTTCCCATTCACAACTCTGCCTTGCACACTTACGTTCTTTTGCTACCAGAATTTCTTCCCAGTTTTTTTCCACACTTGAGATGTTGATTCCGACACCCAGATATCTTATCTCGGAGACTCTTTCTAATGTATCTCCTCCTATCTTTCACGTGAATTTTTTCATAGTGCCGTTGTTCTTGCCACTTATTGTCATGATCTTTGATTTTTCAACATTAATGATAAATTCGTTCTTTAGCATGTATTTCTGAAGATTGTTAAGAAGTCGCTGTAGACCGATTCTAGTTTCGTCCATTAGGACTATATCATCGGCGTAGCATATTAATGCCACTTCTTGCTCATTTATTTTCGGGCTGAAAATTCTTATATCAGATGTTATTTCCGGTAGGTCAGATAGGTACAATTTGAACAACGTGGCGGCGAGCGGACACCCTTGTTTCACGCCCTTCTTAATTGTGGTGTTGTTTGCCAAGTCTCCTTTTTCGTTCAGCCGGATTTGTGTTGTTGTATTTGATGAAGAGCTCTTATTGGATTCATCATCTCTGTAGGACAGTTCAATGTTTTCAGCTTTTCCCAAAGCTTTCATCTATTAACTGTGTCAAATTCTTGACTTAAGTCAATAAATGCAAGATGTAATTCTCTTTTATGTTCCACAGCATTTATTTTGAGCATTGACAGGATGAAGAGATTTAAATCAGTACTGGTTCACTTTGTGAATCCTGTTTGTCGTGGGTCTATGATGCTGTTTATTTCTGCCCACTTAGTCAATTTCTTCTGTAGGTCTGATGCAAAGAGCTTTCCAATTGTGGCCAATAGTGAAATTGGTCGATAATTGATCGGCAAGTCTCTTTGGCCCTTTTTGTAGATCAACTGTTATATTTTTGTTCCAAATGTCAGGAATCTTTCTTTGAGTCTCTATTGTTTTAAACAGTTTGCTTATTCTCGCCACCCATGATTGTGGATCTTTTTTCAGATGGATATTTGTTACCCCGTCCGGTCCGGCTCCGGAGTCTTTCAGTTTTCGAATTACAGACTCTATTTCCGCCTCATCCATCATTGTGATCCAGGCGTGCACGGTAATTGCCTCAGGCAGATCCGCATCCTCTAATCTAGCTGAAAATACTTTGGTGTAATGCTTTATCCAATCTTGTTCAGAAACCCCTCCACTCAATCTACTTTGTTGGTTTAATGTACAGTTGTTAATTAAGTCCCATGTGTCTCAGGTGTTAGTCTTCTGTAGGGTCTTTAGCATTACCTCCCCTTGTTCTTGTTGTCTCATGTTTCTAAATTCTGATAACCAGTTTTTGTATTGGGATTCACTTGTCTTGATCTTTCCCAGTCTTTCTTCTGCCGTATCTTGTGTTCCTCTGTTACAATCTCTTATTTCCTTTCTAAGTTGTTTCCTTCTTTCAACTACTTGACTACTATAGTTGTGCTTGTGTACAATGGCATCGTTTTTGAGCCCTGATTTCTTTATTATAAAGACCTTCAAAAGAGTTTCATAGTTAAGGTGTCCGGACCCGGCGGTATCGGTTTCGCTGATGATCCTTTTCAAAGATCGAATATCCTACTTTGATAACCTTATTCGATTTATCGACGGGTTCAATTCCACTTTATGTACTTTCTCTAGGTTTTTCTCTTTCTTTACACTCCTCCATGTCGCTTTAAGAATGTTATGATCGCTGTCTTCCTGTTCGATGATTTCAAAGCTTTTTATTTCTTTTTGTACAGTTGAGGAAACCCATTTCTAGTCGATTGTGGATGATACTTGACCATTTGACCACGTATGTGCTCCTGGAATGTCCCCCGTTATTTGACCATTTAGCATGTGCAGATTAAAGCCTTTTGTCATTTGTGTCCATCTGGAGGCGTTCGAATATCCTATCCTTAACGCATCCTGCTGAGATGTCCCAGTTTTGTTTAGGCATTTTATATTGAGGTCTCCACATATGATTATTTGTGTTTGCGAGTTACCTTCCAATCTGGCAACTATTGTTTCCGTGATTGCTATTAGAAATTGATCAGTTGTTATGCCTGCTGGATTCCAGTAAACTTTTAGCACCATAATGGTCAATGTTTCCTCCTGATTAGTAACACTGTTGTTTTCTAATATTGACCATTGTAAAAAATCTGTCAAGTTGCCTTTATCAGTTAACCTCCATCCGCTTCCTTTTCTTATCAGGGTTAATAACCCCACTGATGGCCTCCCTTCGCTTCCTCTTTTTGTAGGATTCATGGATATGTCAACATTTCTGCTTGCGGGGAGTTCACTTTTCCAGGTCTCTTGTAGACAAATTATTGTTGTGATGTTTAATAGGGGGTTTTCTTCATTCATCAGGTGTTTGAACCCCCTTGTGTTCCACGAGATCATTATTTCCTCATCCGTTGAAACCGTTTTTTTTTGCTATTGGTCGGTTATTTCTGTCGTTAAGGAACTTGCAAGCCATTGCCAATCTTTTTGAAGCCCTACTTCTCTTTTCAAGTTGTCTTTTCTATTTCTTAATTTTTCCTCTCCGCTTCTTGAGGCATCTAGTTCTTCTGTCAACTTAGAGTTTGAGTTTGCCACTGTTATTCTGAAGTTTTCTTTTTGTTGACTATCCGCCGTTTTATTCGATATTTTGCAGGTCCTCAGCGTCTTTCTCTGTTCTT
Source organism: Ambystoma mexicanum (assembly GCF_040938575.1). Taxonomy (NCBI): domain Eukaryota; kingdom Metazoa; phylum Chordata; class Amphibia; order Caudata; family Ambystomatidae; genus Ambystoma; species Ambystoma mexicanum. Next base: position 256,797,144 of record NC_090926.1, on the reverse strand, counting down.
GAATGGGTGAGCCAGCTTTCTTAACCTCCCCATTTTTGTGTTTGAGAATTTCCCGAACTTCATAGCCGCGTTTTAGCAGCTCTTTCCCTTCTCTTAAAATTAGTTATTTGTCTGAGTATGACTTCAGATGTAATACCACTGTGTCTACTCGATTTTCGTATGTGTATTCCACCACTGCTATATCTTGGTTTCTTATTTTTTTAGTCTTTCCACACAATGAAGTAGAGACATCACATTTTTTCGGTTCAGATTTTTATCTTCGTTTTCTCTGAGCAGGTTTTCTATTAATACCTTGTAAGACGAATGGCCCGTTTCTTCTTTTTCTACGTTTTTTGTGTGTCTCCTTTCATGGACATCGTGCTGACTTGTACTGGGTTGCTTTGGATTCCATAATTTGATGTTCTTTCTGGAGGGTTCAGGCTTCGATACTGTCTCCGTTTTCAGAGCCATTGCCTTGTTTATTAGTTTTCTTTTTTCGTCCATTGTTAGAAATCCTGGATTTTCTGTGTTCTCTTCTTCATCGTGACCCAACTGCGACATCTCGTCGTCGCTCTTCTCTCTTTGTATAGTCCTTATTGCTTTCTGACTTAATTGAGGTCGCACATTGTCCTCCGTTGGTTTAGGTAATGAAATATTAGCTGCCTCTTCAATGTAAAAGGAGACATCTTCTATCAAGTCTCTTGATCCATTTAAGGAGTCCGATTCACTTTCATCCTCGTTGTTTATGATCTTTACCAATCTGTCACTTTGTTTCAAGGCATCACGTGGAGGTAGGCCTTTTTCTTCGCTCGTGAATTGTCTTGCATTATCTCTCCCAGGGTTGATATTCTGGAATACTGTGCGTGTACTTTGTGGGTTACTTTTACCAGTTATTTTAATTTTCAGGTTATTCGATTCTTTTCCCGTCTCTTTTATCCTTCGTAAATGGTCTCGAGCATGGACTCTTGTTTTTTTTGGACCCCTGCCCTTGAGCCGGACCAAATACAGGATACAGGTCATCATTCATTGTACAGATTTTTTTTTTCCCGTTTGCTCCCATTTTAATTAGGGAGTTATCGATGTTGTTGCTCGTTTTACTATTTAACAGATCCGATTTTTGAATGTTCTTGACCTTTACCTGTGGATTTGGCTTGTCATCTTCAGCTCTAGTGGTTGGTTCTTTAGAAATTCCATTGGTGCTTGCATCAGGCCCCTCGCAGATTACCTTTTTGTTAACTTTTCTAAGGATTGTGGACTTCGCACTGTGGTGACGATTTTCCGTTTTTTGGGGAAGGTTTTGTGCTGGACTTGTGCATCATTTCGAGCGTCTATTTGTCTTGACTGTGTTAATACGCTCCGCGATTGTTCATTCCGCTCAGCATTTTCTACAGTTTTCCGCATCCATTTTAGAGACTCTAGCATTGCGTTAGTCAGTTGCTCTTTCTGCTGTTTTTCGCCGCTCACCAGATTGAAAAGTCTTCGTTGCCACGCGGCTGAGGTTTCTGCTTCGTGATTTAATCTTGCTTCTATTTTTAAAGCTGTGATTTCCTGTGCTGTTAACTTTGTTAGCATCAATGCTAGAAGTGCGTTATTATCCTTTACATTATCACTTATCGCCTCATAAAGTTTCATATACGGAGCCAGTGAGATGGTTAAGGCAGCCATAACGTTATTTTGTAATTGGAGTCCAATTTCCGATGTCGAGTTGCAGTGGATCGTAGGTGACTCTTTATTGTGCATACTCGTTGTATTTATTTCTGGAAGTTTTTTACTATTACTTTGGTTAGATTCTCCATTTGGGCCCATTCTTTGAGGCAAATAATCCAATTTGTCTGTTTGTGTAAAGATTGTTTCATGCTGGACCTTTGTGCATGATTTTTCTCCATCTTTAGTGGGTACTGTGGGAAGACGGCTCTTGGAGGCGAAAGTTCAGTGCAGACCTCTTTTGTCTAGTGGTGAAGATATCAATGTGTCTGCGTTATCTGTGTTAAATACCAGCCGAAGACCTATTCCCTCGTTAGGGTTTTTGCCTAAATTAGTTGTTTGTGAATTTCCATGGGTTTTTGGTCTTGCTCCAAGATCTTTGGGCAAACCTTTTAATGTTGTTTGGCTGTTTTCTAGGCCAGGTATATATCTTTTTTCATTTGATGAACCTTTTGTTATATTTTCTTCCATTGTTTTTATAAATTGTCCCCTCCATTCTTGTTCACCAATCTCTTCTGCCATTGAAATTTCATGACTTCGCCTTTTGGCGGTTAATCTTTTCCCTATTAGGGGCGAATGTTGGTTGCTCTTTGCTAATTGAAGTAAGCGGTTCACCTGTTTGTGTGGGTCAGTCTCGTCATTCTGGGTATTACATCTTTTCTGTGCTCTCTGTTTTAGTACGGACTCCAATTTTCTATATTCCTTTTCATTTGGGCCTGTATCTGTTAGTGACCTCTTGTTCTTTTTGGTCTTGTTATCATCCTGCAAATTAATTCCTGTTATTAATGTTGGAAGACTAGACTGCTTCCTGATTGTATCTCGAGAGGTTCCTTCTTTTTCTTTCATGTTGTTCGTGGACTCTTGACAAGATATATTATTTATTGTATCATGATTTTCTCCTTTGTCACTTATTAACATTATTTCTGATGCGTCAGAATAGATGGAGTCTTCTAGGTCTTCGCCGCATGACTGCTTATTGGTTTTGTGGTTTTCACCTTTTTCACTCAAATCATTGAAATTCCTTTTTCTTTCATGTTTTGTTCGGACAGATTTTGAGTTTCAGGTGATTGACTTTTGTCGTTCTCTCTGTGTAAGGAGGTATTGTCGCAGTCATTTCTTTCTGATTTAGAACTCCTTTCTCTGGACTCATTTAGGTCAATTATGATGTCACTTCTATTCTCTTGTTGTGCTTCTACCATTAGATCGATGCCAGTAAGTTCTGCATCTGTCACATTTAAATGGTCTAGTGCCAAGGCGGCCATCTGGATCGATACCTCTTGGTTTTTGTCTATTTCATTGACTGTCTGCCTATCCCTTTCTTTGTTATCTGAAGGCGGGGTCATTTCTGAATCATAAGTGAGTTCTGATGGTATATCTATACTTGGTAACACTGAGGAGGCATGTTCGGTGGCTACTTCCACCATAACTTCCTCCCTTCCTCCATCCGTCTCACCAGACTTTTGTCTCTCATTACTTTCTTGCTGTGACAACACAAGTGAATTAGGGCTGACAATTGTCTTACTTCTTTCTTTTGATGCTCCGTGGACTTTACCGGGTCTCTCTCGCTGATGTTGGGGGAGTCTGGATGTAGCTCTTGTTTGGGGGCGAGCTGTTATTCCTTCAAGTGTGGTGTTGATATCCACATCTTTTGTAGTTGAAGTAGCAGCCATGCTTCCAGGCAGCTCCTTGGTCGTCACGTTGTGCACTAACTGAGGTACAGGGTTTGAGATGCCAAATCTCCTCTCCACACTTCTCTTGGGGATCGATGTCGCCAGGGCTTTCACACTACCTGGCGAGCTGCACAAAGGAAGTGGGTCCGAGTATTTGTGAACTTGTTCACCGCGTATGCAGCCTTCGTGTCAATACACAAATATTGTCTTAAGCTACCAGCGCTTGAGCGCCAAAGCCGCCAAACAGCCTAACAGTCACAAATCCAGCCCTTCTGCCCCAGGGCTTACGCCGCAAGGGAGCGAGGGGTGTGCCTATGAAGGCTGGAAAAAAGTCACGTGAGCGCACTGGCAGATTCAAAGCACGGTGTATTTTTGTGCTTAAAGCCCCAGGCGTCCTTTTCACCTGTTTGCTTTTAAGCTCCGTCGAGATGTGCAGATAAAGTACAGTTGGTCTCTTTATCAGCTGCTGCTGCTGTGAGGTCTCTCCTCTCCTGCAATGAACGAGTGTTGACAGATTAATACACTCGAGATGCTGCCACAACCTAACAGTCACAAATCCAGCCCTTCTGCCTCAGGGCCCTCTACAATTGGTTGGCATGCTTGTACTCTTCTGGGATATTCCACTCGCTAGCAGCACACAGGCTGGTACCTCATGTGCTGGAGGGTTGGCTTGGTCTTGCCTCCCCACCCAAATAGCCCAACATCCATCATCACTCCTACTGTCTGCCATTCAATTAGTTCTTTGAACTCGGCCTTGCAATCAGTACTGTGCCTGAGAATAGAAGGGAGTGTGAGCATGGCCTTATCTTCTGGTCTCGGTGCAACTCTCCCAAAGTCTATTCTCATCTCAACCATGTGACAGGAAACCATATGTTGAGCTCCTTCATTGCTTTTATTTCTATTTAATGAATAAAACCTGCCACTTGTAGTGTTTTTCCATACACCTCAAACAGGAGCTTGTCTTGCTTCTCACGTTCATAGTATCTTCTTGAATAGATAATCAAGCTCTTGGCGGCCCTGACTTTTGACACTGGGCCAGACAAGCCTTCTCGAATCTTTGCTCGGCATCAGCTGTTTTATTCAACTGCACCACACTTTCAGCCCTTCTGTTCATGGGATCTCCGCTTGCTAAAGTGCATTGTGGAACATCCAGATTCTATACATACATTTATATATATTGGGGCACCGCCTGCAGTCTATTCACTACATATAGCCAGCCTCATTATTACTTGGTCTACTTGCGTTACTGCATCTCTACAATTATAAACCTGTTTTGCATTTTCTTCAGTGCTCTCCGCACGTCGAATCTTAATTTTAATCATGAACTGTTGCTTAATTCTTTACTTTGCTATCAGGTTCTATACAATCTATTCATCCTCTTCATTGACATCTCTTCTGGGTGCATCATTTCTGCTTCATGTGCCGTCAACAGTCTTCTCTTTCATTCATCTTCACACTTCTTCCGGAACTTCCTTCAGAAGGTTGTCATTTCTCTGCGGATACATCATATAGGGGTTTCTCAATGGATCTTGTTTCAAGAACTCTTCGCTGTAAACGGATCATTACTGGTGTTGTGCATGTTGCAATTTCCGGTTGCCAACATATAGGCAGAATGGGGGCAGGACATCCGGTAGAGACACTTGGCTCCTCCTCTACACTTCCCCCGCTTGGCAATTCATCAATCACATCCTTTTCTGAAAAAGTTTTTCTTTGGAGTTCATATATATATTACTCGTTTCAGTGATCCTGCTGATTTCACATGTTCATCGACACTCAATTGTCCATTCGGACTGCAGTAGATCCATCTTCCCACATACTTCTTGTGGTTTCTCTGATACAGGAACTTTGTTCCCTCAGGTGCATAAAGACTGGCTTTTACATAGTCTCTAATTTCTTCATCGGTCACCTCTTTGGGTCCAAACCCTGACTCGACATTGATCATGATCTTAATTCCTACTGCTTTCTTTGCAGTCTTCCTGCATTGTATGATTATTATTTTGATCGCACAGAATCTGAACTGATCATCACCAACAAGGCTCCAAGGAATTTGAAGATATTCGCCATCCATTGTGGTACCCATGAGAAAATAGGCGCAAACGCCCCATTCTCCATCGTGAAAAGGTGTGAATCTGCAACATGATTTTCCAATTTTGGCACAAACACCTACATCACTTGCTGTGATCATATCTAAGAAATATCTAGTCTGAAGAGTCATCAGTCTCATGGCTCTCAGCTCTTCTTTGATAGCTTTGAATCTCTTTATGGTAGTGTTGATCGTCTGCAGGAGCTCCCATCTGGTTATTTGTAACCATTTGGTATTTGCCATCGTCTGAATTCCTGGCATGAAGATTGTCGCGAATACTGCCGAAGCCTGGCTGAACAACCTCTGTTCATACGGAATGTCATTGAAGGCTGCTATCGATTTTGCTGAGAAGTAGTTCTCTCTTTTTGTTCAATTGAGAAATCCAACTGATATCTTCTTTTTCAAGTGAGCATCTGCTTTTGGGAACTCTCCAATGTTCAGATTACCCTTCGGAATCACTAATGCTGGAATATCAGTTGGCAGCGCTTCCTCCGGAGAGGTTTTCGCTGATATCCTCTTCTTTGTCCCCTCTCCAGAACTTTGGACCCCCCCATCTCATCTCCACTCTCTCTCCTTCCACATCCTCTATCATTAACGGTGGCACCAAGTGGGAAGTCCTCTTGGCCGGCTTCTCATCTTCACATTGCTTCGTTAATGTCTATCACACAGACACTATCTGGTTCAGGGTCCACAACCCAACCTCCTTTACTTTGACCAGATCCTGCCTTCTCTCATTAACTTCCTTCCTTTGCCTGCATCTCCCCCTACTACTCGCTCTCTCCCTCCTCTGACTGGTGTATCATGCCCCTGTACCCCACCTCAGAAAACCTTCAAAGGCAGAGACTTCCTCCATCTGCTGACTCCTAACGCCTGCTCAGCCAACAAACACTCCGCTGACATCTGCCTTCTTCTTGAAGACATTGATCTCGACATTCTCGCACTTACCGGGGCATGGTTCAATGCTAGCTCAGTCACTGCTTTTGACTCCCTCCTCTATAACGGCTTCAAGATCATCTTCAAGGCTTGCCATCACTTCACTGGCAGGGGGGTTGCCTTAATCTTCCCTGAGTGTGTTCCTGGTTCCATTTTAACCACACAGCGCTACTCTTCCATTGAAAGCCTGGTTTGCAAGTTGGTCATCTCCACCCTGACTATTTCCAACATTTACAGGCCTCCAGGGGCCACCACCCTGTTCCGCTCTGAATGGGCTGATTTCTGATCTTCCTTACTTTGACCACCTTCAACCTCCTCCTCCTGGGTGATTTCAACATCCAACTGGACTCCCCTGGCTCTGCATCCACTCGCTTCACTGACCTCTGCACCTCTCTTTCCCTCTCCATTCTCTCTTCTGGAGCAACCCATTCAGCTCGAAACACTCTGGACACCCTCATACACTCCGACCTCTCTCTCTCCCCCCATTGGTCACCCCTCTCTCCTAGTCAGACCATTTTCTCCTCCCACCTAGGTCCATTTGGCCCACTAACCGTCCCCCAAAAAGCCCTGCCAACCTCGTTCATTAACATCTGCCCGATGAAACGAGTGTCAGCTGCTGCCTTTGCTTCCACCTTCCTCCCCCCTCACCTCCTACCTCAGTTCCTACCTCTGACTCTGCCCTCAGCAACCTCCACCTGTCCAGCACCAATACTCTTGACATTCTTGCCCCAGTCATGAGGATCCACCTGAAACCTGCCTCTAAGCATAACACCTGGTACGAATCCAAACTTGCGGCCCTGAAACAAAAGTGCAGGGAGGCAGAACAGAAGTGGCAAACATCAGGCTCATCCTCTGACAACCTGGCCTGTCGCCTGCTCCAAAGGCAATACAGACTCTCCACCCGTGCCAAGAAAAGAGCCCACATACAGGCACAGGTTTCTGGTGCATCCAACAACACGGCTGAACCTTTCAAGATTTGCAGGGAACTAGCCAACCGTTCTGCAGTCTCCTTGACCCCTTCTCCTTCCCAGGCCCTCTGCAATGTACTGGCCACACACTTCACCACCAAAAGGCAGGATATCCTGAACACCCTGGCTACCCAACCTCCCAACCCATCCTACACCCCCTTGCCTCCTTTGGCCTCTCACCCTCTTCCTTCCTCCTTCTCCTCCTTCTCCCCTGTCACACCGGAAGAAGTTAGCAGAGTTGTCCGCTCCATCAAGGTCTCTTCTAAAAAGGTTTCACCTTGCTCATCCAAGACCATCAAAGATAACATTGAATCTCTTGCCCCCACACTCCCTGATTTCTGCAATCACTCTTTCGTCACTGGATCTTTCCCCTCCTCCCTTAAGCACTCCATTGTGCACCCAATCCTGAAAAAACCTTCAGCATACCGTACCTGCCCTGCCAACTTCCACCCTATTTCCATCACCCGCTTCTTGGGGAAGCGGCTGGAGAAGCAGGCATTGCTCCAACTCAACTCACACACCGTTCGTGTTGGTGGTCTTAACGACCATCAATCTGTATTCCGATCATCCATCACGGAAACTCCTCTTCTGAACACCCATGAAGAACTGCTCGCCTCTCTGGACTACAACTCCCCAGCTGTCCTCATCCTTCTCGGTCTCAGTCAACCATTCCATCCTCATACAGAGGCTGCACAATACCCTTGGTATCTCGGAATGGGAACTGGACTGGCTGACATCTTTCCTAGCTGACTGCTTTTCCCAAGTCATTCTGGGCACCTTCTCCTCTCCTACTTACTTCTCCGCCTTTGGTGTCCCCAGGGTTCTATCCTCTCCCCATGGCTCTTTAACATCTATCTTGCTCAGCTTGCACGCCTCATCTCCTCCTTCTCTTCCAACTTCCAGTGTTAGACAGACAACACACAGTTCTTTTTCAAACTTCCTGCTGATCCTCTTGCACCCTCCACCATCCCTGATTGCCTATCTGCCATCCAGTCCTGGTGCACCTCCAACAATCTCTGCCTCAACGCCTGTAAAACTGAGATCCTTCCCATCGGGACCCCTGCTCCCTCCTTCTTCCCTTCACTCTGGCCTTCCTCCTTGGGCTCTCCCCTGATCCTTCTTCTGAAGCTAGAAAACTTGCAGTCATCTTCGACTTCTCTCTTTCCTAACTCCCTCACACTCAGGACATTGCCAAGAAGTCACACTTGCAGCTCTTCCTTCTCAAAGGAATTCTCCCTTTTCGCACTTTCCCCACGAGGCTCATTGTGACCTGAGCCCTGGTTCTCTCTAGGCTTCACTATTGCAACGGCCTCCTCCTGAATCTACTTTCATCCACTCTGTGACCCCTCCAGCTAATCCAGAACAGGGCAGCAAACTTATCCTTGGCCTCAAGCCCAGGGACTGCATCTCTCCTGCCCTAAAGTCTTCACTGGCTCCCGGTTGCTGCACAGATTCAATTCAAATCCCTCTGCAGCATCCACAAGGCTGTCTGGGCTCAGGGACCACACTATTTTCCCCTTTAACTTACTAAATACTCTTTCTCTAGACTACTACGTTCCTCTGGCACCAACTCTTTGTGCGTAAAGCGTTTAGCTAAACAGAGGGTAGGTGGTTGATTGCTTTCCTCAGTTGGCTCCCTCCTATGAACAGCCTCCCCCTGCTTCTGCACCTTGAGCAGGACTTTACCTCCTCCTTCCCTTCCTTCTCCTCTGCTAACCCTCCAGTTGCTGTGATTGGTGTCTGGGGTGTTATGTATCCTCGGGTCCCCTGACCACCCACACCCAATCGGCCCAGCTCCTGTCTACCCTCAGCACTTGCCTTGGCACACTCTCCACCCGGGAGGTTCGCACTTACACCTAACGTGGCTCCAGGCCGTGTAGTACTCTTCAACCCAAGCACTTCATCTGTGGCTCACCCATGACCTTGGACTCCCCAGCACTTACCCCCTCTTCCCTCTTCCTTGCTGCACTTGCACGTTCTGGATAATCACAAGGCATAGTAGGTTCATCCTTCTGTCCCTTTTCCCTCCACTGCTCTTATTGAATATTGTGTTCTGAAATGCATTTCATTCCTTTGTCACCCCCCCCTCGCACTGTGGGCGCTTTCAAACAGTATTTTACTTGATGTATAAGCGCCTAACAAGCAAACAATAAATAAATAAACTCGAAAGGTAAAGTTCCATTTCAAACCTCAACATTCCTTATTGTCCATAGTTGTTTCTTTACTATTGGGTCCCTGGAGAATGCCTCCTTTCTGCAGGTATCTTGCGCTCACTGTTTTCACAATGCCAGTGCAATGACTCCCTTCCTTTACTTTCCTTGGCTTTGTTCTGATACTCTCTTGGCTTTTACTTTCACAGTCCACAACCCCAGGGGGAATGTCTCCCTTCCCCAGGCCTTCTCTCAGGCTTACTTTACAGTTCACAACACCAGGAGGAATGTCTCCCTTCCCCTGACCTTCTCTCAACCTTACTACACAGTTCACAACATCAGGAGGAATGTCTCCCTTCCCCTGACCTTTTCTCAGGCTTACGTCACAGTTCACAACACCACGGGGAATGTCTCCCTTCCCCAAGCCTTTTATCAGGCTTACTTTACAGTTCACAACACCAGGAGGAATGTCCCCCTTCCCCTGGCCTTTTCTCAGGCTTACGTCACAGTTCACAACACCACAGGGAATGTCTCCCTTTTCCATGCCTTTTCTCAGGCTTACGTTACAGTTCACAACGCCAGGAAGAATGTTTCCCTTCCCCTGGCCTCGGTCTATGATTTTGTAATTTCTCCCCAATGTAGTCTTGGCTCCCAGTCTTGTGGGTGTGGGTCTCACACACATAGGATTCTCTGCTGATAGTATGGCAGACCTGGTTCACTAACCTGCCAGGTACTGCAACTATGAAGATGACTGATGAATTTTCCTTCTCAAGGGTGTGGGTCCGAGACCCGAGCTGTGTTGCTTTTACCGCTTTTTATAGCCCCACCAAGTGTCCCAGCAATTATTGTACCTGTCTGGGGCTTGCCAACGCTCTCTGGTTGGTCTTGGGCTGTTCTGTGTTCTCTTTCGGGGGTTCTTGCGGCTCCCCTTGCCATTTCGGATGCTGCGGCAGCTCAGCAGCATGTGGTGGCCAACAGCATGCGCGTCTTCACCTGCCCACGTGATTCCCGGGATTCTCACGTTTGCACCTCTGCTGTTCTGCTTGCCCAGATGGTCCTTCCACACTGGACCATTCCAGGACACCTCTACCCGCTCAGTAAACTTGTTTACAAGTCTTCCAATTCGGCGGCAGCTCGAGCGATCCCCACGCTCGTGTTTCCTCTCCGGAGGGCTGCTCTCGTTTTCCTGTTTTCTCTCTTCCATTTTGAATGTGACTTGACCAATAGGAATTCGGGAACCACTAAAATATTCACTGGTACTTCCAGGAGTGCTCTTCATGCTTCCGCATTGCCTCCTTGTCTCAGTACCTGTCCTATATTCCTCCCTTGGGTAGACTGGACTCTTCCTCGTCTCAATATTTGTACTATCCTTCTTTCTTGGGTTGACTAGATTCTTCCTCGTTCCAGTACTTATGATTTTGGTTACATGACACATGTACATGGGATGACAAGGCAAGGGTGGGGTAGGTGGAGGGGATTGGAGTGGTGTATTCTGCGTTCTCCCCGGATAGTCGTCCCAGCTCCCAGAGGAGGGGTCCCTCCCCATGAGATCCTCCCTTTGAGTACCATCCCCAGAGGGACTATCAGGTAGCGGCCTCACCTCCCTGGCCTCATGGGAAGGGGCTCCCCCTCGGGGAGAAGTAATGACATCCAAGGATTCGTCGCAGTTTGCAATGTACTTGGAGTGGCAAAGAGCCACAATACATTTTCTACAGGAGACCCATGCGTTAAGTGGGGTTGTAGAAAGGTTTGCGATAAACTGGAGACACATTACACTAGTTTTCCATCACAATCCCTTGTGGATTTTACTGTTGCACATAAGTCCCTGCCAATTCGAGGAAATTGCAGCCTTTATTGACGCATAGGGGTGGCATGTTGTGTTTCACTGTATTGTTCAAGGTCAAGAGTTATTATTAATACATATGCTCCAAACCTAGAGGAGTGAGATTTTTTGTATTTGCAGCAAATTGCCAAAGACCCGATAATTTGGGAGGGGCGATATCAATACGATTCTTGATGTTACAGGAGCTCCACTCAAGGGTGTTATCAGGGGGATAGCACAATTTTGCCGAGTGTGGGTGACAGTGACTTAGTGGATGTATAGAGGAGTCTTAACCTATATAGATGAGAGTACACATACCTTTCTCCGGGGCATCATATGCCATCTGGAATAGAACTGTGCTTGTTGTCTAAGCCACTAATGGGAATGTCCGTTGGGCAGGTAGATTTGTGGGCTGGGATTACTGATGAAGAAGTCCCTTTGATCCAGTATGTACTCCCCTTCTTGCTTGGTAGAGATGGGTGGGGAAACTGGTTATTGATACCATAAAGAAATTCCTATCTGGGACATCCCAAATATCTATCCGACAATAGATCATAACATTGACACTATGGGATCATGCCGGACTTCGAGTATTTTGAGATGTTTCCTCACGGTGTCTAACTTTCACACCGTGAGCCTCTGCTCCTTTTAGGCGTGTGTAGTATGGCACCCCCACAACACCACTAAATGCACTCTTCCTTGCATGCCAAAAGGCTTACCCTCCAGAGGGGACCAGAAACACATCCATACCTTCAGTACATTGCACAGTCACAGGGATGCACACATATCGTGGCTTCTCTAAGCCCATGATATAGATGCTCTGTTTGAATTGTGGAATGGGTGGAGTATGGATGTGGGCATGGAACTGAGAAGAAGAGGGATTTTTAGTGCACTCCAAGTTCATTAACAAATCTGAAGTTTTAAATGGTAGGTAATGCTAATTTCTAAGAGATCAGGTTGCTGGGTGGAATAGTAGAAATCTGGCACAAAGGTTGTTTGTTAAGCAGACATGAGAGAAAAACGTATCCTAAACGTAAGGACACTCCCATCCCCTGCACACCTTTATACTGTGATCAGGCAAAATGTACATGAACACAACTTGATAAGAAGTCCTATGCTAATTGAGTGTTGCTTGATTCAAACAGTAATGCGACTTAATTTAGACAATGGGCCTCATTACACGGAAGGCGGTAATGGTTAACGGCCACCGTTAATGGTAACGGTGACCGTTAACCATTACCGCTTTACTACGAGGTCCGTTAGCGGGTTGGTGCTTTAATGCCTGCTTTTTGCTGGCGTTAAAACCAACCCGCTAAGGGACCTCGGAGCTAATTACGGCACCGCAAAATTGCGCCTTCCCCATTCCCACCGGCATGGTCCAGGGTGCTAATAGCGCCATGGTTCACCGCCTTCCGTGTAATGAGGCCCAATATATTATATAGATTTTAAAAAAAAATCATTACAGCAAGTTAGTGCTAGGACCCTTCATAGCGCAGTGTTGTGCAGCTCGCTGTGGGTCGCGTAACTAGATAGCATGGAGGAGTCTCGGTTAGTGCTAGGATCCTTCATAGTGCAGTGTTGTGCAGCTCGTTGTGGGTCGCATAACTAGATAGCATGGAGGAGTCTCGGTTAGTGCTAGGATCCTTCATAGTGCAGTGTTGTGCAGCTCGCTGTGGGTCGCATAACTAGAGAGCATGGAGGAGTCTCGGTTAGTGCTAGGATCCTTCATAGTGCAGTGTTGTGCAGCTCGCTGTGGGTCGCGTAACTAGATAGCATGGAGGAGTCTCGGTTAGTGCTAGGATCCTTCATAGTGCAGTGTTGTGCAGCTCGCTGTGGGTCGCATAACTAGATAGCATGGAGGAGTCTCGGTTAGTGCTAGGATCCTTCATAGTGCAGTGTTGTGCAGCTTGCTGTGGGTCGCATAACGAGATAGCATGGAGGAGTCTCGGTTAGTGCTAGGATCCTTCATAGTGCAGTGTTGTGCAGCTCGCTGTGGGTCGCGTAACTAGATAGCATGGAGGAGTCTCGGTTAGTGCTAGGATCCTTCATAGTGCAGTGTTGTGCAGCTCGTTGTGGGTCGCGTAACTAGATAGCATGGAGGAGTCTCGGTTAGTGCTAGGACCCTTCATAGCGCAGTGTTGTGCAGCTCGCTGTGGGTCGCGTAACTAGATAGCATGGAGGAGTCTCGGTTAGTGCTAGGATCCTTCATAGTGCAGTGTTGTGCAGCTCGCTGTGGGTGGCGTAACTAGATAGCATGGAGGAGTCTCGGTTAGTGCTAGGATCCTTCATAGTGCAGTGTTGTGCAGCTCGTTGTGGGTCGCATAACTAGATAGCATGGAGGAGTCTCGGTTAGTGCTAGGACCCTTCATAGTGCAGTGTTGTGCAGCTCGCTGTGGGTCGCGTAACTAGATAGCATGGAGGAGTCTCGGTTAGTGCTAGGATCCTTCATAGTGCAGTGTTGTGCAGCTCGCTGTGGGTCGCGTAACTAGATAGCATGGAGGAGTCTCGGTTAGTGCTAGGATCCTTCATAGTGCAGTGTTGTGCAGCTCGCTGTGGGTCGCATAACTAGATAGCATGGAGGAGTCTCGGTTAGTGCTAGGACCCTTCATAGTGCAGTGTTGTGCAGCTCGCTGTGGGTCGCGTAACTAGATAGCATGGAGGAGTCTCGGTTAGTGCTAGGATCCTTCATAGTGCAGTGTTGTGCAGCTCGTTGTGGGTCGCATAACTAGATAGCATGGAGGAGTCTCGGTTAGTGCTAGGATCCTTCATAGTGCAGTGTTGTGCAGCTCGCTGTGGGTCGCATAACTAGAGAGCATGGAGGAGTCTCGGTTAGTGCTAGGATCCTTCATAGTGCAGTGTTGTGCAGCTCGCTGTGGGTCGCGTAACTAGATAGCATGGAGGAGTCTCGGTTAGTGCTAGGATCCTTCATAGTGCAGTGTTGTGCAGCTCGCTGTGGGTCGCATAACTAGATAGCATGGAGGAGTCTCGGTTAGTGCTAGGATCCTTCATAGTGCAGTGTTGTGCAGCTCGTTGTGGGTCGCATAACTAGATAGCATGGAGGAGTCTCGGTTAGTGCTAGGACCCTTCATAGTGCAGTGTTGTGCAGCTCGTTGTGGGTCGCGTAACTAGATAGCATGGAGGAGTCTCGGTTAGTGCTAGGACCCTTCATAGTGCAGTGTTGTGCAGCTCGCTGTGGGTCGCGTAACTAGATAGCATGGAGGAGTCTCGGTTAGTGCTAGGATCCTTCATAGTGCAGTGTTGAGTAGCTCGTTGTGGGTCGCATAACTAGATAGCATGGAGGAGTCTCGGTTAGTGCTAGGACCCTTCATAGTGCAGTGTTGTGCAGCTCGTTGTGGGTCGTGTAACTAGATAACATGGAGGAGTCTCGGTTAGTGCTAGGACCCTTCATAGTGCAGTGTTGTGCAGCTCGCTGTGGGTCGCGTAACTAGATAGCATGGAGGAGTCTCGGTTAGTGTTAGGATCCTTCATAGTGCAGTGTTGTGCAGCTCGCTGTGGGTCGCGTAACTAGATAGCATGGAGGAGTCTCGGTTAGTGCTAGGACCCTTCATAGTGCAGTGTTGTGCAGCTCGCTGTGGGTCGCGTAACTAGATAGCATGGAGGAGTCTCGGTTAGTGCTAGGACCCTTCATAGTGCAGTGTTGTGCAGCTCGCTGTGGGTCGCGTAACTAGATAGCATGGAGGAGTCTCGGTTAGTGCTAGGATCCTTCATAGTGCAGTGTTGTGCAGCTCGCTGTGGGTCGCATAACTAGATAGCATGGAGGAGTCTCGGTTAGTGCTAGGATCCTTCATAGTGCAGTGTTGTGCAGCTCGCTGTGGGTCGCATAACTAGAGAGCATGGAGGAGTCTCGGTTAGTGCTAGGATCCTTCATAGTGCAGTGTTGTGCAGCTCGCTGTGGGTCGCGTAACTAGATAGCATGGAGGAGTCTCGGTTAGTGCTAGGATCCTTCATAGTGCAGTGTTGTGCAGCTCGCTGTGGGTCGCATAACTAGATAGCATGGAGGAGTCTCGGTTAGTGCTAGGATCCTTCATAGTGCAGTGTTGTGCAGCTCGCTGTGGGTCGCATAACTAGATAGCATGGAGGAGTCTCGGTTAGTGCTAGGATCCTTCATAGTGCAGTGTTGTGCAGCTCGCTGTGGGTCGCGTAACTAGATAGCATGGAGGAGTCTCGGTTAGTGCTAGGATCCTTCATAGTGCAGTGTTGTGCAGCTCGTTGTGGGTCGCGTAACTAGATAGCATGGAGGAGTCTCGGTTAGTGCTAGGACCCTTCATAGTGCGGTGTTGTGCAGCTCGCTGTGGGTCGCGTAACTAGATAGCATGGAGGAGTCTCGGTTAGTGCTAGGATCCTTCATAGTGCAGTGTTGTGCAGCTCGTTGTGGGTCGCATAACTAGATAGCATGGAGGAGTCTCGGTTAGTGCTAGGATCCTTCATAGTGCAGTGTTGTGCAGCTCGCTGTGGGTCGCGTAACTAGAGAGCATGGAGGAGTCTCGGTTAGTGCTAGGATCCTTCATAGTGCAGTGTTGTGCAGCTCGCTGTGGGTCGCGTAACTAGAGAGCATGGAGGAGTCTTGGTTAGTGCTAGGATCCTTCATAGTGCAGTGTTGTGCAGCTCGCTGTGGGTCGCGTAACTAGATAGCATGGAGGAGTCTCGGTTAGTGCTAGGATCCTTCATAGTGCAGTGTTGTGCAGCTCGCTGTGGGTCGCGTAACTAGATAGCATGGAGGAGTCTCGGTTAATGCTAGGATCCTTCATAGTGCAGTGTTGTGCAGCTCGCTGTGGGTCGCGTAACTAGATAGCATGGCAGAGTCTTGGTTAGTGCTAGGATCCTTCATAGTGCAGTGTTATGATATCATATGATATGGCATTTGTAACGCGCCTATACACAAGTGCTTCAAGGCGCGACGAGGCAGAGGGGGGGGACAAAGGGAAGACAGACAACGATCCTACTAGGCCAGGTGTCATTCAGATCGCGCAAGTGCAGGGGTGGGGGGAAGGGAAAAGTGCAAGGGGAAGGGGAGGGGGGGAAGTGCAGTACAAGGTAAGTAGCGTAAAAAATAATAAATAAGGCCAGCTGGTGGCAAGTGCAAGGTAGATGCAGAACAAGTGCTGGGAAGGGGGGGCTGTAAGGATACAGTGACAGTCCCGCAGTGCAGGGGGGTGCCAGGGAGGCAGTGCAAGTGGAGAGTGGCTGGGCCCTGGACCGAGGTCACTGAGAGTGGCCCAGTTGCAGATTCAGAGCAGATTCAGTGAAGAATTAAAGCTGTTCAGCAGGGGAGAGGGAGAGAGAAAGCAGAAGCAAAGAGGAAGGTTTTGAGGTGCTTCCGGAACCGGAGGTGGTTCTCCTCAAGTTTCAGGGAGGCAGGAAGGCAGTTCCAGAGGGAGGCCCCTGCTGCAGAGAGAGATCTACCGTTGCTTCGAGAAGCGGCTGACCCTGAGGGAGTTGGAGACGGAAGAGCGAAGGGCTCGGGAAGGAAGATATTTAGGAAGAGAGAGTTGAAGGTATTTGGGCCCCAGGCCCCAGAAGGCCTTGTAGACAATGCAGAGGGTTTTGAACTTAATCCTCGCAGCCACTGGGAGCCAGTGTAGAGATTTCAGTCCTGGAGAGATACGGTCCCTGGGCTTGAGGCCAAGGACAAGTCTCGCAGTTCTGTTCTGGATGAGTTGCAGAGGGCGGAGAGTGGAGGCAGGCAGATTAAGATAGAGGCTGTTAGAGTAGTCCAGCTTTGAGAGAACCAGGGCTCGGGAGACAGTGAGCTTCTGGGGGAAGGAGAGGAAGGGAAGAATACCTCTGAGGAGGTGCAGCTGGTAGTGTGACTTCTTAGAGACGTCTGATATATGAGGAGAGAAGGAGAGTGTGGAGTCGAAGATGACCCCGAGGTTTTTTGCCTTGCAGGTAGGAGCAGGAAGGGGGCCAAGGGAGGCCGGCCAGAGAGCTGCAGGGAAGGAGGGAGTGGGTGTGCCGATAAGTAGAATCTCAGTCTTACTGGCATTAAGGCAAAGGTCATTGGCGGCACACCATTCTTGGATAGCAGACAGACAGTCAGAGATGAGGGAAGGAGAGGAGGAGGCCGAGGGTAGCCTGAAAATGAGCTGGGTATCGTCCGCATAGCACTGGAAGTTGGGGCAGAGAGCGGCGATGCGGAGGGCAAGGAATGCCAGATACTGGTTGAAAAGCCAGGGAGAGAGGTTAGATCCCTGGGGAACACCACAGGAGGAGAAAAAGATGTCAGAGAGGAAGGACACCAGTTGGACCTGGGAGGGTCGATTGGAAAGGAAAGAGGTCAGCCACGCCAGAGCCTGACCAGTGATAACCAGGTTATCACGGAGACGGTTGAGCAGGATGGCATGGTTGACAGTGTCAAAGGCAGAGGAGAGATCGAGTAGAATGAGAACACACAGAGTGTTGTGCAGCTCACTGTGGGTCGCGTAACTATATAGAATGGCAGAGTCTTGGTTAGTGCTAGGATCCTTCATAGTGCAGTGTTGTGCAGCTCGCTGTGGGTTGTGTAACTAGATAGCATGGCAGAGTCTTGGTTAGTGCTAGGATCCTACATAGTGCAGTGTTGTGCAGCTCGCTGTGGGATGTGTAACCAGATAGCTCGTTCATGTACATTTTAACAGATCACAGGATCAAGGTGTGCAGGGGACGGGAGTGTCCTTACGTCTTGGGTATGTAATTCACAGATGTGTTGCGGCGCAGGCTATGCTTATTGATCAATAAAATATCAATACATTCTTGATTCAGACTAATACAGTTCAAGGTATTGAAATGTCTAAAGTGTACACCTACACATGGGCTTAAGTGATCCAGAGCATAATGGTTGTAGTTCAAGATGTAAACACATGGATGCTGATTATCTCCACATGATTTGGTCATGTCTTGCAACTGCGAACATTTGGCAGGATGTATGGTCCAGAATGTCTGAAATTGTAGGACTTGCAATTTCTTATGACCCTGTCAGAGTATCACTTCGATGTCTTGGCAAACTCCCCATACTATGCGAAGGTTTGCAAACCCCGGCTTGTAATTGCTAAAGAAATAGTTTGAAGGTATGGAAAAAGCATAACCCCACTTGTTTAATTGTGTATGCATGACTGCATCTTAGCTAATAACATTTCACTAATGGTACCCATTCGTTGCCATTTAGACAGACTTCTGAAATTATTTTCGATCCAGTACCATATCGAGACTTGCAACACCTGACTTATTGATGCTAAATCATGATTTTACTTTGTTTAATAAAAACATACCTTTTATGTACACACTGTATCTGATATTGCACCTCAATGTAATATTGTGCAAGAAGTTTTCATTTTGTTTATTATGCCGATGAGCATCTTTAAACAAACTTTGGCCTGGCTGGAGACAAACAGCTGACACTACTTTGCATTGTAATACTTGAATTCTTGCGTTCAGTGTGGCGAAAACAAAGCTATAACCATTTATTTGTTCTTAACATGAGGATTTATGTTTGTCATGTTGGTTTATTATGTGACTGTCATGCTTTTCAAAAATCTCTATAAAACAGAGTATTACTTGAGCTTCTTAAAACTATACATTAAGACAGGAGATATGTGGTCGGGTATCTTAAGTGCAGACCATGATCAAATCCCAGCCTCACCTCTTCACTAAAGTGTGCCAACCTGGGCAATCTTACTTTGTTGTATTTGCCAAAATCGGGACACCAGGAATGGGATTTGTGCAGTGTGGGCGGGGGTCAGGATGTCACGGGCGGCGGGGACGCAGAATGCCAGATATGATCCTTCTGTTGTGTGGTTGGCCTAAATGAATGTGTTGTGGAGCCAGGGGAGGAAGGATGCCAGGTATGGGTCATGTGATTAGGGGCGTGGGGAGGCCGGATGCCAGGTATGGTTCTCTTGCCAGCTTGACTCAAGTTTGGGTCTTTGAATCAAGCCAGATCCTCTGGCTCAGTTCTACCCATGCATTATCAGCCTCCCCCACACACCTCCAGGTATGATATAGAGTCAGGGTTAAAGCCGAGGGGCATGATTTCCGGTTCCTCGTCTCCACGGGCGTTGTGTGTGTTCTAGAACAGGTCGCTATTTTCGAAAGTCCCTGAAATCGCATGCAAGTGGGCTCCACATTCTGATGATCCATTCATGTGAGTCATGCTTGGCACTAATGTTGCCCACTGTTGATGCCTCTGAAACCACTGCCTGTCCTCAGTGCAGGCAGTCTCAGTGCACGTTTCTATCAGAGAAAGGCAGCGCAACAGTACCGACTCTCACACATGCGACACAACGCAGACCCGCGTTATTTACATGATTACAATTTTTATTTTGTCAGCCGAGATCCGAGCAGAACAATGTTTAATCACAAAAATCCACGACTTTTTAAAGTATATTCTTTTCTTTTGAGAACAGTAACTTTCTCTGCGAGAGACCCAGGGGTTTCCCGTTAATAGTTTCCACTGTGAAGGGAAAATGTCTGAGAAGGTTAACAAGCTTTGTTCCACATGCAGCCATGGAGAGTAGATGCCACTTTGAACAACAGCAGTTTTTGGTTCACCACTTAGAACCTCAGTGGAAGGACATCTTATGTTAGGCCAGGGCTGTTCTTGACCCCACCTGTAATGACAACACGATTGTTATTGGCACTACTTGTACAACTTAAGGTTATTTGACCTCTTTTTACAGACAAGATCCTGGCACTACTTGCAGTGTTCTTTGCCCTACGCGTATGGTTAAGACAATCTGAACCATACTTCTAAAGTCAAGCTGTTATTTGCCCTGCTTATACAAGAGGTTTTGGACCTAACTGGTACAGATAGGTTGGTCTTGGTCCTGTCTGTAAGGGCAAGACGTTCCTAGCCTCACTATTACAGGCACGATGTATATACTTTACCCTGCTGGTGCATCTAAAAGGAACGTGTGCCTGCCTGTACAGGGAAAACATTCATAACCCTAAAAACACATTTGTGGCCCAAGGTATATAGGGTATATAGGGGAGAATCTATGTTTTCGTATCTAGACAGGAACACCATTTTGGCTTTGCCTGTACAGGTAGGAGATTAAGGGACTGTTCTATCTCCCTTCAGAGGTAAGATTGTCCTGGCCCTGCTTGTACAGGTCCAAGGGTATTGGTCCTACCTGTTCAGGTAAGAATATTTTGGCCCTACATTTACAAAAATTAGTTCCTACCAGACGAGATGTGGGGTTCTTGGTTCTAAATGTAAATGTAAAACATGCACAGTGTTGAGTACAGCTAAGATGTTAATGGCCCTAAATGTACAGGTAACACGTCCTTTGCTCTTCCTATCATATGTTCCTGATCCTACCACTAGATATAGGGTATTTCTGGCCTGCCATCTACATGGGCCTTGAGTGTTCCTGTGCGGGGTATATTTTCCTTGCTCTACCTGTACAGGCTAACTGGTGTTGGTACGGTCTAAACAACTAAGATGGTGACAAATTACCCGGCCTACCCTTAAATGCAAGAGGGTCTTGGCCCTACATGCAGAGGTAAGGCAATATTTTCCCCTATCTGTACATGTCAGATTCACTATTCAGGTAGGAAAGCATTGTCCTTACATCTACAGGCAAACCTGTTGGTCATCCATGTTCAGCTAAGAGGTTCTTAGCCCTTTCTGTGCATGTAAGAAGGTTTTGCTGCTATCTGTACTTGCAACATGTTCTGTACAGCTAGGCAGTTATTGACTTTGCCTCTACTGGGAAAACCTTCTTTGTCCTATATATGCAGGTTGGTAGTTATTGACTCTACCTGAACAGGAAAGCGTTTTTTGGCCCCACCTGTACTGATAGTAACATCTTGGACCTTCCTGGGCATCGAAGATGTTCTTGATCCTATCCGTTAATTTAAGAAATGCTCTGCCCTGCCTTGTGGATATGAAGTACCTGTTCAACTAAGAGTTACCTGGTTCTACTAGTACAAGACCATCTTTCTGTTCTAGTTTAAAGGTCATGGTCCTATTATTGAAGGCATGTTGAGAGGTTTCTGTCATACCTGTGCAGAGGGACCCTTGAATCCAACACTGCCCTGACTCATGAGACCTCCCTTGTCGGATATGGACACATATGACTTTATATCAATTCTCATACAGTGTCGGCTGTCAGCTTAGCTCTAAGGTTTCTGTACCTTGAACTGCAAACCAGGATATCTCTATTGGAAGCGTGTCCGGTCATGTTCTGCTCATACTGCAACGTGATGGGTTAACGCAGGTTGTAATTTCTGAGTCATTTTGACCATGCAGAAACATTGAGTAAACAAACATATCTTCATCTAGCGTTTGACCTGGCCCTCACAGGACAGGCAACACCCAAGCCTAACTTGAGGGTATCACTCATGCAGGGAAACCCTCCTGCCCCTCTAGTGACCAGAAGGACCCTTGCAAGCGGTACAATGGAGCGAGGCGAGGCCTGTACAACCCATGACACACAGACTGTCCGGCCTCAATCAAGACTTCATTGCCGCTCATTTTCAATAAAAAAAAATCAATTGAATATTACGAACTAAAGAAAATCTTTACATCTTTGGAAAAAATGTTACCCCAATCAGTACATGAGTGGGGGATTTTCCCCAAAAATCAGCAGCTCTTACTTGGTTCATTTTTTTGTTGATTTCATTTGTTTTTAAATAAAATAAAAAAAATATTTTTGCGCCACACACAGCAAATGAAAAATTCTAATATTAACATGGGGTGGAAATGTTGCCATAGGACAGGACAACCACTCACTATCAAGACATCCACTCACAACTGCGTTTGTCTCCCTCAGGCAATTTGCCATTTCTCACGAAACCCAAAGACTCAACCAGGTACGCTGACATTTACAAAACGATGGTCAAAATGGAGACAGGCTGGTGAGAACAGAGGAGACCAAAGTCTCACCACCCTTCTCATAGGACCGCAATGTGCTGTTTTGTGCACTGAGTGGAAGTATGGAGGTACAAGTAGTGATACATAGAAATGTAATTTTGCTAAGAATGCCTGTAATTATATTATTTACTATCATGGCGTGACCAGCTCAGCCAGAAAGACAGGTCATGGTGTCTTCACGTTGTGACGTCTTCAGGCAAGAAGATGGAGTTCTGATAGGAAGAAACGCAATTAAGATAGAAGGACAGGCTGTGATGTGTTTGGTATGTGACTTTTCCCAGATGACAGATTATGGTGTCACACAATGTGTGCTTACTTCAGGAATACAGCTAGGATGGAAGACTATGGTGTCATCACTGTGTAACCAGTTTAGATATGAAGATAGTTTACATGGTCTTCGTTATGTTATCAGATCTGCCATAAAGACCAGTTATTATATAGTCACAGTGTACCTTTATAGATCGGAAGACCTACCATGATACCATCACTGTTTTAGTAATTGAGCCAGAAAGTCAAACTATGATGTAAGCCTTGGTAACTAGTTAAGTCAGGAAGACAGCTTTAGATACCTTAACTCTCTAGCAGCTGAGGCAGGAGGACAGACTCGCATGTCATCATTGCATGATCACGCAAGACCCAAAGAGAAAATATGATTTCATTATTCTGCGGCCGGGTCTGGCAGAAGGTTCTGCCACAAAGGCAGACTATGATGTTATCATTCAGTGGCCAACTTGCATGTGGGCTGGCCATGATGTAACCATTATATAACCTGTTAAGTAAGGGAGACAGACTGCAATATTCTCATTAATGGGCGGCTAGATGAGCAGAGAAACAGACAGAGCATTGAGCAAACAGTTTGACTGTTTGAGATGGGGTTTGATCTTGACAGACACCATGTTGGCCCTGATCCGCAGGGATAGCCTGGCTCATCAGTGCTCTTTATTATTCACCTCAGAACATTTAAGGAAGTGTGAATCTCCACTTTATCAACAGGATTACAACCCTACGAAGCATGGTGAAAAACAGTCTACCAAAACATTTTACCAGTGATCTGGGATTCTGTGGTCAAGTCCAATGCTTCGAGCTGAAATGTAGGTCAGAGTCACAAGATCAAAGGTAAAAGAACACAAGCTCCACTCTAAGAACCTAACCTATTGGAAAGGGGAAGTGGGAGTGGACACACAAAACACAAAAAATAAAAATGTAAACAAAACTCCAGTCTTATATTCTCATCACCATTAAGCGCGTTTTCAATTGGTTTATCAAATAACGTGAACTATTTTGGCTAGGAAATGTAATGTCATTTAGCCGGAATGCCAAATTGGTCAATGGTTGATGGTTTTTCGCTATGACCATCAACTTGTTTTTTTTATACAGGTATATTGTGTCCACAAAACCGGAAATAAGGAACCTTTAGCATCTTTGTGGTGTGAATGTCACTGCGCTCAGGTTATTATTCCAGCCTTTGTCTCATCAATGCCTGTGCTAAGTCTGTAGCTTTCTGCTCATGACCATTTATGGTGAAGTAAGAGCTTCTGGTCTCACACTGGAGAACTGGAAATGGAAGAGCAATAGGCCAAGAGTAGGGGGTTGGAGAGCAGCCGCTTGGGTGGTTGAACATGTGAGTGAGTGGGTGGTTGAGTGACCGGGTGAAGGGGGCGAGTGTCTACTTTGGCTCCCTTATAGGGACTGCGTTTTCAGCTCTATGGGTTCGCCCGTGGCTTCCTGTGGGTCTGGTTCTTCAGGACGGGCACCTTTCAGGATGGAAAGTCTCTCCGATAGCCCCCTCATCCTGGGGAAGAGGATAAAGTCGTAGATTAGGCCTCCCAAGGCACCTCCTATGATGGGACCGACCCAATAGATCTAAAACAGAAGAAAAGAATAACAGAGTTAGACAGATAAACCAGAAGCTCAGCCATCCTGGTCTTCTGTGCACAATCACCACAGCTTGAATATTTAGCACCATGTAAGGCAGAATCTGAACTCTTGGCGTTGACGGCTCTCTGGATGGGCAAGGTAATTATCTCCCCAAAGAAGGTGTCCCTAAGGGGTAGGGGGAGGAGCATTGCAACTTACTCAATGCTCTGGTGTTGTTGATGAGACTGACCTCTTCTGTCAGGAACGTCAATCCTCGTAAAGCCTCCAGCAACACCTGGCTCCCAGTGTTAATGTGAATGTATTCTGCAGGGCGGGCAGGTTTCATAGGTCTTCCCATGACAGCTAAATGTTTTGTTATGTGACAGGTCTAGAAGTGTGCGCATTTTCCCAGTTGGGCTGGACATCTGTGACAATTGAAAGTGGCTATTTATGTGGGCCTTATTGCATCAGTGTAGCCCGGTTTCTAGAGAGAGAGAGAGAGAGAGAGAGAGAGAGAGAGAGAGAGAGAGAGAAAGAGAGAGAGAGAGAGAGAGAGAGAGATACTATAATTCGATTGTAAGTTAAAATAGGTTTTGTATGTTAGCGTATTGTTCATCTGCATATTGTAAATGTGATTTGTCTGCTTTTCACTTTAGCCTCTTGTTTGGGCTGTGGTGGGTTGACAGCATTTTCCATCTTTTCATGTGTGGGAAGGGAGCCTCCTTGGACTGGGCTAGTCTGGCCACTACCCACTGTGCCTCCCAGTGGATGGATGAGGTGGGAATTCCGCCAGCTCGCTGTCACACGGGAGATGTGGTAGAACCCCAGCGGGGTGTTGCCCTTCAGAATACAAATCCGCTAAACCACATCTCTCAGGGTGCCTTGCAAGAACAGGGGAAAAGTCAAGGCCTGGAATAGCCTGCACACGTGGATCGGAGCCATGGTTTCACAACCCCAAAGAGTTTGGGAGCTCTGGGATGACTTGCCAGAAATCTTTACAGCTGGTGAGTGCGCAAATGCTGCCTTACAGACGAAGACTGCTGAAGCACCCACGGCTAGCAGCAGAGCAGTGATGGTGCAGAGCAATGCAGAGCTGCTACCCATGCCAGGGGGCAATCCAAGAGGGTGCCACCCGCTGCAGGTACCCTTAAACCTTTGCAGGCCAACGCTAACAACCCAGATGAGATTGACACAATGAATCAATACCCCACTGATACAAGAATAACAAGGGAAAATAGGGCACGTCAACTAACTAGCCAATTGGTTTGTAGAATTCAAACCGCCATAATACAACACATATCAGATGTGAGACTAGACCAAGCCGCCTGAGGGGGAGGACAAAAGAGAAGGAAGAACCACACAACTTGAGAGACTCCCAGAGGAGGCAGACTTGCCTATCCATGCTCCCTTGTAAACAAGGAGAGGACTTGACATAGCAGAGAATGTGGACCAAGAGATAGTCTAGAGGAATGCAGACTAACTGGGACAAGCAGTGACTTCCCAGGACAAACTCCATTCATGCCTTGCGCCCCTGAAGGAAGAAACTAGCCAGGAAGTGTGCAACCTTATTCCCCTACCTAAACGGAACTTGAAGGCCCTAGTCATAGGCCCTCCACCAGCAACCCGAAAGGTTAAAGGGAAGTACCCTTGACAGGAGGGGTGAGAATTGAAAGGCCTGAAATTGCCTTAAAAGGACCCTGATTGCAAGGGGGAGAAACATCTGAAAAGCCCAGCTCCTTGAGGGCTGCACTGTTCAGCTGAGGCCCCTGAGGGGTCAGTTGAGCAGCCAGGGTCCTTGCCGTACCTCTTGTGAAGCTGAGGCCCAGGTGGGACTAGGTGTGGAGCCCCAGGTCCTTCAGTGAGGTGCGTGGAGCTGAGGTCTGTGATGGGCCAGTTGTGCATCAGAGATCCAGGAGGGTCCCATGGTGGAATCCAAGCCCAGGAGAGACCCACTGTGAAGCAGAGTTCTGACAGAGACCAGTCAAGGACTCAAGATCCAAAAGGGCTTGTTGTCCAGGTGCATAATCTACAGGGCTAGTGGAAAGTCCAGAAGGTGTGTTGACCAGACTGGAGGAAGCCCCAAATGAGAAAGAATATTGAAAGATCGCACTTCTGAAGGAAGAGTGAACGAGCTGATGACAGCAGAGAGTCAGTCTGTGAGGAACAGCCTAAGGCCCTTGCGCTGAAAGCATAATTATGTCAAGTGTTCTTCAAATGGTAGGGATAGACTTCTAAGAATAGGTTTGAGACTTTGATTTGGTCCAAACATTGGAATGTTTTGTGCTGTTAGGATAAGATGAATATTTGGACTTTATGTTGACCCTTTCATTTGAATCCTTGGTTGTAGATTAGTGTTTCTCAAATGAGACAAAGACATTTGGTGGGGACTTTGTGGATATGCATTTCAAGACAACCTCCCACATGTGTATTGTGATCCTCGTGCACTGTTATCCCAGACATGTCCTATTTAGTCGTAATCCGGTAAGGCGTTAACCCAAGCTTTTCTTTAACCTGCTATTCTGTATGGATGGTGTCCTTTGCTTGGCTTTATACAGTACATGTGCCCATGCGTGTTTAATATTCTGTGTGTATTGTTTGTATGCGTCTTATGTGTGTTCCCCATTTGCATACTGCTTTCTATTGCAAGAGTATTGTTTGTACTGATTGTGTGTGCATGAGTGTGTGTTTGTTATCTGTGTGTCGGCTGGGCATTTGTCACAGCTTTCTGTATATGGAGTATGAGGTCCTCATGTACCAGGCCCAAGGTGGCCTGCATGTGTGTTGCCCAGGTCATCTGATCCTCCCCGACTAGTTGGACCTCATGGGTGGATGTGTTCTCTCATGCTTGTTTTTTTCTTTCATCTCACAATCAAATGAGTGGTGTTGTGTGTGGCTTGGGGATCATGGTTTCATGAGTCCCACGTAGGTTTGATGTTGTGCGTGCAAGACTTTCACTAAGGGGGCACCTTATGAAGGGTCAATGTTGGTCTGTTGCTTTAGGGTGCTTGGGCCTGCAGCTTTCTGTCACACTTTAGTGTTACGTTCTTGTGTACACGGCTAAGGAAATGTATGTATCTTTTCTTAGTGCATGTTAGGGAGAATTCTCTCTTTAGGCTGAATGTACTAACCTAGTGAGTCCCCCAGCAGCTTTGCTGGATTTCTGGAGTTTGTTTTTTCCTCCTGCCAAGAGTGAGACTCTTTTCCTCCCACTCTTGGACATGATTTATGGTATTCCTTTGACTGGTAATGTGTTTTATGGGCTATGGGGTCCTTTACTCCATAGGGTCTAATGCGTTTTTCCTATGTGTGTTACACAGTACCCTCCGTGCAGTAACACAGGGGTGTCATAATGACACCCCACCATAGAGTCCATACCCTGGGACTGACTAGTGTCTCCCAGGGCATGTAAAGTCACCATTGACTTTACTAGTCCCAAATTATTAACGAAAACCAGTACAAACCATCATATTGTGGACGTAATGGTCAGGGCAATTCGATTGCCCTGGGGTCTGTTAGTCGAGGGGGCATGTCTCCGTCCCCCCTGATCGAGTTTTGGCTGGTGGCAGTGGAAACTACTTTTTATATTCGACCGCAAATATTTTCCTATGGGATTTTCCCATTGTTCGAGGCTACCAGTTTTCATTATTTAACTCTCATAGCCTCGAACATACCGCCGGTTTATGTAATTAATATTAATTGTCCGGTTGGTATTTTTTGCCAAGACTCGATCCTAAAATGGCGTTTGTGTTCTCTTCTGAGACTCCAACCCAAGTCGAGCCCTTTGTTCCACTTCTTGGCGGGCTTCTCCACAGAAGCCTCCAAATGTGGTGCCACTCTGTCTGGGTACCACCGGGGGTGTGGGAGGGGGTTTAGGCACCCTGGACTGAGTTACCATGGTAACTCAAGTCGCACTCTTGTGTGATTGGCCCAAGTGGTGAGCCGGCCGGCTCACCACTTAGCATGTTTGAGTGACAGCTAGGCTGAGTGAATGGGGGTTTTCTGCATAAAAGCAGGGCTTTGGGGACTGGAACTTCAGAAGTCGCCACAGGACCTGAGAATCCGACGAGGGAGAAGCTGAGCCGACCTACCACGACGACACCACCGGTGGAGCCTTGCGGAACCGACTCACCACTTCCCGACGACAGAGAAGATCTCCTGGCTGGAGAGGCTTCTTCCCCTGACTGGTGGGCACAACCAGTTTATCTTTCTTTCTTCACACCCCAGCTCGGTTTGTGGTCGAACTGCCCGTGCCAAGCACCCCGGCAGCCGGATAGCCACTCACCACTGAACCGCGAATCAACGGACCGCTCCTCGTACCTGAGAAACTCTGCGGCTGGTCTCTTCCCTGGCAGTGCAACGGACCCCTGTCTTCCTACGCGACGAGATCCTCTCTTCCCCCGGACGAAGCACCGACTTGTACCCGCTGCCAGGAACAACTGCCCCCGCTGGAGCGTTCTCACCACTTTAAGGTACCGCGTCCGCCAGGCCTCCCTTTCTAAAGATTGCAACAAGGTAATAATAACTCCTTAACCTTCTGGACTGGGCTGGCCGCCTTGACCCTCTAACTGGTCCCTTTTCTTTGATCCAACTTCTTTTTGAACCATTACAAGACTTTTGTGCACTGCAACCGTGTGACCTTGGACACATTTCGTTTGGATCCTCTTTAAGCGGATCCGGCCTACTAACTCTGAATTCCCGGTTTTACGTTGCCATCCTCTCTTGCTACGTTCTTGTAAAAGTGTTGGGATCTGTTTCAATTTGTTCTCTGCTTTTCTCTCCCTTTTTTTAAAACAAACTATTAGAGTGCCATCTACATTAAGCGCTCACCTCTGTCTGAAAATAAGTGGGGCTTTACTTAAGACTTGTCTAATATTCTTTTAAGGGAGTGTATATCTTTTAGTGACCGTGTTTCTGAATTGCTTACGATTAGTGCCTGTGTGTTTTTCTAGATGTGGTTTTAAATAAATAATGATATCTCTTTTACACCAAGCCCTGGTCAGTGTTTACTTGTTCTATTGTGTGCTCTTGACCTATTGTGAATACTCTGTATACTGCCTAACTCTTCTTGAGGGAAGTCTGACTGCTCAGCCACAGCTACCAAGTGAATCTGTGTTGTACAGACTGCTACCAAGTGGGTTTACTGCCAAACACCTGTAGTCCTAAATCTTTTGCAGTGGTCCCAGAGGGAACTGCACAGGTTTCTGCCTAACAGTGCATTGCTTGTCTCCTAATGACCCTGCTCTCTGACGTGGAAGGGTTTTCTGAGGGTGGCCAGTCTTTTCAGCCTCAGTGACGCCCAAGTGCCTGCTGTGCTAGAGGGATTCTGTTTTCTCAGGGTGGTCGGATTTGTAGCATTTCCAACATCAGCATTTGATAACATTGATTGTCTGACACTTCCCTGTGTATGAGTCTTACTGCGAGGCGTCAGTGGGAGTTTTTTTCTGCATGACGGTTATCCTTCTCAAGCTTCCATGACACACGATCTGCTCAGCGAAGGAAAGTGTCTTTTTCAGTGGTTGGCTTCTCCAGTGGCCATGCTTTCCCAGGTGTGGATGGGTTCTCTCTGTGTGATTGGTCTTTCCAGTCTTCAGTGACACCCAAATGCCTATGCCAGTGTGAGTCTACTACCCCAGAGGTATCCGATGTACAGGGTTCCTTCATCATCTTTTCATGTCATTTCAAGTGCTTCTGAGCTATGATAGGATAGCAGAGGGGCAACGCGTTGGTCTTTGAAGCAAGACACAGAGCAACAGAGGTTCGAATCCCAGATCCGTTATTTAAAAAAACAACTACCTTAAATTATTGCAAAGTGTTACTGTTAGATTGCTCCTCGGGGTGGTCACACTTCTCAACCTTACAGATAGGCTTCCCCTTGCCCATAAAGTTAACAGCGTGAGTCTGCAACCCATGAAAGGTAGAGTTTTGTAGCACTTCACAAGAACTAGGTGTGATGTAATTTTGTTTGGTTCTTCTGCAGCCAATGGAACGAGGTATGGCTGTCTGGTTGTGTCTTCAATGAAACTGGAGTGTGGTTAGAAATACACATCAGGGCTCTTTCAGTGTCTGATTGCAGGGCTGCATTGGTGAGGGGTGGTATAATGGTATGCAGGGAAGTGGGTGATGTTTTGAAGTTAAGGGAGAAATGAATGGGGTGTGAGGATTTGTGTGATTGGATGTAGGAGGTGGCGGAGAAATAATTAAGGTAGGGTGTTAATGTGATATAATGTGAGGGTGGTGATATCCTCCTTTGAGTGCCAGGGGCTGTGGTGGGTGGAGGGGGTAGGCTGAAACTAGATGGGTTCTGGGTGTGAGCTGTACAATAACAGGGTTTAGGA
Source organism: Ambystoma mexicanum (assembly GCF_040938575.1). Classification (NCBI taxonomy): domain Eukaryota; kingdom Metazoa; phylum Chordata; class Amphibia; order Caudata; family Ambystomatidae; genus Ambystoma; species Ambystoma mexicanum. The sequence goes on along the minus strand of NC_090926.1, from coordinate 256,766,770 downwards.
TTAGAGTAGGAGAGCGAGGGAGTGATGTGTGAGAGTACCAAAGGCCTGGAGGGAAGCAGGAAAGGATGGACAATACTGTTGCGGTGGTGTGAGGAAATGGCTTGTGTGATCAGAAGATGGAGCCGCGTATGGGTGTTGGGAGAGTATGGCGGTTGGTCATGTGAGAGCGGTAAGGAAGGTGTGTAGTCACTGGAGGGTAAAATAGCTGAAGGAAGTCTGGTTTGAGGGTATATGCATGCTGCGGTAGAGAGAGGGAACAGTAACGTTGGTGTGGAGACAGAAGATCATGGTCGCTGATGTTATGGTGGGTGGGCAGAGTTGGGAATGAAGTGGTACCAGACAGTTGAAAGGAGAGATAGGGGAAGAGTGTTATAGTGGGGGTACGGTGCCAGTGGAACTCTGAGGGGTGTTACTTGTCGCTTTCTGTTGAAATGGTGGATGCTAGATGAAGTGTGACGTGTTAGCTCATGGTGAGAAAATAGCATTGCGGAATTGAGGGAGGGGAAAGATTTTCAAACAGAGGACGAGTGGGTTGAGATATGGGTTGAAATAGTGTGGTGAGAGGGCTTTGGTGGGGGCGCTCTGCAGGAAAGTGAAACCTTGGTGCTGTATGAGTTTTCCTGGTCTGTTGTGATGCTGGGTGCTGCCCAAAGGAGTGAAACCTGCTGATTCTTGTGTAGAATGATTTTTGGCTAGACAGAGAAAAGACTGGTCTCTAAATTCTTGCCGAATGTGAGGTGCGTTTGTTGCAGAGTTTGAGCGGCAGCAAAGGTCTATAAACTTGCTGCCCTGAAGCAAGTTACACCTGCTTTTTTACATGTCCCACACCTGATCGGAGCTGTCGCCATTCGGAGATATGTATGATCATTTCTTATGGTGATAAAATACCTATTTTCTCACAAGATGTATGCCTGTATTCTTAATTTCACAGAGGACAGGTGGGGGAAATCAAACACGTAGGACAAAATATATGTCAATTACAATCTGCCGGACTTGTAGAGTGTTGGTGCGGGAGACAGAACCATTGGAATGTAGAACGGGTTGTCTCGGGGTGGGTGGAAGATCAGAGAGGTTCCTTCACACATACCTCCCATAGTTCCCTTAGTATTTTGCTCATTTGAAATGAAGATGATGAGGAGATGGTTCTTGGGCGCAGATAGATGCACTATGACAGCTGGGTGTGTTTGCGCCATGCGCAGCCGGATGAGACCAAAATGGCCGGTGTTGAACTCCTCCAAGGTAGAGGTTCAGATTCCTGAAATCCAGGGGAAGCTATGGATGCAGTCCAGCTTTAGTCTTGATTTTCCTGGTTCCCATGTGTCAGGTTGTCAGGGCAACGATAACTACTGACTCGGTGTCCTGCTTCTAATGTCTGGGGACCTTAAATCATTCTGTTTCTCCATCCTTTCTTTTGGGAAACAGACTTGCACACACCAGTCCAGCATGTACATTGAGTTTATCCGCTTAGAAACTGCTGGTAGTACCAAGTTTTAGGAAAAGAGAAACCAGAGTCATGGTCGACTCAGTGCAAGCTGTGCACCTCAATAGACTCCCCCCGTGACCGGTCCCTTAAACACCATCTGCTTTTAGAAAAGGAAGTTAGAGCCTGGTTCTTCAGCCATGTGTGTGATTATAACCAGTAGGAGTGGAGCTTTACTTAACATCCAGTGAAGTATAGTAAACACGTTTGTTTATTGACGATGAGAATCTTTCCTGCACTGTCGCACTAATTTGATGTCTCTTATGCCAAACGATGAAGTTGCTGCTGGTAAAGAAGAGTTTTATCAACTAGAGAATGCCGCAACACCCGCTATCTGTGCTGAAATGGCTGGTTAGATGTAACCAGGCTTGGCCACACTATAGCAAGCAGGCCACCTGGGCCTAAGCAGAAGTACAACAGGGATCCCGGTTAGAAAGCGGCTTTTGATAGCTTACCTCTAAAATGAAGGCTGCTCTCTATTGTTTGCCCATGCCTGTGCAAGGAAGACCAGACACTGCTAGCTCTTCCTTCAGGGGTGGAGCAATTGGTCACACCTAAATGTCCAGTTTGATCACTGAATTTCATTTAACAGTCACTTGTAAGTTCTGGTTTGGCCTCTGTTCCTGGGTGTTGTTCGTGGAGTACGAGTTTTTTTATTGTTGATTTGTGTTGGAAGCCACTGCATGGCACAAAGTGTTAGCGGGTACCTTAACAAGAAAAGGGAAGCGGAAGACAAAGATGAAGAGGAAGAGAGGAAAATATACAGGAGGTCATTTGCAGACCTTGGGCATTCAGACCATAAAGGATCGGAGGACGCGGCACCAGGAGAAGTGCAGATCAGGAAATCGTGGGCATTGTTATGCAGCAAATTATCAAGTGCAAGATGCACTGTTCCACGGGGGAAACCCATTGAAGACAAGGAGACATTTGAAGCGTAGGTTCTTTCATGAGATGATCCATGAAGTAGAGGATGGGACTACATTCCTTCCACCACCCTCACCTTGCACCGCCAGGAGGAAGAGTCCGTTTTGGCGATCGGGTGAGTTTTTAGCTCTCGTCCAAATCTCTGGTGTCTTGTTTCAGATGTTATGCTCACGGGTAGAGAATTCCACAGGGTCGAACCACCTGCACGGATATATCGCAGAACAAGTGGCTTTTTCTTGAAGGAGGAAGAACATGGTGTCTTCGTTGTGGTGTATCTCAGTTCCCGGGCGGGGTGTATTTCTAGATATATAAGGCCTTAGTTACACAGGACCACCACCAGTAACTACCTTGTTAATACTACACAGAACCTTGAAGTCGATTCTTTCCTTAAACAGGATCCAGTGCAGAGCTTTTAAAGCATGGGAGATGTGATCACATGGTATTAACTCTGATAGGGAGATCCAGGTACAGACTGTTGCAAAAGCCCAGTGGTGAGCAAAACAGCTCTGGTCACTTTTCCCTTGTGCTGAATATTCAAGTATGGCAGTAAATGGATGCGCACGTGGTGTTGGTATAGCAAGATTTCAATAACTCCCTGATTCGTCAGTTGAAGGACATGTTATGGTCAAAGACATTTTTTGTGGGTATCGGAGCACGGCCTATTGTAGTAGATGCAGGGGACAGTCGGCAGGGGACAGTCAGCGGGGACCCATTTAAGTAGATGCAGGCGAATGTCGAGGGGGACCCATTTTAGTAGATGCAGTGGACAGTCGGTGGGGGCATATTTGTAGGTGCAGGGTACAGTTGGAGGGGAACCCATTTAAGTAGGTGCAGGGGACAGTCAGAGGGGGGCCCATTTTAGTAGATGCAGGGGACAGTCGGAGGGGGACCCATTTTAGTAGATGCTGGGGACAGTCAGCAGGGGACCCATTGAAGTAGATGCATTGGACAGTTGGAGTGGACCCATTGTAGTAGATGCAGAGGGCAGTGGTAAGGTTATTAAGACTAATGACAAGCACTTCAGTCTTATAGTCATTCATAAGACACAATGCAGCAAGATATCTTATGGGTGTGTTCAGCAGTGTAAGTGATTTTGAAGGCAATGTGTGTATTGTTGGCATACATCCAGAAATGGCGGGAGAAGAATCCCAGATTTCACCTAAGAGTTGAACATCCAAGAGAATATGACTGAGTCAGGTTCAGCGGCAAGGCCTTTCAGCTCTTGTAATCTAAATTGGTCCCCACACCTTGGAGGCCCCCCTGTGATGAATCCTGCTAAAGTCTTCTCCTAGGTGGCCAGTGGAAGGCAGCCGCTACCTGATCCTGACCCCGGTGGTGATATTAGCCTGGATGATCACCTGGGAGGAGAAGGGTCCCAGGGGAACAGGAAGGACTCAGTTGGGAGAGACACAGTGTCTTCCTCAGAGCAAGAAATGTCAGTGATGCCGGAATATGTAATGGCTTGCTGTCGAAGAGAGATTTTCCTTCCCAAAGCTAATTATCTTGATGGTGGTGAAAACAGCCATAATCAATTGTTTATTGGGAGTAAGACCATCCTCACAAAGTCACCCACATTTATGGTGTTGAAAGATCCTGTGATCAACAGGGGAAGGTTAAATGCGAATCTCAAAAAACATTAACATCTTAGATTCTAAAAGCTCTAACTCTCCTGTAAATCAGAACCACTCATTAAGTCCTTATAAAACTCCTTTAGAAGATGTAAATTTGGAAGCAACATTCAGAGTAAAAGAGGTAATTTGAACATTGAGGACTTCAAGACCCACAATACTGAAAGTACTGGGGCAAAGAAGGATGCAGAGGCACTGCAGCGCAAGTTGCAGTCTAGTAGTGCTAATGACCCACACCTGAGTGGGATCGAGAGTATAAAAGGCCCCCTCAGGTGCAGGCCATTAGGAGGAGGAGTAAAAGGTGGAGTGATTGCAGTAACTCCACGTTGCAGGAGAAGTTGAAGGAAAGCAGAGATGCCAGAGCCACCGCTATTCGCATAGCGGAGACCAGTTTTGAGAGGGTTTCTACCTTGGAAAACCTTGTGTGCAGAGTTTGTACATCAGGGAGCTTTGTTTTGGAAAGCTTTCCCCCTGATGGCCATGAATGCAGAGGTTGCGCAGCGGCAATCGTTAGCATGAAAAGCTTCCACCATTGTGAGTTGGGTTCCGGTGGCAGGCGAGCACCGGAGTGTGCCTAGAGCGAGGAATGCTCCTTTCCCGACTGGCATGGGCCGCGGGAAGCGAAGAGAAGCAGTTTGCCGTGCAGAGCGAAGCAGAGGAAGCAGCAGACCCAAGACAATGCGTTTTTAGGTCTTTTCCAACTATTGCCTCTTTCCCACTCTCGCAATAGGGTTTACAATCAACTTGCTTCTTAATTGCCCTTTCTTGGCTTTGGCATTGTTGGTTCATATTAACTTGCTTTGATATTGCGCTCTCTTGGCTTTGGCAATTATAGTTCTTGTTAGATTCTTGTAAGCCGGTCAAGTGGCACAGCGAGTAGAGCGCTCGCTTTGGCATCCGTGCAGAGCTTGTTAACGCAGGTTCGGATCCTGGCAGGGCCCAACTCAGCCTTTCATCCTTCCGAGGTCAATAAATGAGCACCACACACCGTGGGTAATAATAAGCAGCACTCAGATACCTGAGGGTTCGTACCACTATATAAATGCCAAATTATTTATTAATATTTCCCTCTCTCTGCTTTGGCAATTACTTTCACCTTTATAAGTATAATGATGCCTTTCTATTATTGTCAACACCAAGAGTGGGCAATTATGAAGAAAGTTGATTTTAAACCCTATTGAGAGAGTGAGAAAGAGGCAATAGTTGGAAGTGACCTAAACACGCATTGTCTAAGTCAAAGAAGAGCAAGTGTGAGAAAAAGCCATCATCAGCACTTAGTTAATATAAGAGTGGGAAAACAAGAGTGGCAGGAGAGCTGCCCTCCTGATAGAAAGTATTCAGGAGGAGAGGAGCATAATATGCATTGCATGTGGCAATCGCAAGTGTGGAACAAACAGCATCAATGTGTTTCATGCATGACTTCCCAGAAGAAATCGGCAAAACTGATGTTGTGGAAAGTCAAAAGACTTTGCTAAGTTGTTTGAAGTAAATGTTACCACAGAAGTACTTGTAGCAATGTTAAGAGTTTTTCATTGAGTCCTGGCAGGCGAGTATACCAGGGCAAGGGAGTTTGTAGTAGTAGTCCTGGCAGGTCAGTGGACCAGGAAGAAGTAATTGAAATACTCTGTTGTGGTTAAAGACTGTGAAGAAAAAGAAGTGGCAAGGCCACTAAGTATATTGTGAAATGTTGTGGAATCATCATCCTGACAAATCATTATTGCTGATGCAAATATTTTGTGAACTGTTGTGGAACCATCCTAACAAAAGTTTTATTGTTGATACAGATGAACTGTGCAAATATTCTTGTTTTGTAAGAAGAAGTTGTGTTGAACTCTCTGCTACAAAGAGATAAAGACTTGTTGAATATTTTGAACTATTGGTCAAAGTCCAAGTGAGATACATTTTTGGGAGCAAGAAGAACTTTATTATTAGAACTTTGTTGCAAAACAGAACTTTCCTATTATGAACTGTTCATTGAAAATCCTGTTTGAATCTGGGGAAGGGGATCTCAATGAGGTTACAGGGAGAAACAATGATCAGGTTTTCATTGAGCATAACTGTTATTTCTGTTACATTTGAATTGCCATATCGTACCTTGATAAGTTTGTTGTATGTATAAGTGTGAGGGACAGATTCCTTTTGTTAGAGTGTTTCCTTTAGTTTATTTTGATAGGCAAGGAAATCATCTTCAGGGTGGGGATAGTGAGCCGTTTGTCAAACCCTTTTGAGTTAATAAAATGCCATCTTAAGAAAAACCTTTACCATGTTGTCCGCCTCACATTTCTGACCCCTCAGACCCCTCTGACTCTGAAAAAGAAAGCTTAATAGCTCCTTAAGTGGACATTTAGGGTTTTAGCTTCACTCCTCTAGTTGCCTTTTTTCTTCTGGGCAGAGTCCAACTACCTCTCCCTTGATATCCTGCAACCACTCATACCCTCTCTCAATTGCTTTATTTAGGATGTTACCACAGAATGAGACCCAAGGAGGGCCTGATGGTATGCGCATTATCTCTATGGAGGCACCAGTGTTCACAAAGCAAAGGTTGTGTTGTTTTCAAAATGGTGTTGCTGGCCAAGACAGACCTCTCCAAAAATGGTTCAATAATCACAGACATGTTTTACCCTGCTTTCAGCTCTTTGGTGTGAGGCAGCGAATACAGTTGGAGATTAATGACATTTTCTTTTGGTTCATGTTATGCAACCGCAATGATAACACTATGGAATCGCCCATGGGAATGTGCATTAGGAAACATTCTCCATTTTAATGTACGTGCCACACAGCTGCCTCCTCAACCAAAGTCATTTACCTATGTTACACTGAATTAATTCTTCCCATTCCCTCTATTATATATCAATTGTGTGCTCAGGTATGTGCTCCTGGGATACAAAACTTCACCAAGTGACTGCACGCCCTCCACCCCCTGCCCACAAGAAATGTACAGTTTGTCCACTGTCCTTTTGCTTTTGAAAACCAGATCAATGGATTTTTTGTTGTTAATGTATGCAGGCAGGTTTTCCCATCTGTAAGTAAAGGGGGGCCACCAGTCATTATTTTGTCATATCTTCTGGCTGCCCTGGACTGAGCCTTAGGGACAATATTTGGCTGGAGTAGAGCAGTTCTGTCTTGAAGGAAGAAGAAAATCCATTTCAGGGCCATGTCTTAAATGCTGAAAGAATGCTTGAGTCTCTGCAACAGGATTTAATGGTGGACAATAGGACAATATCAATGCAGCTGAGAGGTTGAATACAAAATCAGCTGAAGAGTTTTCCTCCATTGTGAATAGGAATACTTGCATTATGTACAGCACAGCGATTTCAGTGCTGTGATCTGAACCCACTTTTGGCTTTGATGGAGGAGGTTGTTGGCTTCTGTGTATTCCAGTAGTTGTGCTTCTATTTTCTCCATTAGTTTACCAATTAAAGGGTTGCTGGTTATTGGACAGAGGCTTATAGACACATTAGGTTCTTCCAAAGGTTTTTCAGTAGCGGGGCGCAAGTGGATATCTTGTGGGTTGCAGGCATGTCCCTTTGGGCCAAAGAGCTGTTAATGCAACACAGCGAGTAAAGGGGCCAGTGTAGAGATGTTTTCTTTGATTGTACTGGTGGGGTAGTAGTATGTCTGAGAAAGTATTCATTTTTGTCACAGTCTTGATGATGTTTTCTAAAGGAGGATGCTTTGAAAGTGCTACATGTGCGGTTACAGACAACATTAGTGACAATGTTTTGGTTTGATCGAAGCTGACATTCAGTTTGGTTGGTGAGGCCTTCAATTTTGTCTTGAAATAATATGGTAGTTCATCTGTCAGGTCTGTGAGGGAGGAGTGGGAGGACAGCGGACTATAGGCGTTTGCAGATCTTTGGTGATCTTGACTATTTGAGGGTATTTGTTACTGGCCCAAGTAACCTGGTTTTGGAGAAAGGCTTCTTTCTTCCCAATGAGGGGCTTGTGAGATTCTCACTGGTCGTGTAGGCAAGCCATCTTGTCTTTAAGGCCTTCCGTTTTTCACCATTGTCTTTCAAGTATTCGGTATACTTTCTAAAGGAGGACAAGGTCAGCATCAAACCACCTGTGGTTCGATTTAGCAGGAGCGTAGTTGGTGCAAAGTATCCAGAACTCTGAAGATAACTTTTGCTTTGGTTTGTAGAATGTCATTCAGAATCTCTTCAAAGTTGGTCTGCCTGATTTCTATATATAGGCTGAATAGGGTTTAATATGTGTCTGTGAGTAGGTGGAGGACAGTGTTTGCCCCTGAATCTGATCAGGTTTGCCAAGATTAGGGAGTGGTCAGACAAACGGAGGCAAGTCTAATTCACATCGGAGATTGTTAGGTTTGGGAAAAGGATGGCATAGAGGGTGTGGCCAACAGTGTGGGTGGCCATAGTAGATATGAGTGAGGTTAAGATGGTCCACTTACTCCTGTAAGGGTGTGGTGGTGTTATTTGCCGGGCAGTCAAACCATATGTTCTGATCTTCGATTATAAGTATAGTATAAATGATTGACTGGATGCTGGTAACAAACTCTGACCACTCTTTCAAGAAGACTCTAGCATCCCAGGATGTCTGTAGATCATGTATTTAAATATCTTACTGTTAGAGTTCAGAGAGTAGTTACGAAGCAGATCTTTTAAGGACACCAGGGTTGGTGAAGACCTCTGCAACTTGAAGGTATCCTGGGCAGATGAGGTCCACACAACCTCCTGTGCATAATGGTCTCTCTGCTTGGAAATCATTTTGAAGCTAGTCAGAAGGATAACATCCAGGTAGGTAGGGTTGTTGTCAGGGAGCCAGGTTTCAGTGATGACCAGGGTATACTTGTCAATGCTTTCTGGGAGGTCATAAATAGTATCTGCGTGCTTAATAACAAGTATTTTAGCAGTGGGTCTATGTTCAGGGTCTTTCTGGGCTGGTTGATTCTCCCAGATGATGTAGGAATTAAGAGGAGGGTAGGTGTTTTGTCTAGAGTATAATTGTTGCGATTTAAGTCACAGCAGGTGATTTACTGCCACCTGCAGGGGAGCAGAGTATGAGACATCTTACAATGGGCCTTGATCAGTGGTGGTGTGGGGGTGGTCCTTTCCCTCCCCATTTGGGGATAACCGGTTAGCATCACAGCTGCTACTGTTGGCATTAGCAGCCATAGGTGGGTAGTGCATAGACCCAGAGAGCGATCCTGTTAGGAAATCAAAAGTGAACAGTTGGGGCGATGGCTAGGGGGTTTAGGCAAGATGGCTGCCTGATCGTGTAGCTCCGTCCTGAAGCCCCCTCTGCTTGAGAGTGCTGGACAGCGGGCCCCATTGTCCACCCATCGGAGCAGCGGAAAGTGTGGCTGAACCCCCTGTGGTTACGGAAGAGCGAGACCAGGAGATAAGTGCAGCGTGGATGGCAGGAATACCCCTGGCGTTGTGAGCAGAGGTGCCACAGGAGCTTGGCCCATCCACTGGTCGGCTGCAACAGCGATAGAGGGCAGAGCACACGTGGGAGCGGACTGGGCCTTCTGGCGGCTTCCATCCGTGCCTCGGTGGGGGCTGCCGCCGGAGAGATCCAGCGTATGTTTTCAGAGAAGTTGCGGCCAGCCGGGGCCCCTGTGGAGGCTGTGAAGAGCAGTGAGACGCTCATGGCCGTAGGCCTATATGACGCCGGAGGACCAGGCGGTGCATCTAATGCGGACGAGGCACTGTGCTGGGGTGCAGGCAGGAGGCTGACAGAGCGAGATTCGAAGAGCCGCAGGGGCCCGGCGCAGTATGCTTGCTCACGCGGGCAGAAGGCTCAGCCCACGGTCTAAGAAGTACGGGTAAGCGAGAACAAAGTCAACCCCCCTCCCGGCATCCGGCCCCCTGGGAGCAGGAGAGTGTGGAGGTGCCCAGCACAGAGAATGGGGTCCTGGCAGGGTTGATTTGAAGAGTCTATGCTGTCAGAGGAAGCAGCTAAGAAGCTGGATGCATTTAGGAGGGCTGCGCAAGACAAGGCAGGCCCAGCAGAGTTGGCGAAGGCCCTAGTAACAGTGCCACAAGAAATGGTCACAACGGCTGATTTTAATGCTCTGCTGGGGGAGATCAAGTCGATCAGAGGGGACATCCAGGCCTCTCTCCAGACTCTGGAGGGATGAGGTGACAAGCTGCAGGAGAATGTAGAGGAGCTGGAGCATTATCAGCTATCCACAGACCTCTTGGAAATGCGGATAGAGGCGCGCATGAAATAACTGGAAGAAAAGGAATATGACCCTTATTAAAGATTGACGACCTAGAAAACAGAGAACGTAGATGCAACCTTCACATTTTGGGAGTGAAGAAGGGCGCAGGAGAGGGTGTTCTTGGCCTAGAGCTGAAAGTCAAGTCAATCCTGAGAATATTGTTTGATGGGGAAGGTGATGGGATGAAGGACGTTTGCTTCGACAGAATCCATAGGGCTGGCGGGCCCTGGGGTGGGGGGAACTGCACTCCATATTGGCTAAGTGCCACAACTACCAGGATAGATTGCGAATTCTGTACAAGGCCAGTCAGCATCCTGATCTTACCAAGGAGGGAGCGGAAGTGGCTATATACCAAGATCTGTCTGCCTTTACACTGGCCAGACGCAGAGACTGTAGAGCTTTGACCCAGAGGCTAAGGGAGCATGACACAAGATATTGCTAGGGTTTTCCCTTTCGCGTACCTTAGAGAGAGGAGGAGAGGAGTTTTGTGTTACTACAAAGGGGGAGGTGGAGGGGATCCTGGTCCAACTGCGGGGCATGGACGAAAAAGTGTCAGGGACGAATGCTGAGGCTCCAAAGGAGCGCAGACCCAAAGGCTAGGATGCTGGAGGCAGGAGAGCAAAGAAGCCAGGAAGCTGGACATTTTTACGACTGAATATCCCCTCCCCACCGGCATGAGGAGGAGTGGCTGGGCATACAGGACAATAACTTTAAATGGTTGGTCATACCAGTGTTGATAATTCTTTGGCTCGCTTTTTAGAGTACAGACTTTTGTTATGGATCAAGGCACGGGGGTATGGGAGGTACGGTGCAACCCTGGTGGGCCTGAGTCGCTGTTTGGGTATCTCAAAGGCTTAACTGGTGAGGGTTTGGGTGGGGTGGGTAGGATGATGTCCCTGAGATCATCGTTCCTTCTTTTTTTTCGATTGTTTTGGGGAAGTTGAAGGGGTTTTGTTGGGACGGGGGGCATATCGGGGGCAGCAGGTGGGAGGAACTATGATGGGTAATCAGCTATGGTCAAAGTGACCGGGAGCGGTCGGGAGCGGTGCTCCTGTACTTTTTTAAATTACCTTTTACAGCTCCTATACTTTTATTTTAAAAAGAAACCGTTCCGGAATGGTTTCGTTTTAAAATAAAAGTTTAGGAAGAAGTTGAAACTTGCACTTTCAGTGCACTGCACTGAACATTCCCTTAAACAGCAGGTGCAAGTGTTTGGGGGCGTGTGTTGTGTGTGGGAGGGGACGAAGTGATGGGGTTTCTGGGGAGTGGGTGCAGGCCAGCAGGGAACATAGTTCCACTACTTATTTTCGTACACTTCGACCACTGGTAATCAGTAAGAGACCGTGGCTTCTGGACTCAAAATAGTGGATGGGGTCATGCGACAGTGGGAACATGGATAGCTGTCGATGGGGGATATGACTAAAGAATGGAGGGGAGAATGCAGGCTGCAAATGGGTACTCTTAACGTCATGGGCCTTAACTCACCCCCTAAGAGGTCCTTGGTAATACGGGAATTCCACATCTGGGCCCTAGACATATTGTTTATACAGGAAACAAGGGTGAGGAGTGACCACTGAAGGGTGGGGGCAGAGGGGCATGTATATTGGGCTTCCGGTGTAGCTAAAAAAGGAGGGGTGGGCATTACACTGTGTAACCTCCTGAGATTTACGCACATTACCATATCTGAACGGATGGACGGGAGGTTGTTGATCCTTCAGGGAATGTTGGAAGGGATTAGCGTGGTAGTGGCATCTGTATATTCTCCTAATCCAGGCCAGAGGTAGTTTAATGCATGTGCACTGGACAAAGTGATGGCACTGCCTGGGGAAATGACAATCCTGGGGGGAGACTTCAACTCCTGGGCAGATACAAACCTGGATAGGGTTTCAGTTGGAGAGTTGGGCGAGCGGACATGTTAGATGCGAGCAGACAAATTTGGGAACAGTGTAGAGGGTAGAGGCTTAATAGACGTGTGGCAAAAGATGCAGCCACACTGAAAGGGGTACGCTTTTTATTCAGTACCGCATGCAACCTACACAAAAATAGATTTGCTGGTAAACAAAGAGCAAGGCACCAGAATCCACCATTGTGAAATCCACCCTGTGGGATGGTCGGACCATGACATGGTCTATATGGCAATATATGCAGGAATGAGTAGGATCGACTCAAAGTGGCGGTGCAACGACTCGCTATGGCGGGACTGTTCGCCACAAGTCTCAGCCAAGACATAGAGGAGTATTTCCACATTAACGATACCAGGGAAGTGAGTGCAGAGATGGTGTGGGAAGCGAGGAAAGCAACCTGGAGGGGGCTTCTGATACGAGAGGGGCCAAGAGAGAAGTGGGAGTGAAAGTTAAAGGGGGACTCCTTACGCAGGGATATCACAAGCTTGGAGGACCTCATACATGGAGAGAGGGGTCCTACTGGGAAGATGACATCCTAAGCTTGCAGGATGGAGCTAAAAGTGGTGAACAAGGGTGAGATGCCCAGGAAACTTAAATTCCTTAAACAAAAGTATTATGAGTAGGGGGACAAGGCGGATGTGATGCTGGCAGCCAGACTCTGGGCTCAGATAGTGGCGAGATGGGTAATGGGTGTCCGGGATGAGGAGGGGAGGCTAGATAGCACACCCAAGGGTGTGACTGAGTGCTTTGCACAATATTATGAGCAGCTTTATCAGAGGGACACCTCAGGTAGGAGGAGAACCTTGAGATATATTTGGGGGAGATAGATATGGTGCGAATGAAGGATAGTGATGCAGGCCTGCTGGACATCCTATTCCCATTAGAAGCAGTGCAGGGGGCGATTGAGAGACTACCAAATGGAAAGGTGCCCGGGAAGGATGGATGCACCATACAGACAGTGCTATAAGAAATTTGAGGGGACCCTCCTCCACCATCTTTTAAAGCTATACAGTAATATAATGGAGACAAGAGTAGCACCCCGTCCTTCAGCAGGGCTCTGATCTTGGTTATCCCAAAAGATGGTAGGGACCCTGACCGCTGCCAATCCTACCGCCCCATATTTCACTCCTAAATCTAGATATGTTTGCTAGAATGTTGGCTACCAGGCTGGAATAAATGATGCCATACCTTCTCCACCCAGATCAGGCGGGGCTCATTATGGGAAGGCAGGGAGCCGATGCGGTGCGCAAAACGCCGAATGTAAGGGAACACTCATGTGCTGCTAAGCCTGGACACTGAAAAGGCATTTGATGGTGTGGAGTGTTTGCGGTCCTGCAAAAGCAGGGGTTCAGCGATAGAATCTTGAAAAGTATACAAGCCATATACAGGGACCAAACGCCCCAAGTGGTTGTAAATGGGAGGTCATCATGCTTGAGCCACCCAATAAGAGGGACTAGACAGGGCTGCCCCCTATAATCCCTGCTATTTGCACTGTCAATCGAGCCCCTGGGGATATGGATTAAGATGGAACAGGCTATTGTAAGGGCTAGGATAGGGGTAAGGGGATATAAACTTGAAATGTATGCAGATGACCTGTATGCGGATGACCTATGCCTGCATGTAAGGGACCCACACACATTGATACCAAAGACGCTTCAGGTGCTAGGGGAGTATGGACACTTGTCGGGTGTCAAGGTAAATAATGAAAATATGTAATCTTCCCCTTTAGTCGTAATACTGAACAGTCCACTGAAGATCTAGATAAATACAGGCCGCCCATAGAGCATACAGAGTCAAAGCACCTGCGTCTCTACATTACAAGAGACATATCGGGTCTCGGGAGGATAGCTCAGCGGCAATGTGCTCGCCTTGGAAGCAAGACAACACAGAGCCACAGAGGTTCGATCCCCGGGTCAGTGCTTAGAAACCTCTGGGTATTAAGCGCGTTATAAATAACCTATCATATCATGTGAAGCGAACTTCCCTGTACTGCTCAGCAATCTGTTCTCTGACTTGGAGACTTGGTCCTCTCTGACACTCTCCTGGCTGGGCCGCTTAAATGGTTCCATGTGTTAAAATTGCGTCAAAAATGGCCGTGGACACAAAATATTGCGGCAAAAATGTTGTGGTTTTGCCACCGCAATCCATGTAAAGGATGCAGGAATGGAACTGATTATGAGTGAGAAGACAACAACACAGGGACTGACTTCCAGCATATATCAGGCGCTGCTGCAGGGGGAGGAGGCGAGAAGGTGCACAATTGCAGGAAGTGGGGGAGGGACCTTGGCAGGGAACTGGATGAAGGGCAGTGGAGAACCTTGTGTATTAATGCACACAAGACGTCAGTGGTGTGTCAATATAAGCTGCATGGTTTAAAGCTCTTGTACAGATGGCAATATGACCCTCACCGCCTGTCCAGAATGTTCCCTGGTGTGGACCCATCCTGTTGGAGAGGCTACGGCCAGAGGGCCACGTACTGGCTTATGTTGTGACATGCCCTGCGGTGTGTTGGAGAGGCTACGGCCAGAGAGCCATGTACTGGCTTATGCAGTCGACATGCCCTGAGGTGTGTAGATTCTCGAAGGAAGTCCTAGGCTGGATCCCGGACCTTGATGGGGTAGAGAGACGTATGGAACCATTATTGGCACTGTTCGAATGGAGGCAATAGAGGGTAAATGGTAGCGTTTGCCTCACATGGCACATTTTCTGCTCCTGGCGGTGAGAGCATGTATTGCTATAGGGTGGAAGAACCCCAGATTACGTACTGCAAGAATGTAGGCGCTAAAAGCAAGGGAAATGTATGAGATGGCGAACATAACGGGAGCCCTGCATAACGTACAGCCATCAAGGGAATTAGAGTGAAGCCAGTTTATACGATCCAGCCCCACCATAGGCTGTAATCACATTTAAGGTTTGAAGTGCCTCTCGTATCCACTTGGTTGCACTGTAGGACAAAAGGGGTGTTCTCATCCAAGAAGATGTGAATAGTTTTAAAAGAAGGTGGAATCTGGAAAACGCTTGTGCACTGTTATGTTTTAAATAAAGACCCAAGCTGGAGGGTGCGCTTGTTAAGTGTGTATGCAAAAGTATAAATAACAAGTTTACGCCAAAAGTAGTTGCTTGTGACCCCCTTTAGTACGGCTGGTGTAGAAACTAAACAACAGCTTCGTTTCTGGGTGTTCTGTCTGAATACTCCTTTCACAGTAGTAGTAGTAGTAGTAGTGGAGAGTATGGCAAGTATGGGACGGATACTCTGCTGCCCATGGGGACTGCCATGCATGCAGAAGGGGACATCTTTTATGGTTTATGTGCTTGTTTCTGACAATCACCTTGGCTTGCTTTGCCCGTTCTATAATAGGGGGCGTCGTGCATCACTTTCCCTTAGATTGACGATTATTTACAAATGAGTATCTTTTTTTAATTCGGATCAGGTGTGGATGGCTACCCAAGTGGAGGAGCAGTTAGTCCTGATGCTAATTCTAATGTTTAAATGAAAGGTGAAGAGCAAAGAGAACCAAGGGAAGCCATCATATTTGGTATAAGAGTTCGGCTACCGCTGTCACTTAGCTGTCACTATCTGTGGTCCTCAAAACCCCCCCCCCATTTCATTCTGTCTCTCTTGCCTTTACACTCTATCCATCAGTCTTCCTCCCCTACTCCCTACTACTGAATCCCTTTTCCCTCCCTATATTTTCCTCCATGTCTCCATGCTCTTCCATCATCTTCTTTTCAGCCATCATTCCCCCAGTGCTCTCTCGCTCCACTCATCTCTCTCTCTCTTTGACTCTTTCCCTCTCTCTCCCTCCATCAGTGTATCTATATCAGCCTGGGTGGCCATCTCCCTCAGTAGCCAACATGCTCTTGCTATCTCTCTAGCCACCTTCCCCTCTTTCTACCTTTTTCAACCCATCTTCACAATGTCTTTGCTTTTGTTTTATCACTCCACCCTCTCTTTCCATCTCTCATCTATCCATTCCTCCATAGATCAATCTTTCCATTTCTGCTTCAATTCCTCCCCACGCCTCCCACTCTGCCTTTATCCACCTCTATTCCTCTCTGCCACCTCTAGGTGGCCTGTGAGTCCCACACCCATTGGGAAGTACTTTGTTGTGTGTCCTGTCTTACCCAATGGTTGTTGAAGTTTCTGGTGAGCACGGCGGGGGCGAAGGACCGCGCTGGATTCATTCCGGCTCCTGTGTAGTACATCTGGAATAAAAACACAACAACGGGGTGAGGTCATTCAGAGGCACCCCCACCAAAGAAAATGTATATACCCTGGATGCATGGAAGGGAGCCTGTGTCGGGCACATCATCCACTCAGCCTGGGCACGCTAGAGACCCGAGTCAGCCAGCTGGGAAATAGAAAATGTCATCTTTTCTTACTTTTTTTAAGCTACCAGAATCCTGTTTCTTCCCTTATCTCAGGCCTTGAGTCTTGCGCATTCCGTTTGATGGGTCTTTTTGCCTACTCGTTCTCTCCCCATCTCAAGTAATTTTCAATACTGCTGTTTATGTATTTTTAAAGCTCCCCTCTGCACAGTCTTAATTCTCTGTGCATATTCTTTTAGTCTTGCAATGGGCTTCTCCCCAAATCTTCTTGGACATCTTTTAATGCTCCCGCTTGTTTCTGTTCAGACTAAGGGCCTGATTCACAGAAGCTTTTCATAATGGTGCAATCCCATAGGAAAACACTTTGTGAATCAGGCCCTGCGTGTTGGCTAGTGCTCCCCTTTACTCCCTGCTCATCATACCGTCTCTGTTAGTTTGATCTAAACGTTGTCATTTTCTGTCTCTGAGGTTTCTCTTCTATTCCTTTGGTCTTGACTCACCCACCTGCTCTGTGTTTTTTCCCTTGACATATTAGTAATTGCTCTCCAGTCATTTCCACTTGGGTCACTTCCTTGTCACTGTCTGTATTGTTTGTTTGTTTGGTTATTTATTTATAAAGTGCACCAAACCCGAGGGTATCTGCACTTGCATAAGCACTGTACACTGTAGATAAATAAAATGAACATTCAACGAGCTTGACCCCTTTACAAGCGGGACCCTGACACATTTTGGAGCTGGTTTCTGACCGTGCTAGGAAATGGGGCTGACCTCTTTTGGAGCTGGACCCCTTGATGAGCTGGTACCTTTAGGAGATAGGATTGAAAATTGACACCTTTTGAGGCTGGGTGCTAAACACTTTTAGAGCTGAAAGATTACCTTTTCTGGAGCTGTAGTGGAGCTCTTTGCTATCTATAAACCGGCCCATTTGTGAGCTGGAAGATCACCCATTTAGGAGCGAGGATGTGATCACTTTAGAAGGTGTTAAGGGATCTATTTAGAAGGAAGTCGATGAATCTTTCAGGAAATGACCCATTTAGGAGATGGCACATGACCACCTTTTGAGGTGTGAGATGTCATCATGAGGAGTTGGGAAAAGGCCCCTCTAAAAGCCAGAAGATCAGTCACCCAGGAGATGGCCCCATTTTGGCTCTGTAGAAGCTGACCACTATAAAAGATGTGGTGTGACCCCTTTTATGAGCTGCAAGTTTAATTAGTGAGAAGCAGGAAGCCAACCAATTTTAGGGTTGGGAGCTGGCCGCTTTTCGGAGAAGGAATCTGACCCCTTCGGGTGTTTGAGAATAAATCTTTTAGGAGATGGGGCTGACCCATTTAAGAGGTGTAAGGTGAATCCTTTAGAAGATGGAAGGTGAACCATTTAGGCTGTCCAAGCTAACCATTTACTAAGAGATGAGTGCTGATCCCATTAGATTAGACTATGGGGGAGAGCTCTACTTTTGTAGCTGACCCCATTAGACTATGGGGGATCTCTACTTTTGTAGCTGACCCCATTAGACTAGGGGGGATCTCTACTTTTGTAGCTGAAACGAAGCTGATCACTGAGCAGCTGTTTATGCTCACTTTGCATTTGGAAGGAGATATATTGTTGGATGCGTGTTCCGGTGCATGCTGAGGTATGTAATCAGAAAGAAAGGAGTATACTTTGTTCTGAAGGCATCTGCAACAAATGCCTGGCACGGGTGGAACATTGTGGCTTTGCTAAAGTGGTAGAGAAGATTTTAAGGGCGAGCATGCGTCTTATGGTTGTGTGATCAGTCCTTGAGCCATCCACCAAGAATGATAAATGGTTAGGGGGCGGCCAGAGGGAACAGAGCAGTGAGCAATGCATAGGGACTGCTTTGACTTTGTGCGAGATCTGAGGTTTTCCTGTGTCAGGAATTAATTGGTCACCCATTCCAGGGATCTTCAGCTGTCCCGGTCTCCTGTGAGTAGCTCAGCTTGTCCTGTTTATTTTTTTGAACTTTGGTTCTTGTAATCTTTCAAGTACAACACCATAAAGCAGAACTTCAAGTTGTGCAATGCAAGTAGAAAGCCAGGACTGCATAATTTACTCACACCTGATATGGGGAAATGTGAGAGCTCCTAATTATGCCCCTTTTTTCTTTTCGGTTGGATCAAAAACCCTTGAGTGGACACATTCAACCTGGCAATTAATACTTTCGAGGCAGATATTTTTCCCAGCCCATCCCCGGCCCATCCCTCCTTCCCTACCAAGTAGAAGGGGAAGGCGGGCAATGTGCTGCGCGCGTCTTGCATGGTATATTTCCTGAGTGAGGCCCAGAGAGCGCTAGGCGGGCCATGAGGGCGAGTCGTGGTGTCCAGGGACACAAAATAAATGCAAGCCATCTTCATGTTTTCAGAAAATAGGCCTCATTACAAGTATTTGTTACCGGCAGACTCGCCTTACCATTACCGGTGCGCCTGATCGATATCCCGGTGTTCATGGTTTATTCTGAGTGCCAGCAACGGCGATAAGTTTCCATTCCAAATGCCATTCCAATGGGCTTGCCCCTATCACCGGCACCATTAGAAGTGGTGCTGCTGATAGGGGCAATTCTTTGCAGGTAGGGGCCTAGACTCCTGGCAAGTTAGGCCAGCTGGTAGTTGACAGCCCCAACTGGCAAACTCGGACTATGCAGGTCTGGGAAAAATGCCAGAGCCAGTGGTACCAGCCGTTTTACTGGTATTCTTCCTGGGCCGGCATACACGTATGACCCGCCATGTTTAGTTCTGGAAAGATTGAAAACTGCCGTCTTCCATCAAGCCCTTCATTTCGCCCTGAAGAACCTCCTCCTCCCCCAGTAGCACCACCAGAGTCTAAGTGCGTAATTGCCCACCAAATATTTCCCAGCCACCTTCCCCAGTGGATTGCATATCTGTGTATATCTGTACATACTGTAAGTATTAATTACGTATTTAAAGTCTGTCTTGTGCTGTCCCCATTTACTATTTCCTGCTCCTTCCAAACCACCATCAGGTTGAATGTGTTAACCTCTATATCAGGACTAACACACGCGGCACAGGTACTACTCTAGCCATCAATTCCCTTATATAGTACTATGGTAGTCACACCTCTCTACTTTTTTTGTATCGCTTAGAATTTGCAGATTGCTCTGACAAAGAATTTACTGGGTTCATGCTCTTCTCTAGTTTCCTCTCTGGGTTGGGACTTGCACCTGGATCTTATGCTAGTTTACCTTCTGTTCTTGCCTGCACTGTGTCTGCATTGTGCTTGCTTAAACTGCCTTTTTCCCATGGTGTTACCTGGTTTCACGCTCTTCTATAGTTTCCTCTCTGGGTTGGGACTTGCACCTGAATCTTATGCTATTTTACCTTCTGTTCTTGCCTGCACTGTATCTGCATTGTGTCTGCATTTTGTCTGCACTCTGCATTGTGCGTGCTTAAGCTGCCTTTTCCCCATGGTGTTACCTGGTTTCACGCTCTTCTATAGTTTCCTCTCTGGGTTGGGACTTGCACCTGAATCTTATGCTAGTTTACCTTCTGTTCTTGCCTGCATTGTGTCTGCATTGTGTCTGCACTGTGTCTGCATTGTGCATGCTTAAGCTGCCTTTTTCCCATGGTGTTACCTTCACGCTCTTCTCTAGTTTCCTCTCTGGGTTGGGACTTGCACCTGCATCTTATGCTAGTATATCTTCTGTTATTGGCTGCACTGTGTCTCCATTGTGTGTGCCTAAGCTGCCTTTTCCCATGTGGTTACCTGGTTTCACCCTCTTCTCTAGTTTCCTCTCTGGGTTGGGACTTGCACCTGAATCTTATGCTAGTTTACCTTCTGTTCTTGCCTGCATTGTGTCTGCATTGTGTCTGCGCTGTGCATTGTGCGTGCTTAAACTGCCTTTTTCCCATGGTGTCACCTGGTTTCACGCTCTTCTCTAGTTTCCTCTCTGGGTTGGGGCTTGCACCTGGATCTTATGCTAGTTTACCTTCTGTTCTTGCCTGCATTGTGTCTGCATTGTGTCTGCACTGTGCATTGTGCGTGCTTAAACTGCCTTTTTCCCATGGTGTCACCTGGTTTCACGCTCTTCTCTAGTTTCCTCTCTGGGTTGGGACTTGCACCTGAATCTTATGCTAATTTACCTTCTGTTCTTGCCTGCATGTTGTCTGCACTATGTCTGTGCTGTGTCTGCATTGTGTCTGCACTGTGTCTGCATTGTGCATGCTTAAGCTGCCTTTTTCCCATGGTGTTACCTTCACGCTCTTCTCTAGTTTCCTCTCTGGGTTGGGACTTGCACCTGCATCTTATGCTAGTATATCTTCTGTTGTTGGCTGCACTGTGTCTCCATTGTGTGTGCCTAAGCTGCCTTTTCCCATGAGGTTACCTGGTTTCACGCTCTTCTCTAGTTTCCTCTCTGGGTTCGGACTTGCACCTGAATGTTATGCTAGTTTACCTTCTGTTCTTGCCTGCACTGTGTCTGCATTGTGTCTGCACTGTGTCTGCATTGTGTGTGCTTAAACTGCCTTTTTTGCATGGTGTTACCTGGTTTCAAGCTCTTCTCTAGTTTCCTCTCTGGGTTGGGACTTGCACCTGAATCTTATGCTAGTTTACCTTCTGTTCTTGCCTGATGGTGTCTGCACTGTATCTGCACTGTGTCTGCATTGTGCGTGCTTATGCTTCCCTTCTCCCATGGTGTTGTACATTTGCTTTTGAGGCGACATAGCAAGAAATATGTACTAGACCGTCTAGTGCAGATTGACTATGAAGGGCCAGCCCTTAATAACTTAACAAGCCAAGACTCCCCCATTCAGGCCCTACCTGCTGGGGCATGACTGCATGCCCCCCATCTGGATGGGCAGAGAGACCACTCCAAAGGGCTAGTTAATATCACAAGATCACGACGGGCAACATTTTAGACTACACACAATGGGTCAGGGGTACGGATAGATATGTCAACAATGACATTTCTGCTAAACGAGGTGTGATGGGTGGTGACATGTACGTCATTTAGGGGTGGGGAATGTAAGGTATTGCTAGCCTTATGTTGCTGTTTGCTACCCCTGTGGACCGATTTACAACCACTGTGATTTAATGAATCACGCTGCTGACCTATTAAAAGTAATCATGCCTTCAGTTCATGCTTGTTTAATAGTCTTGTGTCCTTGCTATACATTTCTATTGATTATTTATTTATTGTGCCATTGTAAGGCGTTTATACATCAAGCAATATGTGTTTCAAAGCACCCACAGGGCAACAGGGAGGGAACATGGGAGTGAAAAGCAAATATAACAATGACAGAGAGAGGTGGTCCTACTAGGCCTTGGGAGCATTCATAGCGATTATCAGGCTGTAGGATGGTTTACATTTACAATGCTCCATGTTCTGGGTCAAGGCTCATGTGATGCCACTTTCTGTGGTTTCATATCAGTCAAAGGCTGTTTGATACCTCTTCTACTACCCCTTTGAGTTTGGTGAAATGGTGCCACGTTGGCAAACCTATATTTCAGTTCCTGAGTATAAAGGAACTGCTAGCCCCCATGCGTAGTGAAAAAAACAATCCGTGGCAACACAAAAGAGCAGCTGACTGGGGCTGAACCATGGGTATCTCGACGATAAAAGCCGAGGCCATGAAAGCTAGTCACAAGTCGACCCCAGACAGGAAATGACGTGCCCGGAAATACATGGCTGGACGGCCCGCAAGAGAGTGCTAAACTAAGGAACCTGGGCACTTATTGGATTTCTCACTGGAATTATTGGGGTTCATGGACGTCGTGGGCCAGTTGCTCATAACGCCCATGAGTCAGGACTGGATAGAATGTTTTGCCTTTGTCCTCACGTCTATGATCAGAGACAACACACATTAATTAACCACAAAATGGTGGTATCATTTCATGCAGATTACTAAGGTGTCCGAGAATTCTAGTCTACGTCGGGTATGTCCACGCCACTCAAAACACACAGTCACGTGCAGTCCCTCTAGACAAAACATCATTGCATCCTCTAGTTCATTAAAAAGAAAATCACAGCATCAATCGGAGAGGCCACTAAACCTATCTCATTTTGGGGGGCTAGTCCTTGCACTCACGGTACAAAAATAAAAAATAAACATTACATTAATTGAATGGGCAGTATTAGAATAATTCCTTATCATTTGGAGATACGTGAATTCAATATCGTTAAAAGATTCCTTTATCATCTACCCGGCCAGTGCAGAGTATTTCCAAGCACATTGCAAAGGCTTCATACATGTGCTAATATCATATAAACACATCGGAAACATATTGCACCCCATTGTTTTATTTCTGTTCAGGCGGGTGGTGAAATGGCCGCTGTATTCTGTTCTTTTATTCTAAAAGTACAAAAGATATGTGGTTTTTTCCCTTACACTCATTTCAGCATTTTTCCTAATTTTCATGTAATTGCTGCTGTTGCAGTATGGCCCTCAACAGCAGCATGCATTGTGGTAGCAAACCTCTGCTCTTAGGGTGCTTAGCATTGTGTACCGTTTAGATCGGAAGTGTGTGTCCTGGCAGAAAGTTGTCAATTCACATTGCACTCTCACCTTAAGGGACAAGCCTGGGGTGTGTTGGGAGGATTTGTTAGTACTGGCCCTTAACACGAGGCCGAGGCGTGCATTTTTTTAAAGGGGAAAGATGGAGTAAACTATTTCAAGACAATTGCATCATTAGTCAAAGGCATAGACTGGTGGCAATGCAATTATATGGAGTAATTTATATTTGGAAGTTATGTATGGAATTGTCTGTCCCCTCTGAAAGTGTTTGCAAGTTTTTACATCACAGGGTGAAGTGTTCGAGTCTACACTTATGTTTTTGTGACCCCTGGGGCCAGTTTTAGTTTTGGCCCAAAGTTGGTAAAGCCACCTCTTCCGCAGTATTCCTGTGTGTGTGTTTCCAGATTGGCGTATGCATGCTCCAGATAAGATTTGGAAGTGGGAGTATTTGACTCCCTATTTTTGAAAGTTGGGAGTAAAATTATTTTTTTAGGGAGTAAAAATGTAAGTCCAATTTCCAATGGGAGTATTTTATACACGGGTAAAAATATGTTTAATGTGGAAAACGGAAATGTTTTTGTAATAATCATTTCTTTGCACCTAGTTATTCATGCACATAAAATGATACCGGTTTACCTCTTCCCATCAAGCAGTAGTAACAGTAGTCTCTTCCTGTGGCACTATGTGCACTACTGGTCCACACATATCCATGGAGCTTTGTGGGTGAAAGCAATTTTTTGTTGAGAGCATTTTTACTGCCTATGTTTATTTTTAGGGAGTATTTACCTATTTTTAGGGAGCAAAAGTGGCCGATACAGCCCTTATCTATAAGGCTGGTATGGGTACATTGTGTTTCTGCTCGCTCATTTCTGCCTGGTTTGCATGCAGCCAAGCCTACTGGATGCATCCTATCTGGAAGTATTTGGTTTTGGCACACATATGCATTACCTTGTGCCCAAAGCAATGCTACACAGAAGAGAAAGGATGTTGAGAAGCTGCCGTTCTCCTTCATCATAGTCCTTCTCCGTTGTCACTCTCCTTTGTCAAAGTCCTTCCTTCTACTTTGTTTCAATGTTCCTTTATCATAGTCTGTGTCCTTCATCAGTCCTTCTCCTTCATCAGAGCCCTTCTTGTGTATCACAGTCATTCTCCTTCACAGTCCCTGAACACAGACCTTTTTCATCACAGTCCTTCCTTCTCCATCGTTATAGTCTTCCATCATAGTCCTTCTCCGTCATCATAGTCCTTCTCCCTCATTGATCCTTCTCCTTCATTACCGCCCCTTTTCAACACAGCCCTTCTGCTTCATCACTGCCCATCACAGTCTTTCCCCTTCGTTATAGCCCTTCTTCAGAGTCCTTGTCCTCCGTCACACTCCTTCTCCTTCCTTACAGTCCTCCTCCTTTGCCACACGTCTTTTGTCTTTGTCACAACCCTTGTCCTTCATCAGGCCTTGTCCTTCATCACAATCCTTCACAATCCTTCGTCACAGTTCTTCTCCTTCCTCAGTACTTCATCAGTCTTTTTCTTGATCAATCATTTGTCACAGTCCTTCTCCCTTGTCACAGTACTTTTCTCTCATCACAGTCCTTCTCATTCATCATAATCCTTCTTTACCACAGTCCTTCTCATTCATCAGTCCTTCTTCATCTGCATCCTTCTGCTACACCATAATCCTTCTCCTTTGTTATAGTCTTCCTCTTTCAATATATTCTTCTTCTTGAGCCCTCCTTTGTCACAGTGCCTTCTTCGTCACAGTCCTTCTCCTTGATCATAGCCCTTATCCATCAACACAATCCTTTGTCACAGTGCTTCTTCTTTTACACAGTCCTTGCCCTTTTCCTTTGTCAGTCCTTCATCATCAAAGTCTTGCTTGTTCGTCAAAGTACTTAATCATAGTCCTTGACCTTCGTCACAGTGTGTCCCTTTCATCACACTCGTTTTCCTTCAGTAGGCCACTACTTCTGTCATCTTCTCATCTGTAGTGGATGTGCAATATTTCATGACCTAGTTGCATGTTTTAATATTGTTTGACCTAAACAGGGATATGGGCCCCTTCCATTGCCATCTGCAATAACACAAGCATAAGAGTAAGAAAGGCACTATTGTCACAATGGTCCTATTATCACATTCAAAGAATCCATCCCTAGGCGCCTGGACTCACTTAGCAGTTAAATAGGCAATAATTAGGCTTCAGAATGTAAAGTGCATAAATGTTTCCCTGACGTTCTTTTGTATACTTCAGGCAACTTAAGCCTCCATCCTCTATATAGCTTTATGCTTCAAATACCAGGACAGCACCGGCCTGTGTCGGGATTATCCAATACCGCTTTCTTTTCTCTCATCCCAAAATATCTCCCTCACCTCCCTAAGAGAGCCCCTAGTAATCATATTTGGAGACTCCCACAAGGTTCCAAAGCCCAATGCAAACAACGTTTTCCTCACCAAGGCCAACCAGAGGATCTTCATACAAGCATCTGAGCGTAAAATATCTCCCAAACTGGCTTGGAACACTCTGACCAATGGGGCACACCATAGCCTAATGCAGTGTGCAATTGCTAATGGGGGAGCATTTGCTTCTACACCTCCCTCTCATGTTAGACCATTCCTGGCCAAGGCGGTCTAAGCAGCCTAAGGTCCTGCTGTCCCTGGGCGGGACGTAATGCCCCTTAGTTCGAACCAGGCGTACTCCCTTTCAGACTACTGCGGTGGTGATCTGGTGCAGTGTAAAAACGTAATAATAATATCAACAATAAGACATACCCCGGTCTCTAGACGCAGGATCCCTTTGACAAAAAGAAGAGGCTTTGAATGAAGGAATGTCTTGCTACAGTCACTGTAGCACGTGATTTAGCTGCAGACCTCGGCACCAGGGACAGACGGCTATTAATAGACATCAAAGGCCTTTGCAGGAAGTTCTCCCCAAACTCCCTATTGAGCTTCAATCCCCTGCCAGCAGATTGGCCAAATTAACTCCCATTCTTTTACACCTATAGCTCCCACCCCGTGGACACCCAGGTAGTTTAATTGAGTCACTACCTCAAAACATATAATAGTTGCACAAAAACTCTTCCAGGTGGGTCTATCTCCACTGCCTTTGTTTTTCCCTCGTTAATGACCAGCTTCTTGGGAAAGCAGTAATAATAAAGGGCACCCAACAATGTTTGCGCTGCTCTTTCCATGAAATAACAGGAGTGTAAGATCCCGGCCTCCCACCCTAGCACATCCAGCTGCTGGTTAACCAGAAACCCCTCTATATCAATCCAGAACAAGCTAAATAGGATGGGAGTTAACACCCCCTCCCCATCAGTTCTCCATTCAGGCCATACCTGACTCTTGCCACCACCACATTAACAGTATGAAGCGTCCCTGTATATGATATGATAGGTTATTTATAACACGCTTAATTCCCAGAGGTTTCTTAGCGTGGACGCGGGGATCGAACCTGTGTTGCTGCGTGTCGTCTTGCTTCCAAGGCGAGCACGTTGCCCCTGAGCTATCCTCTCCTTGTACCCTTCCTTCTGGCCTTCCCTCCTCAGTCACTCCCATGACATCTCCCTATTCACGGAGTTGAAATCCGCTTTCAGATCTACGTATCACTTTCTGTTTTCCCCTTTGATCTCAGTGGGGAGCGCGGTGCTGGTGGTAGTGGGAATATTGAAAGAGAAGGCTATGGACACATTAAGGGCTGAATGGAGAGTGTGTAAGGGGGCTCCACACAGAAAGCATAACATGTGATATCATCTATGAGAGGCTCACTTATGGATCTGTGTGTGGTATTTCTGCATTTTGCAACCGAGGGCCTCGCTCGGTTGGAGGGTTTGAGGTTTGACCATAGCCTAACCAAACCTTCCAGCAAGAACTGAGTAGAGCCGGTTCTTGAATTGTCTCAGCGATAAGTGGTAAAACATGAATGGTGCTCAAATGTTTCTCAGACAGAAATGTGCATAGGGCTGTCATGTTGTCAGACCTTCCTTACATCAACTATAACTAGCAAGTTTACATGACTGCTGATGCCCTCTGTGCATGGCCATGACGGCTGAACTGCTGCTAGGTCTTGGCCCTACAATCCGATCTTGCTTTAAAAAATGGTTATTAAGCGGTATATACTTGCCTACACGTGCTCTCATATTTAATGTATGTTTGTGGTCTACTTTAGATTGGTAAAGTGCTACCCTTTGAGCCTAAAGTAAATTGATTGTTACAGATTACACAGTTTGTGTACATCGTTTACAGCTCAGGTAATTGCGATTTAATTGGGCTTTGTAACATTGGTCTTGTCATGCTGGGCGGTACAAAGAGCCAAAACATTTTACTACCCTTCTCAACAGGCTGAGTAAACTGCAGGCTTTGTTCCTCAACTTCCAATTTAAAATGTTAAAAGTATTTAATCCACCAGCAGAGGCTAACAGCTCACTTAATAATAGGCATGTGTTGACCAGCAGTGCAGCTTGTATGCTGTGTGAGCTGGGCCATTCGATTTGGGACTGACACAAAGCCATGCCTATAAATGTAAAATACAGAGAGAAAACTGCCAAAACTACTGGCTTTGCCAATGCGTGTTGTGTATTATCTCTGTTTAGTCATGTCCCTGACTGCTAAAGAAGGGCACAGTACTAGACCAGTTTGTGTGGGTTGAGTGGCCAGGTCATGGTTCATCAAGTCAGTCCCCTGAGGTAGCTTTCTGGGCTGGGAATATAATCAAGGAATTCTCTTGAGACGTAGCCTCCTGCAGGGCTCCGCAAACCCCAAGACATCATGCTCCTCCTATCAACAGCTTCCAGGCTAAAAGGTGTGCTGCTGTGTACTGGGCATGGACTCTGTCAAAGAGAGGGACGTCTTCCTCCCCTATCCTGAGGGTTCGGTTCTCCTGAGAGCTGCAGTCTGTGTTTGGCTTCTATTGGCTATTCTAACTGCTGGCACCTGTTGTGGCATGGCACCATTGATGTTTTCCTGCAACCTTGCTTGAGTCCTGCCGGCTGGCAAGGACTCTTGGGCCCAGTGCAGTCTGTGTCCACTGCCCTGCCACTGCAGGTGTCCTGAGGTGGAGAAGTACTGCAGAAGACCCTCTAGGTACACCTCGAGTTCTCGTTAATGGCAGAGTGTATCTTCTGAGTTCAGGTGTCTTGCACAGTCGGTCTTCTCTCGAGACGTATGACCGATGCCAAAAAGCTAGGAGTCCCTTGATGGTAGGTACAACCCTCCTGATCTTCACTTGCCTCCTCCAGGCCCCTTTAATCATGGGGCCTCTGTCTGACTGTGGAGGAAGCCCAGGGCAGCTCCTGCACTACAGACCACCCCCCTAAAGCCCTCGATAGTCTTGAAACTGAAGGCAGAGCTGGAACTCTGTGAAAGGAAGCAGAGACCATCTGTGACCGACTTCTGGGACAGCTTCACTTATCCAATGCATCAGTGGACATTCTAGGAGTTCATCACTCAGCATCCTGAACCTTGGAGGAGACAGGTTGTGCAGGTTGTCGGCCCTCCCCATGTTCTATATTTCCTACATGTAAGTTGTGCCCCTGCCCACCTCTTCAGTATGGTCCTAAACTGCAGAAGCTCAACACCTAGGGTCCCAGGCCTACAGGCATCTCTTGTCTGCCAACACCCTAACTGGGTCAGTTTTGACTGACTGCGGTGGGTACACCCAGTCCAGAGATGTTGGCACCCTTTAATTTTGCGAGTGTCATTATGCCAATAGACTCTTTGGTGTAGAATTGAATGCACTTTCCTTGCTTATGATCAGGTTTTCCATGGACAGCTGGCCTTGTAATCCGTATAGGTTTCATTATTTTCAACAGGTGTCGCTAACGACTTCCCCTCCCTTTTTAGGCAGTGTGTCAATGTGTCAAGTGCGTTTTTATGATGAACACTTTAATGTACTTGTATTGCAGTGGTTTTCAAACTGTGCGGTGGTTCCCCCTGTTGGGGGGGGGCGAAAGGTGTGCAGGTGGAGGGGGGCTCGAGGCTCTTCCAAAAGGGAGTACTGTGACTGATTTTAATAGAAAATATAAGCAGAAAAGACAACTAGGTTGACCATCACCAATATTTGTACTGAAAGGGGTGGGGGGCTCAGCAACAACATGTGTACACAGGAGGGGCTCGGCATAAGGACGTTTGAATACCGCTGTTCCTTTGCAACCTACAAGATTTTCCAGGGACACTGCTCTTGCAATCCTTCCCTACCGCATATTATTTCAGCCGGTGCTGCTGATTTTAACTGGATTCCCTATATGGCATTCTTTTCAATACAAAGTTCGGAGACCCTTTTCCTTAACTGCAAAAGTGACCTCAAGTACTAGGTATTTCCTTATGCTTAAATGTTGGTATCTGTGTCATGCAGGATTTGTGATAATAGGGGGTTTCATAACTTTATATTCACTATACAGTCGCCCTACTTATACAATACTCAGCCATTCTTAATTGTGTAATTTCTTTAAAGATTAACAGTCTTTGCTCAATACGTGCAATATTTTAATGGGATTTAGTCCTATATTCGCAGGATATCCCAATCATGCTTTCTAAGGTACCAGAAATTCCAGACATAAGGCGTATTTAACAATATATCTGTTTTTTTTTTAAAGTACTGTAAGGGTGTCGAAGAAGGAGACTGTCAAGATGGATCATTTTATGGGCAACAAACTTGTATTAAATCAGTAAAGAACCCATCTCCCCCTACTTCTAAGGGGTTTGCCCTGCCTCAACCTAGGAAAACTGTGGTGAGTTGTCACAATGTCCGTCAACATTAAATGTTCCCCGTCTTCTGTCAGAAACCAACTAATCTAACCCTAACAATATAAACCTAAGTCTTTAACTAAAGTGAAGTTCGTGTTTCCTTCACCTGGAGAATGACTCCCTTTTCCTGGTGTCTTCCGTCCATCTTATAGTATAAGTAATTCTGTCAATGTTTCATCACAAAGGACCAGGGCCAGGATCAGGACCAGGACCAGGACCAGAATGACTCCCTTCTCCTGGTTCTTCTATCAAGGTTCTCCACAGTGGTCTTTAAGCACTTTTGCAGAACACTTGGATTAGTCTCTTTAACTCCTTCCAGAAAGTAGAAAAACTCATAGCCCTACTTGGCTTCCATTCACCACTCTCATGAGGGAGAGGGCTCCCGTTCCACTCTACTTGAGAAGCAGCATTGGGTAAACCACTGCAATGAGTGAAATGACTCCTGACACAGTCTTCTTGCTCAGTGGCATTGGGTTGACCACTGCGACAAGGGAGATGACTCCTTATGCTATCTGCTTGGGAAATGGTGTTTGACTGACCACTGCAATTAGGAAATTGAATCCCGATACACACTGCTTGAGCAGTGGTGGTGTTTGTCTGACCACTGCGACGAGAGAGAGGATTCCCGATAAACTCTGCTAGAGCAGTGGTGTTTTGCTGACCAATGTGACGAGGGAGATAACTCCTGATGCACTCTGGCTCAATGATATGGTTCGGGTTGTCACCACTGTGACGAGGTAGATAACTCCTGAGGCACTCTGGCTCCTGGTTTGGCTTCCCGGGCCCGTCCTGGTCTTCCCATTGTTCCTGTTACCTTGTTCTCTGTTGGGACACGTCTCATCCCGGGGTCGCAGGTTCCTTGCTCTGCGGCTTCCGACATCTGTGCGGCTCCGCAGCAGACTCCAGCTGGTGGTCTAGGTACTGTTTCCAGGCCTCATGGTCCACCTTTCTGCGGTCACGCCACCACCGCGATTGCTTCTTCCTTCTGGCGAGTCAGCGCCCAGCCGGCTCCTGGGCCATTGTAGCAGCATCCCTATCTTTTCCGCCTTCGCCTGGAGGAGCAGCTTCTCTGTGTCTCTGGTCCTTCTGGTGTGAATCTCCCGGCAGGACTTGCTTGCTGCTGGCTTCCGCGATGAATGATCTCTAATACGATCTTACTTTCTTCTTTATATTCTTGACTTCACCTACACGTAACGTAAGCAGCATCTTGGAAAGTCTCTTTGGTACTCTTCATGTCTGCAGTAAGCCACCCTGTTGCAGTACTTGGCTGGTTTTGCATATGACTTCTCATGATCTTCTTCTTCCCAGTATGATCTACATTTGTCATAGTCAAAGCTTTACAGTAACACATGGTTCCACTATCAATGGTGGGAGCAAATGGTGACCATGAGGATAGGGGGTTCTGTGACAGGGCACTAGGGAGGCTTTTCACCAGGTGGACGTCCTTATCCCCAGGAGGGGAGTCGCCTCCTATGAGGTCCTCCCGCATATTACCACCACTAGGGGGACTACTGTGTAGCAGTTTCACCTCCCTAGCCTCATAGAGAAGTGATGAGACCTGGTGAATGGTCACAGTATACAATTATAACTTTTGTCTAATGTTGCCAGCAGACTTTAGATTGTCTGCACCTCTTCCCCGAGACTGTCATTCTATGGTTGACTTTCTAGTTACAGACCTATTGCTTCTTTGTTTGGTCTATTAGGTGGTGCTGCTGAAACTATTACACTATAGTACAGGTAGGGGAGAGATGACATGTGAGGAGGGGCATACAGCTTATAGGTGTTGTTTGGCTATGTGTCCACCCATTGATGGCCATTGGCCATGCTAATCCCTATGGCTATTCCCACCCAATACCTCACTCACTGCAGCCTAAACACATCCTCCTGGGACGTCTTTGAGCTCCCACTATCAAGTAGGATCATTGAACTTAAGCTTGCCTGTGTTTTTTCTAAACCGTCTGGTGGGAGTTAATGGGTTAATTGCAGCTGTAAATGGCTACTATTGTAATAAAAATGTCTTAACTAAGTGTGCCTTCAGCGACTTGATTTATATTGCTTGCATGAATGGAAATCCTGTTAAAAAGAAGTAAAGGCAAAGCCAGCAGTTTTGGCTTGAGATATTAGATAAGCATTTGCTAGATACTGGCATCATGTGCCTAGGTAATCGCTTCATTTGCCAGCTTTGCGATCTTATGGCCAGGTGGTACCATTATATCAGTGCTGAGCAAATGCCTATCCCATGTCTACCCAAAAGGCAAACTGTTGGGTTTTCCAATGCTTGTTCTACATTTCTGCCGCTCTGTAAGATCCAGCGATTTGTTGCGCATCTGCATTCTCATCTAGCTCCTGTCTTTCAGTCTCTTAGCCCTACCTGATACGCTGCTCTTCCTAGTACCATAAATCTTACTGTTTGTATCAATGTGTAGTCTTGTGTTGTTATGTTAGTAAGTCTTTGTGCTGTGCCATATCACCAGCATGGTGGTTTGAAAGCACTGGCGCATTGTCATGGACGACATTGTCACTCTTGCTGTAGTGCCGCCAAGCCAACAAAGCTTGTTTGTGGACTTTGGCAAGTGGAACTCACTAGATAGGTCACATAGAGAGTACAATCTGCTGTTACCTGGTCATCAGCCTGGCATGGCACTTACCCCAAAGAGATGTCCCAAGGTGAGCGAGAAGCCAATGGCCAGGGCCACGGAGCCCAGCCGGCCGTTCCGGCGCTCATCGTACGTGGCGAAGATGCACATGACGAACTGCAGCGTGAGGAAGATCTCCACTGTGGTGGCCTGGCCCACACTCACTCCGGGGTGCAGCTGCAAAAAAGGAACAGGTCACAATTAATCACTGCGGCCACGAGACCCACTTTTGCAGCACGCCATGACAAGTGTAAGAAAGCCGGCATGCCCCTTCTGAGGCACATTTGCAAGAAGAAATAGGTGCAACTTCCCAGACTGCTGCTCGTGTTTTGCCACATCCTGTGCACTCCTTCAAAGAAATGGGAGGACGTTAGACCAGTGGCTTAGCCGCAATAGCCCACACTAGGCCCCTGGGCCCTGTATGTTGTATGCTTAGTTTCCACTCACTCTCAGTTCCTCCCCTGCATTAGACTCCTACAACATGTCCCCCGTGTTCCCCCCCAAAAATAACAAGCGGGCTCTCATTGTGGGTGGGTAGGCCGCAGTTGCTTTATTAGGCAGGAGGAAGCTTACAGGTGCTCTGCTTTTGGCAGTGCAGCATCTGGGTTCTGCTCTGAGCAGAAAGCCCTTACACTTTTCTAACTTGGCTGAGCAGCATCCGGTTTCGTTCTGAGCTGACGCCCTTACACTTTACTAACTTTCAAACACTCCCCAGTTTCATCAACGGCTTTTCAGGTAGCCAACTTCAACATTACTGCTTTTCCCAGACCTCCATTGTGCAAGCTATTACACAGCCCGCATGCGCACTGCCGGGTGCAACTGTGAGAGGCAAGAGTCGAAAGTTAGTTATGACTGAGCACCACTGCACCCAGATAAAGGACTACTTTCTCAGACTTTCAAGTTCTCACAGGGCTTGCATGGTGCATATCCGGTTGCCTGGTTGATGGATAAGTAACATGCTGAGCTGTTATGCATTCCTATGCGAAAAGGACCAGGCTCTTTTGCTGGATTCATAGTTGTGAGACAGAGAGCACACTCACTCTAGCGTGTACCCGTGAGAGGAAAAGTGAGAATATTAGGTTGAGTGCAAAGGAAGCACTGGCGCTGCCGGCATGCTCTCTTCTGGGTGCCGCTGCTAGAAACATTGGGAACCAGGGTTGGATTGGCCTCTCGGCCGGGCCGAAATCGTCCCTGGGGAGTGGGGGCTGGGTTCTGGCCATGCCTGGGCCGGTTTGGAAAACTTGATTTTTTATTCTTCAAAAAGCCTTGTTAGGTCGATAAATGAGTACCAACACAGCTTGGGTGATATTGTATGCATCTTTGCTCTATAAAAAAAGAGCTTGAGCGTAAGTGCTATACAATAACATATTATCATTTGGCCTTGGACTTCTGCTTGGATTCACAGTAATTTAGTGTACTTAGGTACAATGCTATTTGATGACACTTCCTGTTTTGTCATGGGGTGAAAGGTCGTGTTTCATCGCTTCCCGGGATGTCATTTTGGGGTGGGGTCAAATGAAATCACTTCCGGTGATGTCAGAGGTCAAGGGTCGTGTGGCGAGGGGTGGGCCACTTTTTTGAGGCAAGGGGTGGGCCACTTTTTTTTGGGTGAGCGGGCCTATTTCTTGTCCCAGTCCGACCCAGTTGGGAAGATGTCGGTTATGGTTCGGCCACACACCCTGATGATGAAGGCCTTTTGTTACATAATACTAGGTAAGCTCTGAAGCAGCCAACCTCCATGCAATCCCCTGGGTGTGCTTTTAAGACAAATGGAGAAAGACCTCTCTTACGACTCGTGAACACTTCCTGAACTTAAAGCACACTTTTGCAGACTGCTACCACTCGCACTTTATGGGCTGCGGCTGTGAAAGGGAACAGGCGAGTGTGCACAGGAAGCAGGCACTTACAGGCCCTCTCCATCTCCAGCCTGTAGGAAGGGCATAGTGCAGGTTTGTGTGAATAGTGCGGTGAGTATTGCTGGCAGGGGACTCGGGTACCTTCAGCCCTCCTGGGCTTGATAGGATGTGGTTCCTCGGCGGTGATTATTGGCACACTGGCCAACGGGTGGCATGTGCTGATCCAAGAGTGTGGGGCAGGCCAGGGGTGCAGTCATGGCAGGAGAGGGAAGCCAGTAGCCACGGGTGGAGGGGTTGGATACTTGTAGTCCACTCACGCATGCCTTTCTGTCCATGTTTGGGGCCGGGGTGTGTAAGCCTCGATTTCAGATCCGTGCTGTATGGCACATAAATCACTGAGATATGCGATTGCGAATTTCATGGCAGACATACATTTATCAGATAATGCTACATGTAAGTGAGGGCTGGAGAGAAAGTGAATATTATTGGTTGCAATTATTGATTGTTGAAAAGTTCTAATCAGTGACACTGAACTGACCTCACATATACGTCAATGTTGCATCTCTGTTTCTTATTTGAAACTTTTAAATCCTATCAATAACTGCACGTTTTGAGTACAAAAATATGTTTTTCTTTCTTTTTTTTCGCTTTTAACTGAGATAATTTGATTTATGCATTGTGGAAAATCTTTTTAACATTGTTTTTTTAAGTGAAAATATTCCTCTTTTCATACTGATGTATATGTCTAAAATAGTTTTAATTTTGATGTATATGTTTAAAAGATCTGTGCCATGGAGTGGATGCAGGTGCCATGCCACGTGGAGGGCACGCTGTGCCCTGATGTTGGTCAGGTCTGCTGCCTTCCTTATCGTCAAGCCTGCATTTTTGAAGGCTGGTGTGTGAACATCACGTGATCCATGCGCAGTCATCCCTTCCTTGTTTTGTTGTGAGTGTGGTGTATTTGCTGTGTGTAATTGTGGAGCCGTTAAGGTTCCTCTTTGTTCGTAGGTGTGTTCTTTCAGTTAATTGCTGACAAAAGTGACATTACAATGCGAAGAAAACAGGAAGTAATGTCAAATAAGCACATTCCTCTCCTAGAAAGTGTCTCAGCACGCTGTTAAAATGCTCCCGCGGTAGCACACACGCAAAAGTAACTTTGTAAAGTTTAGGTTTTCTTTCTCGAGCAAGAATGTTGGTAGTCCATGGTTTCTCTGGCTGTGAGCGAACTAAAAGGGTGGGAGGTGGAAAGGGGGAGCAAGTCAAGAATAGGGCTAGACAGTGAACCAGAGAGTGGGAATTGAAGAAACTGGACGAGACCAGGGCATATGTAAAGCCTAATATCAGAAGTTAGACTAGAGATGATACTAGCAAAAGGGGGAATGTGAACAGGGGAGAGATGAGGCGGACATGAAAAGTCAGAGAAAGTTTGGACTAAATGGAGCGGGTCACAGAACACACAGGACGAGACACATAACAGATGAGGGGTGCA
This sequence comes from Ambystoma mexicanum, assembly GCF_040938575.1. Lineage (NCBI taxonomy): Eukaryota > Metazoa > Chordata > Amphibia > Caudata > Ambystomatidae > Ambystoma > Ambystoma mexicanum. Next base: position 256,731,116 of record NC_090926.1, on the reverse strand, counting down.
TGCAAGACAGAAATCATGAAGACAATAGTAAAGATAGAAACAGAAGATTTGAAGAAGAAAAACAAGCAGTGCCAAAGCCCATAGTGTTTTGTTTGGAATCATTTTGTTGTGCTGGCACAAAGTTGTCACTTTTGAAAAAAGGTGCAGCTTTGCATATGCAAGTGCTGCTACAACACACCAAGCACAGACTCGAAGGGCCCAGCGATGCCATTTAAGGCCATGCATGCAATAGTTACCATATGTGATATAAAGCCTCAAATGTCTAGTGCTTATGCCTAGCACAGCATGAAACGCCACTTAATGATTGCACTGTTTAGCCGTCACATGTGAAGTACAACCTCATATGCCCATCTCCTTCAGTCATGTGCCAAGCACATCCTTACTTGTCCTACTAATGCCATGTAATTCCAGGTAAGGCTTCAGATTCATGCTATAGTCACCGTATGGCCTGTTGCTGCCATTGGTCAGCCCAAAAGATGCCAATCATTGCAGTAAAAGCTTCATCTAGATGGTACAATTTGCCAAAGGTACCCCGCGGGACCATTGATGTGAACACATTGTTTATGTTGTTCATATACTGTGTTTTGGTTGTGTCTTTTTGTCATTATGCTTTCTATATTTGCTTGCTGATTCAATTTGTGGGTATGTTTTGTGCTCCAAAGTACTCCCAACAATCTTTACAAATGGTGCCACTGCCTGAATAGGGGCTGTGGCAGGATAGCGACCACCTCAGAGGTTGCGTGCACTTCTTCTTTTGTAGGACCAAGCCCCCGCTAGAAAATGAACCCGGTAAAACGGTGCCAAAACATGAACACTCCTTCAGCTACAGCAGTTTATGAATCCATGTCTGGAGCTCCCTCATGAACACAGCAGCAAAGCTGTCATTTTCTAGTGGCAAAGGGCTTTTGTGTCAGTGATTGCATTACATTCCCGTATAATAACTGGGATCTTCCCATGATGCTTTGGAGCAGAATTAATCAGCCCACTTCTACAGATAATCCTGCAATGTTTATTTCACTATGATCTGTACAATCGCACGGGATTCAAATGAATTGGGGACAGTTCAGTGACCTATCCCCGTGATACAGTTGCCATTTACACTTCATTTGGTGGCCCATTCCACAGGTGCAACGAGTACCGCTCATGTGTTCTCATATTCGGGCATCAGTTTGGCATTGTGCATGTGTTTTGGTATGCCAACTGCCAGGGTGCAACAGCCTGAGCTTTTTTGATTTTTAGGAATACAATGATGCGGGTAGCTCTGTCTCTAAAACACTTATGTATAGGTGCGATATAGATAAAATATCATATCATATCATAATGTCTGATAATCGGACGCTCTTTTATGAAAGGTCCATGCTAGAAAAGACATTGCACACATGTGACTTTGCTGAGCTGTCTGTTGACACTTCGCTGCATCTGCCTTGTGCAGGGGTGTTGCTAGACCTGGAAAAGATCCGGGTCTACGCTGATGGCAGGACTGTCGGGACTCTGGGCTAGCTAGCCTTTTGGTAGTAGCTCCTGAGCTTCTATCCGGGACAGCAACCAAAAGATCCGCGGCTATAGCCCCCTCAGCTACCCCTCTAGCAACGCCTCTGGCCTTGTAGTTGCATAGCATTGCAGCAAACAGGGTCATGAGCATTCCTGCCAGCAACTCCTGGAAACAAATGTTCAGCAGTATGAATCTGCCTTTAATCACTTGCAATCCGAGATGTGAATTTCAGTATGTCATTGTGGGCCCCATGGTCTGGTGGCAGGTGACTAATCTAAATACAAGTCATGTCTGGTCATGACATGGTGATCTCTGGGACTCCACAATTATATTGACCAAATCGGCTTGGTTTCTAGTGACCTTTCTGGTCAGAGCCTCCTGTGAATTCACTGTCTGGGACTGGGATTCACCCAAAACAAACAATGTGAGCTTTGTCCCTGTAAAAGATTTTGTCTTCCTGGGAAATGGTTGCCACCACCCAGGAAGGCAGGAACTGCTCTCATCGGGCAGGAAGAGGTCCAGAGCTTCAAACAACAGAGCCTGCCAGGCCAAAGGAAATCAAAACTTGGTGTTAATTAACATAGAACATTTGATATAGGCAGGTAGAGGAAGAGGCGGAGGAGAAAAGCTCGGGAGAGGTCTTTACAGTAATACAGAGGTTCTACCATCTTGGATTATCCAAGAGTTCCCAAAACAGCTGTCCCGTACCCAATTTTCTTCAGACAAAGTCCACTGGTATGGCTTTACCTGGCAAGAAGATTGTGCTCAGATCCTTTAAAGAAGGCTAGAATGGAACCAATCTTCTGTGACTTGTGCCTACATAAACAGGGAGACCCCTCCCACCCCCTTAGTTGATTCAGCTTTGGACACACGAAGAAGGAGGATTCATCTGGAACCTGCTTGTGTGTGCAGTCTGCTCCAGAGTCCTCTGCCATAGAGCCCAAGACCAATATCTCCCAGGAAGAGAAATGCTCTTCTGCCTAACCATTCAAAGGGAATATTTGGGGTGAGCTGATGGCTAGGCTAGGTCAACTGCACCCAAGAACCTGTTCACTGGAGGTTATAGAAACATGCAAGTGCTTTTTAAAACCTGGTTGGCTGGGAAGTGCAGAAGAAATGACTTAAACCTTGCCTCTGGAGTGACCCTGGACAGGGTCCCCCAGCAACAACTAAAACAACAAAGTGACCGCAGGCTCTCAGTGCATCTGCAAACCACTTTGACACTGGTTTGGGCAACTTCAAAGTGAAACTTACTGGATAGATAGGGTACACACGGTTTCTCCAAATTGCCTCAATGCAGAGTTGGACCTGCACTGTTATCTGTGTATATATTCTCTGTGAGAAGTTATATTTAGTCTTGTTCTCGGAGAAAGATATAAGAAGAGGTAACAGTGTTGAAGTATCTGTTAAGTACCAAATGAGTTAGCAAGTAAGTGTCTGCCAGGGGGCAGACAGACATTAACCCCACCACTTACAATGATAGTAGGGGTATGTATAGATGTGAACAGGTGAGGTCAGACATAACTAACATGCAGTATTACCCATGGTTAGACTGTTACAAATCTATGTTAACAAGTGATGGAAGCTATATCACATATGAATCATCAGCAATGGTTATACTATCATGATGTAATGTCCTTTGTGTACTGTTGGATGTTTCCACAACAAAATAGGTACCACATGATGTGTCAAATACAGCATACCATGTGATTATGGCAGTTCAAAGTTCTGTATATGATCAAAAGACACAGTACACTCTTATGCTTTGTCAGAATGATGTTCTTCAGTATCTTATTTCTTCATTGTGATGAAAATACTACTAAGAGATTTGGTTTCTCTTTTTTGTGAGCAGTTCCCATGCGTAGGCACATGGGGGTTGAACCGCCATGGTATTATTATATAGGGTGGGAATATAAATCATATCTCTTGCTGTACCAAGCAATTATGATTTAAACACTTGAGATTTCTTTGGTTACACTGCCCAGCTTTAGTGGCACTGTTAACAAGAAGACTGATTAAATGTACTAAGGGCCTGATTCACAGAATGTTTTCCAATGGGATTGCGCCATTATAACATGCTTCAGTGAATCAGGACCTTAGTGTTTCATGTACATCCTGACATGGAATTATGGCAATTTAAAAAAAAAACTACAGGTGATCATAAGTACTTGAAACAGTTATGCAGTGTAAGCACGATGCCCTCTAGTATCTTGATTTCAGAATGATGACAATGCTGTTATGAGATTGTGGCCCTCATTACGAGTTCAGAGGTAACCATGCCGCTATTGGCGGCATGGATGCCGCCGAAATCGCATCGGGGTCCGGGTCCTCGGAATGAGGACTTACCGGGCCATTCCGAGTTCGGAAGGCCCGGTAATTCCTCCCTCCAAGGACCCGGACACAGTCCTTCCCCATTCCCATTTCAGCCCCAAAAGGGCTGAATGGGAATGGGAGAGGGAGCAAACAACGGGCCATTACGAGATGGCCCGTTGTTTGCTCCCTCTTCCCCTCGCGGGACCCGGTAAGCACTCCTGGTTTTCCCAGGCGTGCTTACCGTGTCCCGCGAGGGGAAATCGTAATGCAGCGGTACGGGGTGAACGGCGCCGGCACCTTCTACGGTGCCGTTCACTCCGTACCGCCAGGGTCGTAATGAGGCCCTGTGTCTCTGCTTTTTGCGAGCATTACCATCATATAAGTATGAAGTATGGAAACATGAAATGCAACACTTGATATATTTAGCTATCACCTTGTAAACGCTCGAGGCTGTGTGTATATGGAGCCACATGTACTTACTCTTTGTTGAAGTCCCTGCACCTGTGGAATTGTCTTTAAGAAGAATGTTTACAATGCACCTGCACAAAGGTTTCAAGAGTACAGAATATGGCAACTTGAGTTGCATCCCTTTGTATATCCAGCTAACATCAATTAAACGCTCGAGATTGTTTGTACATTGAGCTGTATTGAGTTATTCTTGGTTGGATTGCCCATTAATGGTGACAGTGTCAATAACAAGAACGGCCATAATGCAACTTTGTTTTTCCAATGGATTGTGTCCTCCCATGTATTCCTTATCTTTGATATTTCCTAATATCCAGCTCGCTGCATTGGAATTTTTTTTCAGTAGAGGGCGCTGTGCGTCGATGCCTGTTCGAGTCGATGTCCCTCGGAGGCCTCTGTCCTGACTTCGACGTCATCACAGGTAGAAGTAGCACATTCAGCGTACGCAGCACCCATTGCTCAGTTCCGTTTTTCTGTGCTTCACAGCTTCGGTAACGTAACTCTTGGTTCTGTGTGGTTCTTCGAATTTCTTTGAGTTTCCTGAGAAAATTCTTCAACTTTTTGACAAGATAGCTTCCTCATCGGCTCCGTCGACTCCTCGGTCCGGATTTAAAAAGTGCTGTGACTGCGGTGCTAAAATGTCCATGACGGACCCATACAGGATCTGACTGTGGTGTGTAGGGAAAGAACATCTGTGTTTGGAGTTCGACGAATGCATGTCGATGACGGCCAAGGCCTTCAGGGAGCGCAGAGGGAAGTTGGAGAGAGGTAGGCCGCAAAAATCTATTACCCCGTCCAAATGTAAATCTTCTGACGAGTCGAGTCCTTCCTCGCCTTGTCATAAAAAACCTAAACGCTCCCGTTCGCGAAGTAGGTCGCATCATTCCTCGTCTTCGAGGCATGGCAAAAAGAGATGCCAAAGATCGCTGTCCACTTCCTCATCTAGTTCACCGAAAGGGTTGTTTGTCCCTCAAAGCATAGTACCCCGGCTCAATGGGAGGAATTCAGAATTAGTATGATGAAGGTGTCATGCATTCCGCATGGCGACGATTGTGGGATGTCTGGAGACGCCATTAGTAGTTCCAACACGTCGGCGGCCGTCTGGATGCAGCGGTCTAGTTGTTGCACCCAAGATGGCCGCCGCGTCTGCAAGTGCTGGTTCGCTCTTACTCACCCTGCGTTGCACCTTCGTTGCTCCGTGAAGGTAACGCTGTTCTGTGAGTTTCTCTCCCGTTTCTGCCTACCTATTGTTCCTGTGCCTTCTCTTTGTTTCTTTCGGATCTTCCGGTGCGGGTTGTGCTCTTTCCTCCTTTCCTCGGCTGCTGTGTCCCACGGTTCCTCTCTTCATTCTGTCACTCTCTTTGCCCCTGTTTTCCCATTTTTGGCTTCGTGTCTCATCTCTTGCTATTCTGGTATTACTCACCCTTCAGTGGCTCTCCATATCCATTCCCCTGGGACTGCTCCTGATCCTCAGCCAAGAATTGCTTCTGCTACCTGGACTCAGCTGATCTATGAAATTCAGTACACCAGTTCCCGCTATCTGAAGTGGAACCAGCTAGCAGGGTTTTTTCTGCCAAGTGGCTTTTTCCCTTCCCTGGAACCGGCTCCAGGGAGTCCCCACTGTCTGGTTTTCTCACTTACCGACAACGTGGCATCCCAGGGAGCTCGTCCCTTTTTGCACAATAAAAAGACCAGAAAGAAGACGAAAGTGAAGCGACAAGAGCGTCGAAAGAAGAAGACAGAGTGCCGAGACAGTTCCACTGAAGACTCAGGTGAGGAGGAAGGGAAGGGAACGATCACAGAGCTTGACAGAGTGCAACTCCAAAGGAGTTCAATGGCATCCCTGGAACAGTATCAGGAACTTGTTGCAGCCATCCAAGGACTCACAGTGGAAGTTCAATCTCTCCGGTCTGAAAATCAATCCCTGAGACAACAGGTTGCAGCTCGAGATGAAGCCAGAGGAGATTTACCCCTGCTTCCTTTTCCGTTCGGGAAATATGACGGAAACCCTAAGACCCTAAACGAATTTCTAGACACCTGCAAGTTATACTTCGCCTTCCGCCCTCGGGCATATGAGACGACTAAGGCCAAGGTGGGGTTTCTAGTCTCAAACTTAACGGGGAACGCTCTTGCTTGGGCTACACCTCTTATCCCTCAATCTGACCCTTCGACCAAGGATTACGATCAATTCATTGAACGGTTTAAGACACGTTTCGAATGACCAGAAGTACTATACACCTCTTATGAAGCCATTCTGGACATCAGACAAGGACCTCATGACGTTCAAGCGTATGTGACGACTTTCATGCGCCTAGCAACTGATGCTAGGTGGCCTGACTCAGCCCAACAGACATTATTCTGTCGTGGTTTACATGAGGACATTAAGGATGAGTTGGCATGCATTGCCAGGCCTCAGACATTCCAGGAACTCGTATCCCTTGCCTTGCAGATTGAATTCAGGTTAGGCGAGAGGAGACAAGAACGACGAAGACCTAGACCACCTCTCTTACCTGTGTCTCCTCCCATTTCCAGTGACCATCCACTTCCCTGCAAGGGGAAGAACCTATGCAGATAGGCACCGCCCGAGGACCCTTAACATCTGAAGAAAGGAAGATAAGAAGGGATCTGGGTCTATGTATGTATTGCGGATCTAAGAAACATTTACTGCGCAACTGTCCAGAGGTTCCCCCACGTCGTCAGGGAAATGAATCCCTCGGACCTAAACAGGGGTTGGTCGGGGAAGATCGTAAGAATCCCTGTAACAACACTTTGTCACACTCACCCCGAGAGGACAACCGGTTGATGGTATTTCAGGTCAAGTTGTCCATAGGATCTTCATCCGCCTGGGAAGCCTTAGCCATGCTTGACTGCGGGGCAGCGGGGAACTTTATTGATGTTTCCTGGACAAAAGAGAAGAAGGTACCCATCCTCACAAAAGATCAACCCATTCCTGTGGAAGAGGTGGATGGTACACCCTTGTCCTCCGGGCCCATTACCCAGGAAACGCTCCCTCTTCATGTGCAGCTGTTCCAACATCAGGAAGAGATGGTGTTTGACCTTATCAAGGCGGCTCATTTTCCTGTGATTTTAGGGATTCCGTGGTTGCACCGCCACAACCCTCTCATAGATTGGTCAACCAACACCATACAGTTTCAGTCATCCTATTGCCTTAACAATTGTTTACATCAGTCTCACCCAACTTGGCAATCCATCAGGGGAGGTTCTTTGTTGGCTGCATCCTTACACTTAGTATATCATAAAAGATGACTTTTACCAAACTTTTACCAAATGTAAAAATGGAAACGGCTCAAAAAAGGGAGCAGCTCCACAGAAAGGTCTAAAAATCAAATCAGACCACTTAGATTTACCTTAATATGGTGAACCTTCAATGCACGTCCGTGAATGACTGATAAGCTAATTTTTCTTCATTGAAAAACCAAAACTCTTCAAAAGGCGTCCCAATCCGCCGAGATATCGTCACACCTAGGGTAGACACATCAAACTGCCAATGAGCCATCCATACTGTCACAGCCACAGGTCATTACAGAATAACAGTCAAAAATGTTGAAAATATGACAGAAATTACCTTCACGAAAGTGAAGAAACCCACAACGTGGGGCACAGGGAAGAACTCCCTTGTTCAGACAACCGAATGCAGTCCACAGATGACTACAACAATGACACAGTGTCAATCTGTAATATAAAACGGGGCGATCACTAACCGACTCAAAACCAGCAACATGCACCAATGTACCACGGAAACCCGGTGCTAGAAGTTAAAGCCTCCAAATGTTCCAAAAGGATCCCACATGTACACCAACCACGGTCATGCATACAAAAGTGGTGCCATCTAAAAGGATACTCCACAAAAGAGGATTTAGTGTTGATATGCTGACCGTCACAGAATGGCAAGTGGTCATGCAAAACAGCCGTCTACTCGGCAAAGGAGAGTGCGGCTAAGCACCAACCCCAAACATGACGTGACTCGTATATTTCAAAGTCAACATGTTTACCTCTATTTTCAGAACGGCATACTCCTCGCTAATAACTCGCGGGGTTTAAACAAGCCATGCGGCACCCGCATGCGTTTATATCAAGTGCACCAGTGTTCTCCTCAGCGTAACATGCTCACATCTTCCTTGTATACACTAAAAAGGGACTCCACAATTCAGTTTGGTACTGGCTAGCCTCATCATGGAGAAAACTAAAGGAGGACTACACTAATTCAGCGATTACTAACTAACAAACACGGCGGCCATATTTGCATGAAACAGCCCAGCAACAGAAAAACAGTGTTGAGGGAATGGGTGCACAAAAGGGGCACACAAACAATCAAGAACAGCCAAAACAACAATGTAGATGTCAACAGTTTCTGGTCTGTCTCAGCTTTACTGTGGCCAAGCACTTTTTTCAATATGATCCACGTAAACTCATTGCAGCCATGTTTCTTGTCAAGGAAATGTTTTACCAAAGGGGCTGTAATCACTTGATTTCTAATGCAGCTCCGATGTTCCACCATACAGACTTTACATTGTCTATTGGTCTTGCCTACATAGTGTAAGCCACAGGGGCACGTGATTAAATACACAACATTAGATGTATTACAGTGGTCATTTCATTACACACCCATCTGAGATTCGGCAAAATTTGTATAGATCTGATCTCTTTGGTTTGTGCACACATACTACACTTACCACAGGGAAAATGTCCTTTTATTTCCGGTAAACCCCACAACCTGGTTTGTCTCACCAGTGGTGTACTCATTTCAGTCACATAATTCCTAATCAGAATGTTCCTTAGATTTTGACTTTTTCTGAAAGCCACCAAAGGGGGCAAGGTTCCTTTTCCTCTGTAAACCTTTTTCCATGTTTTCATCACAATAAATTTAATTTTGTAAGATAAATTTGAAAAAGTATTAACAAAAACAGGACCAATCGCTCTCTTAGTTTTCACATTTTTCTCCAGAAGCGCCTCCTGATTGTTATTATATGCTCTCTTGGAGGCAGTCTTAATCACTCTGGGTGGGTAACCTTTATTTAACAGTTTCTGGGTGAGTGTATCTGCACTTTTGCAGAAATCCTCTTTCCTACTGCTGTTCCTTTTTAACCTTAAAAACTGCCCAAAAGGTAAGTTGGTTTTTAAATGCTTGGCATGATGGCTATTAAAGTGCAGAAGAGAATTCTTGTCAGTAGTCTTAGTATAGGGCTTTACTTTTAACACTCCATTATCATGAAAGATAGTAATGTCTAGAAAATGAGTCTCGAAATCGCATATGGATCCCGTAAATTTCAAAAAGTGATTCTGTTGATTCAACCATGTCACAAAACACTCAGCTTCTTCTCTCGTGCCGTCCCATACAATAAGTATGTCGTCTATATACCTCAGCCATTTCCTCAAATGATGAATAAAAGGATTAGTGGCTGGGTATATCACAATTTTTTCAAAATATTCAACATAGAGATTGGCTAAATTTGGGGCCATGGCTGCTCCCATGGCGGTGCCCTCTATTTGTTGGAAAAAAGTACCTTGAAATTGGAAAATGTTTTGGGTCAAGGCAAATTCTGTACACCATAAAATAAACGCTCTGCTCACAGGGTGTGCATCCTCTCTGTCTAGCAAGATTTCCTCAACCACCTCTAATGTAGCTCTTTTTGGTATCATAGTATAGAGGGATTGGATGTCCAAACCTATCAGTAAGGAACGGCCTGGAACAAATTCTATGTTCTCTATTTTATTGATGGCATCGGTGGTGTCCCTCACGTAACTTTGCATTTTCATGACAAACGGACGCAGATAGAAATCCGCGAACTTCGACAATGGTTCCAAAATGGAGTTGACCCCAGAGACTATGGGACGTCCTGGTGGATCTACACGTCTCTTATGTACCTTGGGCAAAATGTAGAACACAGGTATCCTCCCTTGTTCCCTAGTTAGAAATTCATATTCTTGTTTGCTGATCATCTCAGAGTCCCGTGCTAAAGTAACTTTTTCTTTTATGATCTTCATCAGTCGCGCAGAAGGGTCACAAGTCAATTTCAGATAACTCACATTATCAGAAAGAAGTCCCTCACATTCCTTAACGTAATCACAGCGATTCATCAAAACAACAGCTCCCCCTTTATCTGCTTGTCTGATGATAAGATTCTTATCCTTTGCAAGTTTTAAAGCAGAAGCTCTCTGAAGCTTACTGAAGTTCGAATTATGGGACTTCTCACAGGTTTCTAACTTCTGGACTTCCGCCAACACCTGTCTTTCAAACACCGTGGACTCACCGGTGTGGGAATGGGTAGGCGCACAGAAGGTTGACGCATTACGCAGTACGAAATTCAAAAGGATCATGAGTTTTTGTTATGACAAAACTGAGGCCCCTGTTAAGAGTATTCTCTTCTTCTGGGGAAAGTTCATGGTTAGACAAGTTAATCACCACTGATTCCTTGTCCGACTTCGTATCCTGACCTGATTGTCCCAATCCCCTCGATTGGGACCCTGCCCTAAAAAAGGCGTCCTTTGTCTTTGTCTGTTGCCCCCTCTCTGGCCAGAGAGGGGGACACTTAGTGCCAGAACATTATCAAGACTATCCAGAGGTTTTCGTCGACAAACAGCCACATTCCCTTCCTCCTCACAGAAACTAAGACTGTGCTATTGAAACTATACCCAATGCTTCAATCCCATTCGGGAGGATGTTTCCTTTGCCCCTGCCAGAACGCAAAGCCCTTAAAGAATACTTAGATAACAATCTGCAAAATGGGATCATTCAGGAATCCAAGTCATCAGCAGGGGCTTCCTTGTTCTTTATACCCGAGAAAAATTCCCGCGAGCTACGCCCCGGCATTGATTATCGCGGGTTAAATCAACTCACCATAAAAGACCAATACCCGATGCCACTGATCAAAGAAATACTGGAGGCAGTTCAAGGTGCCTCAGTCTTCACAAAGCTGGACGTAAGGGGAGCATACCACCTGCTCCGCATAAAAGGGGGGGATGAGTGGAAGACAGCCTTTCGGACACCTCTGGGTCATTTTGAATATCGAGTCATGCCCTTTGGCCTGGTGTATGCCCCAGCTGTCTTCCAACGCTTCATGGACAAACTGTTGGCAGACCTCCTCCTATATTCCATCGTGGTTGTATATTTAGATGATATTCTGATCTACTCATCATCCCTTACAGAGCACCAGAAACATGTGCGGGTGGTATTGGAATGCCTACTGGAGAACCAACTCTATGTCAAACCTGAGAAATGCATTTTTGACTTCCCCACCGTATCCTATCTGGGTTTCATTCTATCTCAAGAAGGCATCCGCATGGATACAAGTAAGATTCAAGCAGTTCTTCAGTGGCCTGAACCCAGAAGCGTTAAGGAATTTCACCGTTTTTTAGGGCTAGCTAATTTTTACAGGCAATTCATCTCTGGATTTTCCAATTTGGTCCTTCCAATTACCTCCTTACTAAAGAAGGGAGTACTGTTTAGCTGGACACAAGATGCAGATACTGCCTTCCAAGCCATAAAGAAGGTGTTTACTAAAGCACCGATCCTTATGCAGCCAGATCAAGCTTTACCCTTCATAGTTGAAACGGACGCCTCAGGAGGAGCCATTGGGGCAACCCTCCTTCAAAAGGGTTCAGACAATTTGCAACATCCAGTAGTTTATTACTCTAGAACCCTCTCTTCCAGCGAAAGAAACTACTCTGTTATTGAAAGAGAGTTACTAGTCATCAAACATGCTTGTGAGGAGTGGCGAAATCTTCTTCAAGGGGCTAGACATCGTTTCACTGTGCGCACAGACCATAGCAATTTTCGGATACTTCAACAAATGGAATGCTGTAATGCCCGACATGCCCGCTGGGTGTATTTTCTTCCCAGTTTGACTTTGAGGTCACCTACCTACCCGGCAAGGAGAATATTTTGGCTGATGCCTCATCTCGCAAGTACGAAGTGGATAATGAGGTAGACCTTGTCCACGACTTGTTGTTAGCAGGCAAAGATTTCAAGACCGTAGCTAACGCCTTTTTACGGGAAGTCCAGATCAAACAACGGGGTGAACCCATGAAGAATAATGTTGGACCTGGGATTGAAGAAAGGGAGGGCCTCCTGTTAAAAGGACGTGCATTGTATCTGCCGGATAAGAAACATCAAGATCTGGCTCTCTCCTGGTGTCATGATTCGCCTTTGGCTGGTCATAAGGGCATACGTGCCACTAAGGATCTGCTATATAGACTGTTCTGGTGGCCAGACTGGAATCTAGACGTCCTATCTTATGTTTCCTCATGTCCCATCTGTGCTTCCAATAAGTATGCTACCTCTAAGCCCATTGGACTACTCCAACAGGAAGCAGCTCCTGAACAACCGTGGACTCACGTCTCTACAGACTTTATTGTAGAGTTACCCTGCTCGGAGGCCAATACAGCCATTATTCTGGATCCGCTCCTTATGCAGGAAATTTTAACCCTACTGGAGAAAGGTGCTATAGAACCGGTATCTGTAGCGGAGAGGAACAAGGGTCCCCTTATTTTCTAATTCCAAAGAAGAACGGAGGAGTGAGACCCATCTTGGACTTAAGAGACTTGAACAAGCTCATCAGGAAGGACAAGTTGAAGATGGTAACCATTTACTCAGATCCTTCAGGCCCTCTGCTTCAGGATTGGATGGTATCATTGGACCTCCAGGATGCTTACTTTCATGTGCCGATCCATCACAAGCACAGACAGTACCTGAGGTTCACCATTGGCAACTCTCACTATCATTTTCGGGTTCTGCCATTTGTGCTAACCTACGCCCCAAGGGTTTTTACCAAGCTAATGGCGGTAGTGGCAGCGAGTCTCAGGAGAGGGGGGATTCACATCTACCCGATACCTGGACGACTGGCTGATCAGGGCCAGTTCCCCAGAACAAGCCCTGGATCATCTCATCTATACTTGCCACTACCTCCACAGACTGGGCTTCTCCCTCAACTTCAAGAAGTCCCAAATGATACCTTCACAAAGACTCCAGTTTATCAGCGCAATCCTGGATGCATCCCTGGGAAAAGCCTTGCTACCAAGACATTCTGCAGATGGTGACAAAAGTCCATCATCTTCCTGCCTTCGACTTTCTAATATTGCTCGTTCTCATGGCATCCTGCATTTTTCTGCTGCCAGTGGCTCACCTGAGAATGAGATCTCTCCAAAGGGCTCTCAGGACCCAGTGGTCACAATTCTCAGGAAGGATCTCAGCTCTCCTACATATCACACTCAGAGTCTCACTGGATCTTCAGTGGTGGGCCTGTTGAGAAAACATCTTGAAAGGAGAACCAGGCAACCATGGCTGGAGATAACATTAGTGACGGATGCCTCACTCAATCGCTGGGGAGCCCATACCAACGATTTGACCATGAGAGGTTGTTGGTCTCCATCGGAGTCCAAACTACATATCAACCTTTTGGAGCTGAGGGCAATCAGACTAGTGCTGAAGGCCTTCCTGTCATCTGTACAGGGGAAAGAATGTCCTGATAATGACGGACAAGACAGTGGCCATGTACTACCTCAACAAAAGAGGAGGTGTAGGGTCACTACCACTGTGCAGAGAGGCAATGCAGCTCTGGTTCTGGGCATTACAAGAAGGAATCTCTCTATCAGCAGTTCACCTAGCCGGAGAGAAGAACACAACGGCGGACACTCTGAGCAGGCAGAGCACAGTCTCCCACTAGTGGGAACTAGCTCTGGAAGTCCTTCAAGAGATCGTCACCCTTTGGGAAATCCCTCAAGTGGATCTGTTCATGACCGTTGCCAACCGGAAATGCAAACTGTACTGCTCAAGGGAATTTCCCCCAAGAGGAGCTCTAGGAGACGCATTTGTGGTGGACTGGGAATTTCCACTTCTTTACGTGTTTCCTCTAGTCCCTGTCATTCCTCACGTAATAAGGTTGAGAAGGTTCAGGAAATCCATGATCCTAATTGCCCCGGATTGGGCCAGAAGGACGTAGTACCCGGACCTTCTGGACATGTCCATCTGCCCTCCGATTCGTCTTCCTCAAAGAGAGGACCTTCTCAAGAGAGAGAGAGGAGGGTCGGGTTCTCCATCCAGATATCAGGACTGTCAGCCTTCACGCATGGTTTCTGAAAGGCCGAGCTACAAGGATTGGGACCTCCCGATTAAAATGTAATGGAGGTTTTGCTTTCGGCCAGAAGACCAGAAACCAAATCTTTATACTGCTGCCGTTGGAATAAGTTCTGCAGCTGGTGTAGAGAAAAGAATGTTGACCCTTTCTCATGGAATACAGCGATGGTGTTATCTTTACTTTTACACTTGGCAAATCCGGGGCTCCAGATCGGAACAATCAAAGGATATTTAGCAGCACTATCCATCTTCAAGCGCACTACAGAGGAAGTCTCCTATTTTAAGATTCCTCTGGTAATCCAATTCTTAAAAGGTTTAACTAATGTTTATCCTCGGACTCCTTTCCAAGTCCCACTATGGGATCTAAATTTGGTTTTAAACTTTCTAATGGGTGCTCCTTTTGAGGCTCTTCATTCTTGCCCATTACGACTTCTTACTTTGGAAACAGTTTTCTTAGTGGCAATAACATCAGCCCGAAGGGTGAGTGAGCTACAGGCTTTATCCTGCAAGCCTCCTCACACTGTTTTTCATAAAGACAGAGTGGTATTAAAGGTGAAGCCTAACTTTCTCACCAAGGTTTAGACATGGCTCAGAAAATAACTTTACCATCCTTTTATCTTCTGCCACATCCGGGCAAAGAGGAAAAAAGACTTTACAGACTCGACCCTAGGGGCGCACTGAGTTTTTACATTACCAGATTGGCAAAACTGAGACAGAATGATCGGTTTTTGTGGGCTATACAGGTCATAAATTGGGTCTAGCCATCACCAAAGAAACCATCTCTAGATGGATTATTTTAACAATTTCAGAATGTTACAGACTGGCCGGTAAAGACTCCCCAGAACATCAAAGGGCTCATCTTCTTTGCAGAGGGGAGATCCAATAAAGGATATTTGTGCAGCTGCAACATGGTCGTCTGCACACACCTTTGCAAAATACTACAGTGTGGATTCCTCCACTAGCCAAGATTCTGCTTTTGAAAAAGCAGTACTGCACTCTGTGCGTACTTGATCACTTGAATTTTACTCCCTCCTCCAAATTATGTAACTGCTTTGGGAGTGTATCAAAGATAAGGAATACTTGGGAGGACACAATCCATTCAAAGCAAAAGTTACCCATGGTAACGTTCTTTCGACTGGATGTTCCTCCCACATATTCCTTATCGTCCTTCCCATCCTACACCACAGTAAAACTTCTCTTGTGGTTACAGTCTGCGCTCTCTCAAGGGGAGTCACCGTCTAACTCAAGACAGTGCTTCGCTTTTCAAAACGGAACTGAGCAACGGGCGCTGCGTATGCTACTTATACCTGTGATGATGTCGACGTCAGGACAGAGGCCTCCGAGGGACATCGACTAGACCAGGCATCGGTACACAGCGCCTTCTACTGAAAAAAGAATTCCGAGGCAGCAAGCTGGATATTAGGAAATATCACAGATAAGGAATACGTGGGAGGAACATCCAGTAGAAACAACGTTACCATGGGTGAGTAACTTGTTCTTCTGTGCGAATAGGTATTACATCATCAGCAGTCAGACCCTGCTCTAATCATGAGGCATGTCCTAACAAAAGAGTATGTTTGTTTTGAATACGATACCAGGCACTACAAATGCTGTGGATATACGACACAGTTTACACGCATTTGAAAGAATGCCTCACTAATGTAAAACACTATGCTAATCATAATGCAGGCAGGGACGTCATTTCACTAAAATGCCAGGGGTAATGGAAGTCACATCACACGACCCTTGACCTCTGATCACATCACAGGAAGTGATATCATTCGACCCCACCCCAAGTGACATCACGGAAGTGATGGCACACAACCTTTCACCTCTTGACAATACAGGAAATGGCATCAGATAGCATTGTTCCGCAGTACACTAAGAGAAATATGGTTACAAAATCACTGTAGTAGGATATACATGTCATACAAGAATGGATCACCATATGTAGCTTAATATCAGTGAGTATAGGCCCATTTTACTAAACTGCTGTGAATGTAAGCAGGCATCCAAAGCCTAATAATGCCATGCAATGGAAAGAAAATACATGAGGCTGTTGCATGAAATGAAAGAAGGTTTGTGTAAAGTTCTTGGTTCCCCACAGATGACTCTGACCTCAGGTGAAGTTCCAGTAACTTCTTTAATTTCGTTCCAGTACATAGTGACGATCAATTAAGATCAAGTACATCTGGGTTCAGGGCAACATACACCTGCATCCTCCCAGGTAGGCTTACATCTCCCAACTGACTCACATAGAACCCCAGTCACACATAAACATTCTAACCCTTAACACTCCATTGTCAATCAAGACACTGACTAAAGATTCCATTAGGATGCAGGATAATACCAAATCCCTACAGTTTGTCAACAAATTCAGACCTTAGAAACTGAGCCAGAACCAAGCAAATCGACAGTCGGGATATGCAAAATATAAAACAAATAAAAGATTGCAGCAGGTTATATATATTTACAGGTGTAATAAGTTGTCTGAAACATTTTCATTTGTTAGACAGTTCTCACATATTGAGTGTGGCAAGGAACGCAGAGAGAGACCCTAATTTGTCCCCCCACCCTGCAAGGCCTGCCACAAGCCACATTCCTCACTAGCAGTGCAAACCTCCTGAGAGAGAACTGCCATCATTTTGCAAAGCAACAATCAGAAAAGCTCAGGATTGCACACCCTCGTAAATGTCATTCTGTCACAGGAGCAAATTCATTTGAACGATGGCAGTTTGGCCATTTCACAGACAGAGCGTGTACAAAAAACTGATTTGAGACCAAATGATATGATATGATAAGTCATTTATAACGCGCCTGTACACATGTGTTTCACAATGCATCACACTGAGGTAAGCATCAGCATCTCGCCAAGACCCTGCACATTAAATTTCACTTAAAAGCTTGTGCCTTACTGAGAAGTGGGTTGGGAAGTCCTTGTCATCTCAATGCCACCACATTCCAACAAAGAGGCCCACCTACCCCCTGTCGATCTGCCCCAGTCTGTCCTTGTGCCCCTGTCCCTCACATTGCACCTTACTCATGGCTCACAGAAGAGGCCATCATTTAACTGCCTCCTGCAGGACAAAGACATATTGCATTTTACAGGTCATTCTAATGCTGCCTGCTCGTGCCATCTCAATGCTGTGTCAAGGGGAGGTCACTCCTATACTGCTTCGCGTGGGCTCACACCCGTGAAAGGTGTCCACTGTACAAACGTTCAAAAACGATTGGCTTTGCTAACACCAGTTTTTGGTAAAGTCCTGTGTTTATTCTTACAACCTCCCTTTTTAGTGTTGGCTACTAGGGGGCACCTAAAAGCCCAAACTATTGTATTGGAGTACAGCTAAAAGGGAGATGGAATGTGAAGAGGGACACACAGATGTGCATGTTTTTGATGTTTACCCACTCATTTCCTGCCCATAACCATGTTAATCATTATGGCCATTCCCACCCACTCCCCTGCACCTCCCACCCAAAACACATCCTCCTGGAATCTCGCTGAGCTAGCTCTATCAAGCGGTAACATCAAACAGTGTCCTGACAGTATTATTTCTAAACAGAATGCTCTGAGTGAAGGGCTTAACTGCAGCTGTAAAGGTGGTACTGCTGTAATACAAATGCTTGCCAGGTGTGCTTTCAGACACTTGATTAATAGCTGTTCCTTGCACTGAAGTACTACAAAAAACAATCAATGACAAAGCCAACAGTTTTGTTTGGTATGCCTCTAGGTAGTCGATAAGTATTTGTCTGGCACTGCTATTATCATTTTCTAGCCGTTGCAATCTTATGGCCAAGTAGTAATATTATTGTGGTGCCGGGCAAAAGCCTACCCCATGCCTACTCAAACGCCCACACTGTTGGCTTTCGTCAATGCTCGTTATGACATACATTTACCTTCACAGGTAGAAACTTTAAAACAATGAATTGTATCACAATGGTACTATACTCTGCTTATGCTGATGCTGAACACTGATCCATAACGAGGAAAAACTCCTTTCAGGTATTTTGTGGATCAATGTTTTGATATTTCTTGGTTTTGAATAATCGTGTAATACTTCCTGGAACTGACGGTGGAAGTTAACATGTAGACATTGTTTATTAATTTATTCCGATAAGAACAGACCACAGCCAACAAGGTTTTTATGAACCATTTACACAAAAAGATCTACAAACCTTATGAAACATAATGCTCCTGAGTCGATTCGCGTGGATGAGACCCTCACGCTGAAGCTGCAGCGAGGAAAATCTCCCTGGTTGCTCCTGGCACAGGGAAGACAGGACATCAGGGACCTGGAGGTGGGGGCACAGGGCCCCGGGCCCTCAGTCCCAGAAAGCATCTCTCCGGGGCATAGGGAGAGGGCATGGCCCTGTCCGTCTGTGTGTCTGCAAGTATACAGCTGCTGCCACTTTCCCGTCTCCAGCCTGTTGGATAGGAAAGCATAAAGCCTGCGCCTTCCCAAAGCCTCGGTGAGGGGACAGGCGAATGGGGGATGGGAGGCAATAGAAGGGATTATTAACAGGGGCAGGAGAGCAGGAAAGAAAGAACATTAGTGCGCTATTCAGATAGATGTATCCCCAATATTCTTCCAGACAAGGATAGTATGCACTGATTACATGAGAATATGAACGTCGAATACCTCACTGAGGCTTGAGCTGAATGTCAGGGTATTTCTGAATACGCTTTGAAAAAAGAAAGAAGCACGTGCGCGAGCGACTCATTCATTCTGCTAAATAAGGAAAATTCGGGATTCACGTTTGTTTAGTTATGCATAAAGAATGATATGTATGCTCCAAAAATTGCCTGACCCGCAAGGTGCCTCCGGTGTTTGGGTGGGACACAACTTGGAAATAGCAGGGTGGCTGGGTGTCTTGATTTCCAGAGCAGCCTCAACATTAATGCTCCACCTTTTTAAGCAGCAAAGAATACCAGCTCCCCCACCCCCCTCCTCTCTTTATAGACAGGTATAATAAGGCTTCTTAACATGAAGTATCTACAGCAGTTTGTTTGAATCTTTATTAATATTTTTTTTTAGTAGAAGTGTACACAAGAGGTCAAACCCTAAGAATATGTGCTATATTGTGTATTTGTAACACCTACCCTGAAGATGGACGTCTTAATCCGAAATGCATCGCCATGGGTCCCTGCGCTTAAACAATGAACATTAAAGAGAAGAGCTCCACAAAACGATTGATGAGCACTTTGTATTTATTCTTTTTTATTTATTTTTTTATTTTATTTTTGTATTTGGTTAATGAAAACCTTTACAAAACATATAACAGGCAAAAAAGAAAAATACAATACATTTTATACAATAGCATAAAACAAATAAAAAAAAGGTTACAGGCATTGGTATTCATTTCTATACTGACCAATACCACACATCCATATACCCTTTTACAATATATATGTTGCAAAAACTAAAATATTCATTCAACCCAGCTTTGACCATCATAGACCTTCATCTCCTTTCCACCTGTTGTAATGAACCATCTTTCAACTAAAATTCAATCTTTCACATTTCGTTTCCACTTATCAGAGTTTGTTTCTTCAAGTGATAATGTTGCATCCTTTCAACACTTTCATAACAGTAGATGTTAAACCTATTTCATGCCCAGAAATCAATTTATCCCACAGAAATTCCGAAGTCAGCTCCTCCTCCCGAACCACATATTTCCTAAATAGAACTGATCTCAGTCCCCAGGTACCCTCACAGTCTATCAACAGATGTCTTAACGATTGATTGGAGGGAGTAGTACATATTTTACAGAATTTGGGGGCCTCTTCCCCATAATTTCGCTTAGCCAACACCCCCCCCCCAGTATGTATCAGATTTAGTCTTATTCTAAACTATTTCTGATTTGTCTATCTGGGAACTTTATTAGGTACTGCGAGAGACAGCCCAGTTTTTTGTCAACTGAAAGAAATTGGTTTGGCAGCGCATAGTCCCGCAATCTAGCAATTGTTTCAATCCAATCTGTTCCAACATTCCTTTTATTTTCTGGGGGTTTTCAATTAATGTTTGTAGATTTGAGTCAACCTTTAATAAAATCTCCTTGATCTCCAATACTGCAAGGATCTTGGACCTAGAGTTATCAGAGTGTACTTTGATATCCTCATAAAGCATGCAAATCTGTGCTGTAATAATCTCCCGATAGAGTGAAACCAGTTTCCAATCTGCCATGCAGCCCAGTGATCTTAAGCCTAACTCAAATCTTAGACTCCATGATGGAGTACTTGTTGGGAGTCCTAGGACCTTTTTCGATAAACAGCCCTCCAATTTACTCCAGTTTGTAATCCAGAGCAGGGGATTCGCTTGTAGGCCATATAGGATCACTGGAACTACTTTTGCCATATAGAATCTGATTAAGGGGAGAATGGAACATTTACAGTATTTGGCATAACATTTCAACATCTGGGGTATAATCTGCAGGCTTTTCCCTTTTATTTCTTTATGGATTGCTGGGGAAGCATAGATTTTATAACCCAAATAGATTAGTTCATCCACCCGCGGAATAGCTACGCCCTCCAGGGACCAGCCTGTGTCGCGGATTTTCTGTTTCGGATGCCTAAAGACTACAATCTTGGACTTCGTAGGGTTTGATAGACAAACCTTTTAATCCTGCATATTCACCCAGTTTGTTTAACAGACGCTGCAGGCCTATTGCTGTCTTGTCCAGCAACACAATGTTGTCTGCATAGGCCAACCAGCGGATCTTTCTCCCATTTAACACCGGACTGGCCAATGCAGATGACTCCCAAAAAATTCCCAAATACGCCAAAAACAAGTTGAAAAAAAGGGGGGCCCCCATACACCCCTGCCTAACTCCCTTCTCCACTTTGATAAATTCAGAGAGATGTCCCTGAGCATCGAGGCGTACTCTCACATTGGTGTCTTTGTGCAGATCGATCAACATTGCAAGCAATACCTCTGGAATCCCCCACCTTCGAAGTTTGTGCCAGAGAAGAGCTCTATCGACTTGGTCGAAAGCTTTGGATAAATTGACCCAGGCCCCATATAGCAGAGCTTCATCTTTTCCCATAGTATGTTCGCTTACCAGGTTTAGGACAAGGCTGGTCAGGGTTGTAGAGAGGCCTTGACTAAAACCTGTTTGATGACAGGATAAAATCTGCACAGAGTCCACTCATTTTGATAATTCATTAAGTAGCAGTTTCATAAAGATTTTGCTATATATATCAAGGAGGGCGATCGGGCGATAGTTCACCGGATTTAGCCTTTCGCCCCCATTGAAGAATGGTATGATCAGCGCAGTTTTCCCTGAGGCTGTAAAAGAACATCTCTTCAAAATCTCTGTAAAGAGCTGATTCAATAGCTTGGACCAGAGCCCCAGGTCATTCTTTAAAACCTGGTATGTAAGGCCATTCGGGCTGGCAGCTCTGGAGACTGATGACTTTGAAATTATGTCACTAATATCCTCCTTGTTGAAGGTAATCTGCCAGGGAATATCTAGGCGCACACTATATTAATCCACCAAGTGTTTTTAAAGGTTTCTGCCAGATATTCCACCCATCTAGGCTCTGAGAATAAATTGCATAATGCACTATTGGGCTAGATTCTAATAGGCCAACAAACGACCAAAAATGTCTGGAGTTCCCTTCATTTAATAACTGTAGCTTTAGTTCTCTGTCCTGTTGCAGACAAGTCATTCTATGATTTTTTGAGCAATGCTTATAGTTTGACTTTATTTCTTTTGCCTCCAATCTGTTTACCTCTGGATCCAAATGCATTCTCTTTAATTTCCACAAGTTCTGTCTAAGTTCCCTTTTCCTTATCCATGTCTCATCATCAAATCTATTGACATGTTTTTGTTTGTTTCCTATTCCTATTTCACTTGGGGGGTGAGGGGGAATGGACCACATGAATTTTATAAATCTCTCTGGTTGACATTCTTCCTCCCAAATAGAGTTTGGAATTTTCCCTAGTTTGTTATTCAAATGTTTCCCATCCTGTCTGTATTTAACAAGTCGAACCTTCCCTTTTTTGCCAACAGGAATTTGCATATGTGCCTCAGATGATGTAGTTAACAGATCAGGAAATGATAGTTCTAAACGTGAGTGATCGCTCCCCCCATGTTTTATTACCAGGGTAGATTGACGAGAAAGAACACCTGCGGAAACAAATACATAATCCAGA
This sequence comes from Ambystoma mexicanum, assembly GCF_040938575.1. Lineage (NCBI taxonomy): Eukaryota > Metazoa > Chordata > Amphibia > Caudata > Ambystomatidae > Ambystoma > Ambystoma mexicanum. The sequence goes on along the minus strand of NC_090926.1, from coordinate 256,708,597 downwards.
ACAGAAGATGAATTACCACAATGCCAAATGGGGGCAAGCCTGAACCCCCCAACCCCACTGCTTCCAATCAACATCTTCAGACCCCAAGAGTCTAGGAAGTCCAACCAAATTGGCCCTTTTTTTGGAACTCCTCTAACTACCAATGATTCTTTCCCATTTTTTGACTCAACACAAACGTATTTAAGTCCCCAGCAAGATTTATATTAATATCTCCAAATTCTATCTTTATCTTTACCAACAGGGAGGCCAATGTTGCCAAAAATATTTGAAGTTCTAAACAGGCGGGGTTTCAGTATATGTTAATAGTTACCAAATCCGGGTCTGGTATGTCGAATTTCAACCGGGCTTTACAGGCCTGAATTCTTATAGCGTTGTTAAAAATAGGAATTGTGTCTTTAATTGAACTGTTTTTGAAGGCCATCAGAAGACCCCCTGATGGCCTTTCTTTGGCTTTTTGCATAGCAGATAAACAGTGTAATGTATAGCTCTGCATCTCTAAAGAATTGACCAACCATGTTTCCTGAAATAAAATGATGTCTTTGAGTGGAATAACTGATCTCGCATTCTTTTGGATTTAAAAGTACTGGAGCCCAGCGTATTCCAACTGACTAAATTAAAGGCATTGTGACTACAGGTGCTGGGTTCCTACCACCAGTTTCTGGAGAACTTGGGGTAATATCTTTGGGAGGATGGACAGGGCTTTTTCATTGGTTATGTTTCTGGTATCCTTCCTTCTATTTTCAATTTGAGCTTCTTCTTGGATTCCTCCTCCCCTCCATCCATCCACCTTTTGGGCCCCCCTGATTGGCACACTTCCCTGTAGGGATTCCATAGGGATTGCAGAATACACTTTCAGACCATGTCGCTCTAGGTCTCTTGAACTATTCAAGATGGCCTTCTGTGACTTTTTTGAATTGAGGCCTATTTACGCAAAATGAGGATCTTTTTTATTGGGAAATCTTACAAATTCTACATCCTCCGTTGAAAATAGGAAAGGTTTTTGGATTTTTTTGAGGTGGGCAAAAATTACCGATCTGCACAGAGATTTGTTCTGTTTGGTGTTTACAGAAAGTTTCACCAAACCTTCGGAATTGCAAAGTCTGTAACTTCTTCCTCTTTGCTTGTCTTAAAGGGTGAGTTTCCGACAGATGTATACTGATACGCATTAACCTTTCCTAAGATTTCTTCAATCTCGATTGATTTTCCCATGCCATTCCACATTCCTGGCAAGGTGGAGGCCTTTCCTTGGCCCACCTCTACTTCCGCCCCAGGGTCTAAATGTGTTGGCTCAATGATTGTTACAGATGGGATATTTTCTCTGGACTTCAGGAATATGGAAGACAATTTCCACTCGTCCCCAGCAAGGCATGTCGCTCCATGTCATTAGATGGTTTCTGCTTTGGGCAGCCAGCTTTTTTTGCAGAAATATTGGGGCCCTTTTAATCCCTGTTGTTGTAGCACCCAACTGATTATTTATAGTTAGATTCCCTTGTTGCACTTTATTCGCTACTGCAGTTTCCTGCGTGGCATTTAACCCCAAGGCTGTCCTTGAATCTAATAACGTTTTATTCTGCGGATCTGTTTGAAGACCCACACTTACTTTTGCAATATCTGTCGCATCTTGTTCCAGTTCCCTATGACGCTTTAGACTCTTCTTTTTAAGTTTTCCAGTTTTCAAAGATTTACCAATGCTGGAATTTTTCAAGAAGAGATTCGCTCCTGTACTCTCAGCTTTTAAATTCTTCCGATTTTTAGATTTTTTGAGATCTCTCCTAGGTTGGGGTGGAAGTGTTCTTGATCTCTTTTTTCCGTCTTCTCTCCTTATCATTTTTCTTCGACCTCTATAGTTCTGATAATTTGCAGAGATTCTGGGGGGCTCCACTATTTCTTTTTCCACTGATGCTCCTGCGGCTTGGAGGAGTGGGGCTTCTATGATTAGCTCTATCTCCTCCTCCACAACATTTGCCAATCTCATAAATTCTTCCAAAGTGGATTCAGATAGAGGAGTATCATCAAATGTTTGGACTTAGTCATTATCCCTCTCTCCCCCTACTCCGGGCAATGATACCTGTGTTTTCAGGAGCTGTGTTAATCCTTTCAGCATTTGTTGACAGCCCTCTTCCTCTTTTTTTAGAGCTAAGTATAACCTGCATTGATGAAATATCCATGCCTTGTTTTGCCATTTCCACTCTAACCTCTTTCATTGTTGGAATAATTGTTGGGTTAATGGCAGTGGCTAGCCCACCATTGTCGATTCACATTTTGCTGTTTCATTGGTTAGCTCCAGTAGTATCCCAGCTTGGGCTTGAACCTCTGTTTTTAGAAGCTCAAATACTGAGACCAATGAATTGAGCACGAAATTCAGTGCTGTCAGTGTACCTTCATTGGATTAGGAATTTTCTATTTTAATATCCCCTAATGAGGATACCAGTCTTGAGTTAGTATTTACCAATCTTCTTTCTGGGTCATGAATGAGATCTTGCGGGTTGACCAAACGTTCGCTCCTGGCGATTGAATCAACAATATTCCTCTTTACTCTTGGGGTATTACATTGATTATTTAGTTCCTCTGGTTCAAATCCTGAAGCTTGTCGAGACAACAAGATGTTATCTAGCTCCCCTGCGATGTCATTCAAACTCTTATTTATTTTCTATCCAAAATGCTCTTTTATTTTCTTTTGGATCTTTTTTGTTGTGACCGTGTACTGTAGACCCTGTTTCCAACATTGTGCCACTGCTAATTGTACTTCAGTCACAGGTGCCCCCTCGTCTCCTTGACAAGGAGAGTTGTGAACCTAAACTTGGGCCTGAGTTGTTATTGTGACATTATCAGAGACAAGGGGCATGTTGGCTATTCCCAAAGGGTTGCCAGACACTGTGGGTTGCTCTAAATAAGACCCATCCCACTCGGATGTCTTTGTTGAATCTTGGAGGGCTGTTCGGCGTAATTTCATCATTTTGTTTTCAATCTAACCACCACACAATAGCAGAATTACTTGCTGCCTTGGTACAATTCTACCGATGTTTTAATATGGCACATTTTTTACTTCTCTTCTCAGCAAGGAGACCGTAATGGGGACTCTGCCGAACCGGATGGTTAAGTTTTGAACTCTGCTACTAACTGAATGTGGGCCATTGAACAGCCTCTTCCCTACAGATGGGCTGTCTCAGCCTATCACTTCTTGCTTAAGTGAGGATTGTTTCTGATCAGGCTGGCAACAGCCCAGTCTACCCAAGTGTTCTTGGCTCACCCCTCCACCCCCTGAATATGGAGTAGAGTAATAAGTTTGTGCAAGCCAAAAACACAGACTCTTGATATTCGCTACGAGTTGGTGAGTTCCGTGAATTTCACAGTATCATCAATAATACGCTTAGTAATAAAGCAATGTCACGCACAGCCGCTCGCCAAATGAGTGGGCAAAAGCTTAGGTTTTCTGATGTTGTGTGTCAGTGGGATCTCAAGTCTAGATTACAACAAAGTCACGGAGGAAGCTCAGGTAGTTGCTGCTTACTCTGAAACTGTCCCCTTGTATCTGTTCCTACCGTAGGCTTTCCGAATCCTCGCACTGCTTGCTCGTTCTCTGGTCGAAGCTAGTGCAAGTGCGTCTCTACACACAGCTCAGGCTGCAACGACAGCAATAACGGTTCGAAATGGAGCCTCTTCTGATGTTAATGGTTCCAAAAAATCGGCCGACACAGTGGGCGCATAGGACCTGAAGGACCCAAAGACCAAAAGACTCTGCAACTGAATCTGCGGCCACTCCGCGGCAGGGTTCGGTATTTGTAAGTTGAAGTTGATGGAAGTAGAAAGTGGACTATGCCAATCCTCGCTGGTCCACTGGAGACTGTATTCAGAGCTGGAAACAGAGTTCTGTGTCAACCAAAAGACTCTGCAACTGACTGTGCAGCCGCTCCATTGCAGGGGTCGGTATTTGTAAGTTGAAGTTGATGGAATTAGAAAGTGGACTGTGCCAGTCCTCGCTGGTCCACTGGAGACTGTATTCAGAGCTGGAAACAGATCTCTGTGCCAACCAAAAGACTCTGCAACGGACTCTGCGGCAGCTCTGCGGCGGGGTCGGTATTTGTAAATTGAAGTTGATGGAAGTCGAAAGTGGACTATGCTAGTCCTCGCTGGTCCACCGGAGATTATATTCAGAGCTGGAAACAGATCTCTGTGCCAACCAAAAGACTCTGCAACCGACTATGTGGCCGCTCTGCGGCAGGGTCGGTATTTGTAAGTTGAAGTTGATGGAAGTAGAAAGTGGACTATGCCAATCCTCGCTGGTCCACTGGAGACTGTATTCAGAGCTGGAAACAGAGTTCTGTGTCAACCAAAAGACTCTGCAACTGACTCCGCGGCGTGGGTCGGTATTTGCAAGTTGAAGCTGATGGAAGTAGAAAGTGGACTATGCCAGTCCTCGCTGGTCCACTGGAGACTGTATTCAGAGCTGGAAACAGAGTTCTGTGTCAACCAAAAGACTCTGCAACCTACTCCGCCTTTGTGTTTATTCTGTTTGTCTTAAAACGATTGATTATACGTTTTAGTATGCAGTAGTGTTGACTACACCCCAGGCGCCCCCAGGTCTAGTGAATGTCTCACTAGACATTATTTGTTCTGGTTATTTCTCCGTATTCAGTGTACATCAGGTTTTCTGGAGGACACCTTTAAGTTTGAATTATTATTCTTTGTCAGACATATATAATTAAGTGCTGCCCACCTCATCCCTATACTTCTGTTGGGCAACTTCAATGTCATCCAAGCTGCTGCAAGGGAACTGACATAGTCATTTTTTACCTCTACTCTCGACCGCCTCATGCATCTGAGTTTTGTGCAACATCAATGACAAATTTCCTCTGGTTCCACATCTGAGACCTGGTGAGTGTTCCAGTGTTCCTAACTCAACACCTCCTGCCTGGTTACCCATTTCTTCGATCCCCAAGCCATTGCTGCTACAGTGCTTCGTTCCTGTGAAGAACCAGTTGAGCCAGCTCACTTTTGAAGGCAAGTTTTCACTTCTCTGCAATCGTGACGTCAGATTCATCCAGTGCCGGTGCGGTTTCCCAGCATCATAGACCCGCAAGAAAATTGCTGCTACCGAACCCTCACGTGTCATTTGAACCTGTCGATGCCACTACCGGAGTTAAACCCGGCTCAGTGCCAAAAGGGTTCTGACACCTGGTTTGATGCTGAAAAGCATGCAAAGCTAGAGGTGGGGGAGCCAGAGATTTCATGGGTAGGGCCAAGCTGGGGCCGAGCCTGTGGGTCAGGCCTGGCTCTAGGAACCCACCAGGGGCCAAGCCCGGGAATGGCTCCACAAAACGCTTTCTCCAAACCATCTCCCTTTAGATGAGAGAGAAACGCATATTCGTTTCTTCACGTGAACACCGGAAGGAAACTGCTGCAGGCTGGCTTTTCATCACATCATAATGTACACTTAGCTGCTCCAGCCTTTCTTGAGTCATTCCTGCTGTAAATCAGCTTGCAGCAGTTCCTGCGTGTTTGCTTGCCAAATTATCATTGCAATATGTAAAGGCGCCTATGTTAGCTAGTGCCAGGTGAGGCATATTTATCAATGGTGGACGTCAGCCAAATGGACCCTGTTCCACTAAATATTAATTGTGAATGTGATTTTTTTTTTGTCGCATGGAAAGGAGCCTTCAGAACAGAACTAGGCCACAACAATCCAGATTGATGTCTACGGACAGTTTGGTGGGTTTGGTAGGTGATGCTGCCTGGCTTGTTGAGGTTACCAATAGCTACCTTATGGGGACATCACTTAATACAAACCTATGTTTAAAGATTAGATGTGTTCCCGTAATCCCCAATTCACAGATGTTAGGTTGAGAGCAAGCACAATTTATAGTTGTTTTATTAAACCACAGAATAACAAGGCACTATTTTTGTGTTGAAAACCTGACTGTATTATTTTAGCTGCAGTGATGGGCAAGTTTAATATTTTTTTAGGAACACAGTGAAACAGCCATCTTGTTTTCCATATAATTAACACAAGGTTTTCCATTATGGAGCCCCTCTCAGCTAATCCATCACTCTGCTCCAGTGCCGGCCAAAGGTCTGTCAGCGTGAGAATTGTGCACCCCCACCACAAATGCAGTACAGCTAGACTCGGACTGGCCTATAGGGCAATAGGCCCATGGCTGAAGCAAAACCACAGAATACATATTCTTTAAAATTCACAATTGGCATCACACTTTATCAAAAACTCCCCACTAGTTACTTTTCAAACAGTGTTACAAAAGGAATGAACAGCCATTTGCAATGGTGGGCTACTTTTTCATTGGTGCCCGAGACAATTTTATGGCCCAGTCCACCCCTGACTGGGGGTTCAGTTCTGTTGTTTGGCTGATAATTATCACCCGAACAACAGAACTGAACCTCCTGCTGTTCTTTAAACTGTGTTTAAGCACTGCACTCGGCGTGATTCTTTAAAAGGCGCTGGGCCGGACCTTGTCTCCAGCTTATTGTCATGTAAACTTAATTACATGACACTGAGCTGCTGGAGGCAAGGCGCCCTTCTGCAGCCGCACCCCCTAAGCAGGCGCTGCTCTGCTCCATATGCTGGTAATCAGGCCGGAATAGAGGCATATGTGAGGGGGGTCAGTGAAGCGCCCTAGGTGGGGCTCGGGCCAGCCTGGCTCGCCCAGCTCTATGCAAAGCAAGAATAAAGGTATGTATAGTTGTTCCCTCTCCCTGGCTTGAATTCAAGGGGTCTAGTGACATTTAAGAACTGACTCCTTAACTTTTTAGGACAATATTTTGAACTGGAAAATTTGCCTCAGAAGCTGTTGATTTGGCTACCACTGTCTTCAAACCCAGAGTGCCCCCTTTCTTAAAAAGTAAGCATTCTCTGTGTTTCCCGTTAAAGGAGTGGGGCATTAGAGATGTTAGTGTGTGTGATGTCTAGTTTAATTAAAGTATCCTATTTTTATAGGACTTTGGTTCGAATATCTTTTATAGTGGTACCCTGGTACTTTTGTTGTTTGTTTTTCTGCTGTTTGACCTCACACCCCTCCTGAGGAATATTGTGTGCCCTCAGCCTGCGCTATCCGAAAAGGCAAAGAAGCTTTACCTGTTGGGCTGTGCCCGGTTCCCATTTATGATTGGGATCACTGCTCGTTTAGTAGTAGTGTGGGGCTGCTCACCCCTGTACTCCTGCAGGGCAGCAGTTATTTCGTCGCAGACCAATGGCACTCTACTACAGCTATGTATTCTTGTATTGTTTTGTCAGTGCATTGTGCCTGACAAAATTTCTTCTTTGTCCTTTTCCCTAGAAATTGTACATGTCTGTTAAATTTTAGATTTGCATAATGGTTCTTCTAGTTTTTTTTTGTTTATAATGTGATGTTTTCATGTTTTTATGTACCTAATTATCCTTTTTGTACTAATGCGTCTACATTTTTAGGTAAACAAAGAGTTATTTAAAAGATTACAAATGATTTATAACTAGTTATTCACTTCCATGGACAGGGCTGGATAGGCTCAAGCCTGAGCTCAGGGGTGAATTTACTGGCTGATGACAGTGGGGTGTAGTAATGTCACTGACTCATCTTGTAACATTCTACTGCTGGTTCCTTGAGTGATGTAACATTCTGATTTCAGGGTCCTGCATTGATGTGCATCATGGTGTCAATTTTGTCAGTGATCAAGGTCCTTCATTAGGATGTCCATTTCCTAGAGTTATCTAACCTTATGATATCAGGTTGCTGAACCGATGGCAATTTGTCGTCTGCTTCCTTGATAGATGCCACAGTCTGATGTCCGGCTCCTGAAGTGATGTCACAGTCGAATGGCAGCTTCCTGAAGTGATGGAACATTTTGGCATCAGATTTCTAGGGTGATGATTAAGCATGAACTCAAATTCCTGGAGTAATGTTTGTCTAGCGTCCAGCTCTTGGAGTAATATAGCATTCTGAAGAGGGGTGCACAGATGTCTGATACTGGGTTCTTTGAATAATGTCACAGACTGATGGCAAATTCCTGGAGTGGTGGCATATTCTGATGTCATGTACTTGAAGCTATGTCATAGTCAGAAGTAAGTGGCGTCACACTGTGTTAGTCTATGTATAGTAGCACAGTCTGGTTACTCTAGGGATGTGGCAGTCTGGCATATTATTCTGGGAGTGGCCTCACAGTCTGATGCTCCGTTCCTCGGATAATGTCAGTCCACTTCACACTCTGTTAATGATGTGACAGTTTGATAACTGGTTTTGGAGTGATGCCACAATCTGAGGTTATGTTCAGGTAGAGAGCCTTGCATGTGAGTGGCCCTACATGACAATCCTTTGTCTACAGACACCAAAGTTAAAGTTATAAACATCTCAAGATCACTTTTTAAATAGAAAGTTCCTCTTATACTTAAATACAGCAGCATTAGACCTGCCTCCGTTATATCTTTGTATTAGCACCTTGGTGGGTGTGGGCAACTCGTCTGGTTGTCTGGATCACAAGCTTTACCTATCGGTAAAAGCCTGTGTTTCTGAACCCACATGACATGACCTTTGTTTGTTGGCAATTTATTTCCAAACCATGTGCATCCATGAATGACATTAGCACATTCAAAGAGCGCTGGAGGCCAATGGGGGAGTTCATCCATAATAGCCAGATCATCAGCATAGCGAAAGTAGTAGAACTTTTCAGACCCCAAATAAAGCGGGAAGGCAGATGCCCCAGCCAACCATAACCATAAATCTGAAAGATATAAATTGAATAGGACTGGAGCCAGGACACACCCTTGTCTGACTCCCCGATATGTCCTCAACGGTTGTGATAATTTACCCATTCCATCTTGTCCTACTTGCACCTGGCTGTCTTCATGCAGTGCCATAATTATCTCCACCAAGGACTGCGGGATACCCCAATCTCTTAATTTCTCCCCAGAATTCATCTCACCACCCTGTCGAAAGCCAAAGACAGGTCTATATATGCCAGACATTGAGGATTTCTTTCTTCCCTTTTCACCTTCACTAACATATGCAGAATGAAGCCATTAATCTGGGTTCCCAGGCCCTTTCTAAACCCTGATTGGCATTGATCGAAGCTGCAGCCTCTTTTGTCCAATTATTTTGGGCTTCAAGGACTATTGAAGCGAAGATTTTACTGCAGGAGTCAAGTAGGGCGATAGGCCTGTAGTTATCAGGTAGCAGCCTATCTCCTGCTTGAGGATGGGCACCAGAGTAGCAGTCTTCCAAGATGCCAGGATCTTCTTACAGATTAAGATGTTCCGAAACAAGATAAACAGGAGGTCAGCCCATAGAGTGGAATCGGCCATCATTACAAAGTTGGAAATCCTGTCAGGTCCCGCATCCCTAGATGGTTAGGCCACCATAATTAGCTGCTTGAGCTGTTGTCTATCCACTGCATGTGCCCAACTGGAGTTTCTAGGCAGTACAACCAAAGCTTGTTCTAGCTCCACATGGGCATAGGCCAGTTTAATATGCTCTGTCCAGACATTCTCTGATAGGCCCTTTCGCCTGCACGAAATTCTGTCTATCCGGATTGTCATTCATGAGCTTCCAGAACTCTCTGGTGTCTTTGTACTGGAGGATCTGTAAAATCCTCTCCACCTCTTGCTGGAACAGGCGACCCCTTTGACATTTCACCCAATTCTTGAAAGACTGCTTAAGTGGTTTGGCCTTTTCCCAATATTCTGCAGGTCAGGAATAGTTTTTTTTAGAAATGAAGGTCCTCCTCAGTCCCCTTTTCTTTGCCTCAACAACCCTGTCAAATGTACGGTAGACGTCACCTTTGCCTGAGAACCCAGATGCCCTTCTCCCCAGGTCCGGGATTCCCCCTCTTCTAAAGCATGTCAAATGACCTGCTGACGGGGATGCCTCAGAACATTCCTCTGATTCCGAATCTAGCAGACCATATAGCTTCCTATTCAACTTTACAATTGACCTTGGGCACCAGAACAAGCGGGCGCCTGCATCGTTCACCATTGAATTGGAAATATTCGAAGCTTTGCCTTCAGCAGGCGATGGGATCAAAGCACATCCCACCAACAAATGATGACTAAAGTTGGCCTTATATATGTTAAAGTCATTGGAAGAATCCATTAGGGGACGCTAAATGAATATATAGTCTAGGGTAGAATATGATGATACATAAACCAAAAACAGTCAGGCTTGCGGGACAGATATCTCCACTATTGCCGTTTCGGTTTTTGACAGTTATGCCTTACACCTAGAAGTTATGGGGAGCTGTTGCGTACCCCCCTACCGCCAAAAAATCACTTTTAAAGTTTTCGAATGTACCTTATGGTACAGGCGTGGCCTGAACTGGCAGAAAACAGGCAAACATGATGAGAAATAGAATATGCCTGCACAAACGCGCCAGCAGGTACGCCCATACACAAACACACAAGCACATCCATAAAGAATGATGGACATGTGCAGAACATAACCACACCATAGGGATGTCTCTCACTATGGCCATGTGCACAGCAAGTACAGAAACGCGTCCGGGAAGAGATGCTGGAAGTCTTTCCAAAGCTGCACCTTACTGGTATATCAAATTGAATATTAAATTCTATAAGTGTCTGGATAAGGTCTGGGAAAGGCGACCTGCATACCAAACCTCTGTGTCGCCAGGGTGCCAGACAAGAATATATATTTGCCCTGCTACTTTATCTGTGCAAACATTGCCTTAAAAAATTATGCACAAGCGTGGGCGGAATTGGATTTTCGAGAATCAAGGGTTCAGAACTGGGTTGTTATTGTTTGATACTCATTGACAAAACCAAAAATGTTATTTTGTCAAATTCGTTCACAGTTCTGTAAAGACCGTGGTCTAACCAGTAATGCTGAAAAATCTAAAATGATGACAGTTGTACAAAGAAATCGGCCAAAAACATCCTGCATGGTGGACCTGGCCCCTCTGGAGAGTGTACAATTCTGCGGGTATTTGCCGGGTACGGCTCTCGGCTTCCTCTACCTGCAAAGCACCTGTCCAGATGACACAGCAGAGAATGGTGCATTTGGAACCACCTTGGGCTTTTAAAGGACAAGCCTGTTCATGTAAAGCCCCACTAAAGGTCTACTGTGCCAACATTGTGTTCCAAGCAGTTTTTGAGGGAAGAGATCTGGGGTAGCGAAGTACACCCTTCCCTCGACACCTTAGAAAACGAATTCCTAAACCAAATGCTGGGAACGATGGGGCATAAAGAGTTAGATGTTACGTGCATTCGTCATGTGCTCAAACGGAAGCTTCTGGGTGAACATCTGGACCTGAGAAAATGAATCCCTATTGGGTACCCTAGTCCGTGAGATGGTGGATCATTTAGATCATCCTCAGGTGGCAATGATCCCATGGTGTAATTGTCATCAAGTGCTAGGGATAGAGAAACAGAGGTACAGGCCCGTCCTCTAGGGATGCAAACATCCTGCAGAAAATGCCATTGAGAGAGGATGGAGTCGATGAAAGATGGGGCTCAGTCCCTGGCCAAAATCACGGTCTCGAACTATAGTACTGAAGAGAGTGCACCATATCTCCACGTCATCCCAACCAATTCTGAAAGAGCTATTGACCGCCTCCCCCTCCTCCCCACCTTTCCAATTCACCCAACCTTCATTGGCCGCAAAGGTAGCAGTTTGGAACCCTCACAAGACGTTGCATACCTTCTGCCTGTGTGGGGGAGGAGCGAGAGAGACTCTAAACCATCCACGAAGGCACGTAAGAAGAAAATGGTTATTCAGAGGGAGCTTTGCGATCCCATTTGGAAGCTCTGTTCTTTTTGGTGAAGGAGGAGAAGGCGGGAGGGATTTATCTCTCGGTTCCGTGTGTCAGAATAGCGGCATCAATATGAAAGACAAGATGTGTGTATTGTGGCCAACATGGCCCACGTAATTCAAATACTGTACATGCTAGTGTGTGAATTAGCTCAACTGATGGAAACAAGTAAATCGAATGACTCAATTGGTAACGCTCACTTCTTCCTCCTAAAGGGCCTATTTAGCATCTCAACCTCTGCAGGCACTTTTACAAATAGTTTCACATGCCCCCTGGCCCCCTAGGATTTGGGTTTGCGTCCTGAACACTTGTAAACTATGCCCAGGAGTTGGGTGGCATACCGTGACTGCAGCTTCTGGTTGTATTACGCAGTCCATCTGGTTGGCTTCATGAATTGTGATCTTGTGGTCTATGTGGGAAACTAGTCAACCACTTGAAGATAAACTGAGATTGACACCTATATCCCTTACTAGTCCAAGGGTAGCCCAAACTAAGCAACAGATGAAACAATCTATGTGGGCGGGTCTTTAACAGAGATCGAAATTGAGATTTGATGAGCAGGAGCTAGAAGCAGCGCCTAGGAGTTGGGCATCACCCGCTAGGCAAGAGCCACCTCCGGAGAACCAGGAGCTAGCAGACAGCGCTCCACAACTGTAACATTTGCATGAGATGCAAACACTATATTTTTGTCCATGTTGTGTATTCCATTCTGCTGTAAATGCCCCTTCTATGTGTCCTCTAATCACCTTTATTCACAGTACTAAACATACAGAGCTAATGTCACAGATGCATGTTCCTATGTCGCCAGTTGCATGGGGAGTTAAGAGTAGCTCCTGGCAACTGTTGCTTTCAAGCTAACCAGGTTCTCCTAATCTAGAAGCCGGAGCTCAAATAGCTCCCAGTTCCCAGCAATTTGTAGTGACCTGCTAGCCGCCTTTTAGATATGGGGAACTGTGCACACGTTCCTAGCTAAATCATCTTAGAAAGAATGTGTCCTGTCAAATGTATTTGTATCCCTGTTTTAAACTAGATTTAAAAAAAGGTGTCTGAACTTTTGAAAAGACTGATCGGAATTTGAGTTGTGGTTTTCCTGTGTTGCATTTTTTATGTGTGTTATACTTGGTTAATAGATATAATACAAAATAAACAAATATTAAGTGATTGGCGCGGAAAGTGTAACGTGCACGGAATATAGCTACCGGACACGGCATGCCATTACAAGCGTCTCACAATTGGGGCATGGGCACAACGTGCAAAAAACACACAAATGTGTATGGGAACGGATATTTCACCCTACCCAGGGCAAGCATATATCCCACAAGGGCGCGGAAATAATCCAGACGCACAGACAAGGACACGGATATCAAACGGAGGGTTCGGAAATTCTGGCGCTGAAATCAAGACAATACAGTCACGTGTCCGGAAAGAAAACTCTTTTAAGCATTGGTCACAGCGCCTGTCTTCAGCGGCAGCTGTCAAAAGAAACTGGTGTAACGAAAGGTGACGGGTGAACCGCTGTAACATGTGGACCCCCCACTTAAAGGACTATTTCCCCCAACACAGCATACACAAAATGGCCTATAACCTTTTAAACGGCAACACACCATTTAACTCTTTGGAGTGTAATGCATTTAGGCCTAAAATAAAAAAAGGGCATTCAGTCTTATGCCGAATAAAAAATATTGAATGAAATTCAAACAAATAAAAAAACCGACAAAAATACTGAATTTCAAAAATACATATATGTGGGGATGGGGTAAGGGGTTAAATCTGGTGGGAGTGGTTTGGGGCGGGCTTTTAAACATGGGGAAACTGGGGGCTTTTAGGGAGGACCGCACCCCCAAATGTCATTCTCTATTTTTTCATTCAGTAAAATTACATAGAACCAAAAAAAGGAAAAGTTCAATATTGCCCGTCTCAAAGTATCTTGTGTAGATCCCAACTGATGCCCCTATGCACCTTCCTGATAGCTGTGTGCAGTGTTCTGCCTGTCAGGATGTGGGTGTGCAGGTGATGCATTCTTTGCAGAGCGTTGGCCTAGGTGAGAGTTCTAGGTGAGTGATCTACTGAGTAGCAGTTAGAGCTGTGTTGGCTGTGGTGCTCGATGCCAGCGGTCGTACCTATGTACTTTGCTAACCTGTACCTGGCAATAAAGGCACTTACCTCAGTATTTGGTCCTGGCGTGGTGCTTGGCAGGGGGGAAGGACCATACTACAGTGTTCTGATAACCGGACCCTCCGCCATCAGCAGGAGGATGGGTATTATAGTGGGCCCTGCTGGGATTCCACCTTCTGCCTGCAGGCCGTGCACGCGTCCCTGAGGCTAGTCTTTACGCCGCTGAGCTATCTGACCAGTTGCAGTGCGGCTGTCTCTGTGCTTTCTGGACTGCATATTTCCATATCACTGTGGTTTATGTTCTTTGCCTGTTCTACTGCGCACGTCACCACCGGAGCAATGTCCATGTAGAGGTGAATGCCAGTCTGAGCTCTGTAGGGTAAAAAGTAATGAGGGAGTGGGAGGAGTCAGCATGCACATGACTCCTATATACCCAAAGCAGTGGCTCAGTTTCCTGTCCGCGCTGCACATGCGCGGATCTCTTTTTGGAAATTCGTGCATGTATATATTTCAGCAGTGCATCTACCCAAGTGACTGCACGCTAAGGATATATCCAGTGCAGTGTGCTCGGTTAGTGCGCAACGTGCACTGTACCTCTGTTTTCCTACATGTGCATCGTTCAACCTCCAGAGGCTAAGGCAGATTGTGCGTCTCACAAATACCCAAAATGAAATCAAGCAAGTGAATATATTGCCATGTACTAACCGTTGTAGTGTGCTTAGGCGGTGGATTGCATAAGTCCCCGTTTCTAATGTCATCCCCATGCCAGGGTTCTGAAAGCTTTGACTCTCCAGATGTTTTGGACTTCAGCTTCCATCAGTGCCAGCATGGGCAATGGTGTGGGATCATAAAGGTTGTTGTTTATAACATCAGGAGAGCACAGGTTGCAGACCATAGGCTCATAGTTCCCCTTGATACAGAGGAGCAGTAGCTTACAAAACTCTGTCATGTCAACAGCACCAAGGAGTTTGAACGTTCATTGGCTAGATGCATTTATTGAGGCAGCAGGATGTCATTTCAACCGCAAATGATGTGCAGAGCATACAGTTTCTCGGGGTCGAGCCAGTCCCTGCGTCGGGTGCCTCTAAGCTTAGTTGGAATGAATGAGTTGAACATGGAGAGGTGGAGATAGTGTGGGAACAGAGAAGGGACAAGCACAGGAGGCAATGACAGATAGGTGGCACAGCTGTCTCCAAGAATACATTCAATAACGAAATCTAAATGCTGCAAATGTCATCTCACCCAGTGGTCGAAGTGTACGAAAATAAGTAGTGGAACTATGTTCCCTGCTGGCCTGCACCCACTCCCCAGAAACCCCATCACTTCGTCCCCTCCCACACACAACACACACCCCCAAACACTTGCACCTGCTGTTAAAGGGAATGTTCAGTGCAGCGCACTGAAAGTGCAAGTTTCAACTTCTTCCTAAACTTTTATTTTAAAACGAAACCATTCCGGAACGGTTTCTTTTAAAAATAAAAGTATAGGAGCTGTAAAAGGTAATTTAAAAAAGTACAGGAGCACCGCTCCGGACCGCTCCCGGTCACTTCGACCATTGATCTCACCAGCCCACAATGTTTGCCACAGGAGACTACTTTCTAGCCAATTTTCAGCTCTTTCTTGTTATTTTTTTTTTCATTTTTACAATAAGATCATTATGTACATCTTGTGCAAACAAAATTACAAGTTTATGCAGAAATAGTTGTAATCACAGTTGATTAAATCATTTGTGTATATTTTCTGCAGATAAAATGTACTGCAAGTAGCTCTAGGATTTGGGGATTCTTTTCCGAATGATACGGTTCACGCAGGAGTATTTAAAATGATCTACCGTGTGCAAGTGTGGCCTTGCCTGGAACTTCCAGCAGAACTTTTGGAATAAATATACATTTATTATACAGGACATCATACTTTTTCTGTGTGCTGCCAGCTTTCTCGGATAAAGAAAATGTGGCAGGGGGGATATAAAATCAATTCCCCTGGATCACACAGTTTGGCCAAGTGGTGAAGTTCAGTTTTTCTGGTTCCCCAATCACTGACACAGTAACTACACCAAGGGGCCAATTCACATAGAAGTTACTATGGGTAGCTCTGCCCTACTCCTTATGTTCTCCTCAATAAAAGTGAGAGATACTGTACTCATAGTAACTTTTTTGTGAATTGAATAGCCGTCTCCCGGTTTCAGGCAACGTTGATTCAGAGAAACCTCTTTTTGAATCTGCCCTAAATCTCTTGTGGATTACCAGGTTATTTTCTAGCGCGTTAGCGCATGCGCTTGTTTTTTTCATATTTACCGTGTTGAGCGCCAGGTTGCCCCGGATAGCAGCTGGGGTTACACCATAGAGCACAGCAGCACCTGCCACACCCCCGAGAAGCTGGGCAGCGATGTAGAAGAAGGCCCGGAAAAGTGACATCTGGGAGCCGATGAGGAAGGCAAAGGTAACAGCTGGATTGACATGGGCACCGCTTACGTGACCAACGGCCTGCACCATGGTGGCTATGGCCAAACCGAAGGCCAGCGCTACATGCAGCACATTAGTTGGACCAGCGGCCCACTTGAGCGAGGACCCCAGGCCAAAGAAGACGTAGAACATGGTGGCAAAGAACTCTGCGAAGACCGCCCGCCAGAACGAGGACGATCGAAATTCCCACATTTTTGGGTGCCTATTTGACCACAAAGGAAGGGAAGGAAGGGTGCACAGGAGAGGGGATCAAGATAGAGGGCAATAAAAAGAAAGACAAAGGGGGGACTTCACAGAAAAACAGAGATTGAGAGACAGAAAGCTGCGTTCTTCCTCGATGTGTTCCCCCCAACTTGTTTTTAGAGAGTCGGCAAGCATTTATAACAGGCTGTGGATTTGACACGTGCCCGAGTGTGGGTGGAACCGCAGTGACGGCAGCATTAGTGTTTAACCCGATCACTGCTGTCGTCCAGCTCTGTTAGCGGTGCCTTGCTATAAAGCGCTGAGTCCTGCCCAATTGTGCCTTGGGCATACAAGTGTAAAGCCCTGGACTGCACCGCACGCGCCCCTCTAAAATCACACTGGCAGAGCTGGAAATCCCATCCAGATGGACGTGGGATGAGCCACAGCCACTGAAGCGTGCAGCAGCCCACACCACTGCACAGCGTTTGCAGCGTGTCCCTCTTCATTTCTAGATCCAATGAGGAAAAACACCCCCAGAGAATTTATGCAAAATAGCATAGAACCCAGGAATATTTTTTTAAAAAGTAATGCAAAATGATTAGATGGGCAGATACCAAAATACCCGACCATCAGACTCTTTTAGGATTGTCTGCCATTTTAAACAGGATTGTGCAGATTTTATTGAATTTATTTAAAATAATCCACAAAGTAGTCCATAAAGGTGCCTAGAATTCCTTAAACAAAATGTACAAAATGCATTTTTTTTAAATATGCACATCATTATTTTTTTTTTAACTGTTCCGAACTCTTTCAAATTGAATTTTTTTACAAGCTGCATCGAATTCATTCCAAAAGGCGAGTAGATTTTGTTTGTATATAAGTGACACATTCTTTAACACGGTGGACCATTTTTTTAAAAACGTATTCTGAATTCTTTGAACAGTGATCCCAGGACTGCTCAGTTTTCTTCATTAAGTCGTGCAACACTGCTTATTAGGAAGTGAACTCTTAATAATATTCCATAGCACCCCGACGCCCAGAGCATAGTTGGTGCTTTACGAGGAAAGGCATGTTAATGTCCTACCTGCGCTGGTCTTTCATGTGCATAGAACCGTGCTCCCCTTTATCTCCTCTGCTGCCCCTTTCTTTTTATTCTCTCACAGAGCAAGGTTTGGAGACCCCCGTCTGCGTCGTCTGTCTGGTACAGTTTAGAAAGCTCTGAAGATAATATATATAGCAGTGTCCACCTGCAGTAGACAAAGGCTCAGTTCCCAGTGGTGGGTAACAGGGCCCTTGCTTCTCCTAATACCAGGCATATCACGTTTGCTTCACTAGATCACTAGATCAAGGCTCAAAATGACAAGTTCATCAGCAAGTATATGTGTATGGCACTAGTTGCCATGGGGAGTTCCAAGCAGTTTCTGGTAGCTTTATGTATCAAACTAACCAGGCACTTCTACGCTACAACCAGGAGTTAATAGCTCCCACCGATTTCGTTCCCTGATATGCACACACATATAACATTGTAAAAAGCATTTAAGTGTTAAGGTTGCAAAAATGTAAAGTCTGCCCACCATAGGAGTGCCACAGTTAAGGTACTAACAGGCATTAAAAAAAATACTAGCCTACTACAAAGTTCATCTTACTATTTAAACCTTAACTCCCGCTACAACATCCCTTCAAAAGTCTTTAAGTATAGCATTGTTGTAAACAATTTAACATTTAAATCGAGTGTTGTAAAGTCTGAGTTCAAGTTTAATTTGCATTGAGAAGAAACGTCTATTAGGAGTATAGTTGAATGTGTGTGTGTGTGTGTGGGTGTGTGGTTTGGGGGGGTGTTGGGTACAATTAACTTGTGATGGAACATGGTTTTGTACATTAGTGCATTTTGTATCTGTATCTTCTAAGTAGGATTTGTCTGCTTCTCACACTGGCGTCTTACATGAGTGTGCGCTCATGTGTTTCACATGTATGTATTGTTTTATAGTCCACAACCTCGCATTAAACTCAATTGTATATATGCAACACATACTTTTAAAGCCTGATTATAAAAACATTCATATACAATAGTGATTCAGAAAGAGATTACATATTTGACCAAGAAATGTATGGCAAAGTTATGTATTTATTTAAAAAAGTGTTCTTAAAACAGCAATGTAAGAAAATATAGGTGCAAGAAAATGCCAACTTTTAATTTAGCTGTAAACATATGAACATTTTATCACAGAAATTGTCATATTTTATTTGCCCAAAAAGTAACTTGTTTCTTTGGTTGATTGTATTTTTGTTGGTTTCCGCTTCAGTAATAGCACATTCCCGGTCCCTGTATTTGTTGACACTGAGGTGTTGCGTTCTGCCCCTTCTCACTGTTGACTGATTCACCATAAGTACTTGTTGGTGAAGAATTGGGTCTGTTAGTGTTTGAAAATCCTGTCATTTCAATATTGTGCTGCTTCGATTGGAAGGTGTAGTAGACCTGTTCATGGGAGCGATCTTTTTCATCTGGAAATCATTTTTTAGCATTCCTTCATTTTACGTAATTTTCGCATTCTTTCATCATTTGTTCCAATGGGGCATACTTCTTAGTTCTAACCTAAATGTATGTGGCACACATAGACAATTGAGTTTAAAGTTGTGTTGTATATCATTTCATTGGAGAGGTTTAGCAGGTTTTCCTTATTTGTTCAGCTATTCTGTGCAGCACCAGCCTAGAAACCAGCATTATTCTCATCTGGTGAACATTTGTTTGTCACAGAGGCAGCAGTATGCTCAGATCTTGACTGGATAAGAGTCCTTGATATGAGATATCAAGGATTTTAAACAGAACTGTCTGAGAGGCTCATCTCGGGTTGCAAAGGCAGTTGCTCTCTTGGAGGCTGAATGCATAAAGTTCCACGGATTCGTAGCTCACTCAGCGCTTGACGGCATACGGTTCCATGGTTTCGTAGTACGAATGCAGCTCTGCTGACTCAGAGCTTGACGGCATACGGTTCCATGGTTTCAGATTTTTGAGATTTTGAATATATTATATATCACCCCAGAACTTGCTGCGAGGCTCATCCTGGGTTGTAAAAGAAGTTGCTCTCTTGGAGCCTGAATGCATAAGGTTCCATGGTTTCGTAATACAAATGCAGCTCTGCTCACTCAGAGCCTGATGGCATACGGTTCCATGGTTTCGTAATACGAATGCAGCTCTGCTCACTCAGAGCCCGATGGCATACGGTTCCATGGTTTCGAAAAATACGAATGTAGCTCTGCTCACTCAGAGTTTGACGGCATACGGTTCCATGGTTTTGTAATACGAATGCAGCTCTGCTCACTCAGAGCCTGATGGCATACGGTTCCATGGTTTCGTAATACGAATGCAGCTCTGCTCACTCAGAGCCTGATGGCATACGGTTCCATCGTTTCGTAATACGAATGCAGCTCTGCTCACTCAGAGCCTGATGGCATACGGTTCCATGGTTTTGAAATACGAATGCAGCTCTGCTCACTCAGAGTTTGACGGCATACGGTTCCATGGTTTTGTAATACGAATGCAGCTCTGCTCACTCAGAGCTTGACGGCATACGTTCCAGGCATACGTACGGTTCCATGGTTTCATAATACGAATGCAGCTCTGCTCACATGGTTTCAGATTTTTGAGATTTTTAATATATTATGTATCACACCAGAGCTTGCTGGGAGGCTCATCTCGGGTTGTAAAAGCAGATGCTCTCTTGGAGCCTGAATGCATAAGGTGATGGCATACGGTTCCATGGTTTCGTAATACGAATGCAGATCTGCTCACTCAGAGCTTGACGGCATACGGTTCCATGGTTTCGTGATACGAATGCAGCTCTGCTCACTCAGAGCTTGACGGCATACGGTTCCATGGTTTCGTGATACGAATGCAGCTCTGCTCACTCAGAGCTTGACGGCATACGGTTCCATAGTTTCGTAATACGAATGCAGCTCTGCTCACGTGGTTTCAGATTTTGAGATTTTGAATATATTATGTATCACACCAGAGCTTGCTGGGAGGCTCATCTCGGGTTGTAAAAGCAGCTGCTCTCTTGGAGCCTGAATGCATAAGGTTCCATGGTTTCGTAATACGAATGCAGCTCTGCTACTCAGAGCTTGACGCCATACGGTTCCATGGTTTTAGATTTTTTATATATTACATATCACCCCAGAGCTTGCTGGGAGGCTCGTCCCGGATTGCAAAGGCAGCTGCGCTCTCAGAGCTTGATTGCATAAGATGTACTAATTTCAGGTTTGGAGATTTTAACACTTTCAATCGTATCAGAACGTGTTCAGAGTCTTAACCCAGCTTCCAAAGGCAGCTACACTCTCGGAGCTTGACTATATGGGATTCCAAGATCAGATGTTTTAGAGTTTGCAGTAGATCCATTGTCTCAGAGCTTCCCGGGAGGCTCATCCTAGATTACAGATACAGCTGCTCTCTCAGACCGTGACCGGAGAAGATTCACATATTGTCTCAGAGTTTGAGAGAGGCCCCTCCCGGATTACAAAGGGAGCTGCTTCTTCAGAGATTGACAGGATGCGATTCTGAGATTTCCTCTTTCGGAGATTGCGACACATGCATGGTTTCTG
This sequence comes from Ambystoma mexicanum, assembly GCF_040938575.1. Classification (NCBI taxonomy): domain Eukaryota; kingdom Metazoa; phylum Chordata; class Amphibia; order Caudata; family Ambystomatidae; genus Ambystoma; species Ambystoma mexicanum. Next base: position 256,687,496 of record NC_090926.1, on the reverse strand, counting down.
TGCATGCTGAGGGGCTCAGCAAGGTTTGCAGTGCCAGCTACACTTTAGTCTGGGATCTTCAGTTTCGTAGATTGCAACAGACAGATGGTCTCAGAGATTGCTGTGAGGTTCAACCTGGGTTACACAGGCACCTGCTCCCTGGGAGCTTTGCTGGTTATCTGAGACTTCAGATACTGCGAGGCTGCTGGCCATCTTGCCTTTAGCTGCCATAGGCACACTTAAATGGGGCAACATCCTCATCTCCATGTCTATTTTGGGAAACATCTATGCAAGGTGTAAGGTGAGGGTTAGGTATGATCTGCTTCAAGATAAGCTGTAATAGGTTTCTTAAATGTCCCTGTTTCACTTTCTGGACTATGCGGAGAGAGCCTGGGAAGGGTGAGACACCATAAAACACTGTACTGTATCCACTGGAGCTGTTAACAAAAATCTGAAATGTCAGCAAGGAATAGGACACAGGTCAGCTCCTCATGGTACTTCAATGACCAACAATGCCACCATTTTCAGTGTCCATCCTTGTAATCTACGGCGTACACTGAGGGGCGATTCACCAAGGCAAGTGATCCCTCACATCCACTTTACATGTTATGTTATGTTATAGTATATTTATACCGTGCACTATCACCACCTGATTGGGCACCTGGCACTCTGGCGGATCTGAAAAGCAAGAGGGTAGAGTAAGTTAGTAGGACTGAGTGGGAAAAAAGCGCATGAGAGCTGTGATGTGCTGTTGGCAGCTTCAGTTGGGTTTACACCGTTCGCTGAGCACAGGTGTGAATTTTCAGTCAGTAGTTGTAATGTGCTGTTGTGCAAGGCTTTGTGTGCTATGTTTCGTTGTTGCGGTGTAGTGAAATGCGTGTGCTTTGTTGTGCTGTAAAGGTATGGTTGTGTTTTGTTTAGAGTTGAGTTTGAGAGGTGTAAGCAGAGGGATGGGTTTTGTAGTGGGGTTGGTTAGTGGCGGTGCTTCAATGTGCCCCCTCAGTTTTGACCACCTGTGGCACATGTCCCTGCCAGAGTTGTGCATTGTGGTGTGCTAGGGGGGCCTCCCTTCGATATTCTGTGCAGAGATGTGGGGTCTTAGCAACCGTGTTCAGACTAGTCGGTGTCTACCCCCAGGGGCAGCGCCAGGCATGGGTTTGCGAGGGCTAAAGCCCCCCCCCCACTTTGACGCAGCAGGCAAAACACTGCTGTTATGCCCAGCCCTGGCTCAGGCTGCTAGAACCTGTCACATTTCTCACCTCAGAGCGTGGTGTATTTACTTAAGAAAATACACTGCTCGCGGAGGTGAGAAATCAGGCATTGAAGTGAAGGTAGAGGCAGAGGACAAAAGCCTGCCATCAGTAGAGCCGACCCCATGTTGCAGCTAAAGACTTAACTCCTGGCTCAGCTTTTACATGGCCCATGCTTTCAATAATTACCATTTACTAAAACAAAGTACCAGTGAATGAATGCAGTGAGAATGGTGTACACGGGTGTGACTGCGCATGATAATGAGCGCACAGTCTAAATGTTTTTGGTGCTCCTGTGAATGACAGATCCGCTGTGTGGGTGTGTGAGACTGGTGGGTGAATGTATTTGAATGTGTCTATATCTCTGTGTGTATGCCCGCTGGGGCCTGGGGATGAGTATTGGAGCATGAACATTTTTTGACAAGTGCATGGCATGTTGTACTGCCATTTTTGGGCAAAGGCAAGCCAACTTGAGTGTTTTCATGTGATGTTGGGGTTGGAGTGGGGCTGGGGGGACTACTACAGTGGAGCTGGCTGGGTCTTACTGTGGCATGGAATGTTGTACTCGCATTATGGGCAAAGCCAACATGAGTGTTCTCACATGGGGAGGGCATGTTTCCTTATTTTGAGTTAGCTTTTTATTTTACTGGTTTTAAGGCCAAAGGCAACATAAATATTCTTACATGTTAATGTTAAAGGTAATGTATACCGCACACTATCAACACCCGAGTGGTCGCCAAACGCTCTGGTGGATTTGAAAAAAGTAAGAGGGTAGAGGAGGGTTAGTCGAGTTTAGTGGGATAATGGAGAGCGAGATTTGTGATGTCCTGTTGGCAGCTTCAGTTCAAATAACACTGTTCGATGAGCATGGGTGCGGTTTAAGGATCGGTAGGCTCCCATGTGCTGTTGTGCGAGACTATGTGTGGTTTGTTTTGTTGTTGCAGTGTAGTGAAGGGCATGCGGTTTGCTGTGCAAGAAAGTGGTTGTTTGTTTACGGTGGGAAGCGGTGTAAGCAGAGAGTTGAGGCTTTTAGCAGGTGGGTTAGTGGGGTCACCTCATTGTTTCGGACATCTGTATTAGGTGTCTCTGTCCTTGCTGTCTGCTGGAGCGTTCCTTGGCGGTTCATTCATCTGGTTCTGTGCGAGGCGGTCGCGTGTCTCTGTGACTGTCTAGTGATCTGTGGGTGGGAAGGTGGGGAGGGTCTCCACCTCTCCAGGTTGAGAACACTAAGGTTGTAGGGTTGCTATTTGGTTGTCAGTGGGGTCTGCCTGCCATCGCCTTCCTGAGCTCCATGGGCGCGATACCCTCCCTCCAAATCCTAAGAGTTCCCTGTCTTGTTGGGTGCTAGTTAATGATTAATGCTCCTTTATATCCAGATACAGTCCCTGTCCTCTGGGCTTTGCCTAGCGTAGGGGTTTGGCTTGGGAGAGGGTGAATTCTGGGCCCCCTCCCTCCTCAGCTATTTCTTACCATGTGCGTTTGTTTGTGGTGCGTTCAATTTCCATTGGTGTCTGTTAGTTGATTCTCTCTGGTTCTGAGGTGAAGAGCCAGGTTTTGAGTAGTTTCCTGAATTTTAGGTGGTCCTTTGTATTGCGTATTTCTTTCGCAAGGGTATTCCAAGTTTTTGCTGCCAGGTGGGAGAATGATGATCCCCCACGTTTTTTTCTTGTGTATGGTTTTGGTTCCAGGCGGATGTCGTTGCTTGAGTGTTTTTGTCGGTTTGTAGCTGGTTATTTTCTTTTGTAGGAATTCTGTTCCTTGGCCGTGGATTGCTTTGTGCGTTATGCACATCAATTTGAATGTGATTCGTTGTTTGATTGGCAGACAGGGTAGCATTTCTAGTGCTGGGGTGATGTTGTCCCTTCGTGATAGTTTAAGGAGTCGTCTGGCCACTGCGTATTGGATACGTGGAAGTTTCTTCAGCAGGTGTTGCAGCATTCCAAGGTAGAGGCTGTTTGCATAGTCAATTCGTGAAATGATAAGGGTAATGATTGTCACTGTTTTATGAGTGAAGGACAGGAACTGTAGGATTCATTTTAGAGAGTCTAGGAGGAAGCAGCATTTCTTGATTATTGTGTTTACTTGTGGTTCTAATCTTACCACTTTGCACATTAGGACTCCAAGGTTTTTGACTATTTCGATGGTGTGGGTGCTGTTCCTAGTTCTGTGGGCCATGGGCCGTATTTACATTAAAGGTATCACTCATTTAATTAAGCAATAGAACCCGAGCGGCGGGGGCCTTACCGAAGGCCCCGGGGCATTACCAGAGTCGGTAATGCCCCCGCCGTGAGGGTTCTATTGCTATTAGTATCCCGGCCCCGCTGCGAGTCTCCACACGGCTGGAGGCTTCCCTTGTCCCCCGCCGGGGACGCAGGATCAAGAAGGTAAGTTGGGGGGGGCGGGTGGGATGGTGGGGAGGGAAGGGAAGGAAAAAAAATAATAATAAAGACTTACCCGAGTCCCCGGCGGGGGGCGAAGGCAGCCTCTCAGCCGCGGGGAGGCTCGGAGCGGGGATGGCCCCGCTTCGAGCCTCCTCATTGGCTGAGGGGCTGCCACGCCCTCCGCCGAGGACAAAGGCTGTGGAATCCCGACGGAGGGATTCCCGGCCGGGTAGGGACCTGGCGAGAGCCAATCAGAATGCTTGTTGCATTCTGATTGTCTCTCGCTGGGGTACTAATGAGCTTTATTTATTTATTACATTTATTGACAGCGCCCAAACCCATAAGTATCACAGTGCTGGTGCAACTTGGTGAGCACGGAAAACACAGTACAGTGCAGATTAAGAGAGACGTAACAAGGTGCAAAAGAAACATAATAGTACAAGTTCCGTAGAGGAGGGTAGAGATCAGGGAGGTCACTTTGAAGTATGAAAGGCTGAGTTGACCTTGCCGGGGTTTGAACCTGCGAATCACACTCAGATTACAAAAGCATGCGCTCAGCCCTCTGAGATATCTTACCAGCTAGCCAGCAAGAGCATGCTTTCTTACTGTGGCATTGCAGTTTATTACTGGTGTTAAGGCCAAAGGCAACATAAGTATTCTTACACTGAGGTGGGGCATTCGTGCAGCCTGCAAGGCAGTGTTTTTTTTACTGTTGCATGGCATTTTTTACTGCCGTTAGGGAGCAAATACATCATGATGAAAATTCTTATATGGGGAGTGGGGGATTTGTGTAGCCAGCAAGGATATGTTTTCTTACTGTGGGATGTCATTTTTCATCGGCATTAAGGCAAAGCCAAAAGGAGCATATTCTTACATGGGCATACTGGCATCTATTGGCAGAGACTGCATACACATGCTTTTTATTGTATCGTTACTGGCATCATGGACAAAGCAAACATTTGTATTTTCCTATGTGGGAAAAGTGGCATATATAGGTGCACCAGACCGACATGTGTGAGCACAATCAATATGAAAATGTGTTTGAAAATGCACCTGCGCATATTTTTGATATCTTACCCTGCAAAACCGATTGTAAACTGTGTGGGTTTTTACCTAATTTATCACAGAAAGTGTACTGAAAAATGCACTATTAAGCTATTGTTTAACAACTTTTCTCAAAGGGACAACCCCCCCTTGATTGGTTCGCCCTCCCTCACTACTGTGTCACCCCTGTGCTTTTGGCTGGGGGCAGAACAAGGGCCTTCCTTCTGCGGGCTCTTCTTAGTGTGGGCCCTACTCCATTAGCTCCAGGCCGCACTTGTTACAGAACAATAGCTGTGCCTCTGGTGAGTTGGAGTGAAAGATGGGTCTAATGGGCCAAAGGAAAGTGCAATATCTACTCAGCCTCCTGGGCATGGGGAGGGGGCGGAAGGATGGGCGGTAATCAGTAGCGCAATAGGTTTTATGTCCCATTTCACTATCAGTTTTCAAAACTGCTGACCGCCCCTCCCCGCCCCCCAAAATGTTGAGGCTGGCTCTGCCCCTGTCTACCCAGCTTTGTCCTGTAGTATATCCTGGTGTGGAGCTACCATCGCCTCTCTGGGCCCCTTGGCGAGGCTCTTACCTGTGCCCTTGAGCTCCCTGGGCCCCGTGGTTTATCTGTTCAGTCACCACTCCCCTTCAGTTCTAATGCCCTCTGTTTGTGGTTCAACCTGGGACGTTCCTATCTCTCTTCTAGGTTTCCAGTAGGACCCTCTATGGGAATGGGTGCACCTGGGTCTCCCTTCCATTCGGAGGTCTCTCTATTTCTCTGCACGTTGTCATGCTCTGGTCTAGTCCCCCGTCTTGTCATTTGTGTGTTCATTCTGTGGGGTGTGGGTGTTGCTCATTTTTTTTAGTATGGTTCTGAGTTGAAGACCAGGTTTTTAGGAGTTTTCTGAATTTTAGATGGTCCTTCATGTTTCGTATTTCTCTCTGGAGGGATTTCCAAATGTTTGCGACTAGGCAAGAGAATGCCGATCCACCAAGTGTTTTCCTTGTCTATGGTTTAGGTTCCAGGCTCATTTCTTGGCTGGATCTGAGTGTTCTAGTCCGCTGGTAAATAGTGATTTTCTTTTGTAGGAATTCTGCTCCTTGGCCATGGATTGCTCTGTGTGTTGTGCACACCGTTTTGAATGTGATTCGTTTTTTTTGCGCTGGAGTGTTGTGGTCCCTTTGTGAGAGTTTGTGGAGAAGTCTGGCCACTGTGTTCTGTGTACGTTGTAGTTTCTTCAGTAGATAATCAGGAATTCCAAGGTATAGGCTGTTGGCGTAGTCTATCCTGGACATGATGAGGGAGATGATGGCCAGCGTTTTGTATGTGACGGAGAGGAATGGTAGAATATTTTTGATTGTGTGCCAGTGGAAGACGCATTTCTTGATAATTGCATTTATTTGTGGTTCTAGGGTAAGCTCATTGTCCATTACATGTGTAATCGATCATGATGAAAATGCACCCCACTCAAGAAACAAGATGTGCTAGTGAATCCGTTTTCACAAAGACTTTGCAGGCTAGTTGGATCACAGAGAGCTGATTTGCAAAGGTTCATAAAATGAGAGTGACATGTGCTTTTATCCTTTTCTGAATTGGGGAGGAAGGACAGCTCAGGGGCAACCCGTTTGTATTGGAAGCAAGACAACACAGCACAACACAGGTTCGAATCCCGATCTCGCGTGTAGAAACCACATGTTATAAATGAACAATAAATACATTGGATGCCTTTTACTCCATTATCACTTTGGTGAATCGGGCTCTTGTATTTCCTACGAGTACATTGCCTGACATATTAAGTGCTGCATTCTAAGTATTTGGCTAAGTGTCACATTGCATGGTCTTAAGATGAGCCATATTGCAAAGAGTGGCTTTCCCGCCACAGAATTGGTTTTAACCGCGATCATTCACTCTGAACCACTCAAAGTTTCGGGCCACTGGATCTTAAGACTAGGGGAGATTGCAGAGTGACTTTATCGGCCCTTCATTAGAAGACATCGCCTCCCCGATCTGAACTTTCGTTCCACCCGTTCGGAAGTTACAGCCTTCAGTGCATGAGGGCGATTGGACAAAGCGCGCACTGCATGGATCTTAAAATGGCCGCGCTGGACATACACGGCACCCCTCGCCCTCAGGCAGATTCTGTGAGGGCAGCACTTTAAAGCTTTGGCCCACTCAGCCAGTTTGTTTGTGCGGGGGTCCAGGGCGCACAATGAGAACGCTGCGCCGGGCCTTCCATTCAGCCCCGAAATCCGCGACAAGAGCCGGCTATTGTCTGCCTCAGAATGGGCTAGAAAGGCACTGGTTGGGCGGAGGGCGACAGGCCTGGAAAACATCGAGCATTTTGTTTTTGTTTCTGCTAATCTTGTATTTTTCCTGTGTGAAGAAGTGTGTTGGGGGGTGGAGGGGTTACGTGCGGGCGCAGGACGGGCCGTGTGCGTCCTCTGAACCCTCACGAGTCGCTGCATGGATCTGTGATTACAGGTTTCTGTGCTTGGGAAACCCTAATGGAGGTTCATTTTGGGGGGATGTTTTCTTTTAGTTTAAGAGAGATTGCATTCGTGTTTAAAGAAATCATATCCCAGAAATACATTGGTCAACGAAAGTGTGGTGAATGCATGGATGAACACGGGTGATATTAATATCAAATTCACGTCTCCTGTAATTTCGTTATCAAAACACACTGCCAGCATTTACGAGCGCCATTTCAATGGCATAAGGAACACAACGTGTGCAATATTACGTGATTAAAGACCTGGAGAGCTAAGTGCAGGATAACAGGTGCAGCTGGCACCCCCTGTTGTGGGGGGGCGGCGGTCACTGGCGCCGAAGGGAGGGGGACCAGCACCATGCTGATATGCCGGGGTCACCCGGACTTACAAGTTGTTGTAGGGCAGGGCCCTGGGAGGCTGTGGGGCACAGCCTGGGTGCCGGAGCACCGTGGACACCGGTAGCATCCTGGATGGGTGCCTGGGCTGGACCTAGAGCACCAGACTGGTCTGGGGGGCCAAGAACAGCAAGGACCTGCAGGGCCGTGGTCACACGGCCTGGGGCCTGCAGGCCAGGGCCGCAGGAGCGGGATCACACTGTGTAGGCCTGTGAGCCCACAATGAGAGACAGAGACAACAGGATTTCCATAGTTGGAGTCTGCAGCCGTTCTGCTGCACGTGCCCAGTGGTCGAAGTGTACAAAAAGAAGTAGTGGAACTATGTTCCCTGCTGGCCTGCACCCACTCCCCACAAACCCCATCACCACGCCCCCTCTCACACACAATACAAACCCCCAAACTCTTGCACCTGCTTTTTAAGGGAACGTTCAGTGCACTGCGCTGAAAGTGCAAGCTGCAACGTCTTTCTACACTTTCTACACTTTTATTTTAAGACGAAACCATTCCGGAATGGTTTCTTTTTAAAATAAAAGTATAGGAGCTGTAAAAAGTAATTAAAAAAAGTAGAGGAGTACCGCCCCCGACCGCTCCCGCGCACTTCGACCACTGCCTGCAGGGGCTCCTTTCTTAGCATCTTAAAAGGGCAATACAAGTGGGAGGGACACATCCCCTTAAAGGGGTAATACACTTGGGATGGTCAAACATCACACCCCCGCCCCTCAATGGTCATTTTAGAGATCTTAGAAGGATATGACGCTGAGACCCAACCACTAGTAGTCGCACCTGCGTGTGACTTTCATGTATCAGGACGCAGACTTTAACTCACTGAGTTACCCTACAAAATTCCCATGCAAACAGAAGGCTCCTTTAAAATTAAGAAACGCGCGTCACAACCATCGCACATGTGCCTTTGCTTGTGTTGCCCCCAATCGCACAGTAGTAGGGGTACATGGGTGGGCTGCATGTTCCAATGAACACAATCAGCCTGGCTCTGCCTAGACCAGCACCCCTGACCCTTCGCCATCCGCTGGGATTCCCCACTCCTGACTCCCACAGCCATTCCAGCTCCTTCTGCGACTTGGAAACCCCGGGTGCAGCCCCTTTGTACAGTGCTCCGTTGCTTCCAAGGCAGGGCCGTGCTTTATAAATACCATGCATGCATACATACAATGTGATATCAAGTAACAGTTAGAAAATCCAATACATAAATATTATTTATACAAATCAAGTTTATTGCATACCCATAACTGCTGAACCCATATGCATGCATACATTTATTAGCCGATCCCTTGCCCTCACCCAGAATAAATTGGTTCACACATTGTTTGTCAATTGTTGGCAATCAAAGGCCGTAGGTTTTTATTGTACAGATATGGTTATGGAGATAACAATAATCACATATCATGATAGTAACATACTTTTGGGCACCGGGTCCTGAGGTTACCCCCTCTGGCCCGCGCCCGCCTTCTCATGTCCCACGACTTGTTGTGGGCACCGTACAGTGCCTTGTACTTCTTTTCCTTTGTTCTTCTCCATTATTTGTAGGGTGGGAGGGTTTTGTGGTAAAGGAGCAAAGGTTTGGAAGGCACTGAGTAAACAGTGCACCTCCTGTGTGTTTGGGTCCCTGTTCAGGGTCCACAAACTGTTTGTGTTTTCTCAGAGCAAGCCGCTCTGTATTTATAAGACCCAGGGAAGCCCTGGGTCTTTGATATGTATAGTAGTGGGGGCTGTTATGTTTCAGCCCCCCCCCGGCCGGATAGCCAACTATCTGGCCCCCCGGGGGGGGGCAGGTCTTTGAACCCGGTCCCTGCCTGCCTGTTGGTTTCCTTAGGTGCTTAGCACCTTGGTGCGTGAAGGAAGGGTGAGGTGATTGCTCACACCTCCCCCTTCCTCAGCATTGTGTTGCACAGACTACGTGTCTCTTCGGCTTGGGGGAAGGAGAGGAGCAGGGAGGGGGGGAGAGGTTGGGCTGCCCCTCTCCAGGCCTGCTGATGGTAACAGCAGTTACCCTGCCTCGCTTTGGGAGGCCCTGCAGCATTGCCCAAAAGTTATTGCATACAAAGCTTAAAAAAATACAAGATAATCGGCCTCATTACAGGTTTTGTGTTATCCCGCTGGGAAATCTGGCGGGATACCACCAAACGGTATTACCGTTACTGGAACTTGGTCTGCTGGAATTTCCAGCAGATTACAAATGCTGGTAAGAGTAGTTGCTCCCCATTCCATGGAATCCCATAGAACTCCACGGGGGATTTGCCAGTATTCTCACAGTTCTTGCCGGTTAGGGGCTTGACTTCCATGCAGCACTTAGCTGGAGGTAAATCAGGCCCCTTACCCACAAACTCAGAGTTGGCCAGTGCGGTAACATGACGGTAAACAGAATTACCGGCATGCTAACACTGCACCAGCCAACTCCTAATGAGGCCCAATATCTTAATAAATGAATATTTCCACTAAAGTTACTCTAACCCATCTCAGTAATAATAAAAGTATTTGGTTTATCGCGAAAGTGCATAGCTGATTCTGTATCTCGCAGCCCAAAAAACATCAAATCGGGTATCGCTATATATCTCAAATGTATACCATTCACCATGGAATCGGCAAACCATCTTTATTAGGTGGTATCAACTCGCCTTGGATCTAATCCTCCTGGCTCTGACCAAAAAAGGATGCAACACGCAAGGTGACTACAGGGAAAAGCATGGATTTAGCCCATAGCAGGCATTACCGATCCCTCTAATTATGAACTGTCATCAGGGGGGCATTAGCCCCCAGTCTCCAATGAGAATGGATTGTTTGCACCGACCTTCCATCGCATGGACACATTGAATCCCAGAAGCCCAGCTCCAGCCATCTTCCAACTATTGGCTGGAGGGGAAGCAGGTCTGAGCGGACCTTCATGTGTAGCGAGCGGATGCCAGGACTCTGCATGTGCTCTGGATGCATGTGCAGTGCGTAATGTCTTTCTGGCTTCAGGGAAAAGTTTACTAGCTGTCTAGACATCGACAGCACCTTCATTAGTGTTACATGCCCCCGGTGATGCAAAAAGGCCTCCCCAATCCTAGGTTAGTCTTCCCCAGTTTACGCATTTGGGGATCGCCACATGTCCTCTAATCCTAAAGTCTCCAACCAGTTCTTCTCGTGCCTAACCCAGGATGGTTCCCTGCTCCCCCAAGGGATATTTAAAAACTGCGTGTACCTCAGCTGCATGGAATTTTGCCCATTAGAGAATTTATTGAAATGACCATGATAAAAACAATGCAGCCCATATGCCTTTCGTACATACATTTGTGTTGTATTATGAATACTATGATGATCCATTTGGAAGTATCTCCCTATTACACAATAGGTCCACGCGGTTTGGGTTGATTACTGCAAGTCTTTTTGATCGCTGGAGAATTGACCAGACTTTTTTTTCGTACAGGTAGATTTCGCCACATATATATGTTGGGGGAGTCCCCCACACCCTCTTTAATCCCTTTACATTAATTATACCCCTGTACCCTCCCCCAAATATATATGCGGCAAAATGCACCACAAAATATGCAATTCTCCAACTACCAAATTGGACATGCAGTAATCAACCAATCCCGTACAAGCAAGAGTTCCACGATGGCTAGAGAAAAGATTCATATGTTCTCAATGTTGCACGTCTCTGGGATCCAGCATGAGTTTGTTTCTTTGTTTTATTATTTATAATGCGCACCAGACCCGAGGGTATCGGCCATGAGGGAAGCCATCGTCTTTAGAGGCCCTACTGAAGTGCACTTACATGCATGAAACGTGTCAAATCTAGTTTGATCATGAATCTAGGAGTAAATGTTAGTAGATCAGGATTCTCCAACCGTCCCTACAAACGAGAAGCAGTAAAGGCATTGGATCGTGCTTGGTACAGACAGACCAGAGTCATAGCACTGGGAGCACACACATTCCAAATAGTAAAAGTAAACTACATTCCGGTTTTTTGAAATTACCAAAAAATAGGAAAACAATATCCACTGAAACAGAGGAATCGGTTTGGCGAGAGTATGTGGGAGAAATTGCTCTGGGAAGCAGTGCCCTATTTGCGTAGTCACAGACGGAAGCAAATCCAGAAGGCCCCTCAAAGTTCTCTTTGAGTCATCTTCTAGTGCAGCAGGCCGAGCTAAACCTGCAACTATTCCAGCTCTGCCTGGGGGTGTAGAAATGAACAAGAACACTTCGCCATAGGTTTAACGATGTAAGGAACCAGGCAGAACGGCTTATATAAACAATATGACTCTGTGAACGTTAACACTTTGCATTAAAATGAATGCCAACGGAGTGGAAATGAATCTAAAATGGCCACTATGGTACTTGTGGGCCAGTGGAGCATTCCCTCAGAGTAGTGCAAGTGTCATGAAGTGCTTTCTTGGCATGGGAGGCAGGGCCACAGGGTATTTCAGGCCTTGCCGGGCAAGGTTTTCTATGAGTCCCATGAAGATGGGGCCTGGACACTGGCCTAGGGTTTTGGGAACAGCATCTTGTGGCTTTTAGCTAGTTTCTAATCCCCTATGTATTTACATAGATAGATGTATAGGGTTTGGGATACCATTGCTAGGTGGTGGCCAGTGACATCCTCGCCAGCAGGGTCTCCGGGAGTCAGAGTTATTTCTGCAACAAGGGATAGGAGTTTTGGTAAAGAGAGCAGGTGCCCCCATAGGTCAAAGGGGAATGCAAACCTGCTGGCTATGTGCCAAAAAGGTGTTTGAGCGTAAAGTATCAGGTTCAAATACTTGTAAATACAACTCTTCTTTTGTGCAGGGCTGATCCGGGGCAACATTTCTGCAGGGTTTAATGAACAGGTAGCCTCTTTTTTCCTGCTGCACCGCAGCTAGGTGCTTTTAGGTTCAAGGGTACACAGAATGAGGGGACATCTTGGAAGGCAGGCCCTGAATTTTATTTTGGTGTTTCGTGAAGGGGGACCAAGTTGTAGGGGTGTCAGCCAACATTTTCAAAATCTGGATAAACTTGAATGAGAAAAATATTTTGCTCTTTGCTACAGACCTAATCACTGCACTGATTTGCACCAAACTTGTGCGAGGAGCTTCCGCCAGGTCCCAAAGTGTACTTTTGCAACTTTGGTGTTAATCCATCCTGTGTTTTAGTTTTCCAAAAGTGTCAAAATGTAGGTACAAAATGCCACGGACATTCTGGCCACTGGTCATTGCCACCAGCGGACCGGTTATGGGGTTAAAGTGGGTCTGAGCCTAGCCTCCGGCAATCCCCAATGTCTGACATGGCTAGCGGGGCCTTCAACATGGCTGAAGCCCATCTCTCAGGGATTGCAAGCCTTGAACAGTGGCCCAAGATCCTAACATTGAGGAATAGTGGCCACAGGGCAGGCTACAGGCCATGGCTAGTGTTTACTGTGGGTTGATTTGTGGGGCAGGCAACATGGCTGAATCTCATGGCCTACGGAGTGTGGCCAGTGGCCATGGCTGCAACTCATGAATAGAGGCCATGGTACCACGATTGGAATGTAGTGGCCACTGGGGTGGGCTGCATGCTAGGCCCAATCTCTACTGTCGATTGCTTCATGGGCTGAATACATCTCTGAAGCCCATGCCCAGGGTTTGTTGCCATTGGCCATGGCCACAAGCCGTGGACGCTGGCCCAACGTCCCATTATGGTATAGTGGGAACTGCATCAGTTGGCAGGCTAGGTCCAGTGGCTATTGTGGGTGGTGTGTAGGGGTTGGGGTCATGGTGGAGCCTCATGCACTAGGCAATTCACTCATGCCTTGCATCCCCAACATTTGCCAGTCAAAGTGACACACGTCGGTATGCGCTGCAAAAAATATGTTTTTTAAAGGAGAGTTATAGTTCTTTCATATATGTTAAAAGTGAAAATATTAATAACATATATTGTGCTGGAACATCATGAAACTTCTTTACCATTGAAATTCCGTGAAAACACATTGTTAAATGGACATTGTGGTTAAGTTGCACTAATAAAAACCTTTGAAATTCAGAGAAAAACATTGCTAAACGGACGTTATGGTTAAGTTGCTCTAATAAAACCTTTGATTTCCAGACCAAAAACATTGTTAAAGAGACGTTCTCGTTCACGCCAAAATCGAAAAACCAAAGAAATTTGCAAGTTATGGTAAGCAACCATAACTCGCACCCCCACTATCCTCTGCTCAGCCTCACATGCAGGACATCAAAGATAACATCTGGCAGAGAAGTAAGGCCCAAGAGCTCGCTATCACTATAGAGTGTGGAGTCCGTACAATGAATTCTAATTACTGTTAACACATACACAGAACAAAAAAGAGGGGCAAGGCTTCCTCAACTGTCTGCGCATTCCATCCAAGCACACTTAACCAGCCCAGCGAAGACGCAACCTTCAAATGGAATGAGAATTTTTTTGGGAAGGGGTGCAGTTTCCTGGTGCATGGAGGGAGGTGGTGTTTAATACATGCTGTTGTGCTGAGTGCTGGAATTGGGCTGGGTTACCCTGGTTTTCGAAAATGGTGTCCCTGGATTGAAGCCCATGCCCGAGCTGCAACACACAGCAGCAGTGATCTTCAGTCCCCACCCTTGGAGATTTACTTGTAGGGTTTGCCTTCCTTTTGCATGTAAGCGGTATCCAGTCATTTTATTGCAAACAAAACAGAGTGGTACATTTCAGAGCGGACCACAACACCGAAAAACAGTGCAAACATTAATTAAATAAATAAAAGGTAGTGGTGTAAAGGGTTATAATAGGTCATGATGGGCTGTTCAGTAAAAAGGTTAAAAAAAACTGGGTTCTGAGGGGACCCTCCAAATAAAAATAAATAAATAAATAAATATCTGTGTTTTTCTGTGTTTTGTCCGCAATGAAATTTACCACTCTGTAAATGTGGTCGGTAAGATCACATATAACCATGTAAGCTCATTAAAGTGCAATCAGCACATGGGTGATTATTGTCCCTTAAAAGCAGCAGATAGTGGGTGAGTAGAAACGGGAAGGGTGTATACAGAGACATGCTGTGTGAATAATGACTGTATTCAGGTGATCATAATGCATTTTCTTTCACTTTGTTTCTTTCTGTCTTGATACTAAATTTAAACCCAGCTAAGATTTTTTTCAGGCTGAAAATTACTTTGCATGCTGGTAATTGTAGACTTGCATCCAGGATGTACAAATGTCAGATACCTGATACGTGGTGTAGATGAGAGGTCTTGCCCTCCGTAGTGTAGGCGAAGAATTCTCCCTACCAATGTAATTCTCTGTATGGACTATACATGCAAAGAGATCTATTAGTTGAGAGCGATGGACACCCACTGCACCCCAGGAAACAATGGTAAGGTGATGATGAGACCAGCAGCACCGGAGTTACTGTAACAAATACAAGGATGATCAATAACAGAACGGAAGAGGGAGGATCAGAAAAGGATAACACTGTAAAGTGGGCTAAGCTGTGCATGCAACACTGAGGTTCCTACTGGTAGACAATCCCCTCCTAGTCGTAAGTTCCTAATTGGATCGGAGGATTTCCTAAGAAATGATAGAAAGTAAGAAACAAGAAACCCCAACTAGACAAGCCAAACAAGAGATGACAGAGAGTTTCTTACCCAAGCATGGAACTTTCGTAGTGCAATCCAGATACCACACCCAGTGTGCCTTGCCCGCAAACGAGACTATCCCTCCGGCACGAGGACGCCTAACTCGGTTGTGGTCAACAGTCTCTAGTCCTCAGGGACCACCTGTCACGATGAAACGCAGACGCCTAACGATGTTCAAGCACCAGAGGTGGAAGTCCTTGAGTTCCTGCGCTGGGTTTTTTGGGAAACACACTTAGGTGTATATCGGGCGGTTCCAGGTACAGGAGAGGAGCAACAGATGTTCTGGGCAAGTTGATGGATTTGTTGTGAGGTGCGTGAAGAATCCAGGTAAGTCAAAGCAACAATCCAGGTCTGTTTACCGTGCGTGGAAGTATGATGACAAATCAGGAAGAGTTCAGGAGGTCGAAAAAGCAGTCTGGGTCTGTTTACTATGCGTGGAGGTACGTGGACAAAATCAGGAAGAGTTCGGAAGGTCGAAGCAGCAGTCTGGGTCTGTTTACTGTGCGTGGAGAAACAAGAGCAATGGTGGTATAAGCAGTGAGACAGTCTTCATTCCGTTGTCGCAGAGATGAGGAAGGCAAATCGTAATCACAAGACAGGAGACATGAAACTAGCGAAAGGTCAAGTGCAAAGACAAGGAACAAAAGCACTAAGGACTTCGTAGGTTCTTGCAGAATTCAGAATCAGAAGCGCCATTCTCTGGAACCCGGAAGCTTATGTAGCATTTCCATGGTAACCAGTGGCTCCGCCTCCAAAGCGTTGAACGTTGCCCAGCGAACGCAACGGACGCCACAGTCACCATGGCAACCTCCACGTGGCCCATCCACGGAATCCAGTGCGTACAAGGGCGGTAGCCCTTGTTTTTCCTTGGTGAACTGGGAGAATGACAATGCCGAGTTGTGACGAGGACAGGAACGTGATTCTCTGAGCGCTGTAGCTGCTCTTGAAACCTGGTGTTTTGAGGTAATGATATGTCGGGCAATGCCTTGCCTCCTCAGAGCCCTCTGGTTGGCAGGAAACCTGACAACAAACTACACCTATTATTCTCTTTTTGCTCAACATGTTGCTATAAAGATGTACATATTGTGAGGCATGTTTATATGGGATCCATATATACTTCAAGACATCTTCATAAAATGTGGTGTTATTTTATGTTATCCTTGTGGGCCCAATTCTGAGGTACATGCAAAAATAGAAAAGCGTTTTTCCATGGAGGAGCTTTTTTCAGAAAGAAGAAATCCAGAGGACACAATTTACAAAAATAGAAACATTATTTGTTTAACTAATATAGAAATGTTGAATGAATCAAGAACAAATCAAAAACCAATGATTCAATGCAGGAAAATGAAAAAAGAATTAACTCTTACATCCGTACTGGACAATGTACCTCAGTCCAAACAAGCATGCCCATATCTACATCCACTCTTCACAATCATACACAAAGATAATTGAAATTGTAAAACATCACAATATTAATGACCATTTTTTTTTAGAATTATACATCTCTCCTGGAATAGATGCTAATTAATTTTCACAATCCCATTTCCAGGCATTTTGACCTGAGGAGCAACACTTTTCTTAAAAGCACCTATTCTGTTAAACTAAAATGTGGCGGCGGGGCATTAAAGCCTCAGCATTTGCGTGTGCCTGATTTACGGCCTGACAACCTCCCTAGTGGCCATCATTAAATCAGAGCAGACCCTGTGAGGGAATTCACCTCTGCAGAGCCCTTCTTTTGCATGTTAAAACAAAGGTGTTCAAATGTGTAACTTGTGAGGTGTCCTTAACATTTCTCACAAGTTTTTCCTTGAAAAGCTTGGTTTTTCACTGGATGGCAACGCCAATTTTCTAATTTATGGAAGGCGTGATGAGTCATTAGTAAATAAGAAAAGTGTCATACTTTTCAGAAATCCTTGTAGTGGCACTGGTGCACACGATGAGCTTTTGCAGCTGGAAAGTGTAACAGCGCCCCCTGAAATCCTTCCACCTAACTCAGAATTGTGGTGCTGGAAACCTGAGAGAGAATGTCAGCCTTCCACTCCAGGTTTTGGCAAAGTGCAGAATTGGGCCCTCTGTTTTTTAGACTTGGAATCCCACCATATCTTTTCCCATTTCCATCACCGGTTGAGCTGTGCCTCTCCTCCCTTTGGAAGCAACTGCACGTTGTACTCTCCCAAGCGCAGCTACACCTGACACCTTGAAATGTCCTGAGTCTTGCATCCAACCCTATACATTTCCAATTGCTTCCTCACCCTATGATATGTCCAGCTTATCCCCTATCTGCCAGTCCCCATGGGAATATGCCTTTATAAAGTGCCCTTCGCAGGCTCTCCAGTTCACCAGAATCTAACTCGATGCCGCTGTGGTACCCCAGTTGACCCTGCTGGTCACTCCGATTCAAGGGCCGATTCATTAGCTGAAAAAAATGTAATTGTTTCCAGCACTCTTTTTGCCGGAAGGCACAATCAAGCTCGAGACAGAATGGACCACTGATTCAAAATGCCTCAACGCTGACTCGACCCAGTAAAAATGCCAGACTCTGGGTTTGAAAGGCATATCCTTGAACATTGACAATTGCTTCTCAGATCAATTGCCTGCACCGCTTTCTTCACACAGAGTTCCACATTTATTCCCAAAGTCTAAATTCTCTGTGATTCCTTTGTGGAGGTGGGCCTTTTGTGGGTTTAATTAATTTAATTTGGTTTGTGCATGTTTCGTTTTGATTAAAGTTCCTATTTTTCTATAACTTTGGTTCGAAATGTTTTTTATTTTGGACTCCAAATACTATTGTTGTTTGTGTTACACCTGTATCAGCTCACACCCTTCCTGAAAAGTATATCCTGAACTTCGCCCACATTACTAAAAGAGGAGAAGGAGGTATCCTTGTCGGGTTCTGCCTTTTATGATTGAGACCACTGCTGGTTTTGTAGTAGCCAGTGGGTGAGTAGGTGGTTTAGGCCCTACTCATCCATGTACTACTGCAGAGCAGTAGTCATTCCGTCACACCCTGAGGGTGCGATTCCAAGTGAAAAGTCCTCGCTCTGTGGCGGTCTACCGGGCGTGTGAGGGCAGGACAGCGGGGTAGGAGAGGGAAGTTGTTAAGATGGATTTCTGAACTCTGACCTGGTGGGCAAAGGTTCAGAAGGCCAGCCTAGTTTCTTGGAACAGGCTTACCTCTGGACAAGCCAGACCAATCAGGGTAGCTATGGCAGACCGTCAAGAATAAGTCTCAGGAGGGGTGAGGTTGACTGAAGGACCTCAATGAGCACACAGAGCAAGGACACTTACAAATTACTCGAGACTGGTGTTATATCAAAAATATAGACACATTTATTACAAAGCCTTTGTAACATAGACCATAGCAAAAGAATCACAGTAACACTAAGTAAACCAACACATCACTATCAATACAATGTATATACAAGATCATTAGGGTCCAAAGGGTTAAATGCACAAAATATGTCGACAAACTAGATGGGAAGGAAACGGGCAGTGCAGATAATCTATAGGCTTAGTTCAACATCGAGAATACACCTAACTAAGAGGCAGTCCAAGCCCTAAGAAGAGAGGAGCCTTGTGCTCAATAGTACATGCAATGCCACTGCACGCGGTTGTTCCAAAGGGCAGAATAGGGTCTCTTCAGGGGTCTCTAGCAGCTCGGGAAGGTGGATGAGGTGATGCAGAACAAGTTCCCACTATTCAAGAAGGACCTCCACTTGAAGGCAGAGGCAGTTCGAGAGTTCGGGATGGAGTCGCTATTTCGCAATAGCAGAGGACAAGTGAGGGGCCCTCAGGGGCCACTCATGCGTAAAATTGGACCTTGTGCTAGGGGCCACCGGTTGGGGTACTGAGTACTCACCGGTCCCCGACTGAAGCGGACCCAAACTTTGGAAGGTCAGTCCACTTCGCTTGCAAGTTCAAATGCGGCAAAAAGGAAGTCTCGGCACCTTTTAGATCCTGAGGTACAGCGATGATTCCCAAACAGGACCGTGGCGATTTCTCAGCTCGGGGTGGATAAATCGACCCAGTTTCACTGCAGCAGGCTTCAGGGGCAAGAGGGTCACAAATGCAGTGAACTTGCAAAGGACGTTGCCGCGGCAGGGCAACACAGTAACTGCGTTTACTCCGGTCCTGGCGCACCCGTCTCACTTCAGACCTGGGAATGCCAAGTATATGAAATTCGGTGTGAGGGTGCCATGGATGCAGAGCTAGCAGTATACCAAGTTTTGAGGGCCTCCTCGAAACGGCAGCGGTGACAGAGCAAAGCAGCTGGGTAAGCTGGTCAGTCCCCTGGTTGGCCCAGGGACACGTCTGAGAAAGCTTACTTGCAGAGTTTGATGAAGGTACCGAGAATAGTTGGTTCCACTATTCCAATTGGTCGAAGCATCTTTACAGACCTTCTAGGACGATCAGATGCAGAGGGGTCCCACGGGATGACAGCGGGCTCAGGGTGCCAAACCTTCCAGCGGGTCACCAGTGTTTCCTCGACTCAGCTTCGTAGTTGCAGGATACCTGGATCCTATCCTTTGTTCAGTGAGAACTCAGGAGATCGACATGGTAGTGGTGTTTTCAGCCGCCTCTTATCCAAAGTTCCCTTCGCGCCAAAACTGAGAGGACCCAATGGAAGATCTGCTCACAAACACACACTCCATACGTGAACCAATCACAGATCACGGTGGTCCCAGTCATTCATGGCACTTTAGACTCTCTGGCACCCAGGATGTGTATTGGAACCAGACGTTCCAGCCCACATCCTGGAGGCGCACACACAAGGCATGCAGAAGCCTGCAAAAGCATTGGGATTTGCGGGAATGTGCATGACCAAATAAGGACTGACCTGGGTCGACTCGACCTGGGGAAGGTGAAGGGGCAAAATGGCCAAAGGACAGGACAAAGAACCTCATGGCATGGCCATTTTGGAGCCTGGCCACCTATTTGTGCCAAACGCAGTTAACACAGTTAACATGACAGGAAAGGGTTAAAAATAATGCAAAAGATAGCTGCCACCAATCCTGTCCATGATACATCTGCACAGTTCATTAAAAGTCCAGCGAGAGTATCTAGGGCCTTTAGAAATGACTATAGACCCAAGTGTGCTGTATGGTAAGATACATTGCACACTAGTTACATGTTGCACAAATGCTGCAACATGAGGAAAGGACTAAGGGAAACAAAGTCTCCCAGTACTGACTGTCTTAAGGGCATGTCAGTTTCCCCATAAAACGTGAGCGAAAGCCCAGAGGAGTGCAGCTGAAGGCTGTGATTCTCTGGCAAAGTCAGTCAATAGTGTCTAAACAGCAGCAAAATGTTTGGGGGTTGACACATGGAGGGAAAATGACATACAATCATGAAATCTTTCCTAACAGAAGCGTTATGCTCTTGCAATCAGGAATCACTGAGCACATGCTAGTGGAAGGTCCTCTATGTGTGACAGGGTCGTTGCTGTCCCCAGCACTTGTCAGTAAGAAGGGGGGTGAGGAGAAATTAATTCCGGGATAGGCTTTTGGGCATTTTCTCAAGCAGGTTAAGGATGTTAGTCTGTCTCTGACTCCATCTAAACACCCAGGGCAGAATGATGAAAAGCATCCTGCCACGCCCACCATGTTCGACAAGCTCTTCCAGGACTGTTTGTTGTAAAATGGAGTGAACATAGAAATATGTGCTTTTATATCATTCCAGTGTAAATACCACTTGGCAGTTTTCTTATTGATTTGTGATGAAATCTCTGGGCTCTGTAAGGAAGGCATGGTATCAACGATGAAGGCAGACATATGTGATCACAGTTCAAGGGTGTTCATTTAACTTCAAATGTGTTTGTTTTGCGCCTATCTCATCCTAAATCTAAAGATGGGAGCAAGCTACGACCATCAAATAATAATAATGAAGTCCTAGTCGAGTCTCAGTCATAATAAAAGGACCTGTACTAATAAACCTATTACCAATCCTTACTTCTAAATACAAACGGGTGTGGGACAATGGTGTATGCAAAAGAAAAGTGTTCAAGAAAAATTATGTCAGGACGGTTGAGCAGTTAACTTCCCTTCCCCACGTTTTCAGCAAGGGAGCAAGTTCGAGCTTCGTACACACTCTGGCTTCTCGGCTACGAGGACACAGTTCAAAGCACCGACACCAGGGACTTCTGTCAGAGCCTCTATTGTGATAACAGTCTTTTACTGCAGAGGGTGAGTCGTAACAAAACAAATCTCAAAGTTCCGTTTCTATCAGGATGTTCACATGCACAAGTTCTCGCTTTCAATGTTCATCATACGTCTCCCTTTTTCAGGCGGAGACCCCTTTTTTTTATCACAATGTTCACACTTGGTCTCCCTCGTTCGGGCTTGGACCATGGATCTCCCTCATTCGGGCTCTGATCCTCTTTGTATGGCACTCGCTCGTTCTGGCTTGGATCCTCTTAGTATCAAAATTGAAGACTTTCGAATGTGGGAGGGGTTTTGCTTAAACCATCACAGGACCACTTCGATTCACTTCATACAATTGTTTTCATCAATCTTCTACTTTCATTTCTCTTGGTGGGATACCTTACAGAGACCTTCGATTGAGCACAGTCATGGCGCTGGACCACTCTGTCAACGGTATTGTATCTTACTTTCTTAAGTTCAAACATTCATCAGCAGTTTAGCTTTACTTGCCTCTTTCATCACACACATTTAACAATGATCGTTCCAGTGCTCGTTATACAATGTTGCCGCTTGCAACCTTGACTTCAACACAGACTGGTCATGCATCGGGCTCCCCAACTCACCGGCTATGTTGATCTCTCTGTTGCTTCTTTGTTCTTGGAGCCAAGGATGATACCACGGCGACTGCTGCTCCTCCCCGCCTTGGTCAGTTACACTGGAGGGCCCTTGGTATCTTCGACACACAAAGCAGGATTCTTCAGTCTGGTTTTCTGGCCTTACGCTTTCTGCTTTGAAGGTTTCTTAAAAGTAAAAGCGTCTTGCCAAAAAGGTCATGGGTATTTCCCTTTTTACAAACCCTTCTTAGTTTGCCGTCTTTCTCCTCTTGTTCAGCTGCCGACTCGGAACTGCTGTTTCTTCGTGTGCTTTGCCTTTCTCAGAGTGTGCTCTCGTGCTCTGCCTTTTATCTGTGTGCGGAAATTTAATGGAAGTCAGGTGTGAGTGATTGTCAGTAATTATCTGACTTCGCCTGACCATCGTAGCGGGGCATGTCAGGTACACTGCTCGGTGGGTGTCTGTTTTCTCCCAGAGTGGGCTGTCCGTGTGGAAGTGTTTGTGAAGGGAAACTGGGGGTGAGGGGGTAATATTCCCACATATCCTACATGATAGGGTGGGGTAAAGGTGTTACAGGGGGAGGAATACCGCATCTCACCATCCGGTGTCCCACTCCCACTCCCCGAAGACCCCTCACCCAGGTGATCCTCCCGCTCTGGTCCACCTCCAGGAACTGGATTCAAAAGAGATGGCCGTGTCCTGGCCACCTGGAGGACAGATCCCCGGGAATAGCGGGTGAGACACCTTCTGGTTTCTCTGGAACATCACTGAGCACATGAAGGCACTCCATTGGGCTCATGCAGCCGCAGTCCTCTGGGTTTCTGCTGGTCTCCACTGTGCCCCTACAGAGACACCATGGTGCTCCTGCAACCATTGAACAGAGCTTCCGTGGCCACTTAACCTTGTTCCTGCAGGACTCTAATGGAGATCCTGCAGGAACCTCACTGAGCACCTGTTGGTAAGCTACAGCAGATACACCTGTGGAGGGCCTGTGGACACCCCTGCTGAAATTCTACACGCCCCCTATTCAGCTCCTGGAGGCACCCAATAGAGTACCTGATGGCACCCAGCAGAGTTCCTAATGGCACCCCTCTGAGCCCCTTCAGGCACTTTAACGAGTTCTTGTGGGGATTCCATTGAGCGCCACAGTGATTGCTCTGAGCTTCTGTAAGCACCACACTTTGCACCTTCAGGAATTACAATGAGCATATTCACGTTCCACCAGTAAGACTACTGAGCTTCTACTACTGAGGTCCTGTGAGTACGACAGTAACGATTCTGTGAATGGCATCATTTGTCCACAGCGGGGAACCCTCTCCAGTCAGGCCAGGGTGGTGCGACCGCTACTCAGTAATACCCCTGGGGGCGGTGTAAGGTGGGAGGATCTTTCAGGGGAGGACTACCCCCTTGGGGACAGCAACATATATTCTGAGTTGTCCCACCCTTTTTCCGTCCCAAACCCCATCCCCAATATCCCCTGTACCGAGACTGCAAGGAGCCCAATACCAAATCACTTGGTGGCGTAACCTCGATTCCGGGGTGGACCGTTCGGCCCTCTTTCTATTCAGAGACTTCAGGGAGCCTTGAGACATGGAACTGCCACAGAAATAACAAGGAAGAGAGAGCTCAAGAGAAGCCGAGCCACCACACTTACCAACCCCAGACGGAGAGAACGATGTACACGGAGGTTCCCAGAGGTAACACAGAGTGCGGATATTGCAACCAAGATGGGAGTGTAAGAGGCGGGGTCCAGGCACGCTCAAACCCAGAGGCAGAAATAAGACCTTGGGTGGAGATCAGAGGACATTGTGATAATAAGGAAGTAGAATCAGTAGCGAGAGGCCTCACCCCCAATGGCAGATATAAGTCCAAGGAACTGTGCAAAAGCAGGATCTGTTTATTGGCGGAAAACGAAATTATATATAATTCCTTTACAGAAAATCCAGGATGAACTAAGTCATTTGCTTCAAGCACAGAACAGGGAGAAGGGAGATATTCTCCCAGGTCAAGTCTATCGTCTCAGTAGAAAGGAACAAGTGGGAAGGAAATCTCAAAGGTAGGACGAGGGCGTCATCCTCCTTGGTACTCCTTTTTGATTTCTGTTTTCATATAGGTGTGCTAGGGCCAAGGTAGGAGTTACAGACGGAGGACACAGACATTTTCTTTGGACAATCTGACGACGTGCACCAGAGTTTTTATTTTCCTTTTACGGATATTCCCTTAGAGCTAGGGATAGGTAGGTGTTTATTTTAATTTTAAATAAAGATCATTGTTAAAATGCCACCTCTTCGTCTGTCTCCTACTTCCGGCACTGTGTCATGATACCCACTGAACTACAGCAGGGACCCCACTGAACTCCTAAGGCCTCCCCCCCACATGCCCACTTCTTATTCACCTCTCTCATGCTCGCAAATGCTCTCCAACCTTCATGTCTTATCCTACCTCCACTTGCTTGTCTTTCCAACACCCTCTTCCTCTCATACACCCTCCTACTCTCCCATATATTCATTCTACTTGCATGCTCATGGGTCATTAAATATTGTGAGCTACACGTTCAGGACAAACAATGGGGGTCACATCACTCTCCCCTGTGCCGTCCTGAACAAAGGCATTCCCACCCCAAAAATGCCCAGGCACTGCTAAAACATGCTAAGTGCAACATCATATACTAAAGTAGTGTCATATTATGCCATGCTAAGCCTCATATGCAATATACAGTCGTCATATGCCGATTTGGAGCCAGGGACAGGCTTTTTCAATTGGACCAAGCCTGATTTGCATCTGGTCTTTCCCCTTCTGTAATGGCTTGGCAGGCTAAAAAACGATGGTCTGGAGGGTTGGTCAGAGCTGTGCACGTGGTTAAGATTAATTCAAAACCTTCCAGTGATCACCTTTTTGTTTTGCTTAAGTCACCCCAAGTGGGATGGGTTTGCCCAGACGTGGGTCCTGATGTCTGCTGGGCCTAGAGATGCAAGCTACTCCTCACTGATGATGCCCAACAAGGCCGAAATATGTCTGGGGGTAATTGTGGTCTCGTGCAGAAGGGATGTGACCTACGAGTTTGGGCTAGACTGTCCCTTTTGGGGTGGGACCAAGTCTGATTTGCCTGTGGTCTTTCTCCTTCTGTAATGGCTCTGCAGAATGAAATACTGTGGTCTGTAGGGTTGCCCAGAGCGTGCCAGTGGTTATGATTCATTCAACACCTTCCAGCCATCACCTTTTTGTTTTGCTTCAGTCATGCCCCCCGTAGTGGTAGATCTCAGACAAGGGCTCTTTAGCCAAGAATGTCAAAAAGGTCCCAGAATGGGACATTGTGTGGAGCTGGAACAGGTGATGGAGCAGGTGATGGGGTGAACTTTTTTGTGTTGGTATTAAAGTGTACATTTTAGGAGTAAACAATTCAGCTTGTTGTTAGGCAAATTGAACTGAACCACTTTTACGTGATCTCAATTTGAGCAGCTAAGGAAAATACGATTTTACGAGGGAAAGCCCATGTGTCATTTTTTCATAATCTCCAATTTACCAAGCAATCTACATCTCTTGCACACCTATATTTTGTTTTGCATCATCATACTAAGATTTTTGCATTGATTTCTTTCATGAGCAGATCCAGGTATTTATTTCTAATAAAGTTGATGTGCAAAGCACCAAACCACATTCTATATCAACCTGAAAATATAAAATAATATTCATTTCATGAAAGAATATTTAAAGCCTTCTACGAGCAGGCTGCGTTATTACTGAGGGTGCTGATTTTACCAAGTGGCAGATTTTTTTATTTTTATTTAGTTTGTTACAGCTGAACAAGTCAACTTTTCAAACACAAACCAAATTACATTTACATATCAGAAAACAAAGATAAAAGAAGATAAATTAAAGGTCCATGAAATTTGAATAATAAATACACAATTCACTTTTTACATCTAAAATAAGAAGAAAAGCAATCAGCATAATAAAATAAAACGGTGAATTAGTATTATTTCAACTTGATTCCACACGGCAAAACAGCCTCTAAAAATTGTACTATTGCTTTTATCACTGTGAATTTTTTATGCGAAAATAGCAAGCTCCAGACTTGATTTTCATCCAATTCCTCATATACATTTAACAAATTGGTGAAGAATTTGGCTCGCTGTTCAACTAGCACTTTACAGGCTATCACCAGATGCTGCAAAGTTTCTTTTTCATATACAGACTCACAATATTGACAATAATTCATCTCTGCTGGAATAAGTTTTCGCCTAGCAAGCACTTCTCTCGTATGCCACAAGTTCAATCTAACTCGTAGGAATTAAGTCTGTACAACCGAAGATGGACATTTTAATAGATACCCTGCCAAGTGGCCTAGTTTTTTGTTGCCGAAGTTATCAGAATTAAAATCTTGATATTTTAAGCAGGACTCTCTATTTTGTATCCAATCACACCAATAGTACTTCATTTTAGCACGCAATGGGTTTCGTATCAAAAGCATTAGCGTTATATCGGCTTCAGCCAAAATATTCAAGACATGGTTACGCCATGTTAGAGGAAAAACATGGTTTGATGTAATCAGATAATGCGCAACAGTACTTAAAATACTATTATTTTCAAGACCCATCATATACGTACGGAAAAAGGTATACATTCTCCATTTTACACTAGAGGCCAGTGAGTTCAAGCCTAATTCAAAGCGCAAGATTGGCATAGGAGTACAATTTGGTAAATGCAATACCGATTTCCAAAAACGTGCTTCAAATTTGCCCCACATTTTATCATTCGTATAGAGTTTAGATTCAATGCCATAGATTAGTATTGGAATTACCTTTTGCTCATAAAAAAGGAGAATGTGTTTTAAGGTAAATGTTCCATATTTATACACTAAAATTCTAGCTTGTGAGATCAAAGTAGATAATTTTGACTGAGTGTTAATTAACTGGAGGTTGTCCGTGACCGTATTCTGAAATATGATCCCAAGATATTTATATTCGGCAACTATTTTGAGAGGGACTTCTCTGATGGACCAAGAACAATTTCACATTCTAGTTTTGCTTCGATTTTTACATATTAGTATTTCCGATTTGTCCAGATTTACAATAAGACGATTTATTTCGGCATAGGAGGCTAAAGCAGATAGCACATTTTGAAGGCCTTTAGGAGTTTGCGAAATCAAAACAAGGTCATCAGCATATAACAGCCACGCTATGCGCTGAAATATTGTATATCATGTTTAAGAATATACTGTCGTCACAAAGAATACCAGAGTCATGGAACCGTTCCATAATTATACCTATTTATAAGAAAGGAGATCGGGCAGACCCAGCGAGTTATAGACCTATCTCTTTGTTGGACCTACCAGGAAATATTTTCTGCCGTCTGATATTAAGAGACATGTGTCTGGAAATTGTTTCAATGCCATGTTAGACAGGCCATCCGGACCGGGAGCTCTGGAACAGCTGGCTTTATTGATTAAGTATAATATGTCGTCTTTATCAAAATTTAGATGGATCTCAGTTTGGGGCAAAAACCTAGGTGAGTAACATTCCTCTAAAGGAGCAGCATATGAATTAGAATAATACTGGACCCATCTTTTTTCAGAGACATCATTGGATTGAACTGCTGTCTGATGGCCTGCGGTTACTTGATTGATAAGTTTCCACGATTCAGCAGAATTTTCTCTAGACAACAGTTTTAACATACTACTTCCATCGCTTTGGTACAGTTTAGCTTGGATTCCTCTGATCCAATTCCTATATCTGGTCTTGATGTTAGTTAATGCTAGCATACGTTTGTCACCTGACAATTTTTGTGTCTCCCTCTTTTCAGCCCGAACCAATGCTTTCCTAGCTTTTACTTCGTGATTAAAAACATGAAAGTAAGGTGTTTGTTTTTGCTTATGAAAAATAGATTTTGATTGAAATAGCTGCATGAGTTCATGGTAAGGAACTATTGAACCTTGGTTTTCAATTTTGTCACACTTAGGCTCAGTGTCATAACTTGCTCTAAACGCTTCCAGGGATGACTCTGTCCATATTAATCTATTTCTTACAGTATTTACTGTAATTGTACCCTTAAGTTGATGTGGGTTCTGTTGACCAATTTTGGATTTAGTAATCCAGGTCGCATTAAGCATGTTATGATCACTTGCTTCAGTGTGTATTCTGTGGAAAGATTTTATTTTATTCCAAATATTTACGTTGACATATACATAATCAATAATTCCATCACTAGAGGCTCGATGCCAGGTTGCCTTAGGTGGAACATCAGTAGAAAACGAGCCATTTAACATTACTATACTTCTGGACTCTATAAAATGTGTCCATTTAATAAGACAAAACTTTTCAGAATTCTGCTTTGGACCCAGGCAATGTAGATTTAGATCGCCAGCTAAGATGATGGTATCAGCTTTACCATCTATAGATATGAAATCCAAAGCCTGGTCCAAAGAGTCCAGAAATGTATCATCTGTAATTCCCAAAGGATTCCAGTAGACATTTATAAGTGCACAATGAATGTCATCACCACTGAGTCTAGCCATCTATATAAAAGGATTTGGCGAGAACCAAGGTTCAACTTTTAAGGAAGAGCTTTGTTTAACTGCTATAAGCAAACCCGAAACGGGTCGCCCCACACAACCCTTGACTGCTGGATTGAGGAGAATGTCATAATTATTCCATGATGGAATGCTAGTAAGCCAAGATTCCTGTATTAAAATCACATCATGGAGCACCAAATTAGAGACCTGGTTATTCATCAGGTGCCTATGCCCTCTAGAATTCCAGCTAATCAAAGATAAACATGTTTGCAGAGAATCCCGATGCTAACACTGACCATTTGCTGAATTACAATTGCAATTATGTGAACAATTGACTAGATTTTTATTCGTTTTTTGATGTATAATGTGGTTCCCAATTTCCACAGAAATGTGCTCGGCCGAGTTGGGTCCTGCTTGGAGAACAAAACCAAGGTCAGAAAACTGGGACTTAACTGCCCAGATGGTGTTTACTACAACCTTCGAGTTCATCCATAGAATCACTGACGACCATTTCGATGCATTGGTGAATTCAACTAGCTCAATATCAATTGTTCCAATATCATCAAGCTGAGGAATTTCACTAAAGATGGCCAGGACAGAGGCTCTATTCAAATTGTACTGAGGAGCCAGTGCAGGTTTACAACTCAAAAGAAATGAATGAAGTGCTGGTCGCTTTATACTAGAACTTGGAATTTTTGTTTGGCCAGATTTTGCAGCTTATTCAAGTTTCTAATGTCTGGAACCTTAGATCCAGCATTACTGATATTTGTAAAATTACACGTGTCAAAAAACGTAGATAGAGTAGATTTAATTACCTCTGCAATATCAGCAGAAGCAGGGATGGGAGATGCTAATTCAACATTCTTACTTTGGTGTGGCTTCTGCATCGATGGTAAGCTTTGTTGGCTAATGTGAGAGGCTTGAATTGGAGCCAAAAGTACTTCTTGTGTCATCAAGGGACTAAGCACACTCTTACTAACTGTTGCGTTAGAGCAAGATGTTGTTAAAATAAATGGTGTAATGTCATTTATCGGTAGGTCCAATTTCTTAAGGGCAGGTTGAGAAGCCATGTAATCATCCCCTGCTTGTCTTATTTCTCTACGCTGAGGCCTTGCCCCTCCACAACTGCTGTAGGAATAAGATCTTGTCCTTCACAAGATTTACTTTCATTTGGATCTTTAGCAGCATCCACAGCTTCATTTATCAAGGCATTCAAGGGACTATATGACTGATCTGTAATGATCTTTTGTGCCACTGCTTTCGATTTCTTCAACTGAGCTTGCAGCAAGTATTTTTTTGTTATAGCTTTAGATGCAGTACTGATTGCTGTTGGCGGAAGTGACAGTTTATTAACAAATGATTTGATTTGGGATGTTCACTTGGGTAGGGATCTGCAATTTTTAGATTTCTTAACCAGATCACCCTTTTTAGAGCCGGATTTCACAGGCAAATCAAAAACATTTGTCCTCGCACCATCAAAAAGAGCATAGCTTGTTTTTTTATTCTGATCACTCATAGTTTCATTTACAAAACCTGCTACATCAATAATGGGATTCAGTATATGAGGAATATTCTGAAAACTCTGTGATGGCTCATCTAATTGTATGTAAGTTTGAGAACTTGCCGACTTGTACAGAAGGGGCGGTGTGGATAAACCTCCTAGGTTCTCAAGTTTATTTGTAGTGGAAAGTTGCCACGCCAAAATCTGGTTTAATTGTTGTGAATGAACATCAGCCTTATTGGCTGAAGCTTCAAACAATTTAGCCAAAGAGTGAATTGCTCTGTTCATAGATGTTAAAGCAATTCTGGTTAAACCGTTCATATTTTCAAACTGCTCAACTGAAGAGAAATGATTCATCACACACTTCTGTGGGGTTGGGGCAGTAAAAGATACATGCTCCACTGAATTCATTTCACTGACATTTGTAAATAAAAGCGGTGATTTCGATAGATTTTCAGATAGGGTATGGGCAGAGAAACAAGATGCATTTGTGTCCAAGTCAATAACAGCAATGTCACCAGCAGTAGAAATTGTAGACAGTTTTGAATTAGACATATCAACATCAGATGAAACAGAAAAAAAGAGGCATTTTGACAGATTTAGGATCAGACCCAGTTAGAAAATTTTTCAACAGAATACTATCTGTCAGAGATATATTTTCTTTGGCAAAGGTTACCGTAGGAGGCGCCTGGAACACATGTTTCACCTGACAACCAGGTATTTCCTGTTCTTTAACCTTGTTTGGGGACTGAGTGAATGATTTTTCATCTTGATGACATCTATTTATAACAGTTGGGTTATCCGATGGACAATTAGGCTTTAATGCATTTCTGTCACAATCCACACTGTTAAAGTCCAGCTGAGCTGCATCACGGCAGAATGGTCGAATGTCCATACCCAATAAAGTCTCTGCCTTGGTTCTTGATTTAGATTTAGATGTACTCATGCGTGGAGTAGAGCTCAACCTAGATCTTTTTATTGGGCAATGTAACGGACTAGAGACAGGACCTTCGCTGTTAGTGCAGTGCATGGCAGATACTGCCGGCATGCCTGATTTTAGGGTTGGAATGAAACGTTTCATTGGCACAATACACTCAACCCTAAAAATAAATGAAAACTATTAGTAAGTCTTGTGCCCCAAATACAAACCGCGACAAGCGCGGCAAAGCCGGTAAGCGGGACTTTCACTGGGCTTCCACGGGTGCGCGCGTGTGGTGTGCGCGCAACCCCGTTTTTATAATCACGCCCACAGAACGTTAGAGCAAAGCCTAAACAAGACAGAAAAATAATATAAGTGTGTGTATTTATATAAGACAATTTTATAAGCAGTTCCTTTTAAGAATCTTCACCTTGTAGGTCTTGCAGTTATTTTCTTTTGCAAAAGTAATACGCTGTAACGAAGTCCAAGTTGAGACAGCAAACAACAAAAGCGAAAGTCAGCGGGTAAGCAGGACTTTCACGGGGCTTCCACGGATTTTGCGTTTTTGGTTAAGCCATGGGCCTATTGCCCTATAGGCCAGTCCGAGCCTGCAATGGTGCATGGAGGTTAGCTGCCGAATTTATCACGAGGCAGGCGGCCAGAGGCAGTAGGAAGCTTTACACTGGCCATAACTTTAATGTGTGCACTGCAAAGCGCATATTAAAAGCCCCAGAACGAAAATTGTGACTTTTATTGCTGTGCTTTGCGGACTGGAAAGATGGGGGCATTTGCTGGACCCCCCTCCTCCCAGAGGCTCGAGTCCTCTTTAGTTTGTAAAGGCTAAAGGCCCCAACGCTGTTCCAGATTGCTGGGCTGGGTGTACTGTTAGCAAGTGGCTGCGCTAGCATTTATTTCTCCCACCCGTTCGGGTGGGAGAAATATTATTTTCACTCCATAGCGGGTGCTGAGGGGCCGTGTTGATTCTCGAGTCTCCCCCCAGAGTGAGTGTGCATTGTTGTGGGTAATGAGTTGCTTTTTGCCTATTTTGTAGGAATTGGTCTGCAGTGTAGAGGAAGATTAGGCAGAGAGGCCCAACCCACTGTGACTTGATAACAATGGGCCTGAGAGGTAAGCAAAGCCTAGCCCAACTTTTTATTCTAAAAATATATTTTTAATTGCAGACTATTGAAAGGCCTTCTGCAAGTAGGATGTGCTATTGGTGCAGGTGGCCGTGCTGTATTCAGGGTGTTGCAAATACTCCCCCAAAGGTCGTTGCTTCAAGTGATTTGTGTTCTTTGCAGATAAACAACCATTTTGCAGTTCTTGAAACAAAAAAAATATGTGTACTACTAATTAGAACTTGGAAGGTAAGTGGCAAGTTGCTTAAATTGCTGGAAAGTTCTGGCTTCACTGCTTAACCAAACTGTGTGATCCTGGGCAAATCATTTGACCCAACCCAGCATCACCAGTGTGCTGGCAAGAACAGAAATGTGCATTATTTATCCTTCGGCAGTGTTGGTGGCCTGATGGGCATTACATTGCACAATATGCTGCCAACTTGCCACTCAATACTTCCCACAATGCCATGTAGTCACAAAATGTGGTGCCTGTGTGCCATAGGTTTAGAGAAGAGATTTCCGACCTCTTGGACACCCTGATGATTTTTCTATTGGCTTTTAGGTGTTTGATGGCACTCCCTCTTTAGATTATTTATTTTGATCTTACTTTTTGCTGACTTGCAATAAGCCAGACCATAAATGGATGAGTAAATGTAACTTACTAGGCCCATTTGTCTCGCAGATGCATGAGACTTTACGGCACTAGTAACTGGTAGGTGCTGCACCATGGCCTCACTGACCTGGGCAGACCAAGAGGCTGGCAACTGGACATTTGGTTCTGCAGAATAAAATAACTAATGTCCCCAATGTGTCACAAACTCCTTGTAGCTGCTGTCTTCATCTTGGGGAGTTACGTGTGACTGTTATATGCCAGAACACTAGCTAAATGACACTTGATAATAAAATAAAAATGACACACTCACAATTGCATCTGTATTGATGTCTTGTTGACAATTTGATGGACACTGCACTATGCACCCCACTGACTGCTGCATGACCCAGCTGCACAGAGACTTGAACTGAAAAAAACGTCAGAGCTTTTTTAAAATCAGATCTATTTATGTGGTCCATTCATGCAGTGAACCTTTACATTTTACAGACACTCATTGTACTTGAGAGGTACATAGAAATGCTGTATCCTTGCTAATTGTTTCTTGGGGTAAAACTAACTTTGGGTGACATTTAAAATAGGAGTACAAAATTGCTAATCAAATACGTTTATTTGCTAATCAAAAATATTTTCATTAGCAAATTCTGCTAATCAATTTTTGAAAACTAATTTATGCCTTGTGTTTAGAGGGAGGGAGTTCAAGTGTTTAGGGGCCATGGCTGGAAAGCTGTTTTCCTCTGCTCTGGAGTGTTTGAAACTCGGGACCTCAAGGAATGAACTTTTATTGGATCTGAGCGTTCTGATAGATTTTCTTTTTCTTGTTGAGTTCTTGGTATAAATGGGTGCTTTCTTGGCAAGACATTTGTAGGTAAAACACAGTGGTTTGAATATAATTCTAGCCTTAATGGGTAGCCAGTGGGCCACCCTCTGGATGTTGGAGATATGGTCTGATTTTGTTTAGTCCCAGGGCTGCTCATAGAGATTTATTTTGCATCAATTGTAGTTTGACTAGGTTGGCGTTAGAGGTACCTAGTAGGAGTACATTGCAGTAGTCCAGCTTAGATAATATCAGTGTCCTGGCTAATGTGGTGCAGTTTTTGGGCATGAGGAACTGGTGACTTAGTGCAATTAATTTGGAAGTGTAGAAAGTAGATGAGGATAGGGCATTTACATGTTTTGTCATAGTTAGGTTAGCGTCTAAGTAAACACCTAATGTTTTTACCTGTTTCACTACTGGAATCAGAGTACCATCGATGTTGATTGATGAGTAGTCCATGTTGAGGGCATTTATTTTTGTTGGGGAGCCCACAATGAGAATCTCCGTTTTCTCATCGTTGAGACATAAACTGTTCAAGACCATCCAATTTTGTATTATTGCGTACATTTTGTTGATGAGCAAGATGTCATTGTCATAGTTCCCTGTAATCGGTATGAGGATTTCGGTGTCATCTGCGAAGTTGGTATAGATGACACCCATGGGATCCAGGGCCACAAATAATAGCTTGGTATACGCATTGTAGAGGGTAGGCGATAGACATGACCCTTGGGGCACCCATATGGGGACTGGGATGGGGTCTGCTGCCTTTTTACCAATGGATACTCTAAATGTGCGCTCAGCTAGGAAGGATTTCACCAAGAGGGTGGCCTCCTTAGAGAATCTAAAATCATTCGCTAGTGTAGCACAGAGTTTGTCGTGATCCACTAGATCAAATGCTGCAGATAGGTCTAGCAACAATAGAATGCAAAGTTTGCCAGCGTCTCCAATGGTGTCCATCTGGATTTTCAAATCAAGGAGTGCCATTTCAGTGCTGTGGTTGGGCCGAAATCCCGACTGTCTGGCACCCAGGAGCTGGTTTTGTTCAAGATGGGCTTGAATTTGGGTGTAGGCTATTTTATCTATAATCTTAAGCAAGAACGGGACCGTGGTAATAGGTCGGTAGTTTGTCGGGACTGTTGAGTCCAGGGTTGGTTTTTTCAGAATTGGGGTCACCCATGCTTCTTTTATACTTGTCCCCTTTATAATTAGGGGCTTTCAATTTAGATATTGTTTCCAACACTAAGTTTTGGGTCACTGGAGTGAAGTGGAATAGCATATTAGCATTGTCGTTAGTTGTGTTGAGAGTGGAGTCAGGGATGTTTTTATAAGCTAAAATCTTTCTTTTTGTGGTGATTCTTTTGTTTTAATAGTTCGATTTTAGAGGCTAACACATTTTGGATAGTGGTACACCACTCTTTACTAGAGTTAACCGGCGTGGTGTCTGGGGTAGGATTTTCCAGTTCTCTAAGGATGGTGAAGAGCGCCTTAGAGTTCGAGGAGGCATTGCTAATACGTGTGTTATATGCATTAGCTTTATGCGTTATGATTGCTGCTTTGTAGGTTTTAGTAGCCGCTATGAAGGCATTGGCTGAGTCAGTGGTGAGGGATTTTTTGTGGATATGTTCAAGGGATCTTTTAATGCATCTAAGTGTAACTAATTCATCATTGAACCAGAAACTCCTTCGTTTATCAGCACTGCGTATTTTAGTTGTAATGGGTGCTACTGAATCAATGGTGATGGTGAGACACTTGCGATAGATGTCTGCGAGGTGGTTTTTCTGATCCTGATTTTCTGTTACTTGTAATAATATTGGAAGAGAGGGCTTCGCTTAGGGTGGGGGATAGGTTATCTGCTGTTAGCTTCCTAATGTTTCTTTTTTCATAAGAGTCCACTGTCTGAGTCTTGGGGGGGGTGGGCGTTTCTCATTACTGATTAACGTGAAGTTGACACTGTGGTGATCAGTCCAATCGAGGGGTGCAATCGAGTCGATCGATACCTGGGAGTTGAGCATGAGTATTCAATCAAGTGTTCTACCCTTGTTGTGGGTGGGAGCCTTCACTAGTTGTGTGAAGTTCATGTCTTTGAGGGCAGCATAGAGGGTGTCTGCTTTATGATACTGCTTGTCATTGAAACCTAGGTTGATGTCACCAAGGATGATGCATCTGGTATTAGGTTTGATGTGGGGAGCTAGTAAGAGAGGGATATCTAGATCTGGTTGGGTATTGTTGTTAGGTGATCTGCATATGACCAGGAAGTTGGTTGTTGTATTTGGGTTGGATGTGAATTTGGCTAGGAGATGTTCGTACCCTTCTATTTCTTCGAGGGGGCATAACCTGATTTGTCAACTAGTTTTAGCTAATATGGCCACATCACCTCCCTGTCCATTGGATCTATCAGTACTGAGAATATTGAAGTCTGGTGGGATGGCGAGAGCAAGTAGGGGGCCAGATGCTTAGTGCAACCAAGTTTCTGTTACCACTAGGAGGTCCAATTGTTGGTCAATGATGAGGTCATGGATGTCAATAGCATGGGCTCCGAGTGAGCGGGCATTGATGAGAGCGCCTTTGAGGTTAAGTGGGGGTTCAAGCGGAGGCAGAGAGGTTATAGTTAGTATCTGGGGTCCTTTGGTGCTGATGGGTTGTTTGGCAGTGGCTTTAGGTGGTGTCTTATGTTGTTGGAAGTTTGGGAGAGGGTTGGCGTTGTGCAGCTTTTGCCTGGTTAGGGACGGGTTAGAATTTAGAAAGAGCTGTTCAGTGCCTGCTCTTGAACAACTTAAATGGAAGTGTTTGGTCCATGATCTTAATCTGCTTAGTCTGGAACTGCCCTGAATAGGATAGGTGGCAAGTGAATCCATATTGGTAGGCGCATGGTCTCGGACCGTCATAGGAGTGACGGTGGTAGGCTCTAAGTTATTGAAGAACCTGGTGGTACTTTGAGTATTATTAAGGTCCTGAATTGGCAGGAAGGGTGGAGTGGTGGGTAGGAATGGGGTAGGACAAGGGTATGGGATGATGCCGGTAACAGGCAATTCTGGAGAGACCATTTCTATGGGTAATAAAGGAGCTTCCTGTGCAAGGTAGGCAATCTTTTATGATGCAGAATGGATGCATAGTGGCAAATAGAAATCCTAGCATGATTATCTATTAGAGGGATTGGAGGTATATCAAAGCTAAGGCTGACAACTCTGTGGAGGCACCTTGTTGAGGGCTACAATAAGACTTGATACAAAGATCAATCTGCCATTGTGCATTCCATATTGAGGTATAGAGTGAAGATTGGCGCTGCATGAATCACCTTGAAAGTTAAATTAATTTAACACAATACAGTCCATATTTTCACAATGTATTACATATTCGAGAATAGGATAGTGAAGTCACAGCACATTTCACATTCGCAATCTTTGATGGATACAATACACATAGATAACGAGGTGAGACTGACATTATGTATTTCATATTGCAATGGGATAGATTACGGGCAGTGTTTCGAAGCGCACAGCAGCTTCGGATGAAGTCTTTGAACAAGTAATTTCATCTTTTCTGGTGACAGAGCCTTGGTGAGCAGTGAGCATGCTTGGTAGATGGGGGCTTAGTTGCTTCTGGGGCAGCACATTGTTGGCAGTCAGGTGGGCATCAGGAACTACCAGAACCACTGAGTGGAAGGTGGTCAGTGAACATATGCCTCTGCATGATGGTGGGAGGTGTAGGTATGCGTATTGTCCACACAACCAGTAAACATCCATTAACACTGCTGTGCCCTTGGTCAGGTCAGGGATGAAGAGCGTTTTATTACCAAAAATATTTGTTCCTACAGGCACAGCACCATTTCCTTGAAAGCAAAAGGAATAATCCGCTAGCCTCTATACTTTTGCTGGTGTTTCACTTAACTCGATCCAGGTCAATTTTGGCACATAATTTCCCCATGTCCTACCACATTTCTGATTGGCACATGCCACTACATCTTCTGAGAACCACAGTAAGGCCCCCCGCTGCACAGCTCACTACTCCTGCCACTGATCTACCATTGGAAAACAATGTTCCTTCCATTTTCAGCAGTGCTCATATTTTTCAACAGGCTTGGTCTTTCTTCTTGGCACATTCTTCATCATTTCTGTCCATTATTATTGCTTGGACTGTGTGCTCTTGAAAAAGACTTCATACTCTGCAAAGGGCCAGGTGTAATAAACATTGCGCTATAAGAGGCAGCATTTCTTGAGGTATAAACAACTTGGGTGCGCCCATCCGTGAGGTATTAAAGAGCATACATAGCCACTCTTGTTTGACCTCTCCCTGCCCACTTTGCGCATGTGATTTATACCACATGTTATCCATCTCAAGTTGGTGCACATCTGCCATGGTGTCCAGTATTAGCCCTTTAAACTGATTATATTTTATCTCTGCCTCATTTTCCCTCCTAGTTCGTGTCATCCCCAAAGATGCATCTGTGCCATTTCCATACCCCCCTTTATATGCTCCAACCATATAAAATAACCACAAAGAAAACATATAGAAACTCCAAAAAGAAGACAAGATATGCAACATAATATATGTTAAACAACGCTTGTAGTGTTGAACCTGCAGAGGGATAGAAAAAACATAAACACATGCAGAAAAATACAAACTTTTCATCACAGTATAGGGATTGATGAATTGTAACATCATGGGAAAATGAGCTGCAAAGTATACTTTAATATTACTCAGTAACTGCTTCATTCTCACGAGATTGTGGAGCGGTGCCAGGTGCTTTCCGTACATCAGATAAGTGGACCCAGTTTTGCAACTCCTTCACACGAACCGCGAACGTGGTGGCAAAGACCACCGTGTACGGTCACTGAAAACACTGATAGTTCCAGTGCCGGACAAAGTTGCTTACAAAGATCTTGTCCCCAGTTGCAGTGCTGGCAGGTTCTGTGGATCCGTAGGTGACGCCTCAGCTGTGGGTGCTCTTCTATGAGGAATCTGTCGAGACAAGATCTTAATACATTTGATTAGCTTCCTCAAATACCCGTAAAACTCCTCCCCAATACGCTTGCTGCCATGTGAGCATCTGATGCTGTGCATGTATGTGTGAGAGCTGTATGCATTCTTCTCCCCGTCACTATCTTGTGCAGGCACAAGTGGTGTTCGTTGCTTGGCTGCGTTCGCAGGCTAAACAAAGTCAGAGGCAGACAATGCAGGCAATTACTCCCTATTGTAGTACATATTTTGAACAATTTAGCCTTCAACAATCCTTTCAGTATTTTCAACAATTCCATTGTCCTGAGGGTGATAGATTGAGCCCTTTTTGTGCCTTATCCCTAATAGGAATGCAATTTCTTTGAAAGATTCATTAGAAAAGTGAGTTCCATTATCCGATTTTAGGACCTCACATACCCCCCAGTGAGGAAAAGTCTTGCGTACCAGGAATTTAGCCGCTGGTTTGGCATCTGGTTCTGCACAAGGGCCAGCCTCAATCCAATGGGAAAAACTGACATACTACAACAATAAGGTAACCGTAATTACTGCAACTGTTTAACATGTCCACATAGTCAATGTGGAGGTCCAGGAAGGGCCCAGTTGGACAGGGCAATGTATCACACAAAGTGCTGAGAGCTTGTCCAGTACTGTAAAGATGACACGTACAATTTTCCACAAATTTGTTGACCTATTCTTGTAAGTTGGGGACAAACCAGTTCTCCTGAAACAGAGCTGCAATGTGCCATTTTGAAATATGTGCAGGGTAGTGCAGTTGCTCAAGAGCAACCATGAGCAACTCCCGTGGCATTACTACTTTCCCTGTAACATTTTGTCTTCATATCGAATCAGTCGGTGACAGTGAACACCCCTTTTTAACCCACAGCTCTTTCTCTTCCTAGGGCACCTGACATTGTAAATCAATTATTTGCGTCAGCAGTACTGCAGTGTATGGAATAGCTAGCTGCAATTGGTGATTTGTCTCCTCAGGAAATGCAGTGACATCTGGTTCCCGCAGATATGCCGCTTCTTTTGTGACCTTATCTGCTGCATCATTGCCAAGTCAAATGGGGTCTGTATTTTGGGTGTCGGCAGGTGCATTTAACCACCGCCACTAGTGTTGTGCAGGACAATGCAAAACATAATCTCTCCAACAAGGCCACGTGCTGCACAGGCATACAATCTGATCTCTGAAATCCCCTCCTTTTCAATCTGGACAACCCTGAATGTATGGTTATGGTCACGTACGCAGAATCAGTGTATATGGTCACTAAGCATCCTTGGGATGCCTCTAATGCTTCAATTAATGCAATCAGTTCTGCTGCCTGGGCCGAATAGTGTGTTGGTAACCACTTTTGAACTATAATGTCATATTCCCCATCTACAAGGTACAAAACTGCTGCTCCTTTGTGTCTCTGGACAGTCTCCTGATCGATCGTCGATGACCCATCAATGAAAAGGATCTCCCCTTCTACAAGTGCATCCTCCCTTGCTCGTATTAAATCATCTTCAGGCACTTTGTATGTAACACAATCTAGCACTTCCTCAATTAGTTGGACAGTATTGCAATGAGTGTGGCAGGGTTCACTGTGCGGCACCTCACAGCGTGAATGGACGGGCTTGACAAAATTACTTCATATGCAGAGCCACTTTGTGTGATTAGAGTGGATTTAGATCGCTCAAGAATTCTAAACACTGCATGTTCTACATATACTGTCACTGAGCAACCCATAGGGATTGCTGAGGATTTTTCAATGTCAATGGCTGCAGCGGCCAGTGCCTGTTCACAAGGAAATGTACCCTGCATCATTGAATCTAATATACCATTATAAAATGCCAGGGGTTTGTGTCCCATTGATGTTTGTTCAGCCCACACTGCAGTCATGACCTGACCATTAGAATGTGAAAACAAATAACATTCTTTCGTGTAATCGGGGTTGCTAATACTGCTACATTACTTATGGAACTTTTGAATTCCTGAAAACATGTTATCATTTCTCCTGTGCTTGTGAGTGTTCCTTTGCATTTTGGAGCTTCCTTGAGTCCCTGCAGCAGAGACTTTGTGTAACCGGAATAGTCAAAAATCCATGCCCTACAATAGTTACACAAACCCAAAAACTGTTGCATTTATTTAACCCTCGTTGGCTGTGTTGTTTTCTGTACTGCAGTTGCTCTTTCTGGGGTTACTCTCTTCCCTGCAGATGATATTATCTGTCCCAAATACACCACCTCCTTCTGACAATATTGCATTTTTTCCTTATCCTTTTTGTATCCTTTGTCTTCAATCAGTGTTAACAGTGTTACTGAATCTGCTCTACATACGTCTTCTGTCATGCTGCACACTAGGAGGTCATCGATATACTGAATGACATTACTCTGAACATGTATGTTACCCAAATCCATGTGGAATACTCTGTTGAAAAGGCTGGGGGACTCACAGTACCCCTGAGGACGTCTGGTGTGTTGGAACCTTTGTCCGTGTTAGGTACACACAGTGAGATATTGAGAACCAGGGTGCAATGGAATGGTAAACAACACAATTTCCAAATCAATGACAGCAAAATGTGTGGCCTCAGTTTGTATATGGCAGGATTCGGTACTACTGCGAACTCAGCTTCTACAATATTATTCAATGGGCGTAGACCCTGTATCATCCTCCAGCTTGACCCTTTCACTTTTTTGACAGGATATATCGCCATGTTACATGGGGATTCTGATGGCACTATGATGCCCTGCTTCCATAATACCACAATTGTCTCATGTATTTCCTCATCTGCTTCGCTTGACAATAGATACTGTCGCACCGTGGGTAATATTGTGCCCTGCTTAAACTTAATTCATACTGCTCCTATGCTCTGTAAGAGCCCTACATCATGGGATTGTCAGTCTATACAGTGTTGGGTACCCTGAACAAGTCCTTCTGTAGATATGCATACATAGATTTGGCATTAAGTATAGGACAAGGTACATTCCTATGCTGGATCATTATCTGACATAAGATACAAACCTCCAGTATCATCTCACCATAATTATCAGCAGCTTTAAATAGTTGTCCATCTGGCACCTCACTCAGTGGTTGTGCAGGGTCAATACACAACATTGTATGCCACTCATCACTCTCTTCGGCAGTCCCTATTAGCACTGCCTTGTAGTCAGCAATCATCACCCCCTCCAATTCTAGCATGATAATGGTACTTGGAGCATGGTCCTGGGGAACTGCTGGCCTAAACAAAAATTCAGACAACACTCTCCATGGTTTGTTTCTAATGCCTGGCATCCAACTCAACAACACGGTTGCTCCATGCATAGACAAATCCAGGTACAAAGGTATTCCTCTAGTACAATGCTTGTGATATTACCAGGACCCTAGCATAACAAATTCCTGGTGTAGAACACACTACCCCTTCTTCCATGAATGAAATTGTCATATTTAGCTTGCATGCTGGTCCCTGCCTAACATGTTCACTGGTGTTTCAGATGAAAAAAATAACGGAGCTAAAACCTCATGAGTACCTACCCTGATGGGTAAATCTTCTGTAAATGGAACCAATTATATTGCCCCAAAGAACCCTTGCATGTCCATTACATGTACTGGTAAGGGGAAGTGCCTTCCTTTATGCATGATTTTGTTTGCACCTGTGTCAACCATAAAAACAAATGATTTGTTGCCTATCTGCCCACCAACCAGCGGTTCCACTTCCAGGTCAGCAGTGATTGACAAGACTGGGCATGTTGGGTCTTTTTGTGGGCTATCCTAATCTGGATATGTGTTTGACCCTGGGAATATGAAGGGGTTACCACCCACCACACTCGCTCCTGTATACTGTGTCACTGTGCCATGCAGCAAAGCATTTCTGTCCCAAAATTGTGGTGCTGGCTCTTTTGTCTGTTGCTGCACATACACTGGTGTGCTGTTGGGTGCTGGGGGTTGCATCTGTTGTGGTACTGGTGCCTGATATTCATACCGGGGCAGTTCCCTCTGCTGGGGTAACTGCGCAGGGACTGTGCCATATGGGGCACTTGAAGGCAGCATTCCATACTGCTGCTGATATGTAATCAGGGCCACTGGACCGCTGGGATAAGTGCAGGGATCATACGAATATGCTTGCCTGCTCCTACACTCTCGTGTGAAATGACCCATTCACCCACATGACCAACACGGCCCTGCTCCAACAAATATTGGCCTCATCCCTCCAAATCCTACTCTTCAACCCCCTCGTGCTCCTTGAAATCCCGCTTCGCCTCGTTGATAACCTCCCTAATAACCTTGGTTATCTGGAAAGCCTTAGTACCCTTCTATACACTACAGGGCCATTCTCATTCCTGCCGGTGCCATTCCCATTTCTACCTGCCCTACAGGTGGGCCCATAATCACTGCTCCTTCTATGCTCAACTTTGCAAATTTTTTCTGCACTAACTTCGCTTCAGCCTTCTGTGCGTTATCCATCACTTCCTTCTCTTTCTCCTGCCGTCAACTACAATGGTTTACTATAACTGCTTTGATCTCTCCCCACCACTTTATCCAAATCTTTCTGTCACTCCTTTGGGAGTCTGTTCCTTGACATATGATAAAATGTTGCTATGTCTCATAGTTCCCAGGTCTTAGTCTACGCTCGCTCTCTCTCCCTGCTCGGTGGACGGCATCTCTACTCCCTGCTTCATGGTTTCTGGGTCGGCTTCCCTAACAGCACTTGTCCGGAGGATCTTTCTCTCTGCTTTGGTTTCCCTCAGTTATTTTGTATCTCTTTACTCCAATGAGATACTGCGGAGGACTAGACTGATCACCACAGTTTAGCAGA
Source organism: Ambystoma mexicanum (assembly GCF_040938575.1). Classification (NCBI taxonomy): domain Eukaryota; kingdom Metazoa; phylum Chordata; class Amphibia; order Caudata; family Ambystomatidae; genus Ambystoma; species Ambystoma mexicanum. The sequence goes on along the minus strand of NC_090926.1, from coordinate 256,644,415 downwards.
GTGATCTTCGTACTCCTCATCATCTTCTTCTTCCTAGTACCTGATTTAGAGGTATAGGCTTGGAGAGTCTGATTTTCTTGATGCTTTCTGCTGTATTTTGTGTTAGCCCGATTGACTTGTTATTGGGTCTCAGAAGCTTGAGGAAGGGCTGGAATGGTTCTTACACACAGAGAATATAAAAAGGAGTTTAGTCTGGACTCCCCCTTCAGGGCCATTCTTACCACAGATGTCAGCAGTCTGGAGTAGGGAGACGCTCTGCGGCCTGAGTGCAGTTCAGGGAAAGCAGACTCAGGAGGAGCTATGTGGTTCCCCAAATTGGAGGGAGTTGTCTGCCATTGGCAAAGCTCCTAAAATGTTCCTTGGGAGGTTGGAGGGCCAAGTGGAGTTAGGCTGGCCAGACATCTCGGTGGCCAGAGCGTCCCTGAAAATCTTTGCATGTGAGATAGGCTGCTTGGCGGAAGCTCCGCTGAAATTCCTGGAGGCAGTCCACACCCGGGCAATAGAGAATATCTGGGCAGATAGCCCAGGAGGATCTTCTTAAGCTCTCAGGAGTTATCCTGGTCAGGCCAATCCTTTAGGGGGATCTGTTGAAGGTGCAGAACTCCCTTGATAGACCTGCTTGCCTCTCCTACATCGGCAAAGTTCATTTTGTTTGGTTCAGGATTTCAGATGGAAGGGCCATAGGTGTAGCTGCATTAAACCTGGAATGGCCTCAGTAGTCTTGTACACTCCCCAGATACCTCTGATTCCGAGGGTGGTCTGGGGAATAAGAAAGAGCAAGTCTCCAAGCCTTCCTATTTGTCGCAAAGGGGGTGCTTTCTCTTTCGTAGAGTTCTAGTCTCAGGTTAGGTGAAGGATTTTGAGATGGCTTTGCCCTCTAATAGCTGGTCAAGATCCTGGGGTACACAAAATCTATTGCTCAGTCTGGACGTTCTTAGTGGTAGGTTGCTAGGCTTAGGATTGTCTGCTCAAGTGACAGAGAATATTCCCCATTCGATTTGCCTGGCTTCTTAAGGGCCTCTGATAGGCATTTGGTACTTTGGTTGAAATGGTGTGTGAGATCCGATGGTGACCACTTCCATGCGGTATTGCAGACATTCAGCAATTGGCAGCGCCTACCCTACTAGCTCAGAGAGCCGGCCAACCAGTTCTAAGGGCTAGCCTGAAGAGCATCTTGGAAGGGCAAGTTCTAGTGGGTAGATTCCTGAAGAGATGGTTTCTTCTACATCCCTCACATACCAGGGATCCCCACCATGGGATGTCCCCCTGGTATTGTAATTCCTTCGGGCTCTTCCTTTGAACTAATGTCTCAGATTTACATCAAGTTCCTAACATTAAAGGCAGCTTTCCGCATTGCTGTTTGCTTGGGAACGTAGACATGGGGACACGGGAGCATGGGAGCATGGTGCACAGACCCCTTTTCTTCGAGTTATGTTAGAGGTTTCATTGAAATGTGACCCTAGATTTCTCCCAAAGGCAGTGCCCATGTTTCAGTCATTTTATGATATGGTTCACTCTGCTTTCCTGTAGGATCCCAAGACTCTAGAAGAAGGGCTTTGGCACTCCATAGATGTCAGATGAGCGGTCCTGGAGTATCTGGCTGAAACTGAGGTTTTCATCAGATCTGACTGTCTGGGTGACTTTGATGCCTCAGTGGTAACTTTCAGCTGTTGAATCTGGGTTCTTGTCTTGATGGCATGGGATGCCACTGGATATGCCACACTTGTACACATGCTGGGCCAATCAGCATAGGCTATGGCAGCGTCTTGGACGGATGCCCTGGGGGTCTTACTACAGGAGATATGTAGAGTCGCTACCTGTGCTGGCCCAATTCTGTTCCCCAATCATTACAGATTAGCCATGGGAACCCTAGGGATTGATCTTTGGGGTTGGGGTACTCACGTCTGGACTAGAGAGAAATTACCAGTGGTGAAGTTCGTATTCAATGGGGATCGGATGTAGCAGTGCTTAGTGTTTCATGTGTGTTCATTGGGTCCCTTCCACAAGGTATCCTTTGGTATGTCTTAAAGGTAAGTACCGGGACAAGTAAGAGGGACATGAAGGAAATGCCCTGATTACTTACTGGTAATCTTCATTACTCCTAGTCCTACTATTCTCAGTCACAAATGCAGATGACCATCCTCATCCACCCTGGTTGTGGAAAGTCCCATTATCTCGGTTGGGAAAACTTTAACAGTGGATTGTGGGTAAGTAGGAGGTTGTATACCTACAGAGAAAAGAAAGAAATGGCTCCTATAAGGGAGGCGGGTCCTCAAAGGTAAGAACTGTGACGATAAAGAGAGGGACTAGGAGTAAGTAAGATTGGCAGTAAGTAATTGGTACATGGATGTCCTTGATAAATCAGTTGGAGTGATGTCGAAATATCACATCATGACTATGTACCAGATCTACATTGGAACAGTGCCTTAAATGGAAAGAAAGAAGTGCAGGTACTCACCAAACTACAAAGCCGGACATTCTCGCTCAGCGCTTTCGGTCCTGGCCGTTTCAGCGCGGCACCTTGGGCACAGGTCCCTTTTAGGCACAACCTGTTTGCAGGCAATGCCCAGTGAGATTAAATGATGTGCCAAGGAGCACACACTTCGGCAAAGCAGTGCATCTCAGATCATTTTACACAAACTTCCAGGTGTTATGCATTGCGTTAAGAAAGTTTGAATATCTATATTAAATGAGACTTTCTTTTTTGCGTACCAAGCAAGCAGATAGCAGATAGCATAGCTGTAAACTAAGCTTTAGAAAGGGAATTTAATTATTGCTGGCTTTCATTGCCTAATAAGCAATTCGATAGGTAACTGGAGCTGTGTGCGAGTTTTCAGTCAAAAACGTTCCATCACAACTCCAATTACTTAAACACAGTGCTTTAAGTGGGGTAAGAAATTGAGGGGGGGGCCCTCGTTTGGGGGCGTGGCATCCGCTGTGGGCGTGGCCTAAAAGTGCACAAATCATAGTATGGTGCGCACACAAATATATAAATGTAGTAGAGCATTTATATATTTGTATGCGTGTTAGTATGGTTTGTGTATTTTTCAAGCCGTCTTTTATAAACATAGCAATGTTACATATTTCTATGTTTATAAAAGGTGGCTTGAAAGTGTACAAACCATAGTAAGTTACGCACACTTGTGTGCTTACCTTACTATGGTTTGTGTACTTTTCAAGCCACCTTTTATAAACATAGACATTTGTAACATATTTCTATGTTCATAAAAGACGGCTTGAAACGTACAAGCCATCTTTTATAAAGCGTTTAGGACGGACACCCAAGGTGGTTTTGTCCGTCGACAAAGCTTTATAAAAGATGCCTTGAATTGTGTATGTTTCAAGCCGTCTGTTATAAACGTAGAAATATTTCTACGTTTATAAAAGATGGCTTGAAACGTACACATTTCAAGGCATCTTTTATAAAGATTTGCCAAAGGAGACAGGCACCTCGAGATCACAGAGCCCGAGGCGTCTTTCACCCTCTGGGAACCCGCGGGCCAGGGGTGTTGCTAGGTCTGGAAAAGACCTGGGGCTAAGCTGCTGTCAGAACTGTTGGAACTGGGGGCTAGCTAGTCTTTTGGCTGTAGCTCCTGAGATTCTATCCGGGGCTACAACCAAAAGACCAGGGGCTATAGCCCCCTTAGCCCCCCCCCTAGCAACGCCCCTGCCGCGGCTCCGTGATATAATCTACATATTAGATCATGGAGCCTGCAGGTTCACAGAGGGTCAGTGACCTGGCGAGGGCAAACAAAGGAACTGTAACTTCCCAGATGACCCCTCAGATGGGGGGTCATCAGGGAAGTTACAATGACTGACAGAAGTGCCAGCCAGCCTCAGCGACGCAGTGGCTGGCTGGCACTTCTGTCCACTTGCCTAACGTTACACTGGCGGGCGCATCTCCCGTCGCGGCTGCGGCCGTGGCGGGATAATGCGTCCTGCCATGGTGTGGTGGGACGAGGGGGCTCCGGCAGGGCCCCGGCTCAGCCCCACTTTTTGGAGACTGGCGGGGCCCGGCCCCGGCAGGCCCCGGCCCACTTAAAGCACTGCTTAAACATTTACATATTAGAATAGGCACTGCTAATAACAAAGAAACATCTTAAAGTAATTTCACAGGCTTCGGAAATCAATCCCTGCTCCATCTAAGGACATCAATGGTAACAGGTGAAGCCCACTTAGGGAAACAGTGTTCCATGCCTAGTGTGCTGACAGCACAGTAGATGCATGTTCGCCCTGAAGGGGACATTATGGGCACTGCCGGTGGTGGATAGAGAAGGAGGGAGAGGGTGATGCTTTGCCCAGCAAAGGCTGCAGAAGCTTAGTCCTTTCAGTTGCGATAAAGTGAAATGGAAAGGTTTCATTTTCGCCATGCACAATAGTTCCGGTACTCTCTTTCAGGTGTTGAGAAGTGCAGGTACTGAAATGCTCATAAATAAGAAGTGCCGGTACTGGGGGCCAGGGAAGACTGGCCCATTTAAAGCACTGCATTGGAATGACCGTCTCTTTATGTTTTACTCTAGCAGAGACAGCCAATGAGCACAGTGCAGGTGAGGGGAGAAGAACCCGGCGAAGGAGTGGACGTGTATTTGCATTATATTTTTTCTGTGACATATACACATTCTTGGGAGATGCTACATCGAATTAGGCGCTCGCTTCAGCAATACGCCGGTAAGCCTGAAAGTCGTAGGTTCGAATCCTGAGACTGTTGGCCAGGGACGTCATTTAGGGGTCGCCAGAGGTCACAACTGCGACCACTGAGGTCTCCCTTGCGTGCTTTAAAAAAAAAAAAATCTTTTTATAATGCAAGCTCCTGGTCTGTGGTGGCTGGCTTTCTTGTTCAGGCGCCTTAAAAAATAAGAAAAATAAGAACAGGAGTGCCACAAGTCTAACACTTTCACATCGTGTGATGTCACTTCCGCTACCCCTGGCTTTTTGGTGAAATGACGTCCCTGCCGTTGGCATACCCATTTTTTCTGCTGCCAATACGGTGAATACCATTGCCTTCATTAAGGGAACATTATAACAGCGCTTTGATGGAAGAGGAGATTGGCATGAAGCGCTATACAGAACTGTGATGTGCAGAGGCATGGTTTCCCATTGGGTCCCACTGAATATGACGGGGTTGGGAGCAGAGATCAGATTCCCCGGAAGTCCTTCAATGAACCTATCGCTGCATTCATCACACACATTGATCCTTCCTCCCTACCTGTAAAGCTACAGAAACGCAAAACTGGACAGCTGACAGACCGCCCGCACAGCAGCGCAAGGAGCAGTTAGATTATGCTGCTGATTCTAATCTCGTCCTCCAGCCCTGCTCTTGCTCGTCTGTCCGCCGTTCCAAAGGGAACGCGGCGCCTGCGTCGCAAGCCCACAAGCCCTGCTGTACGTGGCTCCGTGCCGTGGATCAACGTGGACACCCCGGATGAAGAGTGGTCTAGGAGGAACATCCTGCCCTACAGATAAGGGGAGCATCGGCCACTGTTACTCCCTAAAAACGGGCAAATACTCCTCATAAGATAAAAATAGGGACCAGAAATACCCCCAACAAAAACAGGAAATAGACACACAAAGCTCCATGGCTATGGGTAGACCAGTAGTACGCAGAGTGCCAGAGGAAGAAACGACTGCTATTACTGCTTGATCGCAAGTGGTAAAAATGTGCATAAATAAATAAGCAAAGAAGTGTTTATTACAAAAACATGACTGCATTACAGTTGAAACATATTTGTACTCGCTTATTAGATGCTTCCATTGGGAATGGCACTTACCTTTTTACTCCCTAAAAATAATTTTACACCCAACTTTTAAAAATAGGGAGTAAAATACTCGCACTGCAAAATCGTATCTGGCGCACTGGGTACATCATACAGGAGACTTTCAACTTCTTAAAGAAGAAGAAGCAGTGCACTAGGGAACCCATTTTGGGTGGCTATTCACGTGACCTCCATGTTCCTCCCAGGAAAAGACTTTGACCACTGGATATTAACATGCGTTCAGCAAAACAGAAAAAGTGCTTTGAGGAGAATAAATGGAGAATATGCATTAACGTTGGCCAGTTACATAATTTCCCTGTTGTTTTGTCCCACAATGCCCACCGCACCCCATGCTTGCCTCCATATGCGTTTCCCAAGCATGCCACAGCTCTACTCACCAGGGTCCACTGCCCCCTTTGAATTGGGATTCCTCTGCCCATAGGATTTAATGGCAGCTGTGATATTACCAGTGAACCCAATGGCAGGGTGGTGTTGCACATCTGCTGGATGAAAAGACTGCGTATCATGGCATTAGACTCAACAGCTTTGCTGTTGGCGCCTTAAAATATACCCACGCGTCTTGCCGCCATGGCCTGCCTCTAGAGCTTGTAGCGAGACTCACTGGCAGGGTGAGGGAGACTTCTAAAATGTCTTGCTTTGCACTTCATTTGCAGATGAGACTTATAATTTTAATACAGTCAAATCGACATATTTCACAAGCCTACAAATTGTAAAGAAAATGGTAACCACCCCAAATATAACAAGATGACACAACATGTCCCATGTCACAGTCATATCGTCCATTTGTATCAACTCGTGGGTCGCAAAGACACTCGTGAAAGGAGGCTACTTAAACAATGCAGCTCACCTACACATCCTATAGAATGAGAACAAATAATTGTGTTCATGTGCAACCATTATGAAGTTACCGCTGAGAACTTCTAAGTCTATCACCATACTACGGTTCCATGTGTTAATATCCCCGCAAAAATATCACCATACAAGAATGGCGTCGTATTTTTGCGGCGATATTAACCCATTGAACCGGCGGGGGACACCCCTGCAACTCGTATATTATTTTAAAGGGAGCGAGGGACACCTATGCAGCCCCCTGCTCGCATTTACCCCAAAAATTAAACCCACTAATAATATTGCTTATGGCCATTCCCGACGGTGACATTATTGCTGGGGATAATATTACCTGACACCCATGCTACGGCCAGCCACCGCCAACTTACATTCCAAATCTGAGGGACTGCTGCAATGAATACCCAAATGAATGTGCAAGGGTGGAGGGGGAAGGGGCCGGGGGTCAACCCTGCTGCTAGAGGCGCGCAGAGCAGGCAGCTGCCGGGGCGCAAAGGGAGGGAGAGGCCCAACAAAAGCAAGTGTGAATGCGCCTCAGGACGTCAGCGAGAAGAGCGCCCCAAAAGCACATGCACCTTTGATGTCCAGTGGCTATGAAAGGCGAGCAGCACGGCACTGGAATGTCTGGTGCGAATCACTGAAGCCTGGATGCACGCACTGGGTAGGAGTTCAGAGTGCTAATGTATACAAAAGGACAGCAAGCACACGCTGTGAGGCGAAAGCCTACCTCTCGCAGGAACAAAAGGGTGGTATTAGCTTCTCCAGAAAGGAGTCTTCACACTTTGCCAGTTCTTGTTAAGCACAGTGTCTTTGTTCATGTTCCTGATAAAAGCCAAGAATTTCACGGGTTGAGTGCCTCAAAGCCACTTTAATTTATTTATTTATTCATTTATTTATATACAGGAGGAACAATGCTCTTTTGAGCCCAAAAGAATGTACAATAGATAAGAAATCAGATTTGACGGGAATCAGTGTGCTTCTTACAATGAGGTGAGTTTGAAAGACATTCTGACCAGGTTGTGGAGGGGAGTAAATGGAACAGTCACCGGAGACAATGCACCAGTGGATTAAGGACAACCAACACTGGACATTTTTAAGTGCAGGTAGCCGCTACAGCCAGCTGTGCTCAGGTTGTGACCATGATGGGTGAAGTGCTAGAGTGGAGGCAGAGGAAGTGAGGGACAGAGGCAAGTTGGGGGCGAGAGACATTTTCTTGCTAGCAGGCATATGAGAGGTAGGCTAAGAAGGTAACTGAGGTGAGAAGGTAGACTTTTAGTTTGGTTTTGAACAAATACTGGCAGACTTTTTCTCAGAGGTCTGGGGGAAGACAATTCCATGCAAGTGGAGCAAGAAGAGAGAAAGAGCAGAAGCGAGAGGAAGCACAGGGAGGGTGAGGAGCCACGAGGGTAGTTGAGGAGGCAGAAAGGACATTACGAGAAGGCTTGTAGAGTTGGATAGAGGATAGATACAGTGGTGCCTTACCATAAATCTGGTCCGGTTTTACATTGCCAGCCATCCAGCCTGGTGACGGTATGAGGAAGGAGGTGTGAAGTGAGGAGTTCAAAGGGAGTCATGGTAGCAAAGTTAATAATCTCGTATAGAGGACAGAAAACATAGTTGGTGAAACCAAAGAGGATGCTGGCACAGTATTCCAGTTTAGAGAAGACAATTGTGGTTAAGAGATGCTTGGCGGTGTTGAAAGGAAGGAGGTGCCTGATTTTCGTAATATTTAGAATATTGAGGCGGGCTGCTGCTTCAGTTTTGTAAATGAAAGTAGGAAAGGTATAAGAAGGGTCATAGATGACGCTAAGGTTTCTAGCTGAAGAAGAGTAGGGGAGAGTGTCAGGTGGGAACTGGATAGGCAGAGGAAGAAATGAGAGAGAGCTTTTGGCAGGGAAGAAGAGCACCTCTGTTTTGGTAGAGTATAACATCAGAGAGTGCGAAGCCATCCAATATTTAATGGCAGAGAGACAGTTAGATATTTTGATAGAGAGATCAGAGGAGATTTCAGGATAAGAGAAGAAAATGTGGGTGTCGTCCACTAAGAGTTGGTACGGGAACCCAAACTTCAGTTCACACATCATCCATAGGAGTGTAAAATAAAAAAAAAACAGGATAAAAAATACACACACTGCTCTAAGATCACAAGATTCCCCTGGCCATTCATGAGAAGGCTATGCAGTATTGTGTATTTCCTTTGTATTCTAAAACTTGTAGTATTCCTTAATTTGTAACAGAAAAACCTACAAGTCCCAGAATTCAAAGCCAAAACAGGACTGGCCGTCCTTCTCATGCCGGGCACTTGGAAACTTGAGCGCTGCACTTTTGATGAGCAGTGAGTTATGAAAATTATGCCAAAAAGCTAGTCTGTGTGGTACGGATATGATAAAGGGGCAACTATTGCGCCTGGCTGGGGCCTTCTGTCAGCATTTTTAATATAACTAAGTGACTTTACACTTTGCTTGTAAACTTGGGGAAGAGTCAAAGAGGGCCTACACTGTCCCTTTGCTAAAATATACATTAAACAAATCCATATAATTATCCATTGCCTCCTCTTCCGCGCCCCAGTCCTTAACTCTATGAAGCAGGGAGCCTTCACACCAGTCCCTTATTGCATTTCTTTAACGCCACTCCCCCCACCACCCCGGTATGAATACAGCGCAGTACCTGAACACCTCATCTTTTGTCAGCTGCACTGCAGCCTCTTAGGGTATTTTCAGGGACCTGCTGGGCTGCGTCTGTGCACACTGATTTCCAGCATTGTGTAAGGTAGTGCTTGCGCTGAGTCAAAGTTTGAGTCATGGGAGTGTGCTGCAAACTCATGAGGGTGGGGCACATTTTTGTTGTTTGCCCTGGGCAACACATTCACTAGAAACTGCCCTGCGGGGGATGAATGGGTCTTTCTACCCACAGCTTTTCATGCTCCTGATGCCCTTGCCCAGGAATTCCAGGAACAGGCCTCTGGGAAGCAGGTGGCAATCCTGTAGGACAATCAGGAATTGGGAAAACTCTGAACAAGGCCACCACCACTCTGATCTTGTAACTCTCTGGAGGAACATCTGAGGGGTGCAGCCTCTACCAATCAGAGGGACAATGCAAGCTGCACAGGTCACAGGAGTGCAGTAATGGGACTGGAAAGGAGCTTGGTGCAAGGAACGCAGGCGGTGGGCAAGAAAGACAGAGCCGAAGGCGGCACAAAGGAAACCCTTCATGGGCAGGTTTATCACATCATTTAACTGAAGATCTTAGCCAGTGATTGAAGTGTACATTT